>NC_090440.1:1037770201-1038399437 GCF_031143425.1 Pleurodeles waltl
TATATTAAAAACACCTTCAAGCTATTCTCAGTATATATTTCCACTGACACAGGAGTGAAACAAACAAACACCTACCAATGATATATATATATTTCCCCCTTTTTTTTACCTTACCAAGTCAGCAAGTCTGTAAAAGGGGCCTTGTTAGAGTAGCAGAAATCAAGGTCAGTGTATGACACTTATAATTAATAAGACTCATCTACAGATGGACTAGAAAGGGTATCAATGATGAAAAAAGAACATTTACAAGATTCCAAAATAAAAAGAATCTGTCTGAGTTTTATCAATTCATCCTATCACAACACTTCTCCATGTGTAAATCCAATTTACAACAAGTAGAGTCATGTAAAGATGAAAACAGCTGTACCTATATAAAGTATCAATAAATAACCTCATCAAACAAACAGATGTAAAAATGTTCATAGAGAGGAGAAGAAGAATTACCCTTGAAGGTCTTAGGTGAAGGATTGGGATAAACAACTCTGAAGTACATTTAGGAAGGACATAACTATGGTAAGGCTTAGAGCTTGGAACAATGGAAGGGAGTCCCAGTTACCCAGACACAGATCTTAGAAGACGCAATTCACTATAGAGTGCACTTGATGCGTCGCTGACAGAAACATCTGAAGGATGACTCCAAAGGTATGGGGTCGCGCGTTGAACTTCCCGAGGAGGACTGCTGCTGGTCCCTGAAGCCTGGGGGCGGGGCTGTGAGCCCTTTAAATCAAATTTGAGCGCGCCCGCTTCGCGGGTCGCGCGTTGAACTTCCCGAGGAGGACTGCTGCTGGTCCCTGAAGCCTGGGGGCGGGGCTGTGAGCCCTTTAAATCAAATTTGAGCGCGCCCGCTTCGCGGGACGCGCCCGGGCAAAGCCCGGGCCAAGGGCGGGCCCGTCCTTTGCCCATCAGTGCCCGGAAGAGGCTGGACTGGGCCACCCCCCTTGGTTTTCTCTTCCAAACTCTTTGTTTACGCACCTCACAAGAGGGTAGTGAGTGCCTTTTTTTCCCTGTGTTACCTATCTTACTTCCTTTGCCAAGCATGGGGAAGCGTAAGGCGCGCACCAGTCCTGATGCTGCAGGTGCTAAATCTAAAAACCTAAAACTTAATCAAGTAGCCCAAGTCCACTCAAACTGCGTCTCAAGAGAAATTGATAACTTAATTGAGGAGGTGGAATCTATTCTTAAGGAAAAGGAGAGCAAGGCCTGCAAGAGACTGAAATCTGGGACTTTACTCCCGTTCCTAACAGCAGGCCCTAACCTTTCTATTGATCCCCAGCCCTTCAAATCCCCTGTGCAAGTCTCTGTGTCGCCTAGTCAGTTGGGTTTGCCTAAATCTTTGACTCCCCCAAGTCTATTGGAAAACTTAGATGCCACTTCTTACGATCTCATTCTCAGTGGCATCCCTTGCGCTAATCGCTTTTCTACTTTAGACCAGGCTGACTCGGTGGGTGCCAACCAACCTCCAATATCTTCACATGTTATCACTCCCTGTGACCCTCCAGGAGAAGACGTACTAACTATAGTCTCTAGCTTAAAACGTGAAGTCGGGGAGCTAAAGGGTATATTGTTTGAGGTTCTCAATCTCTTTAAAAAAATTTATTCACCTCCTCAACGTACTTTGACTCCTGTGCCGGTACAATCTTCTTGTCCTTTGGGCCCGGTTGCACTGCCTGCTATTTCTTCAACAATTGAGGACCACAACAAGGGCCCCACTAATAAGCCAGGCCATAGGATCCAACCGGCCACTTCGGCAGTACGTTCAGCACCCTCCTCTTTTGACTTTGGTCAAGTTATGGCCCCTTCTACTCATGTGGATAATTCAAATTGTATTTATTTGTGCAATGTTCCTCCTCTTACATCTCATATCAGAGAAGATACCTCCTCCCTTGTCAACAAGGTGGCATATTGGATTCGTCACACCAGGGGCTGTGCTTCTATCATTCATTCTGACATTGTTTTTGCTTCTCGAGTACGTGGTTGTCCCGGTGGCCGTGATACCATCAAAATTAACCTCACTAACCCCGAATTAGTTAGGGGACTTTTGCAGATGGAAGCCCGCAATACGCTAAGAACTGATTTTGATATACATTTCCGCGAACGCCTTCCTGCTATTGGCCACAAGATCTTGCCTGTACATCCTCTTAGGCCCATGGGAAGCCCCCGCAGTGTTCCAGTTTTTGCTCCTAAGTCTGGCTTGTTGCCTTTCCCGGTTGATGGGGCTGCTTTGGTTCACAATCCCAAACATATTGGTTCTCAAGACCCCGTTACTATAGGGGATACATCTGATGTTGACTGACTACTCTTTCCTAATCATTGCATACCTTGTGGTCCACTTGTACAGTATTGTCTCAAAGACCTTTAATCAGCCCAGGTGGTCCTAACCCAAGTGCTTCTTTCTGTACTCCTATAGTTAATTCTAAACTAATTCCGGATTCTGATTTTGGTACGCTCACTTGTAACACTCCAACTTCTCAAGGGTATTTGCTGTCCTGGAATGTGGCGGGTATTAAGAGCAAACTGCCTGATCCGGAGTGGGGGGCTTTTGTGGAATCTTACTCTATCTGCATGTTCCAGGAAACTTGGGCAATGGGTGGTATGCATAGGCAAGGTTATCGTTCTTTTGTAAAAAAAGGCAACTCAATCCCCCAGGGGGAGGGCGGTTGGGGGTCTATGTATCTGGGTCAAGATGTCTGAGATGGTTAGGGTCAAGGAAATTGCTGTTGATTCTTGTGATATTTTAGCCATAGTATTACAGCCTAGGTCTAGTACCCCTGTGCTGTGTATTAATATCTATAACCGACCAGGCTCCCTTAACCAACAGTCTGATACCATTTATCGCTTGCATAATGTTCTTTCAGAATTCCATTCTAAATATCGAGTCATTATTGCTGGTGATCTTAACGCCCAAATTGAGTTTGGCTCAGCCTTTGCTGAGTCCACTCAGGATGAGGACGTAGTGTGGAACATTCCCCCTCTCCAGCTTCATCCTACGCCACTCACTCCTTCCCCTACGGTGTCTCAGATAATAGACCTTGCACTTACCTACGGCCTCCGTTTTGGAAATGGCCGATTTCCAAATGAGAACCCTGCTAGGCCCACTTTTTTCAGAGGTAATTATAGTAGCTGCTTGGATTATGTCATTTTGGACTTACGAGTTTGGCATTTCATAACTAATGTAGAGGTGGGTCTTCCCCGCACTAGTGACCACGCCCCCCTGCAAATTGCATATAACATAGCCCTGTTTGATCTACCCGCTGGTTTGGCTGGCCGAAGTGTTCTGTCAAAACTTTCCACTAATAAGCTCGCGGTAAAGTGGCCCTCATTTTTGAAATCTGACTTACTGAACCATAAGCTTGGCATTATGATGACCCGTCACCAACTTTTTGAGGACTCCATTGCATTATCTCCTTCAGAAATTTTGTCCGCCCATGTGGGGTTTTTTGCGGAACTTAAGGAGCTCTTCACTAAACCTTCCAAATCCCAAACAAAATCTTCTGCTCCTAGGTGCAAATGGTTTGACAAAGAGTGCCGGGTGGCCAAGTATCTTCTATCTGAGGCCTTAAAGGCAAAGAATCGGGACGACATTACACATGCGAGAAAGAACTATGGGGGTTATTCTAACTTTGGAGGAGTGTTAATCCGTCCCAAAAGTGACGGTAAAGTGACGGATATACCACCAGCCGTATTACGAGTTCCATAGGATATAATGGACTCGTAATACGGCTGGTGGTAAATCCGTTACTTTTCCGTCACTTTTGGGACGGATTAACACCTCCTCCAAAGTTAGAATAACCCCCTATGTGTCTACTCTCACTCGATCAAAACTAAAATACGAGGAGCATTTATGGGAGTGTCTGGCGGCGCCTGCTAGCTCTCGCGACGCCAAGCTCTTTTGGACTTTGGTTGCGCGTAGCGACCCAGGCCTGTCATCCACTACTGAATGTCATATTGACCCAGGAACTTGGCTCTCTTATTTTTGTGAACTGTACGGCTCTCGGACGGAGCTTTATGATACTCCCATAGATAATGCACTGTGCCAGCCTGAAATGCCGCCCTTCACCCTAAAAGAAACAGAGATGGCAATTTGCGCGCAAAGATCTGGTAGGGCGCCTGGCCAAGATGGTATTCCCTCTGATCTGTACAAATCAGACGTATCTGTGTGGACCCGTTATATAAACAGGGTATCAAACACTGCCATGGCATCCCGTTCCTATCCGCTCTCGTGGAAGATGGCGATTATTGTCCCCGTTCATAAAAAAGGAGACAAGAGCTCCCCTGGGAATTATAGGCCTATCAGTCTATTAGACAACTTGCAGAAAATCTTTTCGTACCAGTTGCTAACTAGATTAAAACAATGGATAATGAAAAATCAGGTCTTAAGCCATCTCCAGGCAGGATTTAGGGACAAGATCAGCACTATCGATCAGATCTTCCGATTCATCACCATCAAGTGGAAGACCGTAGATGCAGACAAAGGCCATTTATTTGTGGCCTTTGTAGACTTGAAGTCTGCGTTTGACCTGGTCCCGCGTGCCAAGATTTGGGAGCTCCTTAGTACCACCGGTGTTCCGGGTTCCATGATTAATATTATCAAGGATCTTTATTCTGATAACTGTGCTAAAGTCCGCTGGGGTTCCATTGGCGATCTGACGCCTGCTTTCCCAACTACACGGGGCGTAAGGCAAGGCTGTGTCTTGGCGCCCACCTTATTTCTCTTGTTTATTAATGCCTGTTTGCCATATCTCTTAGACTGTCAAAGTGACGCCCCTAGTCTGGGCGGGCAGAAGATCCCCTGTCTTCTGTTTGCAGATGATACCCTATTGCTATCACGTACTGCTATGGGCCTTTCTAGGCTGCTCTCCAGATTCCTTGAGTTCTGCACTGACCATGGGTTATCAATTAATTCAGCAAAAACAAAATACATGGTTTTTGGAGATAGTAGGAAAAAAATGAAGAGGCCTGTATATTTAGATGATGTCCCTTTGGAAAGGGTGGGTACCTTTGATTATCTAGGTATCAAAGTGGAAGATTCACATCTTTGGCATGCCCAGCGCCATAAATCTTTATTATGCCTGAAGCAGAGGGCGGGTGGAATTGTCAGATTTGCCTCTAGTTCCCCGAAATTTGCAATATCTCCTGCATTGGAAATATACAAAGCTCAAGCTAAGGGGGCCGCCCTATATGGAGCCGAACTTTTGGGTCATTGTAATCTGGCGAATCTGGCTAGCGCGGAAAACCAGTTTTTAAAAATGATGCTAAAGGTTCCATCGAGTACCCCATCTTTGCCCATTCACCTGGACCTAAATCTTTTCTCAATCTCACAGATTGCGGCCCTAAGGCCCCTGCTGTTTTGGATTCGGCTGTGGACAACTGATGCCCTAACACCTTTTCGGTGTGGCCTCCTAAAAGTGGTGGGCCGTGATTTTAGTATTAAACCTAAATGGTGTGTATTCGTTGAACAATCTTTTTCCCATCTGGGGTTAGGTTCCTATTGGCATGATCCTATTTCTATTCCTAAAAATGCTGCACAGCTGTTAAAGGATGCTTATTGGCATAATGTTCAGGTTGGACAATTTGCTGGTTCTATTCCATTGTCCATGTCCGACAATTTTTTACTTGTTAAATGCCATTACGAATTTGAGCCCTTTTTGGATGCAAAGTTATCTCCATTTGCTCGTGCCCTTTTTATCAGGTTTAGGATTGGGTCCCTCCCCCTGTGCTGCCTTACGTACAAATGGTCCAGTTCAACTAATAGATCTAAAGGTTGCCCGATGGGTTGTAAAAGTGCGGAAACTGTTTCACACGTTTTCTTCCACTGTCAAGCATATCACAAACAAAGAGCACTTTGGCTCATCCCGCTTTTTAAACAATTAGGAGTTAAATCCTGTCCCCATGCTGAGAGAATTTTAAAAAGCGACCCGTCCATCAAGATAGCTCTACCAGTGGCAAGTTTTCTCGAGTCTATCTGGAGGTTGAGATTAGCAAGTTTAACGGATAAAATGGTGTAGTTATTGTTTAGTACTATTTATGTATATTTATCTGACTTGGATGTATGATTGTAGCTTCTTTTTGTACAGGACATGGATTTTGGCTTGGGTCCTTATGGATTATTTATAGACCTATGGAACTGTTCCCTTATTTTATGCCGTGAGAATTTTAAAGCGAAAACAATCCACCCAGACAGTTTTCTTAATGGGGGGAAAAAGGGGAAAATTCTTGTATTATTATGATATCTGAGTTCAGCAACTTCAAGGAGCAAGAGTGGGGAACTCATTTTTAGACTTATCTATTTATATTTTTCAAATTGGATGTGTGATTGCTCCACAGTATTCAGATATTGGTGTATTATATTTTTTAACTAGTGCTGATTTAGGGAATTATTTTCATTTTTGAGTATTGCCTTTCATTATATTAAGTGATGTTTATTTGACTGCTTATTTCCTGTTTGTTTTTTAAAACCGGTCTTGTTCCTTTTAATTGTACTTTTACCTTATTTATATTTTATCACCTCCATGCTTTTAGAAGTCCTCTCTTTCTTTGTTGTGTACTGTACTTTAATGGTTTGTTTTTACTCACCGAAATAAAGTTAAATGATGGTATGGGCCCGCTACCTTTGCGAGGAAGAGGGTCCAACTGTACATGGCCAAAAGGGAGTTTGCTCATCAACAACATCATGGCCCTAGCCACATAAAGATATAGGCAGTTCTTGAGATTTTCTCACATGGTCATAAATAAATGAGATAGTATTTCTCAGTGCATGTACCACCACTGATACTGCAATCCTGTTTTTATCTGTGAAATCGGGGGGGTCACCAACTTGTTGATGTTTGCTACTCTGTCATTTACGTTTGTTTCTTTGGGTAGCACTCCTTTACTAAGCATATTATGATTTATTACACTTTGTGCACCAACATGATGGTTTCCACAACTGATTCTGTCTGCAACCGACTGCCAGTGATGACATCTCAATGTTGATTTACCTAGTTGATTTTCCCATTATTTAATACCAGGTTGGATGCACAGTTCAAATGGATCTAGATTCCTATCAAATGTTACATTTCCAGACAAATTCATAGTAAATTACAGGGGTCTAATATCATGCATATTGGAAACCATACCTTTAGTTACAGGTTTTTTTTCAAAGACGGTGATAAGGTAAGACTACTTCATTTATATGCAGTTCCATAGAGAACAGAATACACAAACATTATTGCCAAGAATATTTTGAGATATCAATTTTGCAGGGTGAACAGTGAGACTCAGGGAGTTATTCAGAGTTTGGCAGATACAAGACAACAGCCAAAAATTGGCAGATGTCCCGTCCAGCCTTTTTAAAGTGTAGGGTATGTATTTTAAAAAGGGACAACAGAACATCTGTCAAATTTCGGAGGATGTCCCACATCCAGTAAACCATAAATAACCTCTTAAATCTTAATGTTTTTCCAGAAAAAGTCCAGATTAGACTGTCGAGGCAGGACAACTACCAATTTTTAGCACATATCCTACCTCCACCAAACTTTAATGAAACCCCTGAGTATTAGGGCATCCTTTGACACCGTCAGAATGTCTTTAGCATTAGTTTAAAATCCACCAAGCCTAACTTTGTTTTCATGGTGTGGATGTACAGTACAGTACAGTAAACATCATATTAAACTTTATATTAATGAGTCAGGATTTCATTTGCTTAACATCTTGGTGGTTACACAGAAATTCACAGGTGAGATGTGGCAGATGACCTCCACTTCTATTAATGGGGTCTACACAAAGCACATGTAGTCATTAAACTAGAGCAGCCTGTGACTTGTCCTTCATGATCGCTATGTACGGTTTAACTGTAACAGACCTTTAAAGCTGTTTGGGACAGTCGTAAGTCCTTTTATTAGTTGTCCACAATTTGTGAATTTGAAAGAGTATTATTTCTGACGGTGCTATGCCACTCTATCCTGGTCAATATATCAATCTGCATAAATATGAGTAGATATGGAGTTAAGAATAGCAGATCTTGACATAAAGAACATAAGGCCTGACTCAATCTTTAGGACGCCAAGAATCCATTTTCTCTATTTTTGCAAAATCATCAACATGTCTGCCTTTGCTGCAGATGTTGTCTGTCTTTTTCTTTCCAAGAACCTGTGAAAGTACCAAATCACTTAGACAATGACATTAATGAGACAACTAATGCAACATCATTATGGAATAACTGCATTTTTATCTCTATTTCATGGCCAAACCTTATTTGGTTATAAGAATGCTTCTTAGACTAGCAACTTGATGTACATTGGTTATTTCAGACATTCCTAGGGTTATGTCACAAATTCCCATCTTAGATATGATACAGTATAAAATGCTCAACACTTGACAACTTGTCAGGAGAAGTCCTTTGCCCCAGATTATCGTACAAGCTACTGACAGAGAAGATCTTGACTGCCAGAGATGCTGCCATATCCCACTTTTTACTGAATGCTGATATTGAGGGACAAACTCAGAGAGGAAAGGAGCTGATGTGATGTGATGTGTGTTTACCTTTCGTAGGGATCACAGACTCCCTGACTTTTGACAACTACAGTGCTTTCCTGTAAACAGGTAGGCAGTGCACTGATTCTCTCATAAAAACTGTCTATGAAAGTTATACACTCCATGCTCTCTAGTGTAGTGCACAGAGAGAGTTTTTAAGGGTTAGGTTTTTAGATGACATTTTAACTTACTTAGCAGCGTCCATTGTATTCTTATAGTTCACAACATACATTTGTGCTATCTATATGATATTTTGTATCATATAAATAGCTTATTTTTAACATTGCTAAGCAAGTGGTTGAGTCTGTTGAAATAAAACACTCTTTAAATAAAGTGTATTTCCCCTAGTGCAGTTTGTGTGTGTGATATTAAAGAGAACAAAATAGGTTTGTTTCCAATCACCAGTGTATCCCTGTTTAGGGGCTGTTAGTAACCCAAAAGCATTGATGCCACTATGTGTTGGGTGGGGTGCCGCTGAAATACAAAAACCTGTCTTCCACACTCAACTGTTGGTGCATTGACAAGTTCACTCATGTCATCAATAGGTGTGAAAACAAACCATGTAGAGCTGAGCCAAAGGCTCAGTTTACCCAACATTGTAATCTCACCTATTTGTACTTGCCTTTAAGGTAAAATGTTAGTTTATACTGTGCATGCAATATTATTTTAGGTGTATATTTTGACCATGCTATTGTGACATACAACCCTTCAGAAAATTCAGACAACTGTTCCTTCTGCTCTCTTCCTCGTTCTACATATCTATCAATGCACTTGTTCCCAATTAAATCTCTAGTGGCAACACAATTGTTCATGCATTAGCTTGGTTTGCCTTTCTTACAAATATCCTGTTTCAGAGCAATTCAGTAAAGCAATTACCAACAAGCATCAGCAATGCCAACAGGTCTGGCGTATGAATAAGAGCACTTTTATATCATTGATGGGATTAGATACCTAATCAGCCATCATACATGAACTCTATCAGTCATCTTTGTACTCATGCACCCATTCACCCATCTAATTACTTATTCTTGTATTAACGCTTGGACACAACTGCAGTAAAAAAAAAAACACATGCACTCATCAACATATGGAAGATCAATTAAAAGAATACAAGTACAAAAAGAAAACACGCTGTCATCTAAACATGGAGGACACATGCTTAAAATACAAAACTAAATATAGCAGGTGGTGTGCAGAGGTATTGACATGGTCTATCATTGTTTTACAGTTCCAGTAGGACCGCAACATTTAGAATCAAAGTGCTGGCCATCTTGAAACGGTAAAGAGATGATACACTATGGACAACAGCATTCCATAATGGTCTCCTGATTTAACAAAAGTGGCCGCATAGGATGCAGCTCACTGCAGATGAAACGAGCGATAAATAAACCTTTTGGAACTGCTTGGAGGGGTAAGTATCCTCTTAAAAAAAAAAAAAAAGAAAAAGAGGAGAATCAAACAAATGAAAGGGGAACTGTAAAATGAGAAAACTGCAAACCAAAGGAGTGGTCAAAGAGCCCTGCCACTGAAACACACACATTTTCAGTTGGATGTGCATATGTGATCGGAAAACACCATCATTCCTAGGCAAAAGAGCCAATGCCTGATGTGAACTAAACCAATAACCCATGCAGTACACCACCATTAATCAAAGCAGAGTGTACATGATACTCAGACCAACCAATAGTAGAAAAGACTGCAACTAAAGACTCTTTAAGTATCTCTTTGGATATATTTCTATACATGGATGTATGTATTAATTAATGAGTTTTTTAGTACAAGATTCTGGAACACAGTTATGCCTGCCAGCCCTTCCAAGGAGATTCTAGCAAGAATTAATTCAGTGCAGATTTTTATCAAAGGTGATAACCAACATCAAAATCCTTCACTATAAAGGTAATCTGTGACATTTCATGCCACAAAATATCGATCTGCCAGCTTAAATAAAGGAAAATAAAATGCCTATTGAATATAACATGTGCTTATCACAATCAGTATGTCAGACTTACTGCCTTTATTGTACCTTTTCATAATAAATATATCTGACCTATAGCATCTGAAATATATTTTCCCAGTGAATCAATCAGGCCTCTAGCTGTTATCATTGTCATTGCTATAACCTACACAGGCCTCCAGTATGGTTATTAAGCTTTTTCGCAATGCAAACAGTCATAAAATTACAATGGTATATAACTTTACAGTTGGCAAAGCAAAATACTATCTCCCCTAAGGGGGCCTAACTAGGAGTGCAAATCTTCTATAGCCACAGTTTGTCACAGGAGGCAACTAGCACCAAAAACCTTGCCTACTACGGTAATTGTTGAGATTCTATGTAACGAAAAAACTATATGTAGTTTTTTTTTAATTCAGAGTAATAACATTCCACCCTTAAATGCATATTGTATATGCATATTGAACTTAACATATGCTTTTCACAATATGCTTGCCAGACCTACTGCCTTTATCGCACCTTTTTATAATAAGCAATCACATTAAGGCTCTTAGACAACAATCAGATATACCAGTGGTTCTCAACCTTTTGACTTCTGTGGACCCCCACTTTATCATTACTGAAACCCGGGGATCCTACCTGAATCATTATTGGAATCAGGGGACCCCCCAATGAGTCATTACTGAAAGCTGGGGACCTAATCTGTTAATACTTTTTAATTTTCTAAGCACTCTCGGACCCCCTGAGGAGGCTTCGTGGACACGCAGGGGCCCCTGGACCACAGGTTGGGGATCACTGATGATATACAGTAATAATATTTGAGTTGTCAAAACATCATACACCTCATAAAATCCATCCAAAAAGAGCCTACTATGGAGTTACCACAGTGCAAATCTTCTATTTTCATGGTTTGTTTGGGTAGGTCACAATAATAATAAAAATCCACAATTAAATGCCCATTGCATGTATCACATGCTTTTCACTATAGGAATGCCAGCAGGCCTACTTGCTTTGCCATATTTTTTCATTATAAACAGAACACCTAAAGAATAAGACCTACATTTTCACAGTGAACTGACTTTACCATTGACACTGTACCCAGTGTACTGAAATGTACATAAGCTGGCAACAATCATGCATACTTTTATAAATTTACAAATACCTACAAAATTACAATTAGCAAAAGAATGTATAACCTAGTAGGATCTAACAAGAATCATCATGGTGAAAAACTCCAGGATTTGGCCAGCCAATTCCTTAATCCTTGCCAACCATGGTAAAGTGTGAGATTGCATGCTACATACTACCTGTCTATGATCAGAACTCATTGTGATAACAACCATTAAAAGTTTACTGGCTTTAGCAAATACTTTTAACAATCAATATGTTAGACTAACTGCCTTTGTCATAATGCTTCATAAAAAGCAGAACAGACCTATGGCATCAGATATAACATTTCCCGCCTCACTAGAGACACAAAATCATCAAATTTGTAAAGTACAGAAAATCACAGTTGGCCAAGCAAAACAATAATTCTCCTAAAAGGGCTACAGAGGAATCTCACAGGCCAAATCTACTATATCCACTATTTGTCATAAAGGGTAACCAACACCAAAGCCCACTACAGTAATCTGTGAAATTCCATGCAGCAAATCTATAGGCTTTAATATAAATTACAATTCACCCTTAAAGAATTGGCATTAGCCCATACTTTTTGCAAGAAATAAGTCAGGCCTACTACCTTTATCACAACATTTCATAATAAACTGATCATACCTATAGCCATGATCTTTGGCTTGCTACCACAACCAACTCATTCCTGTTGTATTTATCATAAGTAAGCTTGCCACAGGACAAAAAGTGCATTGCAAGGACTCTTTTCAGTGGAAGCACAAAAATACAGACCAATCAAATCTTGTCGTTTGGGGAACCGACCTGTGGATGGTGCCCCTCTGTTAGTAGTACCCTGAAAGCTCTATTTTGTTGAACACGTGGGTTCGAATGACAGCTTAACTGCCAAGCCACACCTAAAAACCTATCTAGATTAGTGTAGCCATGGGCATCCCATAATGCTTTCAAGCACACAATTGTACTCTGAAGTCTAAAGTATTTTTTTGTTTTTTGTTATAACAAACTTTTCTTAAGGTTTTGAATCCATCAGTAAATGCACATCTACATCTGCACTACACCTTTAAGTTACAAATGCCAGCAAGAGAAATCACATCCGAGTCTATGAGCTCCCCATATCTTATTGTGTTGTTGCAGGCAATCTCATGCAGCATATATAGGCCCTCATTACAACTTTGGCAGTAAAAGCCGCTTACCGCCGTGCAGAAGACTGCCAACACACCGCTGCGGCCGCGGAATTCTGCCACGGTCATTATGACCCAAAGGCCGGAATCCGCCAAAATCTAGACACCCACACAAGTCCGCCACACCAAAGGTCAGTGATAAACTGGCGATAAGAAATCCTCCACCGTCACGCCAACAGGAATACACCCACACTATCACGACCCACGAATCCACGCGGCGGTCTTTCAACCGCGGTATTCCATTGGCGGTACACACCTCCACGCTCAATATACACACACATTTACAAAACACATCCACATTGGACAATTCGAAATACACACACCTGATACACATACACACACCACTCCCACACACCCAATACAATATAAAACACACACCCACATCACCCACAAACCCTTATGACCACAATTGCGACTGAAGGCCACAGAGAGACACCACCATCTACAAACGAGCATCCACAGGCACTCAACACCATCACCCACATAACATCCACGCACCTCACACAACACACAACTAAATATCACCCCACACATCACAACACACACCACCCCACACATCACCCACACCACCCCATGGCACGGCAAAGACACCCCAGGTTCTCTGAGGAGGAGCTCAGGGTCAGGCAGCCCTTCAGCGAGCTTTTCAGACTCTGGCCTCAGCACTGATGGCAGCCATTGTCCCTGTCTCTAGCCTCCCCCCTCCAACTTCCTCCACCCAGACAAATACCCCTGTACCTCAGCCTATCCCAAGCACACCATCAGACCAGCATGCACACACCTCAACACACAAGGGAAGCTCTGGCAGACATAAGCACCACACATCCCACAGGCACTCACACAAGCATCACACACATGCAGACACACCAACATCCACAGCCTCCACTGTGTCCCCCTCCTCCTCGTCTCCCTCCTCCCTCCCTGTCTCATCTCCACTCACACCTGCATGCACTACATCCTCAGCCACCACGTCCATCACCAGCACACCCACCACCACACCCTGAACATGTGCAGTCACCACATCCACTACCATTCACACGTCCCCTGTGTCCTTTCCCAGTGTGTCTGTGAGGCCACCTCCCAAGGTACACAAACGCAGCCACACACCCACCCAACAGCCATCCACCTCATGACAGCCTCCAGCCCATGCACCTTCACCCAAAGTCAGCAAACGTACACCTCCTACAACCACAACTTCTTCCTCCACTCCCAAACCCCCTCCAGCTACCCATCCCAGTGTTCCTAAGAAACTTTTCCTGGCCAGCCTTGACCTCTTTCCCTCACCTCCCCCACCCCATCAGTCTCCTAGGGCCCGACTCTCGAGGTCCCAACCTAGCACCTCAGCCACAACATCGGCGGGACCAGTGGTGCCAGTAGTCACGGGATTATGGAGTGCACCAGGCAGCAGGGCAGCCAGTGTGGCACGGAGCCACAGCACAGACAGTCCTCCACCTGTCAAGCATCAAAAGTTGGCCAGTGCCCGGTGGGAGAGGGGAAAGAAACCAGCCACCAAAACTGTTCCCAGGGGTACAGTTGGGAGTGTGGAGACAGCTGCGACACTATCCAAGGTGGGAAAGGGGCACAGTAAAACCAGAAAGTCTGGGAAGATCAGCACGGCGGACAAGACCGCCAGCAGCTCTGCTGCCCAGGAAGCGACCACCAGAAGCCACACTGCCACAGACAAGACCGACAGCAGCAGCCCCGCTGCCCAGGGGGCGCCCGCCAGCAGCCCCGCTACCCAGGATGCGACTGCCAGCAGCCCCACTGCCACAGACAGGACAGCCAGCAGCAGCCCCGCTGCCCAAGAAGCGACCGCCAGCAGCCCCGCTGCCACAGACAGGACCGCCAGCTGCAGCCCCGCTGCCACAGACAAGACTGCCAGCAGCAGCCCCGCTGCCCAGGGGGCGACCGCCAGCAGCCCCGCTGCCCAGGAAGCGACCACCACCAGCAGCCCCGCTGCCCAGGAAGCGACCACCACCAGCCCCGCTGCCACAGACAGGACCGCCAGCAGCAGCCCTGCTGCCCAGGAAGTAACCGCCAGCAGCCCCGCTCCCACTAACAGGACCGCCAGCAGCAGCCCCGTTGCCCAAGAAGCGACTGCCAGCAGCCACACTGCCACAGACAAGACCGCCACCAGCTGAACTGCTGCCCAGGACACCGCCGCCAGCAGCCCCGCAGGCCAGGACAAGACCGCCACCAGCTGAACCGCTGCCCAGGACACTGCCGTCAGTAGCCCTGCAGGCCAGGACAAGACCGCCACCAGCTGAACCGCTGCCCAGGACACCGCCGCCAGCAGCCCCGCAGGCCAGTCAGCGCCAATGAGTCCAACGCTACTGAGTCCGCCACGGGCAGGAAGATGCACTCTGGGCACAAGGCCCCCTCCAGAACCAGTGGAGAGATACATCCACTACCTGAGTCCTTGGCAGGATGAAGCACTCTGGGTACAAGGCCCCCTCCAGAACCAGTGGAGTATCACATCCACTACCTCAGTCCTTGGCAGGATGAAGCACTCTGGGCACAAAGCCCCCTCCAGAAACCAGTGGAGACTGTTATCCACTTGAGTGACTGTGGTTTGGCACTCCCCAGGATTGAACAGTGGGCAACCCACCCACTGTAGAGACTTGAGAGACTGTGGCTTTGCACTCCCCAGGATTGCACAGTGGGCAAACCACCCACTGTAGAGACTTGAGAGACTGTGGCTTTGCACTCCCCAGGATTGCACAGTGGGCAAACCACCCACTGTTGAGACTTGAGAGACTGTGGCTTTGCACTCCCCAGGATTGCACAGTGGGCAAACCACCCACTGGAGAGACTTGAGAGACTGTGGCTTTGCACTCCCCAGGATTGAACAGTGGGCATGGAGCCGACTTGTGGATCTGGCGTCATGCACTCAATCGGCTGAGGTGCCCCCCCCCTTCCGTTCCCCCTGAGGTACCTGTTTTATTTCTATCTGATGCCCCTGCAGTGTTCTCTCCGTTTTGATCGGGTATTGAGTGTGGGCCTCACCCACGCCTTTTGGGCCCATTGATCCATGGACTATGATGGTGGAATCCTTTGGACTTGTGTTCTTGGTGTATATAATTGTATATAGTATAACTGTATGTATTTGTAAATATTTTTGATGTATGTAATTGAATATATCACAATTATTCAACTCATTTCCTTTTCTCCTTGCATTCTTCCGGGGGGGTTGGAGGTGTAATTGTTATGTATCAATATGTATTAGCGTGTTTGTTGTAGTGGGTGAGGGTGGGGGTGGGGGTGTTGCGTGTGTGTGTCACTCTCTTTTCCCTCCCCTGTGTCGTAGGTGCAGTACTCAATGTTGTCTTCGCCACTGGCGTTCGTGCTCCTGGTAGAGGAGCAGGAAGATAAAGGCTGGCAGGATCTGGAGCTCGGGTTCCATGGCGTCCTGTTTCCTCGTGGGTTGTGTCGAGGTGAGCGTTTTCCCTTCAAAGTCCTGTTTCCGCTGTGTTTTTGTTCGCAGGGAATCCGCCCCGGAAAAGGTGGCGGATTGGTGGGTTGTAATAGTGTGGGCGCTACATTGTCCTCTGCCTGTCTGTTGGCGGTTACCGCCGCTTTAACACCGACCGCCACGTTTGTAATGACCACCATAGTCTTTTCCAATTACGCACACCAGTCCCTCCCCACCCTCCATTCTACCAGTGAGGGGGGTTCAGGGAGTTCCACCTTGGGCAATGTCTTGTTTAGAAACCAATGAGGCAACACCTATAAATGTACGGTCAGCTCTGGGGCCACTAAACTTGTCCGCCATGCATAGTAGGGCCATCCTGGGGGTCAGCTCAAGGGCCCCCTCAAGGACCTCCAAGAGTTTGTGCTGTATCTGTTGCCAATAAGGTGAGAGGACCGGGTAGGCTCAAACCATATGGTGAAAGTCAACCAGTACAATAGAGCATCGAAAATAGGTGGTTTGAGGGACTTTGCCCAAGCAGTGTAAATATACCAGGGTTAACTATGTTGTATGAAGGTAATTTAGCTGGCCTGAAGCTTAACGTTAATGATGGAAGGGGCCACTCCCCTGCTTTCATTTGTTTATTTCAGTGTTCTATAAAAAATCTTGCTTGCTATTGGTCAGTCCTGCCTCTTTGTTCCTCCTTTTTCTCTTTGGTTTCTCCCATGTAGCAGGTACTAAGTACAGTATCATTACGCTTTGTTGTATTTATCTGTTTGTGGGGGGATTTTTATTTTTATTTTTTTCCTGCTTGTGTTACACTGTGGGTGCTTCAGGCCCATAGCTGCTTGAATTTTATTGCAGCATTTGTCCCTCCCACTTCCTTCCAAGCTGGAAAAGTCCAGCTGTTGTGCTCCGATCGGAGTGATCTGCAGTTCGTGAAGGCAGACGCACTCTCTCATTAAAGAGACGTGTTTTCTGTGCTGTGATGAAAAAGTGCTACATCACAGGACTTGGACTATATTTTCCTTGCTTGAGTAGTTACTTCTAAAGCAGGTATATTCCCATTAGGTGTGTTAAAGAAGTGCAACAATGTAACCTTAGTTCCACATTATACTGTCTTGTTGTTGAGTGCTACAGCTATATCCACATGCTTACAATGACTGCAAAAATGTAGTTATTGACTTACAGTTTGGCAATCTGGTCTCCCAATGAAGCAGTTCTCTCCCTTCAAGGTGGCCCCACTTTACCTTCTGTGCTATAACATCCCTGTCTTCCTCTGCCTAGAACACACCAGCCCACCCACAAATGCCAGACCACCTGTGAATGGAGAAAAAGTATTCAATGTTGGACTGGATCAGAAGCAGAGGAGCAACAGTCTAGAGCTGTACTGGTGTTCAGTCTTATCAAGACCAGCATACCCCAAACTTGAAAACATGCCTCCCAGTCTATGATGCGCATGTGATACTATTTCAGACGCGAGCACTGACGGTAGCAGTTTCAATGTCTCAGTTTGCTAGAAGTACGGTAAGGCAGGCAGACCAGCAGCAAGTTCCCGAATTATTTGAGGACAGGAGTTAACCCTCTAAAAAATCATCTTGCCCTATCTTCCAGTATCTGAGATGTTTGTACGTGTCTCTTCAAAGTTTCTCAGGAAGCACAGAAATACAAACACTTCTGGGAGCACAGACATACAGGGAAGGAAATTTCAATAATAAGAATACAGGGAAAATGCATCAATGGACGCAGATCAGCTCGGGAAAAGTGGAGATGTTTCTGCAGGGGCAGAGGATCTATTTTCAGGGCTTTTGGTCTGCCTTTTCCAGAATGGGTTGTGTTTTTTAACCAATCGTAAGTTTATGGGGGCACTGCAGTAGCCAGGCCTGCCTCACTCTCTTTTCTTAACATTTCAACACACACAAACTTTTTTTTTTTTTTTTTTTAATCCCAGTCTTCACGCATTGTGCATGATTAAAGTTGACAGCAAACTGGAAGTAATTGAATTTTAAAGATCTTCTATCGGAAGGTAATACCCGTGTCTGGGAGTGTCACCCCTTTTTCGGGAATGTTGGTGTGCTTATTCTGTGGCCAAATGCCTTTCAACTTCTCTTCTTATAACCATTACTTCCTATGTTTCTGGTCTCATGCAATTTCTTCTATTTATTATTGTATCCTCCATTATTAGCTTTCTTCTGTTGATCCCTTTGTCTTCTAATTCCTTCTTGGTTCATTCTGTGCCATCCTTTTGTTACCTGCCTCTTTTTATCTCACATGTTTTAGGTCAAGCTTATGACCCTTTGTAAAGCCCTTCAGTCCCTGGTAGCACAACAACCACGATAATGTGCTGCACGGCTAACTACTTATAAGGTCCCAAAAGTGAGACCTATTGGCGATGCCATTGCTTGTTATTTTAAGAGGGAGGAGAACCTGGTGACTTCCCTAAAGAACAAAGTACTTATCTTCGGTAACTGGAAACTTTTGCGTGAGCAGTATGCATGCGCGCCGTCTGGTTGCTTCGTTCAGTTCCATGTAGCATTGTCTGCTTCGTAGGGCCGGAAGTGATGTTGCGGTCACCTATATAGGCACTACTCAGTTGTGCGGGTGTCATTTACTTTTCACAACTTTCCATGCTAGTAGCGCAGATCCATGAAGTTAACTGGCAAATTTGTGTCAAAACTAGGGCCCTAAAATGGGAACAACCCTAGCCTTAGAAATCTGTCCGCAGAGCAGGGAGGCATGGGTGGGTCTGTAAGGAATCTGCAGATAGATATTGTCTCTACCAGTCAATGCGTTACCAAAGACAAGTAACTTGTTCATCTGATAGAGACGTCTAGCTGCAGATTCCAAGCCATATCCTCCGGGAGGTGGGCTGTGGACAAATTTAACTAAACTAAAACATCCTGCAGGATCAAACGTGCAAAATGTCGGTGTCTGCAGATCTAAATGACCAGGCAGTAGTGTTTGGCACACGTGTGCAGGGACTCCCAGGTTACCGCCTGGCAGATGTCTAGGACTGAAACTCCACAAGCTAATGCTGTGGTCACTGCTTTTCCTTTAGTGGAATTGACCTTTAAGCCCTCGAGAGGCTGCTTTTTGGCCAGGGCATAGCAGATCTTGATACAGACAATGACCCAGTGCGAAATTATTAATTTCTGTACGAAGAGTTGGTCATCCACCTGGAACTCTTTTGCGTGGTCAAGAGAGATAACCCTTAAGAGTGCCCAGAGCAAAGGGTAAGAATGAAGAGAAGAATATCAGAAGGATCAGCAGAAAAATGGTTGATAGACTTTTCTGTACAATATTTAAAACATTTTTGCCAATGCCAGGTGTATACTGTTTTGGTGGAGGGCCACCTGGCCGCCTGGGCATCAAGAACATTTTACAGACTTCAGGCAGAAAGTCAAAAGCTATCAACTGTTGCTGCTCAATCTCCACACAAGGCGGCGGAGAGTTAACAGGTTTGCGTGGAGGACCCTCCCCTACTTCGGTCAGAACATTCAGATCTCCAGCAGGTTGATGTGGAGTCTAGATTCCACAGGAGACCAGAGTCCTCTGATCTCCACCTCTCGCTGATGGCTACCCATTTCCGAGGTGTGACACATCTGTCAGTACTGTGAGATCTGGCAGAGGAAGGGAGAAGGGTCTGCTGTTGACCCAAAGGTGGTGTATTAAGCACAACTGCAGATCTTTTCCAGTTCCTCCACGATCTGGACCATGTCAGAGAGATTCCTCTTATGCTGTGTCCACTGGAACTTCTGGTCCCACTGCAGAGCCTGCATATGTCAGTGGGCATGTGTCACAAGCAGGATGCAGGAGGCCATGAGTCCCAACAGCCTAAGGGTTTGTCTCATCGAAATACAGGACAGAAACATCTGTATCATAGCTGGAATATCCTGGTCTCGCCGTTTCGGTGGATATGGCCAAAACTGCACCCTGTTCAGAAAAAGCTAATTTTAAAGAGAGCATCAGAGAGGGAGTGAGGTGTGACTTTGGCATGTCAGTGAATGCAGGAGGTCCGCTGAAGTCTGGAGGTGGGAGACGACAGCCTGGGGTGAGCCCACCTTCAACAGCCAGACATCAAGATAGGGAAAGACTGGCACCCCTGATCTGCCCAGATGAGCTGCTACCACCACCATCACCGTGGTACACACCCAAGGGGTGTTGGTAAGGCCAAAGGAGAGCACTGCAAACTAAAAGTGCCTGTGGCCTACCATGAACTTCAGGTAATGCAGGTGGGCAGGCAGGACAGGAATGTGGAATTATGCGTCCTGCATGCCCAACACTACCATCCAGTCCCTTGGGTCCAGGGCAGATAGGACCTAAGCTAACATGAGCATTTTTAACTTCTCCCGTGAGGAAGTAGTTGAGACCTGAAGTCTAGGATAGAATAAAGGCCTTCATACTTTTTGGGCACCAGAAAGTAGCAGGAATAGCAACCACTACCCCCTTATGGCATTGCACTCTTTCTATGGCTCCTTTGGCCATGAGAGCCGTGACTTTCTGGAGAAGTGCCAGATCATCCTCTGTCAGCCTGGTAGGAAAGGTGGTCCTATGATGGCATGTGGCAGATTAGGAGGTTATGGAGGCTGCGGTTGCCAGGGGAGGTGATGGACTGACCCAACTGTAGTCTGCCCGACTCACAAGGTCTGTGGGTACGGCACCCTCAGACATGCAGAGGCTGGGGAACGTGCATAGCATTGTGGCTGGGAGGATATTGATGTGGCTGTAGGCCCCTTCTGTGGCCACAAAAGAAGCAGACGGTGGATTGTGGGTTACCTGGGGTCATAGAAAGGCTCAAGGACCTGGCTGTAGTCCGACAGGCCTTAAAGTGCTTCAGTGTCAAAACCGCCTTGTCTCCAAAGAGATAGGAGCCGTCAAAGGGCATGTTCCTCAGAGATGATTGAAGATCCCCCAAAAAAGCCAGACTATGTCCCCAGACGGACATCAGTGAGGGCTTCGTAGGGGGAGACTCTGAGCTGCAGCACCTCCATCAAGACATCAGTCTTGACTGCCACTAAAAGCAACTTGAGGTCAATGACCTCCGCTGCCCTCCCCACCACCATTGCGAATATGGCTAGGGCTCAGTGTCCGATTTGGAAGGCACTGCTCCAGACGGCACTGGAAACAACATCAATCAACGCCCCTCCTGGCCCGTATTGGGGTCAGAATCAGGACCAGCGTTGGGGAAGGTTGGGGTGGTACAACTGGTGCAGGTCTGGATCCAGAAAAGGGTCCTCAGAGTCCAACTAGTGCCAGTGCCGAAGCCACTGACACAGAACCATAAGAGGCCCCTGGCGATCCCTCCAGCCCATCAAAGGTGTCAGACCGCCCAAAAATGAGGCACATGGCCTTATAGAACTCTTTCAGTTGGGTGGGGGTCACTCTGGCCTTCAGAAAATCAGGGAGGCGCGGAGCGGCACAGGCTCTACCGCGGATAAAGGTCTTGATGCACGACACTGCATCATCTCGTCAACCAATATATGAGGTGAAGTTGCAAATCTCTTCAACTTCTTTTTCTTCTTGTGATGGGATGTACCTGAGTGGCCAGATGACTTGGAGAGCGATGAGGATCTTGATCTCCGCAACTGTTCCGGGCACCATCCTCTCAATCAGGACCTCAAACATTGCAGCGTCAGACGCCAAGCCACTAGAAGCTTGAGAATTGCTCCCTCAAGACCTTTGGGTTCATGGCACGGCAGTCAGAGCACAACTTGGGTCGTGGTCGTGCTGGAGGCACCAAAGGCATACAAGTGCGGGCCTGTCATCAACATCAGTCGATGACAGGTGCTGCAGGGCTATGAAGCTCAATGACATACTTGTCACGTCTGAAGGAAAACCTCAAAAAAGACTGAAGGAAATGTAAAAAAAAAGTTCAATCAAAAAGTGACAGATGGGGTTGCTATTCTCCAAATCAGTTGTGGCTGGAGCGCAAAGAAAAGAACTGACATGAGAGTGGGTAGGTTGCATCTAAATAGGTGCGCGTATGTCACTTCCAGAGCAGACAACACCGATGATGCAAGTGGAGCCAAATGACGCCCCCCTACTACTGCACAGAGATACTGAAAAATCATCTGGATGCAGTTTGACACCTCGAGAAATTCTAAGGTAAAGAATCTGTGACTAGAAGTCTCAATTAGGTACAATTTATAAAATACAATTTTCTTCAGAAAAGCCCAGTACCATTAAAAGGATGCATAAAAGATAGGTTATTATAATAAATGTTTATACAGAGGACACAACCTTTTTTATAGGCTACATAAGATGTACGTTTTTTATACAAAGACACACACTGCCCTAGAGCAACCCAGTTCAAAACTACAAGTATAAATAAAAATGAAATGCATATTTATAACTAAATACATTATTAACATTAATAATTAATATTAGGATACACGAGAACTTGAGTACACATACCTCAGACTTTGTTCAGCTGACATGTGCTGATCATTAATAAGTGTAAATTCAGCTTTCAACATTTCGGGGGTGAGGAATACTTTCAAAGTTTCATCTTGTCCATCCCTGAATTGAAGAGAACACAGCTCGATAAGTGTTTTTGAACACTAAAACTGTTCTAGACTCAACATGCGACATTTGAGAACATTACACTAATATTTATTCATTGTGTCTTTATCATGTGAACGTAGTAGAAATGAAAAAATGGACTTCTGAAAACCATCTATAGCACTGCTGCAAACATGGCACAAGGATTTTTGTCTGTTTGAAAATAAATCCATAAGTCTATAGGAAAAGCACATCTCTTCTCTTATATGATGTTGCACACAGGTAAGGGCTGTCATTTTTTACATGTCAAGCAGTATGTATTAAATTTGTATGTGAATTTGTTTTCATACCTTCTTACCCCTTCGCTGCCAGGCCTTTTCCCCCTCCTGTGCCGAGCCTTTTTCTTTTTTTTACTATTTGGGGCAGTTCGCTCTTAGGCCCTCATAACTTTTTGTGCACATAAGCTACCCACGCCAAATTTGATCCTTTTTTTCCAACATCCTAGGGATTCTAAAGGTACCCAGACCTTGTGGATTCCCCTGAAGGAGACCAAGAAATTTGCCAAAATACAGTGACATTTTTATTTATTTTTTAAATGGGAAAAAAGGGATGCAGAAGGCAGCTTGTGGTTTTTTCCCTGAAAACGGCACCAACAAAGGGTTTGCGGTGGCAAGATCACCATCTTCCCAGCTTTCAGGAGCAGGCAGACTTGAATTGGAAAACCCAATTTTTCAATATAATTTTGACATTTTACTGGGACATACTCCATTTTTACTATTTTTGGTGCTTTCAGCCTCCTTCCAGTTAGTGACCAAAATGGGTGAGAAACCAATGCTGGATCCCAGAAAGCTAAACATTTCTGAAAAGTGGACGAAATTCTGAATTCAGCAAGGGGTCATTTGTGTAGATCCTACAAGCATTTCTTACAGAAAATAACAGATGAACTAAAAAAATATTGAAATTGAGGTGAAAAAAACAGCCATTTTTCTTCACGTTTTAATCTGTAACTTTTTTCGGCGATGTTAGATTTTTGAAAGCAATATACCGTTACATCAGCTAGACTCTTCTGGTTGCGGGGATATATAGGGCTTGTAGGTTCATCAAGAACTCTAGGTACCCAGAGACAATAAATGAGCTGCACCTTGCAATGGGTTTTTATTCTATACCGGTTATACAGCAATTCATTTGCTGAAATACAAATAGTGAAAAATAGGTATCAAGAAAACCTTTGTATTTCCAAAAGGGCCACAAGATAAGGTGTTGAGAAGCAGTGGTTATTTGCACATCTCTGAATTAAGGGGTGCCCATACTAGCATGTGAATTACAGGGCATTTCTCATATAGACGTCTTTTTTACACACTGCCTTACATTTGGAAGGAAAAAATGTAGAGAAAGACAAGGGGCAATAACACTTGTTTTGCTATTCTGTATTCCTCCAAGTCTCCCGATAAAAATGGAACCTCACTTGTGTGGGTAGGCCTAGCGCCCACGAAAGGAAATGGCCCAAAACACAACGTGGACACATCACATTTTTTCTCAGAAAACAGAGGTGTTTTTTTTTTTACAAAGTGCCTACCTGTGGATTTTGGCCTCTAGCTCAGCCGGCACCTGGGGAAACCTAGCAAACCAGCACATTTCTGAAAACTAGACACCTAGGGGTATCCAAGATGGGGTGACTTGTGGGGCTCTGACCAGGTTCTGTTACCCAGAATCCTTTGCAAACCTCAAAATTTGACCACAAAACACTTTTTCCTCTCATTTCGGTGACAGAAAGTTCTGGAATCTGAGAGGAACCACAGATTTCCTTCCACCCAGCGTTTCCCACAAGTCTCCCGAAAAAATGGTACTTCACTTGTGTGGGTAGGCCTAGCGCCCACAAAAGGAAATGGCCCAAAACACAACGTGGACACATCACATTTTTTCACAGAAAACAGTGCCTACCTGTGGATTTTGGCCTCTAGCTCAGCCGGCACCTGGGGAAACCTAGTAAACCAGCGCATTTTTGAAAACTAGAAACCTATGGGAATCCAAGATGGGGTGACTTGTGGGGCTCTGGCCAGGTTCTGTTACCCAGAATCCTTTGCAAACCTCAACATTTGGCCCAAAAAACACTTTTTCCTCTGATTTCAGTGACAGAAGGAGCCACAAATTTCCTTCCACCCAGCGTTCCCTCAAATCTCCCGATAAAAATGGTACCTCACTTGTGTGGGTAGGCCTAGCGCCCACGAAAGGAAATGGCCCAAAACGTGGACACATCACATATTTTCACAGAAAACAGAGGTGTTTTTTGCAAAGTGCCTACTTGTGGATTTTGGCCTCTAGATCAGCCGGCCCCGGGGGGGGGGGGGGGGGGGGGGGGGCAGAAATGGCCTAAATACAATTTGCCCCCCAGGGGAGCGACCCTTGCCTAATGGGTCGCTCCCCATCTCTAGAAGAACAAACAAACAAAAAAAAAAACACCCCAAAGAAATTTGCCCTGGTGCCTAGAGGTGTCTGCCCCCATGGGGGGCAGAAGTGGCCTAAAATAAATCTGTCCTCCCGCCCCCCTGGGGAGTGACCCTTGCCTACGGGATCGATCCCCTTGCGTGACGGCGTAAAAAAAAAAAAAATCCCTCGTGCCTAGTGGTTTCTGCCCCCCTTGGGAGCAGATTGACCTAAAATCGGCCGATCTGCCCCCAAAGCAGGCAGAAATACCCTAAATACAATTTGCCCCTCCAGGGAAGCGACCCTTGCGTGACATTGCCGCAAAAAAAAAAAATCCCCGGTGCCTATTTGTTTCTGCCCCCCTTGGGGGCAGATTGACCTAAAATCCGCTGATCTGCCCCCAAGGGGGGGCAGAAATGGTCTAAATACAATTTGCCCCCCAGGGGAGCGACCCTTGCCTAATGGGTCCCTCTCCATCTCTAAAAAAACAAACAAACAAACAAAAAAAAAAAAAAATATTAGCCCTGGTGTCTAGAGGTTTCTGCCCCCTCTGGGGGCAGATCGGCCTAATAACAATAGGCCGATCTGCCCCCGGGGGGGCAGAAATGGCCTAAAATAGATTTGTCGGAGCGACCCTTGGTACGGGATCGCTCCACTTGCGTGACGGCGCAACAAAAAAGATCCCTGGTGCCTAGTGGTTTCTGCCCCCCTTGGGAACAGATTGACCTAAAAATCGGCCGATCTGCCCCCAAAGCGGGCAGAAATACCTTAAATACAATTTGCCCCTCCAGGGAAGCGACCCTTGCCTAACGGGGGGTTTGGGGGGAACCCCACAGAGGGAGCGCTAGCACTCCCTCTGGGCTCTGTGCCCAGGACGTAATGGTTACGTCCTGGGCACACGAGCACTGTGCATCAGGACGTAACCATTACGTCATGGGCACAGAAGGGGTTAAAGCACACTAAAACCTTTACTGCACATTTACATGTTTTAAATGCACTGAGATCGTGTTATCCTGTTTTGTACAATGTACATTTAGCCTCACTGTTGAAGTTGTTCTGAAGTTGGCACAATAAAGCAAAAACTGAGGATTCAGTGAAGTCAGCATTGTTGTATCTCTTTCTCATGGCATTTTCACATTCTGCCCATGAGACCTGCCAATCTCAAGTTTGTCTTTCATCATGGGTCATTTTCTCCGCTTACTTCATTGTTAAAAACTGTATAAATGTAGCACCGAAATGAACAGAATTTAATTAGAATTCAATAGAATTCAATTAATTTTCAAGATTATCTGATTTCTTATATAACAGATAAAAATATGAAGAATTAAAAAAAATAAAAACTAAGTAAATTTATCTGAAAGTGAAAGAACTAATAATTGCTCCTCAGGTGTGTTTTTCAAGTCTAATGATAAAGTAAGCTCTCTAATGATTCAGGGCTTCATTTCGACCCTGGCGGTCCAAAGACTGCCAGGGCGACATTGGCGGTCTCAAGACTGCCACATTTAGAGTGTGGTGGTTTGGCCTCTGCAAAACCGCCACATTCCCGCTGGTACCGCCAGGGCGATAGGACAGCCGGGACAGAGGACAGCACCTCCACTGAAGACCGACGGCGGTATTAGGAGTCGCTTGTCTGCCAGAGTTTCCGCGGCAGTAGCACCTCCACAAAAACCCTAGCAGAAAGGCTGCCGGTGACAGGAAATTCCTTCCCTGTCGCTGCCAGGTGACTCCCCCAAGCCCACCTTTCCAAGACAGCACCCCTCTCCTCCCACCCCTTCTTCCAATACACCATCCTCATCCCCCAGTCCCCACCAAGACAGTACCCCCTACCACCGCACCCTCCACGCATACACACACTCACAAACCCTGCATACATGCATTCACCAACAAGCATACATACATGCATTCACCAACACGCATACATACACGCATTGAACAACACGCATACAGACACGCATTCACCAACACACATACCTACACTGCTCGTAATATGGTGGGCGAAGTCCTTTTGGCCTGGCGGTGACGGCTGTGGACTCGCCTCTGCGCCGCTGACGGCCAGCACAACTGCTGAAGGATTTCCACCCAAATTGTGGCAGAAATCCATCAGTACTCGTAATATGGCGGTCGGAAGACCGCCAGCACTGGTGGGCTTCTGGCACCCGCAGCTTCGGCGGTCTGTGTAAGACTGCCGAAGTCAAAATGACCGCCTCAGTACCTTTCAGAAAGAAGTTTAAACCAAATCTATTTGAGATTTAAATGTTGCCCAGAAATATTGTAAGGAGTATTGTTGACTTGCATTCTATAGAGCGGTGAAATCTTTCCATAAAGCCCCAATCAGCACCCTAGCTTCTAGCAGGCTATGTTCCGGTATCATGTTGACGTGCAGTAAGTATGTGTGAAGGGCATGTCGGAGCTGGAAGTACGAATAAAACTGTGTGTGGGCAAGTTGATGGTCCGCTTCCAGGTCTCAAAAAGGTTCAAAACGTCAACAGTTTTAAAGGGGACTTCTTTTGTTTAATTAAATTGCTGACACAAACTTGTGAATCTATTTTGGACTGTTCCTTGTTTACCAAAAATTCTGAAACATTTCAGTGTAGCACCTTTGTGTACTGCTGACATATATATGTACGTTTGTGAATAAATAGATCAATATATAAAATAAGAGTCCCACTGAACCAATGTTGTTTGTTTACTGTATGGAAAGAGATCTGAACACCAGGTTCTGCTGCAGCAAATGACCTTTGGCAACAAGGCCAGGCCCTTTGGCCAACCTCTCCTGTGCACTAGTAAAGGATGTATGCAGTGGAGTTTGTTAACCAATGAGGGAAAGCCATGGCCTGGCCAAAGGTCACAACTTGCTACCAACTCCTCCTGCGTTGCACAGCCAAATTCCATACGCATCAGGAGTTCAACATCCATGTGGGGTGGTCAGAGAAAGCCAGGCCCTGCAGCTATTCTGCACATAGCATGGCCGAAAGCAGTGTGCATCACCTAATAGATACATGACAGGTGAATGCAGTGCTTCATAAGGAACACAAAGAAATTCAATGAACATACCACAGTTAAAAGGTTTGTTACGGTTCACTGAATATAAATCTGGAAACTCCTGCAATAGTATGCCACATTCACCACAACTCAGACAACCTGTAATGCTTAATAAAACAATTTGTCAGAGGTACACGAAAAAATAGCTGACAACTAATATCAAAACATGGTGGGTATTGTGAGTTATGGTGGAGTTCTGTGCAGGAATAAAAAGCTAGAAGGGGGGATCAAAACAAGTGTTTTTTTCTTTTTTAGCTCCTCTCAGAATCTTGCTCATGCCTACAAATCTACAACCAAAACAACTGAACACATTTAGACCAAACTTAGAAGGTAAGCAAAACTTCAGTCGAAAAAGCATGTTTAGTAGTTTTTTAAATATTGGCATTTGAAAAAGATGCTGGATGTGCTAGAATGGGTTAACACTTTTCTATATCTTGTCAGCTGAAAAAAACATTTGTTATATTCATGCCACTACTTGATGAAATATGGATAAAACTTGGCAGACACTTCTTAAGTGGAGATTACATAACTCATACCCCTCACCTTGTTCAGCACTCCCATAAGCGGATGACATATAAAACAAGAATTTGCAATGCAATAGGTCTCACATTTATAAGAGTTTGAGC
This sequence comes from Pleurodeles waltl, assembly GCF_031143425.1. Taxonomy (NCBI): domain Eukaryota; kingdom Metazoa; phylum Chordata; class Amphibia; order Caudata; family Salamandridae; genus Pleurodeles; species Pleurodeles waltl. The sequence continues at coordinate 1,037,798,975 of NC_090440.1, forward strand.
TATTGATGCTGTCAGTGGCAACGTCTTTTACCTATGTGTTTTAGTTTTGAGTGTAGTGGAATTATGTGGGTTGGATTGCAATTGTTAGTTGTGGAATTGTGTGTGGTGGACCTGTGTGATGTGAAGTGAATTTGTGTAGTGGAATTATGTGGCATGGCGGATAGATATGAATGAGAGCTACTTAGAATAGACAGACCATACCACGATGTGTAGACACCAATATATACTGATGCCAAGAAATGCTGACGCCAAGATAACCAATATTAAAGTATGCCAATGTCAAGATAGGCTGACGTCAAGATATGCTGATTTCAAGTAACACAGTCATCAAGACAGGCTGACTCCAGCATACAGCAACATCAGAATATGCTGATGTCAAAACCTGAAAAGGTTGTAGTGCTGGCTCCAGAATGCACCAAACACAACTGAACGTTTGCGTGTGTATGTCCCCACTTGAGTATGAGTCTTTAGTTACATTGTTGATAAGTGTATTTAAATGTATATTATCTAGCAAATAAATTGCATGCATGTCACCTATCTTTAATTCCCATTAGGTACAAATGTATATTTGCATATTATACACCTGCATGGGAAATAGATGGACAGACGGTGGTGGGTGTTGGAAAGAGAGTAAGTTGGTAGATGGATGGATGGATGGAGGTGGTTGTTGGAAGGTCAGTGTGTGGGTGGACCAATAGAGAGAGTTGAATGTTAGGACAGTGGGATGGTGGATGGACAGATGGCTGGAGGTGTCTGTTGGAAGGACAATGAGTGGGCGGAGAGGCGGGCAGAGTAAAATAACATGGCACAAATTCAGTGACAAATAAGTCAGTAAAGGCCTTACCATTGATTCAAGGCACATACACCAATCTCCAGAGAAGAGGAAGTAGAAGTGGGGTGCCGCAACTTATAAAACAATCAGGAGAAATGCAAATAACTGGCTTTTTGATACAAGTGCCCACAAGATATTTTTTACACTTCTGCACTGGGGGCAACTGGTAGCTCTACGCTTGCCTGTCACTGAGATTAGAAGGCAAGTCTGGGCTGTACCCATAATGGTTGTCATAACAGACCAATCCACCCAAAGACCCCTTTTAGAAGAAAATGTTAACCCCCCACTATCTTTAACTATCACAATAGAGGAAGCATGTCCTAATAGCATAAAATATATTTATTATTACATAATAGGCGTGAACTAATGTTTCCATGCAATAACACAACATGGTAACCCCACTGGCCAACAGAATATGTTCCTCTTTTATTTAAATTACACATGAACACCTGCACACCATAACCACCATAAAATGAGTTATTTTTATTTTGAAAAATTAGTCTATATTATTTCCTTCTTATACAGAGACTGAACATTTCATATGATAATTGTTCTTTTTGGGGTCACAAAACCCTTAGTTAAGCTCTGATGAGACATCTTTCTTAAACGACAATGATGACATCATCGGCACCAATGTCACTTATTCTGGGTGTTGACTTGATATTGAATACGGAATTACTGGGCAATAGGGCTGTAATACTGTACTACACATCACGTGAATAGATATGAAAATAGGTTTCTATTTTGAGTGAATATTTGTCACCCTGTGGAATCTCTTGCGGTTGAAAATATTTAAGAAATACAAATTCAGATCATATACTTTAGATGTGCCCACCTGAGCAGGTTAAACTATTGCCAACAAGGATAGCCTATACTCTACTGAACTGCATTCAAGCTAGCGCTATATAATAAAAATAAATTACTACAGTTATGATTCTTTTCTAGCATGAGCTGGGGGTGGTCTGAGAGGAGTCAAGAAGTTAGTGAGTTTTCAGGAGATGTAGCTTCATCCATGACTGTGGGGCAGTCCTTTCATAGCTGAAAGGGTGCTCATAAATCAACACAGCAGATCTGTGACCCCATAAGATTGTGCGGGTGAAATGAAGGGAATGCGCTTACTCCAGAACCCTCCCTGCGTGACTAATGGCAGTCAGCGCATGGCCAAGCTTGGCAAGATTTCAGCTTCTTTGACTGCACAGGACGTGGGATAGCGCCACATCAAGATAGCACTATACCATCCTCTGAGAATTAAAATGCTTCAGGGAACCCCTAAAGGTGTACCCGCCCAGACAAACTGTGTATGTCAGCTACTTCAACAAGCCTCTGGAGCTTTGAAGCAGTTATTCACGGACTAAGAGCTATACAAATGAACTCAAATAAAACCAAGGAATATTAATTAATCGATATTTTCTAGATAGGGATAAATTGACCATTTGAAGTTATTGACAGTAGATTTCAAGCGCTCTTAAACTATTGGCCTGTTTGTGTATCTGATGGATAAGGCATGAAGTGGATAATAATAAAGCATTAAGTGCATGATTCTGCCAATGTCTGCTCCTGCGAGGATGTAGCTCACTTCAGCAAATTCATCATTACATTTTTATAATAATATTTTCATTTTTCAGAACTTTAAATTACTCACTGCATGGCAAAGCAGAGAGAAAATAAAATATTACAAAGGAGCATACCAATGGAAATAATTATTTTAGGGTCCTTGTTAATGCTTCGTGTCATTTTAACATAGGATATGAATTCTGCCCATCAACTGTCCAACTGCATTAGTACACACAGAGTTCTCCAGAGCCACAGTCTACTAGATGAAGGACTGCACAACCCAAAGCAAGGTCTTTCATACATTCACGGGGCACGCAGCAACCCTCAAGGGTCATTAGTTCAGACTTATCCTCAACCTACTCTCTTTTACCTGTGGAGCCATGTATCAAATGAATCACAGAAATGTTATGTACAGCAAAGTTGAAAACTCAGTTGTGACCATAAGAAAATAATACACACCGCAAAAACTCTAAAAATAGCACGTGGCCATATTGCAATTTAAAATTGAATGTTTGACTACCTGCACAGGAATCACCTCCCTAATGCGCACGTGTCACGAAAAATCGAAAATTTAGACCACATTTTAAAAAATTTCTGCACCCAAGAATTAAATACAAGCCAAAAGGTGACAGACAAAAAGAGAAATTATTGTTGCAAAGAAAGGAGAACAGGAAGGACAACAGGTAGAGAGTGAGAGCGGTTTCAAGGGACCCCTTCAAAGAGGTTACGACAGTTATAGCCTTGTGGGGCCCATAGCTGCCCTTGCAGTGTTTTCTGTACGTTTTTGTGCCTGTTTCTCCTTTTTTACAGTGTATTTAGTTCGTGTAAATACATTCTAAGTTGTATTTTCACTATATTTAAATGCAGGCTTCTAGGATCATACTCATACAAACATCGCGCTTTCAGTCACTAATCAGCAGGGCACACCCTTGAAACAGCTCGATTGGAGCACAGCAGCTGGTCATTTCTGGCTATTGCAGAGGCAATGAGGAAATTAAAGCTCTCCATTCCAAGCCAAACATGGGAGCTAAGATAAACGAGGGGGACTGGAAAAGCCTCCTCTGCTGTTGGTTTTATGTTTGCAGAGGGAGCTGCTGGGGAGGAGGGACTGAACACGCACCCCCAGTGTAAGACCAACAGGCAAATACTAAAAAAAAAAAAAAAAGTCCCCTACTGAGGAGATAAACAGGACATAGCGCAATTATACAGTAGTTGGTGCTGCTCCCAAAGAGGCAGAACTGACCACTAGCAAGTAAGGATTTTAAAAGAACACTGGAACCAACAGATGAAATTGCTTGAAATTGCTTGAACCCACAGTATAAGTATACTTAAAAGTATACAACACGTTGAACGCTGCGCTCAACCTAAAAACTAAAGGCTGTCTACAAAGAATAAAACCTGGGGGCATGAGGTATGGTGTGCATTGTGTGTTGCACACCATAACGGAAACTGACAAATTTCCAGGCTTTTTTGGTTTTGTGTTCATTGAACCGTTTCACTAAACTGACCTCTTTCTGTGTTTTAACAGTGAAAATATACATACATACTTAGAGCTAATGCAGTAATATACACAGAGTCACACATTCATTCCTGCATCACAAAGATAAGATTAGCTGGTATTAATGGTATTACCAGAGTACAGTTCAGCACACTTGAGAAAATACGTTTTTTCTCTCATCAATTCCATGCTAGAATCACTTCAGGGAAGAAAACAATTCATACTAACGAGGCCTGATTACTGTGAATCTATCTCGCTGCATATATTTAACCTCTTGTATTCTGGCTAGGATTAAATACATGTAGTTTCATATATTGCATATAATTAATCTGCATGGCAAAAGTCATAAAGACAGCACTGCAAAGTTCAATATGAATTTATTACCATTGTTGGAGAGGGCAGGGGGAGCAGGCCCACACGATCCTTCACGTCTTGTAAGTCATGGCCCCCATTCATGCATAATAGCAATAAATAACATAGTACAATCTGAGCATCTGTACATATTCTAGATAAATCACCACTGGATCATCAATAAGTCATATCCTTGTCCCATATTTGTTTACACTCAAATTTTATAACAAGACCGGAGGCTCATATTATGCTTTCTTTTCTTGCTTTAATAAACACAACAGCCAAAAGCAAAAACTTCATTACCCAGAAAGCCCTGGGAAAAAAATGAAGAGACTACATCACAATAGTATAACCAATAGGACATTGAGCACAATAATAACTATCTTGACTGAGAGCAAACAAGCCCTCTTTTCTTGCTACTTGCAGTGAAGAACTTTGCTTGCAAAATTTATATTTATTAAATTAGCATGTTATAGTTATTGTAATATTTAAATGTTGTTCTGAATATTGTTTCTTACATTTTGTTTGGTTGTTCGCGTGCAACATACGCGATCCACTCCCTTCATCCTGGGAGGCCGCTTGTATCATTCGTGTAGTTCCCTGTCAGTGCGCTTTAATTCCACCCGCCTCTAATAGGAAGGTTTCCTGGCTTGCGGCCCACCGTTGACACTCCTATTTACACGCCCCTGCTTCCGGTATACCATCCACTTCAAACTGTAAACCATTCATTCCTTGAGCTCCTTGGTTTTTATAATTTAGTCCTTGGGTCTTCATTTTCAAGGGTTTTGCTGACCATTTTTCATTAATTGAAATTATTTCCCCCCTGTATATAATGTCTGTAGATGAAGAATCTCAGACCATAATAGAAAATTTTAACTCCTTCATTAAAGACTCAGTACAACAGGCTGTTTTCTGTATCCATGTTAGATGTTTCAAAGAATTTGAAGGCTTCCATTTCCAAAATGTTGCATGGCCCTTATGAGATTCCTTCTAAAAAAGGAAAGAAATGTGCCACACCTCAGAAGGTACTTTCTAAAGGAGTTTCTATTAAACTTTGCCCTCCGACCCGAAAGGTTGCGTTTTCGGTCCTCCCTTCTCCCCCCCCTTAATAGCACTAGTTTACAGGACACTGATAATGAGGACAATGGCGTCTTGAATGATGACAAGACTAATTTTAATGTCAATGATGACTTCTCTGTTAATGGGCCTTTGGAGAAAAGGCTAATGGTGTATCCCACCCAGTACCCAATGATCGTGTAGATCAATTAAGGGAAACCTATGTTTGACCCTGTTTTAATTCACCATCCAAACTCCACAGAATGGTCATGTTTCCTCTTATTTAAGAAATGTCTTAGATAGATCTCCAGAAATAAATATAAAAGTAAAAATGCCCTCACCCGTGCCCTCCCCAATAAAGTGGCTGATACCCATACTATTGATCATGATATGCTGTTATTTTTTTACCAAATTTGGAAAAGATCCTAAGAAAGGGGTTGATAAAGCCTGGTCTAAATGCCAGGACAGGATTCTGGATCTGGTGGGTCCAATAACCAGGATTCTGGATTTAACCAAGATGGCAAAAATGGTGAGCAAGTAGACCCTGACAACCTAAATAATTGGGCACAGCATGCCATATGTATGTTGGGCAATACAAATGTTTACACTTCACAAGAAAGACGCAAAAGCCTTTTACTAAAAATAGACCCTAAGCTGAGTAGCAATTATGTTTCCAACTTTGCCATGATAGACAAAGCCCAGTTTTCCATGAAGGAAATGGGTGTTTGGCAGGGTTGGCAAAGGAAGGAGTTGCTTTCCTTGCCGTTACCCCTCCAGGGGTCAATCCCTTCATAGAGGATCCGACAATCAAAAGTATTATCAGGACAACAAACCCCATTTCTAACCCCGCTGCAGGATTCCAAAACAGGGGATTCAGAGCCAAAGGAGGTCATTTCTCAGGTAAGAACTTCCAGTTTTGACCTTCTTCCCATAGGAGGCAGGTTGGCTCTTCGCCTAGATGCTTGGTTATGCCTTGTATCAGGTCCTTGGGGGATTTTCAGTATTTAGGGGTACTGCATAGATCTATATCAGATTCCAACGCAGTGTTGTCTGCCCTATCCTCTTTGTTTTTCAAAAGAGTAGTTTCTCCTCATCAAAGAGGAAGTGCAATCCCTTCTCTCAAGGCATGCTATAGAAAGGACTACATTCAATCCATCAGGTTTCCTCAGCACTGTATTCTTAATTCTCAAGAAGAACAAGAAATATTGTCTGATCATCATGAAGGTGTTCACCTACTTTGCGGTCTACCATCATTTCAAGATGTAGGCCATTCTTCATCACAGAGGTCTACTTCTTCAAGACAATTGGTTGGTGCGTATAGATCTTCAAGATGCTTACTTGAAGGTTCCTGCTAATCCATTTTACAGGAAGTTTCTTCAATTTCAATGGGGCCAGTCTTTTTTCAGTTTCAAAATACTGCCTTTCAGTCTCTCTTTTAGCCCCCTGGTGTTTCTTCAAGATTCTCAAACCTGTGGTGGCCTTCCTCAGAAGTCAGGGTGTCAGACTCATGGTCTATCTTGACAATTGCTTGATTACGGCACAGGATAAATCCTGTCTTCTGGCTCAGTTACGTCTCTGTGAAGATATTGGACCTGGCCCTTGTACAGGGTCATTCCGCAAACGTTTTGCCTTGTTCCTTTTTATTTTTCAGACCCTTGTTGGCTGACCTTATGACTCAGAGCACTTTTTCACTGCTAATCAGTGCTAAAGGGCATGTGCTCTCCCTTTTAAACTTGGTATGATTGGCTTATACCTAATTGGTATATTTAATTTATCTATAAGTCCCTTGTAAAGTGGTATAGCTATACCCGGGGTCTGTAAATTAAATTCTGCTAGTGGGCCTGCAGCGCTGCTTGGCCAACCCACTGAAGTAGCCTTTCAAACCTGTCTCAGCGCAGGTCCTGTGTGCGCAGTTTTCTGCCACAGGGACCTGGCATCTAAATTTACTTGCCATGCCTTGAACTCCCCTTTTACTACATGTAAGTGACCCCTAAGGTAGGCACTAGCTAGCCTTTGGGCAGGGTGCCATGTATGTAGAGGGCAGGACACGTGCCTTGTAATGTGGCCTGCCCTGGTAGTGACAAACAGCCTATTTGGTTTCTCACTGCTGTGAGTGCTGCCTTCTCATAGGATTACATTGGAAATCCCCTGCCTTAAGTGTAGGGGGGTATTGTCTGATTTATGAGAGGTAGCGTAGGCATGTTCTGTATGGTTGTAATGGTAGAGAGAAATGCTGCTTACTGGTGTAGGTGGATTTTTTTATTACCATTACAGAAATACCACTTTTAGAAAGTGAGCATTTCTCTGTGCTTATGACTCTGGTGTTTTGCAGCTTGACTCCAATCCACCTCTGGGCAGAGTGACAGTTGGGCTTTGGGCATACTTTTCAGAAAGCCTGTACACAGGGAGGGTGAAGGTGTCACAGAGGTGCATCTACATACTGAATAGTCTTCCTGGGCTGAGAGAAGGGAGAGGCGGGCACACCTGCATTTGTAAAGGCTGTGTCCTGGCCTCACACAATAGGGTCGTTTACCCCAACTGATGTTTGGAGTCTGTGCTGAAGAAGAGAAGGGACACTCCTAGAACCAGTTGTAACTGGTTGAAAACCCCTCTCCTCCTCATTGAAAACACACTGTAAACTGAGTATAAGTACAGGGGAATTTTCCATACAAGTTAGACATTCTTGGGACTCCAGAGACTTACTTGAAACTGGACACAGGACGCTGCTGGATGGACCCACCAGGAACCACTGTGGACTGCTGCTGCTGTGCTGACCTGTGACCTGCCTGGTCACTAGGAGGAACTGCCACCACCTGCCACCATCTGCATCCCTTCTGCTGGCCTGTTGTTGGGGCCTGCTAGCCCTGTGCTACCTTCCCTTCTGTCTCCAGGGGCAAGGTGCTTTGGCCCCCTGACTCCTGTAACTATCCAGAGCACGAGGAGTGCTCCAGCTTCATTGTTTTGGGGCCATACGCTGAGGGCAGCGCTTAGGACAGTGCTTTATTTTATAGCTCACCCCCCCCAGCGCTGGAGATCACTTTTGGTTTTATTTAAACAAGCGCCTTGAGAGCGCTACACAATCCTCACCGCTGCAACCCGGGTATCTACTGTTTCGCAAAGCAAGGCTGAAGCGCACCGTATTCGGTGCCCCTGGGGCACAAGAAGGCGAATGTCGGCGTCACTGTGTGCCGGTCAGTGCCCCATGGGTCCAGGAGAGCATTAACGTTGCCCCCGGGGCACGAGCAGGAACTGCTCCTGAAGCTCACAGAGGCAGCCTGGGAATCCAGAGGAGCACTCGTGCCCCAGCTCGAGTGAGCACGAGTGTCCAAGTGAGAGGAGGAGGGGACAGCCGCCCAGAAAAAGGGAAACCTCATCGGAGGTCCCTCTCCCTTCCCGGGCTGTCCCAGGACCACTATGCGGAAACCTTGCATCCGGACGCATATCCCCTCCCTGAGACATGGGAGGCAGCGTGAGCCTCTGCTTCTTCCCCACCAGGAGGCGTGGACGCCTCGGCTGAGGGTGAATGCCACAGAAGTCGTGCGATTCCCCCCAGTATTCGTTGCCATACATCACCACGTCACCGGTCCCTGACCAAGGGAATGCAGGAGTCCCCGGAGTGGGACAGGTGTCCCTAGTTCTGGGACACGAGTGATGGAAGTGATCCCCTGGCAGGGGCAGCCAGGTTAGTGACTACTAGTTTGCAGTTCGGTTAATAAGCATTGTAGGTGCATGTAAGAGAACGTCTTTTTCAGAGTTAGGATAATATGAGCCTTTATGATGGGGCGTTTATACTAACCTGTTTTTTACTGCTCATGACTTGCTGTATGCTTACTAATGTTCCTGATATGGGCATTTATGATATTTCTATGACAAGAGCATTGGTGTAGTAATGTGATTCCTGACTACTGCTTATGTTGCAGAATACTAAGTAATCTGTGTGTTATATGTGACTACTGCTGGTTCTGCAGAGTAACTAATGTGTAACGTTCTGACAACTGCTAAGGTAGGAGGGTATTTCTGACATGTAATGTTTGGTCTAATTATGTTTTGTGCCATGCAGTTTCTTTTTACATAACTAGGTGTTGCGTTTACTTTGTGGAGTATATATTGCGTCACATGTGTTGTGTGCTGTGCAAACACTTTACACATTGCCTCCAGGTTCAGCCTGACTGCTCATGCCAAGCAACCAAGAAGGTGAGCAGGTGTTAACTTGGACATGTAACTCCCTTGCCCGGACTAGAGTGGGTGGGTTCTGCCCAGCTTAGGTGCATACCCTAGCCAACCAGAAACCCAATTTCTAACAGAATACCTTCTAGCAAGGCAAGGGTTTCTAATCAATAATCAAAAGTCTTCTTTAGTTCCTTCACAATGTCTGGAAGGTCTAGACACCTCTCGTTGATTCCTCAGATCCTTCAGCAACAATAAATGTTTCTAATAAAGACATTTTCTAATAAAGAAAGAAATATGTCACACCTTGTCTCTTCCCCTGTGTTCCCTTAGATCTCTAGCTCAGCTAGTGGGTCTACTTTTTTCCTCCATTCAAGCCATTTTTGCCAGTCCTCTACATTACAGGGCCCTACAGAGACTAAAGATTTGCCATCTGTGCAAAGATATAGTTTATTCAGACCCAGAGATGAACTCCTCTGCTGGCTGAGTCACTTAGACGCTTAGAACGGGAAAACAATTTTCTGTGATGCCTCAGATCTTGTTTTAGAGTCAGGTGCAAGTCGGACAGCATGGGGTGCAAGATGGGGTCAACTATTGACTGGAGGTACATGGTCTCTTCAGGAGTCGTCATGCACATCAATTGTTTAGAGATGCTTGCAGGTTCCTTTGCCATCCGATCCTTTATAAAAGACAACAAAATGCACAGTTCTTTAGCAGATGGACAATCTGTCAATGGTCAAGTACATAAACCGTCTTAGAGATACAAGGTCTAAACCTATTTCTTGCAATGAAGCTTTGGGAATTTTGACTCAAAGGAACATTTCTGTCAAAATAGAAAATCTTCTGGGCAAATTGAATGTGGTGGCCAACTGGTTATCCAGACATCTTCACAATCCATTTGATTGGAGACTTCATCCTTCAGTGTTCAATTGTCTTTCTTTGATCTTCGGCACCATGTCAATAGATCTATTTGCTTCTCGTCTCAACTCCCAAATCCCTTTCTTCTTCAGTTGGAGACCAGATCCCTTAGCCATCATTACAGATGCACTCCTTCAGTCATGGTCTCAGTTCTTCTTTTATGCCTTACCCCATTTTCCTTTTCATTGCTTGAACCCTCACACAAGTCCACAGACAACAGACATCCTTGGTTCTAATCATCCCCAATTTGCAGTCTCATCCTTGGTTTCCAACACTATTGGAACTTTCTCCGCAACCTTCAGTATTGACTCCTCCCTTTCCTGATTTGCTTCTCAACCCTCAGGGTCTTCATCACAATCTTACTCTAGAGGGCTCCCTGTCCGTCACAGAATAGAGGACATTGGGGCTTCCTGGAGAACCCCAGGAATTTCAGAACAGGCTGTCCAGTTCATCCAACAATCCTGGGCCCTGGGCGCAGCAAAAGTATATAAATCAGCCTGGTTGGTCTTCGGTAGCTGGTGTTTGGACAGGGATTCAGATCCCCTTTCAGTGAATGGGATTTTGTTAGGTAATTTTCTAGCATCTTTGGCTTCACAAGGAAAAGCCTATTGTAACGTTAACACCTACAGATCAGCAAATTTCTGAAGAACATGTCAGATTGGATGAAAAGCTGATTGGTGAACAACCCCTGGTTTTCAGCCAATTAAGGGAGTACTTTTTGCTCAACCCCCATTCCAAGGTATAATACCAGGTTGGATGTTAATTTGGTGTTAGGCTTGTTTATGTCATGGCCAGACAATGCTGATTTATCCCTCAAATATTTAGCTGCAAAACTGGCTATGTCTTTGTATTTGTTTTTTTCAGGTTACTAGACATACCAAAACAAATTAAATCTCAGTCCATTATCATTTTTTTCTACTCTCAACCTAAGTTATGTGTTGGTAATTGTTGTTTCACGAACCGCAGATCTCAGATGCTCTTCTATTTCCCAACTCTTTATTTCCTTCTAGAAGCCCCAAATGCCTGTGTCTGCTCCTACCTTGACCCGTTGGGTTAGATAGGTCATGTGCTTGGCTGGCATTTTCACTGATTTCTTTGGCACCCATTCAGCCAGAGTGGTTATGACCTCGAGGGCTTTCAGGGTGGGGGAGAGTTTACATGATGTTCTCTGATCTGCAAATTGGTCAATTAATAAGTTTAGAACTTTTTATTGTAAACCAAATGCTCATCCGTCTGACTCTGTTATATCATTGCTTTGAACATGCATAATATGAGTATCTGGTCTTGTAATAAAATTGAGACTTTCCTAGTCTTGGTGTCTGAAAGACTAGATTTTATTAAAGACATGGAGGTGAGTATTAACCCTCCCTGGTTTCCTTTGTCTGCAGTCTCAGTGCCTTCAACAAATTCTGCTGCATCCACCTAACTCGCCTGGTGCATCACCTCCTCTGGAATCCTCCTTATGGATTTTCCTCCCTACTTCAACATTTCCAGACATCACTACTCCTTCCCTTATGGACATCTTCAAGGATTTGGTAAATGTGATATTAATGTTCTGTTCAGTTATAATTTTGTCTTCTGGACCTCATGTTCATTGACTCTCGCAAGAAAAGAGGGCTTGTTGCTCTCAGTCAAGATAGTTATTATTGTACTCGGTCTTATTGGTTATACTATTGTGATGTAATGTAGTTGTTTTTCCCAGGGTTTTCTAGGTAATGAAGTTTTTTCTTTTAGCTGCCATGTTTATTAAAGCAAGAAAAGAATGCATAATACTCTCCTCCGTATCTTTAATCATATCTAGCTATTTAGACACCAAGGCCAGGAAAATCTCAAATTTTGTCCACTGTTAGAAATGGGGTCCCTGATTGGCATTCAGATTGCATTCTGTCCCATCAGGGACCGTCATTCTAGTCAGAGCAATGGAGATACACACTTAAGGTAACCCCTACCCTCCCCCTTAGTAGATTGGCACAAGCAGTCAGGCTTATCTCAAAGGCAATTTGTAAAGTATCTGAACCAACACACACAGTAATACAGTGAAAACACTACAAAATGGACAACACACCAGTTTAGAAAAATAGGCTATATTTATCTAAACTAAACACGACAAAAACGACAAACATCCAACATACACAAGTCAAGATATGAATTTTTTAAATAAAGAGTCTTACTCCATAGAAAACAATGGAAATGTTGTTGTTACACAAAGTATCTGTCTTGCATCAACATTAGAGCTGCAAAATTAGAGTTTTTCCTCTCCCACAAGAGGGCGATGCGTCGATTTCCTGACGGGGCACCTCGGATCCACACAGGTTCATGATGATTTTAATGCCCAGTGATGATGCGTAAGTAATCTGGTCACACGGTGTTGGAAAACTGCCCTGTGTGGGTTTGCGCCATTATCAGAAGCCGCAAGCGGGTGTTGCGATGTTTCTCCAGCAGCAATGCAGGTGATGCATCGATTTCCCAGCCGCGTTGCAGGTGATTTCAGCCACGAAGCAGGTGGTGCGTCATTTTTACTGCCGTGTTACAGATGGTGCGTCAAAATATTACCCACATGGCGTCCTATGCGTGGATTTCAGTCCTTGTTCTACCAGCTTCACCTCTCAAGGGCCCAGGGACTGGATAGGGCACCACTTGACAGGGTAGGAGTCTCAGAAGAGAGCTCAGGTGCTGGCAGAGGAAGTCTTTGATGGCCCTGAGACTTCAAAACAGGAGGCAAGCTCAGTCCATGCCCTTGGAGATTCTTCACAAGCAGGAATAAACCACAAAGTCCAGTCTTTGTCCTCTTTCAGGCAGAATCAGCAACTGCAGGCCAACCCAGCAAATCACAGACAGAGGCAAAGGGGGAGTACTCCTCCTCCAACTCTTCTCCTTGGCAGAGGATCGTCTTGGTTCCAGAAGTAATCTACAAATCTGGGGTTTTGGGTCCATTACTTATACCCCTTTCTGTCTTTGAAGTAGGCAAACTTCAAAGGAAAGTATCTGTTGTTCACAAGATCCTGCCTTGCCCAGGCCTAGCTCCAGACACACACCGGAGGTTTGGAGACTGCATTGTTAGAGGGCAGACACAGCCCATTCAGGTGTAAGAGACCATTCCTCCCTTCACTCCAGCTCAGATGGCTCATCAGGATATGCAAGCTACACCCTAGCTCCCTTTGTGTCACTGCCTTGAGGGGAGTCACAAACAGCCCAACTGTCAGTCTGACGCAGACATGGAATACACAAGCAAGCAGAGTCACACAATGGTTTATGCAAGAAAATGCTCATTTTCTAAAAGTGGCATTTTCAAACTGGCAATTTAAAAACCAACTTTACTCAAAGATGTATTTTAAAATTGTGAGTTCAGAGACACAAAACTCCATATTCCCCTCTGCTCTCAAAGGGAAACTGCACTTGAAAGATATTTAAAGGCAGCCCCTTATTAACCTATGGGAGAGATAGGCCTTGCAACAGTGAAAACCGAATTTGGCAGCATTCACTGATAGGACATGTAAAACACATCAGTACATGTCCCACCTTTAACATACACTGCACCATGCCCAATGGGCTACCTAGGGCCTACTTTTGGGGAGCCATATATTTATAAAAAGGGAAGGTTAGGGCCTAGAAAGTGGGTACACTAGCCAGGTTGGATTGGCCGCTTAAAACTGCACACACAGAAACTGCAGTGGCAGGTCTCAACCATGTTTACAGGGTTACTCATGTGGGTAGCAAAACCAGTGCTGCAGGCCCACTAGTAGCATTTGTTTTACAGGCCCTGGGCACCTCTATTGCACTTGACTATGGACTTACTAGTAAATCAAATGTGCAAAACATGAAAAAGCCAATTACAAATACATTTTACACAAGGAGCACTTGCACTTTAGCACTGGTCAGCAGTGGTAAAGTGCTCGGAGTACCAAAAACAGCAAAACAGAGTCCAGCACACCGTCCAAACATGAGAAGCAGAGGCAGAAAAGACAGGGGAGACCACGCCAAGGATGCCAGGTCTAAAATCCACATTACCTTACAAAGGGAAGCATGAAGTTGGGATTGCACAGAAGCATTTGTTGTCTGGTAAATGGGGTGGGAGTATGCCACTAAAATAAAAGCCTTCTAAATAAGTTAACAATATGAAGACACCACTAAAAAGAATGTCTGATGGATACAACTACCTGTGGATTCCTCACTAATTGAATTTTCCCCATGCGCCAGCTTCTGACGGAAATTTTCTTCCTAGCTTCTGCACGTCGACGAGGACGTCACAATTGCCCACGCGACGCCGTCTGACGTCATACAGGCAATAAGAGGTCCTCGCCGGCGTACTGACGTCAGTTCCCTTTTTTCCGTGCCTTCAAGCGACAGTTATTCTTCGAGGGAGCAACGGTTTCTACTCTGCGTAGTTACAGTTACAGTTTCTTTTTTCGAGATGTCTCAGCGAAAGTCGGGCTTTAAGCCCTGCAGGAAGTGCGGTGGCAAGATGTCGGTGACAGACCCACATGTGGATTGCTTGTGGTGTCTGAGCTCCGACCATGACGTGGAGAAATGTGATTCCTGTCAACGCATGAATCCTAAGGCGTTGAAGGAACGGGAGGCGAAGCTGTTTTTGGCAGAGTCCAAAAAGAAGGAGAAGCGGCATCGGCGCAGGTCATCATCGCCTAAGTCTCACCGGCGTCACCGTGACTCCCGGCGCCGTTGTGAATCTCGCCGCGGTCGAGTAGAGAGCGTTCACGCTCGAGGTCGCCTTCGGTTCAGCACCGAAAGACATGGGAGGTTAGTCCCACCATCAGTCCTCAGCCGCAGACGCCTCCCGCATCACCGACTTCACCTACGACTCCACCATCTGTCTTCGAGGTACCTCAGCAGGAACAGGAGTTCTCACCTGCTTCAGAGACACCGGGGCCGGCGCCGTTATCACCTCGAGCTCAGGCTCCGCAGTATCCGGCTTTCCCGGCTCCAGGTGCTGATAGTTCTGCATTTGTAAATGCAACGTTTGCCATTTTTCAGCAGATGGCTCCAGGTGGTGGACCGGCTGGTCCTTCGGGGCCATTGGCCTTTAATATGGGTGCTCCGGCTCCTTTACGTCCGGCACCTTTCATGCCCTTCCTTCCTATGGGTTCTTCACCTGCACATCCTTTACCTCGGTCGGCGCCGAAGAAGACCACTGCGCCGATGGATCCGGCGTCGGATGGATCGGCGTCAGGCATCGACGTCGGCGGACGCCCTGTCGACGCCAAGGATCGAGGCCAGGCTTCATTCAAGGAGGCTAGCTCTTCGCCTCATTGAAGAACAGGAATATCGAAAGCAGGCCTTGGAGGAGGGGGAGTTTCAAGAACCTCTTGGAGATCTCCAGGGTTTGGATACGGCAAGTGGCTTAGACACTTCTCCAGAGTGGGACTTAACATCTCCTGGAGAATATACAGAGGAGGCTGCTTCTTTCCACTCTGTTATAAGGAAAGCAGCAGACTTTTTGGACCTTCCTCTTCCAGTGGCTGAATCAAAACCCAACTTATTAACGGAGGTGCTACATCCGGCTTCAGCAGTTGCAGAGCCACTGCTGCCATTTAATGAGGCTCTCCTGGATCCGTTTCTAGAGATCTGGAAAAAGCCAGTTTCATCTACGGCTGTTAATAGGACAGTGGCACGCAGGTATCGCGTGGCTCCTGCGGATCCGAGCTTTTTGTCGAGGCACCCAACTCCAGAAAGCCTGGTTGTACAAGCTTCATGTTCATCTCGCACTGCTCCAGGTTCTTTTCCGGGTGTGCCTTCGGACAGGGACTCTAAAAAGATGGACCAGTCTTCCAAGAAGGCATTTTCATCTTGTAGTATGGCTCTCAAGTCCACCAATGCCACATGCATTTTGGGCAGGTACGTCTACGCCCTTATGGAGGAGATCAAGTCGTCTCATTCGGAAGTGCCTCAGGAGGTGTTGAACCTTGTTTCTGATGCTCAGGCTGAGGCGACCCAAGTAATCCAGTCAGGGCTGGACACGACTGATTCTGTGGCCAGAGCTATGGGCATTACTGTTGCTTCGAGGACACAGGCCTGGCTTCGTTCTTCTGGGTTTTCATCCGATGTTCAGTCAGCCCTGCTGGATCTTCCCTTTGATGGGGATAAACTTTTTGGATCAAAGGCAGACTCTGCCCTTGAAAGATTTAAAGAGAGGAGAGATACAGCAAAATCTTTAGGCTTGCAGGCCTCCTCTTCTGCTTCTTCTAGGTTGTTCAGAAGATTTAGGGGCTTTGGTTGTGGCTCCTCCTCCTCCTTTCGGGGCAGATTTCAGCAGCAGGCTGCCACTGCCCTCCCCTATAGATCATACAGGGGGAGGGGTAGGGTCCGAACCAGAGGAGCCACCCAGAAGCACTCTTACTCTTCCTCTTACTCTGGAGGGGTGCAGCATGGGAAGCAGCCTTAGTCATCCACCAATTCCTTTGCATACCACGCCTGTAGGGGGAGGTCAATGAACTTTATCCACATGTGGGAGGCAATAGCATGGGTCACCAGCATTGTGGGGAAAGGCTATGCCATTCCCTTTCGGGAGTTTCCACCCCCCATCCCGCCCGTCCTTCCTTCTGTTCAGAAGAACATCTCCTGTTACTAGAACAGGAAGTTCTAGTCCTCCTTTCAAAGGGTGCAGTAGAGTTGGTTCCAGAGCAGGAAAGGGGTCAGGGTTGTTATTCAAGATACTTCCTGATCCCCAAGAAGGATGGTCGGTTGAGACCAATCTTGGACCTGAGAATTTTGAATTGGTTCCTCAAACAGGAAAAGTTCAAGATGCTGACACTAGCTCAGGTGCTTTTGGCGTTGAACGAAGGAGATTGGATGGTGTCTGTCGACTTGCAGGATGCTTACTTTCATATCCCGATACTCAAGTCGCAAAGGAAGTATCTCCGGTTTGTGGTGGGATCGCAGCACTATCAGTTTGCGGTCCTTTCGTTTGGTCTTACTTCAGCACCTCGAGTCTTCACGAAGGTGATGGTGGTGGTTGCAGCAGAGCTCAGAAGGAAGGGGATAGCGGTATTTCCTTACCTAGACGATTGGTTGATCAAAGCCAAGTCTCCGTAGCTCGTGCTGCGTCACCTGCAGTCGACAACCCAGTTGTTGTTCGATCTGGGTTTTTCAGTGAACGTGCCCAAATCTCACCTGGAGCCCTCTCAGCGTCTCCTGTTCTTAGGGGCACTACTGGACACAACATTGAATCGTGCCTTCCCTCCGCTTCAGCGGATTCAGGACATTCAGGCGTTGGTTCCAATGTTTCAAAGTGGAGCGGTCATTCCAGTCCTCAAGGTCCTTCGTCTGCTCGGTCTGTTCGCTTTTTGCATTCTGTTGGTCACTCATGCTCGCTGGCACATGAGGGCTCTTCAGTGGTGCCTCCAAAAGCAGTGGTCTCAGCACAAAGGGGATCTCGAGGGATCAGTAAAGATTTCCAGGGACGCTGCAGTGGATCTTCGATGGTGGACTGCGGACGGCAACCTTTCCCAAGGAAGGCCGTTCTCGCTGCCTCCTTCGGTGGCCACCGTGATAACGGATGCTTCCACTCTAGGGTGGGGAGCTCATCTGGGGGACCTGGAGGTCAAAGGTCATTGGTCTCCAGTGGAACAGATGTTTCACATAAATCTGTTGGAATTGGGGGCAATACGTCTGGCTCTCAAAGCCTTCCTCCCTTCCCTTTGCGGTCAGTCAGTTCAAGTCCTGACGGACAACACTACCGCGATGTGGTACATCAACAAGCAGGGGGGAGTAGGGTCGTACCTTCTCTGCAGAGAAGCTCTGCGGCTATGGTCCTGGGCAAGGGACCATCGGATTTGCTTTGTAGCAAACCATCTGGCCGGAGTCTTGAACGTGCGTGCGGACAGTCTCAGTCGACACTTCTCGACCGATCACGAGTGGCGTCTTCATCCAGATCTAGCCCTGCATATCTTCCAGATGTGGGGATTCCCTCAGGTAGATCTTTTTGCCACTCGGGAGAACACGCACTGCCCGTCGTTCTGCAGCCTACAGTATCCGGTGCAAGGAACGTTGGGGGACGTGTTTCAGATGTCCTGGTGTGACCAGTTGCTTTACGCGTTTCCCCCCATACCTTTGATTCCTCGGGTTCTGAGGAAAATTCGCCAAGACCGGGCCCAAGTCATCTTAATAGCTCCGGATTGACCAAGGAGGGTATGGTATTCAGATCCTCTCCAACTCTCTCTGTGCCCCCCGCTCTGTCTCCCTCACAGGGCAGACCTCCTCTCGCAATCGCAGGGGCAGGTTTTACACCCCCACCTCCAGAGCCTGCACCTTCATGCCTGGAGATTGAACGAGGCAACCTGAGTTCCTTTTCTCTCCCACCTGAGGTAGTGGATGTTATTTTATCGGCCAGGCGACACTCCACTAAATCTATCTACGCTAGCAGGTGGGCTAAATTTGTGAATTGGTGTGGAGAGAAGCAAATTGATCCCTTACGTGCCCACTTATCGGATATCTTGTTTTTTGCGTTGTCCCTGGCACAGAGGGGTTGTGCAGTTGCGACAGTTAAGGGCTACTTATCGGCTCTGTCAGCCTTTCTGTGTCTGCCTGATCAGCCTTCTTTATTTAAATCTCCTTTAGTATTGAGGTTTTTAAAAGGCCTCACTAATAGGTATCCTCCCACTCCTTTCATTATGCCTCAGTGGGATTTGAACCTAGTTTTAACGTTTCTTATGGGCTCACCGTTTGAGCCAATGCATTCTTGCCCCTTGAGGCTATTGGTTCTAAAAACTGTTTTCCTTCTTGCTATTACTTCAGCTAGAAGAGTGAGTGAGCTGTAGGCTCTTTCTGTTAAGCCCCCGTATACATCCTTCTATGGGGATAAAGGTGGTGTTGAGGACCAAGACTGCTTTCTTGCCGAAGGTTGTTTCACCCTTCCATATGGGTCAGTCTATTACACTCTCCTCTTTTTATCCTCCTCCTCATCCTTCGAAAGAGGAAGAAAGACTGCATCGTTTGGACCTGAGAAGTGCACTGAGCTTCTTCGTCGACAGAACGCAGGAGTTTGGATTGGAAGATCAACTCTTCATCGGGTACGTGGGAAAGAGGAGAGGAAGGGCAGTCCACAAGAGAACACTCTCCAGGTGGGTCATTCTTTGCATTAAGGTGTGCTACTCTCTGGCAAAGAAGGAAACCCCTGATGGAATAAGAGCTCATTCCACCAGAGCTAAGTCGGCCTCTTCGGCCTTGGCTAGGGGTGTTCCTGTGGTTGACATCTGCAAGGCCGCAACTTGGTCATCCCTCCACACTTTTGCGAAACATTATTGCTTGGATTCGGAGGTTAGGAGGGATGGCCATTTTGCACGGTAGGTGCTGCAGGATTTCTTGGTTTGACCATTCAGGCACCCTCCACCGAGTGCGGTACTGCTTTGGGACTCTATTCAATGAGTGAGGAATCCACAGGTAGTTGTATCCATCAGAAGAACGAGTTACTTACCTTCGGTAACGCCTTTTCTGGTGGATACACTAGCTACCTGTGGATTCCTCACGGTCCCACCCGCCTCCCCGTTGCCTGTCTGGTCTTACCAAGTTATCCTTGGGTGAGCTCCTGTTGGTAATATGTTGTTATTATATGTATATGTGTATATATATATATATATATATATATATATATATATATATATATATATATATATTAAAGAGAAAAAATAAGAAAAAAATAAGAGATTCGTGATGATGTAACTATATATAGTTTTTTATGTATATATTTTTGCGTATTTACATATTTATTCTGATGTTTTCTCTATTTGGTTTAATTAAATGTTATGATATAAGATTTTATTTGAGGCATTTGTTTCAATAATATATATATTTTGTTAGTATTTGCCTGTTGGTACTGACGTCAGCACGCCGGCGAGGACCTCTTATTGCCTGTATGACGTCAGATGGTGTCGCGTGGGCAATTGTGACTTCCTCGTCGTTGTGCAGAAGCTAGGAAGAAAATTTCCGTCGGAAGCTGCCGCATGGGGAAAATTCAATGAGTGAGGAATCCACAGGTGGCTAGTGTATCCACCAGAAAAGGCGTGACCGTTACTCGTTCTTTACTTATAACAAATCTTATGCATTGGTAATTATAAATAAAACATTAATAACATTAAAAAAGGTAAGGATCTTCAGGTTTCAGCACCGCCAGATAAAGCCTACGAGTTGTCACTTGCAAGTCATCCACGGAAGGATGGCTACCAAAAATCAGCACTTTAGATAATGAAGCTGTAAGTGAATCAAGATGTGTCCGATCACACTATCTCAAAGCCTTACCTCCCTACACCTATACAGCTGCCTGGTACCTGGAATCCACCATAACATACAGCATGGCATCAATTAGTTTTTGTAAAACAAAAATCCGCCTCAAATCACCAAAAAGAATGCTCAGTCCTGTGAACAACAGATTGTCATTCCTTGGCTGAAGCAGTTGAAACTAGCAGACTAATCAACTGTTCCTGGCTGAGAAATCAGTTATTTTAGTATCGTACCAATCTGAACCAACCTATTCCTACCTGGGTAAGTATCCTCTCAAATATCCTGAATCCGTTTTTACCAATTGAATGATCATAAAAAGTGGAAATGTATAAACCACACCATACATTCAGGGGATCTCAGAGAACACCCTCATTGAGAATGTTAGTGGGTACTTCAGTGCCTGATGAGTTGCAAAGAGACCCACCTATTGATACCCCCACAGATCAAAACAAATATGACTCCTGCCAATGAAAAATCTGTTAATGTGAAGAAAACGGAAGCCTGTTTAAAACACACACTAATTACTGCTTTCCCCAGCCAAATGATCTACCTGAACTTTGATGTCCTTGGGGGTTGTCCAGTGCCAGAGCATGATTACTTTCCGGGAAAAACTCAAGGAACCATCTTCTACAAACATTTTTCTTATAGTGCACTTCATTCAGTGGTATTGCCTGTCTTTGCTAGTGGAAGATAAGTCATTAAAGACAATCTTGTCATCCCTTGAACCAACAAATGAGTATGGTGTTACCTCTCAGATTCAAACCAAAGGCTTCTCATATTCAGTGCCACCAGAAGCACCCCATACCTGTCAGTGGGGCATATGTAGTCAGATTGTTGCCATGTGTCCATCAGACAACAACCTCACAAAGATTCTGCATTACATTAGACAATGTGTAAGTCACTCCTGAAGCTGTGAGCACAGCGTCCACAGTAACCACTGTAGAAACCGCATCCTCAGAGTATTTTGGAACATTTTTTACCTATGAGATCTTAGGAAAATTATCCGTAAAGCAATCATAAGACATATGATAAACTTCAGCAACTAAGCAAATCTGTGTAAAAAAAAAAAAAAACATCTCTGAAAAGTACACAAATGTAAAATTACTATGGCAACAGAAAAGAAAGGCTCCACAATTCTACTTATTGAATAAATGATTAATTTGAAAAAGAATTTTTTTTTGACATTTTTGGCATCATTTTGATAAACGCTGCATGCCAAAGTTATCAAGTATATGATATTGTGAAAATACTTTGATATTGGCTCTTTGCTGACCCAGACCTTAAGCACAATCATATTTAGAATATACGCTAAAGTCGCAGACAATTATTAAAGAAATAACTATGAGGGGCCTTGTTTGCCACTGGAACTTATTTACAAGCTGTGGCAAGCAGGTGTCGCCCTGAGTTCAGCAGTTGCACCCCAAAATATAAATTCCTTCCACTAGCCAGGAAAAGGAAGGACAAAGTGATCAACATGCAATCCCCTTAACTCTATTAAGTGGAGATACAAATTAAGAGTCCACCCCAATCTCTGGGAACATGGAGTACATACCTAAGGAACGCCAGCTGTGCAGACTAAAGGGTCCCTTTGCATTCAGGGCCACATAAAGTGAGCTTATAAGATTTTGCATTATTCTGCTGTGTATTGGGTGCAAATTGTTTTTTGTGTGCAGCTGGACGTGTGTGTAAGAGGAAAGAAAGGAAAAGGAGCTTCCAAGACAAAGTTGAACAAGCATTTGTAATGCAATGGGTATTGCGTTTGCTCGAGTTGGAGCTATTAGCGTTGCAAATTCCTAACTGGATTTTTCTTACCACATAAATTTAAAATAAAAAGTATAACAGTTGACATAAGCAAGTCAATTCAAAGCGCCACGGCCGCCATGAGCGCGAAGGAGAGACACAAGAGTAAAACATCTTTGCCTGCAGTCAAACATATTGGCAAACGTCCAATTATCCATGTAACAGGGTTGGTCCTCTGAGTGGTAACAAAACAGCCCCAAGGAGGGACAAACGTAAATCATTTACCAATGTCATCAAAGGATTTTTGAAAGGCAAGCCCACATGTGACAGTGATGGGAATAAGGTGGGCATGGTTAAAAGCTTGTGCGCTGCTATGTTCAACCTAAAAAAGCAAATACTCCAGCTGTACAGGTAGATGAGGAATTCTGTCTTTACACCAAGCCTCTGCTATGCTTGAGACAATGTATAAAAATAGCTCAAAGAGCTTTAAGGCCCTCATTACGACCCTGGCGGTGAGTGATAAAGTGGCGGTAATACCGCCAACAGGCTGGCGGTAACTTCCGCCGAATTATGACCATGGCGGTGATAACTCCCATAGACAGCCAATATACCACATCAACCGCCAGGGCAGAAACAATACTCACCACGGCGGTAGCAGGCAACAGCCAGACGGGAGACAACATACTGCCCAGCATATTATGTCACAGGAAACCACCACCTTTTCCAGGGTGGTGCCAACGCCATCAAAAGCCTGGCGGAAGCACATCACTGAAGAGAAAAGACTCACCATTGGAGACATAGGAAGAAGAACGCCGCCATGGAACCTGAACTGCAAGTTTTCCAGATGGTCTTCTACGTTAAGCTCCACCTGGAACACCAACGCAGACGAAGACGGTGAGTACAGCCACCTAGCACACAAGGGAGGGAGGGAGGAAAAAAAGAGTAACACACACACCATACACACGTCCAGCTGCACACAAAAAACAATTTGCACCCAATACACAGCAGAATAATGCAAGGACAACAGGAATGCACGAAAGTGAATGTATTAATATCAACAACTAATAAATTATCGAATTGTCCGTGAAACAGATATGTACACATGTACACAAAGGGACACTGCCCAGTCGAATGTTCAAAGGGCCCACATGGCCACAGGGCACAGTCCAAGGCCCAACTTGAATCCTAACTCCATCCGGATAGAACTCTGCAGGGGCATCAGTTTGCAAGTGGGCAGGCACCTCAGGGGCAGGGGGGGCACCTCAGCCGGAGTCAGGAACAAGCTCACTGGTTCTGGAGGGGCCACCATGCC
Organism: Pleurodeles waltl; assembly: GCF_031143425.1. Lineage (NCBI taxonomy): Eukaryota > Metazoa > Chordata > Amphibia > Caudata > Salamandridae > Pleurodeles > Pleurodeles waltl. The sequence goes on from NC_090440.1 coordinate 1,037,822,633, forward strand.
CATTGCACTGTCCTGGGGAGTGCAAGGCCACAGTCTCTGGAGTGGGTGACTTGCCCACTGGTTCTGAAGCGGGCAACATGTCCATTGCTTTGCCCTGGGGAGTTCAAGGCCACAGTCTCTCAGGTGGGTGACTTGCCCACTGGTTCTGGAAGGGGCAACATGCCCCTTGCTCTGTCCTGGGGAGTGCAAGGCCATAGCCTCTGGAGTGGGTGACTTTCCCACTGGTTCTGGATGGGGCAACATGCCCATTGCCCTGTCCTAAGGAGTGCAAGGCCACAGTCACTGGAGTGGGTGACTTACCCACAGGTTCTTGGGGGTGGGGGGGGCAACATGGCCATTGCTCTCTCCTGGGGAGTACAAGGCCACAGTCTCTGGAGTGGGTGACTTGCCCACTGGTTCTGGAGGTGGCAACATGCCCATTGCTCTGTCCTGGGGAGTGCAAGGCCACAGTCTCTGGAGTGGGTGACTTGCCCACTGGTTCTGGAGGGGGCAACATGCCCATTGCTCTGTCCTGGGAACTGCAAGGCCACAATCTCTGGAGTGGGTGACTTGCCCACTGGTTCTGGAGGGGGCAACATGCCCATTGCTCTGTCCTGGGAACTGCAAGGCCACAATCTCTGGAGTGGGTGACTTGCCCACTGGTTCTGGATGGGGCCCCTCGTACAGCAGACCCTGGAGGGAGGCCTACATGGCGTCCGCTGGTGGTGATGGCTGCATGTTGGTGGCAGATGGAGGTGTCTCCTGTGCTGCCTCTGCAGGTGGTGATGGCTGCAGTGTGGTGGCAGATGGAGGCGCCTCCTGGGCAGCCTCTGCAGGTGGTGATGGCTGCAGTGTGGTGGCAGATGGCAGTGCCTCCTGGGCAGCCTCTGCAGGTGGTGATGGCTGGAGTGTGGTGGCAGATGGAGGTGCCTCCTGGGCAGCCTCTGCAGGTGATGGCTGCACTTCCTCAGCTGGCAGTGGGGGCCCCGTGACCACTGGTGGTGGTGGAGGCGTCACCCTGACAGCCTCCACAGGAGTAGAGGGCTTTCAAGACTTGGTGTGTGGATTCCTTACCCTTCCTGGCAGGAGTTGATGGCTTCTTCCCCTTCTTGGATTGAGGTGCAGGCTCCTCTTTCTTCTTGGTTGGAGGTACAGGCTCCTTCCCCTTCTTTCCTGGAGGTGCAGGCTCCTTTCCCTTCTTGTTCTGGAGGTGCAGGCTCCTTCCCCTTCTTGCCTGGAGGTGCAGGCTCCTTCCCCTTCTTGCCTGGAGGTGTGGTATCCTTCCCACCACGACTAGGTGGTGCCACTACTGTCCCCGTGGACTGTTTGGCTGACGTGCTGGGCTGGGTCGTTGGGACCCTGCTTTTACGGGCAGGACGGGGGAGGGAAGAGGTCAAGTTGGGCAAGGAAAAGCTTCTTAGGGACGGTGGGGCGGGAGGAGGAAGGAGTGATGGGAGTGGAGGTTAAGGGAGTGGTTGTAGGAGGTGTATGTCTGCTGGATTTGGGGGCAGGTGCATGGGCTGTATGCTGATGTGAGGTGGATGGGTGTTAGGTGTGTGAGTGCTTGTGTTTGTGTCCTTTAGGAGGGGGGACAGACAGGGTGGGAGAGGATAGAGGGGACGCGTGCATGGATGTTGAGGAGGTGTCTGCTAGTGAGGTGTGTGTGCTGCTTGGTGTGGTGATGCTGGTGGTGGATGTTGATGTAGTGCATGCAGGTGGGAGTGTGGACGTGACTGGGAGGGAGGTGAACGAGGAGGAGGAGGAGGAGGAGACAGTGGATGTTGTCGTGTCTGCAAATGTATGGTGTTTGCATGAGTGCTTGTGGGATGAAGTGTGGTGCTTGTATTTGCCTGTGCCACTCTTGGGTGTTGTCTTGTGTGCATGCTCATCTGTATGTGTGCCCGGGAGGGGCTGGGGTTGAGGCGAATGGGTCTGGGAAGTGGTAGTTGGAGGGGGGATGATAGAAACAGGAACAATGGCTGCCATCAGAGAGAAGGCCAGAGCCTGAATTGATCTTTGTTGGGCCACCAATCCAACGTGAATGCCCTCCAGGAATGCATTGCATTGCTGCATCTGGGATGCCGGCCCCTGGATGGCATTCACAATGGTTGGTTGCCCTACAGAGATGGATCTCAGGATGTCAATAGCCTCCTCACTCAGGGCAGCAGGGCTGACTGGGACAGGACCTGAGGTGCCTGGGGCGAAGGAGATGCCCACCCTCCTGGGTGAGCGGGCATGAGCAACTCGCTGAGGGGCTACTGGGATGGCGGTGCTGGTATGGGGGTGACGGCTGTACCTGCAGCTGGGGTGGTCACAGAAGTGTCCGCCACTACCAGGGACCTTCCATCGGAGGAGGTATCTGAGTGTGTTGTCACTTCCTGTCTCCGCCGTGGTGCTCCCCTCGCCCTCTGTCCCACTGGTTTCCTCGGCGTCGGTGGACTCTGCCTCCTCGGTCCTGTGGTATGCAGCTCCCTCTGTCGCCAGTGCCCCAGCTCCTCTGCCAGATGATGCTAATGCACACAATGACAGGATGACAGAACAAAAAAGGGGGGGGGAGAGAGAGAGAGACCAAGGAGACACTGCCAGCGACATGGCTAGATGCTAAGGCAAGATGAGGGCCACATACCGCCAGCTGTAGCCCACCTGGGACCCACGATGCCCTGCCTGAAATGGACTGCTAACAAGCTAGGTTACCTGTATTTGAGATACACCCATTATCCTAGCAAAGACCCATGCTTTTATCGGGTGCCTGGCCTTAGGGGGCACCCGATAACTCACATCCACCATCTGGATCCCACCCCACCAGCCAAAATTTGTAATGATACCCACTGTACTCACCCCCTAGAGGCTGCTGTGATTCCCTAAAGCACCCATCCAGCTCAGGGTTGGCCACTGCCAGTATGCGGGCCATCAGGGGGCTCAGGTTCCGATGGGCACCCCTTTCTCGTTGGGAGGCCATCCCCAGCTGGGCCTCCGCGGCCTTCCGTGCTCAGCGTCTCTGGTCCTCCCACTGTTTCCGACAGTAGGTGCTCCGCCTGCCGTAGACCCCGGGGTCCGCCTGTCCTTGGAGATGGCAAGCCATAATCCCTTCTTTTGATGGCCGCTGACATGCAGAGGCAATACAGACAGGAGCACACCATTAAACAAACAGTCCAGCAAGTCACCAAAATAGCCCACCATACACTGTTTCCATCACCAATGGCACACACATCACCCAGCACACACCATGTACACCACCACAAGACATTCCCCCCACCCCAACCATGACATGATGCTTGCACACACATCTCCATGCATCCTTCCCACATGCATTGTGCACGCAGTGTATTCACCTGTGGGTCTGGAGGCCCATACAGCAGTCCGTACTGAGGTGGGAACCCATCCACCAGTCGCTCCAACTCCTCAGAAGCTAAGGCAGGGGCCCTTTCCCCGGTCACACAGGCCATGGTAGGTTTCAGACACAGGTCACAGCAGCACACGCAGTTTAGGTGTTCTCCTGTTGAGGGTCAGGAATCAGATTGAAAATGGCGGTCACATCCACGGCGGTGTACACCGTCACCGCCAGCACAGATCCCCATTGGCCACTGTACTCAATAGAGCCCCATATTATCCAGTGAGGAAAACCTTACGTCAAACAGTGTCAATGACACTGTTTGTGATTCGCAAGGTGGTCGCAAATGCCCTACCTCATGAATATTCATGAGGGAGGTCGCAAATTGCGACCCCCTTGGCAATGGCCGCCCTCACAGGGATGGTGGCCTGCTGGAGACAGCAGACACCATGTCTGTGACTGCTTTTAAATAAAGCAGATTTTTTTTTTTTTTTAATGCAGCCCGTTTTCCTTAAAGGAAAACAAGATGCATTTTAAAAACAAAAAATGAAACTTTTTCGTTTCATTTTTTCAGAGCAGGCAGGACCACTGCCTGCTCTGAAAAAATGTTTTTACTGCCATTTACAAAGGTGAAGGGGTCCCATCGGGACGCTTTCCTGTTTGCGAATGGGTTAGCACCAGTGTGACACTGGTGCTAAATGCAATTGTTTTGCGACTGCATTCACGGTCACAAAACAATCTCACATGGGACTACGACTCGCAATTAGGAAGGGAACACCCCTTCCTAATTGCGACTCGCAATCCCTTTTTGCGATTCGGTAAATAGTTTACTGATTCGCAAAAATGGGTTTAAACATACCAAAGTGCACTTTGCACGTCACAAACGGCCTGATTCGCTGTTTGCAATGCGCAAAATGCTACATACATGTAGCCCTAAATGTGATCCCTCAATACTTGCAGGTGACTCTGGCTACCCAAACCTATTGTAGCTGCTAACCCCTGTGAGGAATGCCAGGACAGGGGCTGAGGAACGGTATAATGAGGTACATGGGACAACCAGCGGGTCATTGAGAGGACCTTCAGCCTCCTGAAGGCCAGGTTCAGGTGCCTCCATCTCACAGGTGGATACCTGTGCTACTCACCCGAGAAGGTCTGCCAGATAGTAGTGGCATGCTGCATGTTGCACAACCTGGCCCTCAGACGCCATGAATCTGTTCTGCAGGAGGAGGAGACTGGAGATGCCCCTGTGGCAGCAATAGACCCTGAGGACAGTCAGGATGAAGAGGCTGAGGATGAGAACAACAGAACATCAGTTATCCGTCAGTACTTCCAATGACACACAGGTGAGATAGTGCAACTGCACATTCCTATAACTATTGGTGTATTCTGGGTGGCTGTAGCATAATGGCATTAACTTATTTTGCATCTCGACTTACTGTTACCTATGGTTTGTCATTTTACAGATGTTGGTGATATACCAACTGTGTACTGATGTGCTGACTACAGTCAGATACATCTTCACAGTGTACAGTTCATTTGTGCACTAGATGTGACTGTGTCCATAAATACACATTTTCAATCTGTAAAATATTAGTAGTCAAGTTGTGTTCAAGGGTGTTTATTGTAGTGCTAAGAAATTGAGGGGAAGTGCAATGGAATGGGGTGATGATTGAGGACAGTCCAGGGTATTGTTCCAGTCTGTTTGTGGCACAGGTGCAATGTCCAAGGGGCCATAGGAAAGGGAGCAACAACAGTTCAAAGTGGACAAGGTGACTTAGTGGGACACAAGGGGGACAATCAGGAAAGTCTAATTTCCTTGAGGGGGTCTTGGCAAGTGTCTCTGGTTTCTGTCTGGGTCATAGGGAACATTTGCAGGGTGGTTCACCTTCTGCAGGAGGAGGGGTGCTGGTGGCCTGTGGGTCCTGTGGCGGGGCATCCTGCCCACTAGCTGCAGCCAAAGTGGAGGGCTGGTCAATGGACTGGCTAGTGGTAGCTGGTGTGCTGTTGCCTCCCTCATGATGTTGGCCATGTCTGCCAGCACCCCTGCTATGGCGTTCAGGGTGGTGTTAACGGCCTGCAATTCCTCCCTGATACTGTCCCTCCTGCAGCCACCTGCTCTCCTGCACGTTGTCAAGGTACTGGCCCATCGCGTCCTGGGAATGTTGGTAGGCTCTCAGGATCTCGGCGAGTGCCTCCTGGAGAGTTGGTTCCCTGGTCCTGCCCTCCCCCAGGCGCACAGCAGGCCTCCCAGGGTCCCTGTTGGTCTGTGCCTCTGTCTCCTGAACGGTGTGCCCAGAGCCACTGACCCCAGGTCCCTAATTGTCTTGGGTATGAAGTGTGGCCTGGGGTCCCTGAACAGGTGGGCACACTTCTGATTGATGTGTCTTGGGGACAGAGGTGTGGGTACGCTGGGTGGGTGCTGTGGTGTTGGATACTGAAGGGGGAGGCTCTGTTGTGGACTGTGAGTGGGCTTGGGTGACCAGCTGTCCTGTGTTCTCTGATGGGCCAGGTAGGTCATCCAGATTCAGAAGTCCAGAATTACTGTCATCACTGGGGGCATCTTCTGCTGGGTGACTGGACAGTTGTGGCACCTCCTCTTCGCTGACATTGGCTGGGGTACCTGTGGGGATGTAAGTGATGTATTATGCTTCATGTGTGTGACATATTGTACATCCCTGGCTTCCCCTCTATTGTTGATGTTGCCCTGCCACTATTTGCTTGTGTATGGTGATGTATTGTGGGATTGTTAGTTTCCCTATGCTGTGCATGCTTTGGTGATGGGTGTCCATGCAGGGCTAGGAGGGCTGTCCATGCATTGGTATAGTATGCAGGGCTTGGCATTGTGGTTAGTCATATGTGTAGGTGAAGTATGTGGGATGGAGAGGAGTGATGGGAGTTAGGGTGAGGGTGTGAGATGGCATGAAGGTATGGGAGGTGATAAGTGGTAATTGTTAACTTACTAGTGTCCATTCCTCTGGTTACTCCAGTGAGTCCCTCAGGATGCTGTATTGCCAAGACTTGCTCCTCCCATGCTGTGAGCTGTGAGGGAGGAGGTAGGGGTCCACCGCCAGTCCTCTGTATGGCGAGCTAGGGCCTTGCTGCTATGGAACGTAACTTCCCCTGTAGGTCATCCCACCTCTTCCTCATGTTGTCCCTTGTTCCTGAATGCTGTCCCACTGCGTTCACCCTGCCCACGATTCTCCGCCATAGCTCCATCTTCCTTGCAATGGATATCTGTTGTACCTGTGCTCCAAACAGTTGTGGCTCTACCCTGACAATTTCCTCCACCATGACCCTTAACTCCGCATCAGTGAAATGGGGTGCCTTTGTGGGGACATGTGTGTGTGTTGGTGAGAGTGTTGAGTAATGTGGTGGGGTGTGTGATGTGATGTAAGGGTGTAAGTGGTGTGTGTCTAGTTGTCGCAGTGGTCTTGGTGTCAGTCTCGTGGCAATGATTTGTATTCGTAAAGGTTTGTGGGTAATGTGGGTGGGTGTTTTATAGTGGTGTGGGTATGGTGTGCGTATGAATGTCAGGTGTGTGTTTTTCGTATTGGCCAATGTAGTGTTGTTTTGTATGTGGGTGTCCATTCTGAGCACAGCGGTATGTACCGCCAATGGTTTGCCGCCATTGAATGCCCACCGTGGTGATTTGTGGGTCATAATGTGATGGGCGTTGTTTTGTTGGCATAACAGTATGGGTGTTGGTACTGCCACTTTAACACTGACCTTTCAAATCAAATCAAATCAAATCATTAACATTTATAAAGCACGCTACTCACCCGTGCGGGTCTCAAGGCGCTAGGGGGGAAAGGGGGGGTTATCGCTGCTCGAACAGCCAAGTCTTTAGGAGTCTCCGGAAAGCGGAGTGGTCCTGGGTGATCCTGAGGCTGGTGGGGAGGGAGTTCCAGGTCTTGGCCGCCAGGAAGGAGAAAGATCTCCCACCCGCCGTGGAGCGGCGGGTGCGAGGGACGGCAGCAAGTGCGAGGCCAGCGGAGCGGAGGGGGCGGGTGGGGACGTAGAAGCTGAGGCGTCTGTTGAGGTATTCCGGTCCCTTGTTGTGGAGGGCTTTGTGTGCGTGGGTGAGAAGACGGAAGGTGATCCTTTTGCTGACTGGGAGCCAATGCAGGTGTCTCAGGTGTGCGGAGATGTGGCTGTTGCGGGGTACGTCGAGGATGAGGCGGGCCGAGGCGTTTTGGATGCGTTGCAGGCGGTTTTGGAGTTTGGCTGTGGTCCCGGCGTAGAGGGTGTTGCCGTAGTCCAGGCGGCTCGTGACGAGGGCGTGGGTCACGGTTTTTCTGGTGTCGGCGGGGATCCAGCGGAAGATCTTACGGAGCATGCGGAGAGTGAGGAAGCAGGCGGAGGACACGGCGTTGACTTGCTTGGTCATGGTGAGAAGAGGGTCCAAGATGAAGCCGAGGTTGCGGGCGTGGTCTGCGGGGGTCGGTGCGGTGCCGAGGGCCGTGGGCCACCAGGAGTCGTCCCAGGCGGACGGGGTGTTGCCGAGGATGAGGACTTCCGTTTTTTCAGAGTTCAGCTTTAGGCGGCTGAGGCTCATCCAATCTGCGACGTCCTTCATACCCTCTTGTAGGTTGGTCTACCTTTGGGCTGGCGGATTTGTGTATGTGGCTGTATTCTGTCGGATTCGTGTGTGTGTGTGTCATAATATGCCAAACAGATATTCGCCACCGGGGCGGTATGTTAGGGGCCATCTCCGCGGCAGTAAGCAGCATTTACCGACAATGTCATAATGAGGGCCTAAGTGTTTAACTTTCATAGAAACTGATTTTTATTGCGCTTACTGCATTTTTTACTATAATTCATTTAACAAAGTGAATATAAGACCTTCATTACGAGTGGCCCTTTAATTACAAAGGACCCAGTAATCATAGTTATTGGGCCCATCAGATTTACACTGCTGATGAGTGGTATTCCATCCCTATATTTCACTTGCTGTAGGTAGGGAAAGTCACAGGGTTGAAATCGGGGAAAATTACATGTAATGGTATGATAAGTATGAATTTCACAAGTTATTCCATAAAACATTATACATTCCCTTACTTATTCCCCACAGAAATCACCAAGATGCTGTTAACAGTAGTTCTCATGGGGGCGAGGTATATTTCTGGTGTTATAATGAGTTACTCATAACAGGGGCCTTATTTTTGGGTCAGGCTGTTCATATGAAAATTGTCTAAACTTTTTGGTGTTTTTTTAATGTGTTGTAGCCATACTTAGAAAGCTATTCGAAACAAATATTCTTTCGTTTTTAACCTTTATAAACCATTGCAAATTGGAAGAGCACAATTGTAAATTGATTACAAAGAAAACAATGAATAAGACAGCTTCAAAGACTTTGTATCCGAAGCTTGGATTGTCAAGAATAAATAACAAGCACAGATTAAACTTTGTATTAAACGTTTTAGCATGGGTAACTGCACCATTATACTTCTTCCTCAGTCGTGCCTGACACACCAGCAGACAGCTGTGTGCCAATAAACCTATCAACATCCGAAACTGCCTGGTTTCAGTAAAGGAATCATCTCCCACATGTGCTGGACTCTCTTTAGAAATGGGAAAGAATTAGTCTGGTAAGTATTCTTCACTGAAATAATAAACTGAAACCTAATTAGTAAGGTTTTCATTTTGAAATGGCCAGCCAAAAAGTAGCAGTCCAACTGGCTGCAGTGTAAATAGCGCCACCTCCGGTGAGACATTCTTCAGGAGCCACTTGTGCACTCCAGGACACATCTGCACTAGCATCAGTCTCCGATGATTAGCTGTCTTTAGAGACAACTTTGTGAATACAAAAAGTGCTGACATGAGGGTTCTTCACAGGACCCTGATTAACAAGCACTGGCAATGCCAATAGCCTGACTTTTAGATGCACTGTCAAGCCAGACTTAAAAACCCATGTAGGTTAATGACTGTGCTCCTCCCATCTGTGCTGGTGCCAGAGAAAAACACCACAAATTATCTAGTTATCTAAGACACTTTAATAGCATACACTGCCATGTGTGTATCCCCAAAAGTTCAACCTCAAGCAGGTGGATACAATAATGAAATTATCACAGCTCTGTGGAGGGCAAGCATTTTTTGTGGATGCACACAACCTATTCTCAATCAAAACGTACTCCTGGCTCCCAACATGTGCCCCTCTCTAGTAATGCTCACACAATTGTTTGTAGACAGATGCGCTATCAAGCCAGACCACAACATTGCCTGTCCTGCACTAGCAAGCAAGAGTGTTTCCTGTGACCAGGAGCACAGGAATGTGGAAAAATAGGTTTTCCAAATCCATGTACACTAATCATTCGGCAACATTTAACAACCCCAAAATCTGTGCCAGGATGATTCTTCTAAACAACAGCTATTTGATACACATGTCCGCAAATTCCCATTTCTCCCTTTTTGGAGCCTCTAGAATTAAATCCCTTAATCCATTTTTCTAAAAGCACCTCTTCTATTGCCCTCTTTAAGTGCATTTGAAAAGCATCAAGTTTGTCTTCCGTTGTTGAGTTCAGCAGAGGAGGCTGAGAACTGTACCTTTTTTCCACTACTTGCAAGACCCACCTGTCTGAGGTCCGTCCCTCTCATGCCAAGTAGCTTTCCAACAATGTAGTCCCAATCTGCAGCAGCTGTGTCAGGGGATGGCCAAAGAACCGTGGCCTGGGCAGATGAAGCTGCGGTAGCCACGGCACGAGTTGCCATGTTGATTTGTGTTGTCTTCTGCCTTTGAAAGATTCCATGCACTGGGCTGCCTTACAAAACCTTGACCCCTGCCAATCATGATCGGAGGCAGGGATCTGTGTTGCTGAACAGAATAATTAGGCTTAAAAGGCTTACAATTTGCAGAAAACTACAAGAGTCATTCAGTTTGATACGAATTTTTTAATGTTTTAAATGAATGATCACATCGTACCCAACCTCTCCATATCAAGTGACATATCCAAACTCTTTGACTGCACGGATGATGATAAAAAGCTGGCCTTAACCAAGAAAGGCTTCTCATTACCCCTCTTGCAAGGGGAGTACATGCCACCCTCCAGCACTACCCTCTACTTGCACATTTTTATTTGGCCTAAAATGAAACACTACAGGTGGTCTTGATTTCCTAAAATATTCTTCATTTCCTGAAAAGAAAATACAGCAAACTGCAGATGGTCCATTGTATACCGAGGGCACATTTAATGTTACTTCTAAGTAGAGCGTCATTGCTTTGCCTTAGTTCATTCACTAAGTACATTCCAAAAGAGAAATGAGCAGCACGAGAAGTACAATTGGACGAATCTTTGAAAAGGAAAGAATTTGCAGGGCTTTCTTTTACATTTCTTCTGACTACTGAATACTACTGTTGAATTTTGACATTCAAAATATTTCTAAACAATGTCACAGCACAGTCTACAGATTCCACAATTTCAACATGAGTATGTTCCAATATATTCAGAAGCAGGTTTTTTTTGTAATGAAGTAACAAGTGAATCAGCTACTATCCTATAATCCTCATGTTTCAGAAGGTGATGGTTTCCACTTAAAGGAATTGAATTTGTGATCGGATCGTAAACAGTTTCAATTTCTGTTTCTCTTTGTGATAACAACAATTAGAACCCTAGATCATAAAGTCTTCCGTGTTGAACATGCTGGCACAGGAACAATCCGTGGTAGGGTGTCAACTGTGGCGTAATTTCAGTATTACAGAAGGAATTCTGTGGTACTTTCTGTAATCCAGTGTGTCTGTTTAGATGGTGCCTCATGCATAGCCATTGAGTGGTGACGTTCATGTTTACCAACTAATCAATATTGCATATACTTTAGGTTTACTAATGGAGGAATTGCTTGTGAACACTGTGTTTGGTCATGGAGCACTTTGGAGAAAGTGCAGATTGCTCCTATCAGCCCTTAAGAGTGACAGCTTTAAGTCAAAAGTTAAAGTCAAGGACTATGGGGGTCATTCCTACCTCGGCGGTCGGTGTTAAAGCGGCGGCAAAACCGCCAACAGGCTGGCGGTAAAAAAATGGAATTCCGACCCTGGCGGAAACCGCCAACAGAGCCCGCCACTTCAACACACCGCCTGCCACGGCGGGACAAACAAACAGTGCGGCGGTCACCGCCAACAGACAGGCGGGAGACAATGTACAGCCCACCTTATCACAACCCACCAATCCGCCTCCTTTTCCGGGGCGGTAGCCCCGCCGATAAAAACACGGCGGAAACAGCCATTTCAAACGGAAAACGCTCACCTCCATACACCCCACGAGGAATCTGGACAGCATGGAACCCGAACTCCACATCCTCCCAGCGATTGTCTTCCTGCTCCTCTACCAGGAGCACGAACGCCGGCACAGAAGACAACGGTGAGTACTGCACCTATGACACAGGGGAGGGGGGAGGCAAAAAAATACGGGGACACACATATGTGACACACCCACCATCACCCTCACCCACTACAACACACACATCAATGCATAGCAACACATCACAGTTACCCCCCCAAACCCCCCGGAAGAATGCAAAGACAAAAGGAAATGATTATAAACTTTGGAATATATTGTATGACTGAGTATAAAATATATCACACATCTAAAACTTTATATACATAAATTGTCAAGTCCGATATGTGTATCAGGCATTGTTCGTGGGCCACTGGGCCCAAATCACATGGGCAAAGCCCACACAGGATACCTGACTCCAACGGAGAGAACACTGCAGGGGCATCAGATAGCAAAACTACAGGCACCTTAGGGGGAAGGGAAGGGGGGGCACCTCAGCCAGATGAGTCCACAACGCCAGATCCACCAGGGGCCTCCATGGCCACTGTTCCATCCTGGGGAGTGCAAAGCCACAGTCTCTCAAGTCTCTACAGTGGGTGGCTTGCCCACTGTGCCATCCTGGGGAGTGCAAAGCCACAGTCTCTCAAGTCTCTACAGTGGGTGGCTTGCCCACTGTGCCATCCTGGGGAGTGCAAAGCCACAGTCTCTCAAGTCTCTACAGTGGGTGGCTTGCCCACTGTTACATCCTGGGGAGTGCAAAGCCACAGTCTCTCAAGTCAATATCAGTCTCCACTGGTACTGGAGGGGGACTAGTGCCCAGAGTGCTTCGTGCAGCCCTGCCCGACACAGATGCGGGCCTGCCCCTTCCGCCAATGGGCCAGCGGTGCTTGAGATGAAGGGCCCAGCAGGGCGGTGCTTGAGATGAAAGGCCCAGTTCAGCGGTGCTTGAGACGGCGGTGCCCAGCGGAGCGGTGCTTGAGATGAAGGGCCCAGTTCAGCGGTGCTTGAGACGGCGGTGCCCAGCAGAGCGGTGCTTGAGCTGAAGGGCCCAGCGGAGCGGTGCTTGAGATGAAGGGCCCAGTTCAGCGGTGCTTGAGACGGCGGTGCCCAGCGGAGCGGTGCTTGAGATGAAGGGCCCAGCGGAGCGGTGCTTGAGATGAAGGGCCCAGTTCAGCGGTGCTTGAGACGGCGGTGCCAAGCAGAGCGGTGCTTGAGACGGCGGTGCCCAGCAGAGCGGTGCTTGAGATGAAGGGCCCAGTTCAGCGGTGCTTGAGAGGAAGGGCCCAGTTCAGCGGTGCTTGAGACGGCGGTGGCCAGCGGAGCGGTGCTTGAGATGGCGGTGCCCAGCGGAGTGGTGCTTGAGACGGCGGTGCCCAGCGGAGCGGTGCTTGAGACGGTGGTGCCCAGCGGAGCGGTGCTTGAGATGAAGGGCCCAGCGGAGCGGTGCTTGAGATGAAGGGCCCAGTTCAGCGGTGCTTGAGATGAAGGGCCCAGTTCAGCGGTGCTTGAGACGGCGGTGCCCAGTGGAGCGGTGCTTGAGACGGCGGTGCCCAGCGGAGCGGTGCTTGAGATGAAGGGCCCAGTTCAGCGGTGCTTGAGACGGCGGTGCCCAGCGGAGCGGTGCTTGAGATGAAGGGCCCAGTTCAGCGGATCAGCCCATGGCGTGGAGGTCATTCGCCACCTGACCTGTGGCTGGCTGCGCCTTCCTGCCCACCTGGGATGGGGCTGGTGGGGCCCTCCTGGGCTGCAGTACCGGGCCTGTTGGTGTCCTCCTGCCCACCTGGGATGGGGCATGCGGGGCCCTCCTGCACAGCTGGGCTGCTGGCGGTCTAGTCGGGCGTGCTGCCCTTCCCAGCCTTCCCTGGTCGCCTGTGGCCCTTCCCCACCTTTGGCGGTGTGCCAGGTGGCACCACACTCCCTGCCGGAGCCATGGTAGGGATTTTGGTCCCAGGTGTTTTAGGCCTCTCGCGCCGGGCACTGACAATCTTCGCATGTTTTTGCGGCGGTGGGCTGACCCTGCCTCGGCTCCCTACTGAGCAGTCTGCCCTTGAGGGTGGGGGACTCCATAGTCCATGGCAGACTGTCTTCACAGGGCCCGCTGTTGTGGTGGCTGAGGTGCTGACTGGAGTCTTTTTAGATGGACGGGGTGGGGGAGTTGTTGGGAAGAGGTCAAGTTTGGAAAGGAAAATAAGTTTAGCAAGAGAGGGACGGGTAGGTGTAGTAGGTATGGGAGTGGAGGAAGAGGTTGTGGTTGTAGGAGTTTGAAGTCTGGTGTCTTTGGGTGCAGGTGCTTGGGCTGGAGGCTGTTGTGAGGTGGATGGCTGTTGGGTGGGTGGCTGCCTGCGTTTGTGTATCTTGGAAGAGGGGGTGACAGACACACTGGGAGAGGACACAGGGGATGTGTGAATGGTAGTGGGGGTGGTGACTGCACGTGTGCGGGGGGTTCTGGTGGGTGTGCTGGTGATGGACGTAATGGCTGAAGATGTTGTGCATGCAGGTGTGAGTGGAGACGTGACAGGGAGGGAGGAGGGAGACGAGGAGGAGGGGGACACAGTGGAGGCAGTGGGTGTTGGTATGTCTGTATGTGGATGTTGCTTGTGTGAATGCTTGTGTGATGCTTATGTCTGGATGAGCTTCCCTTGGGTGTTGAGGTGTGTGCAGGCTGGTCTGATGGTGCGTCTGGGATAGGCAGAGGTACAGGGGATTGGCTCTGGGCGGAGGAAGTTGGAGGGGGGAGGCTAGAGACAGGGACAATTGCTGCCATCAGTGCTGAGGCCAGAGTGTTGAATGATCGCTGATGGGCAGCCTGACCCGAATGAATGCCCTCCAGGTATGCATTACTCTGGTGCACCTCCCTTTCTACACCCTGGATGGCATTCAAAAGGGTAGACTGCCCAACAATGATCGTCCTCAGGAGGTCAATGACCTCCTCACTGAGGGCTGCAGGGGTGACAGGGCCAGGGCCTGAGGTGCCTGGGGCGAAGGAGATGCCCACCTTCCTGGGTGAGCGGGCACGGGGCAAACGCTGAGGGGCTGCTGGGAGGGCGGTTCTGGTTTGCTGGGTGGCGGCTGTACCTGTTGTAGCGGGGGGCACGGATGTTGCCGCCACCACAAGGGAGCTCCCTTCAGAGGAAGAGTCGCTGTCACTGACATCCGCACGAGTCCCCGCTGTGGAGCTCCCTTCGCCCTCCGTCTCACTGGTGAAATCCGAGTCAGTTGCATGGCCCGCCATGGCCATGTGAGATGCAGCTCCCTCGTGCTCCGATGCCACTTCTCCTCCGTCTGATGATGCTAATGCACAAATGAACAGGAAGACAACAAAAATAGGGGGGTGGGGAAAAATAAAGAAATGTTGAGTGCATGCATTGGCGACACCGTTGGCGGACAGGACAGACACAGAAGCCCCCTGCACTACGCTGCGCACTTGGGGTCCACTACGCAATCCGTGGGACATGGCCTACAAGCCTATGGGCGACCCCTGCTCACATACATGACACAGGGCAATGAATAGCTGCACTTGGCACCCTACAGAGGTGGTGGGCGGGGGCACAGGGCCATGCCTTACGGAGGGGCCTAGCCTAGAGATATCGCCCTGGCCTAGGGATACCCACAGCCCTCCTCCCCCACCCAGACACCTCCACTGCGCGCAAAGTCACCAGGATTTGAGTGTACTCACCCCCTTGTGTCTGCTGTGATGTCCTCACGCGCCCATCCAAATCGGGGTAGGCCACCGCCAGGATCCGGGACATCAGGGGGGTCAAAGTACGACTGGCACCCCTCCCACATTGGGAGGCCATCCCCAGCTGAGCCTCCGCCGTCTTCCTGCTCCAGCGTCGGATGTCCTCCCATCTCTTCCTTCAGTGGGTGCCCCGTCTCTGGTGGACCCCCAGGGTCCGGACGTCCTTGGCGATGGCACGCCAAATAGCGATTTTCTGGTGGGCGCTGACCTATGTGACATGTACAGGGAGAGAAGAATAATCATCACCTTCTGCATGCTCGATGTGAGTGGCCCCCCCCATCCCCACCCTTGCCATGTGGCACATGCTCTCATCCGTCGTTTGATCCATGCCTCAATCGCTCCCCTCCCCACCATCTTTCATCCACCCCACTCAACACAGGCATTGGCCACAAAGCATGGTCCCAGTGTACTTACCTGTTGGTCTGGAGGACCGTAGAGTAGCGCATACTGGGGGAGGACCCCATCCACGAGTTTCTCCAACTCCTGAGCAGTGAAGGCAGGGGCCCTTTCCCCAGTCGCATGAGCCATTGTCTCTTCCAGACCGTGGTCACAGCAGCACTTGCAGTGTAGGTCCTCTCCTGTGGAAGATCAGGTATCGAGTGATTAAGCAGATAGAAAATGGCGGTCACGCCCGCGGCGGTGCGTACTGCGGCGGTGCGTACCGCAACCGCCGGCGCACATCGTCATTGGCTCCTGAGATCCATAGGCTTCAATGTTAACCAATGCCGCTTTGCGCCGCGGTCTTCGACCGCCTACCGCCACGGTGTCCCACGCCAGCGCATTGACCTCACATCCCATTGTCGCACTTCACAGGTCAGGCAGCCGCAATTTCAAGGGCCCACATGCCTTATTTTATACTGCGTCACACATACCTAGGCCTTGCATCGACACTCATACAAGCCATTCAATGCATTGGGAATCGTGTTATGTACAAGCTGTGGTTACGTACCTGTGGGTTGTTTGACTCTGTGCTCGCTGTTGTCCTTCATAGGCACCGTCCGCTGGGACATGCGAGGAGATGGAGAAATCTTCCCATGTACAGACCGCTGGTGGACCTGTCGACAATGGAGGAAAGACATGTCATACTGACATACAGGCTTGACCGAGCCACTATACAGGAACTATGTACCCAGTTGGAGCCAGACCTGATGTCACCAATCCGCCAACCCACAGGGATCCCCCCTCTAGTGCAGGTGCTGTCAGTACTCCATTTCCTAGAAGTGGGTCATTTCAAACAACAGTGGCCATATCATCAGGTATGTCCCAGCCCATGTTTTCCAAGGTGTTGTCCAGAGTGTTGTCTGCCCTGCTCAAACACATGCGGAGCTACATCGTCTTCCCTGAGGTGGGGGATTTGGCTACAGTGAAGGCTGATTTCTATGCCCTTGGACATATACCCAACATCATTGGTGCCATTGATAGGACACATGTTGCTTTGGTCCCCCCCAGCCGGAGTGAACAGGTGTACAGGAACAGGAAGAGTTATCATTCCATGAATGTCCAGATGGTGTGTTTGGCTGACCAGTACATCTCCCATGTTAATGCCAAGTTCCCTGGGTCAGTGCATGACGCGTACATCATGCGGAATAGCAGCATCCCTTACGTGATGGGTCAACTTCAGAAGCACCGTGTGTGGCTATTAGGAGACTCTGGTTACCCCAACCTGTCATGGCTACTGACCCCAGTGAGGAATCCCAGGACAAGGGCAGAGGAACGGTACAATGAGGCCCATGGGAGAACTAGGAGGGTGATAGGAGGGTGATAGAGCGGACCTTCGGCCTCCTGAAGGCCCGGTTTAGGTGCCTCCATATGACTGGTGGATCCCTAATGTACTCACCAAAGAAGGTGTGCCAGATCATCGTGGCCTGCTGTATGCTTCACAACCTGGCTTTGCGACGCCAGGTGCCTTTTCTGCAGGAGGATGGTCCAGATGGTGGTGTTGTAGCAGCTGTGGAGCCTGTGGAGAGTGAAGAGGAGGAAGGCGAAGAGGACGACATAGACAACAGGAACACAGTAATACACCAGTATTTTCAATGACACACAGGTAAGAATCCACACCGGCATATTACATATACTTAACCCCTACTACCTCTCTACTGTCTGTCCTTTTCCCCCAGTGTATGGTAACTGAGTTATGACTTTCCCTTCCGATTTCAGAGATGTGGGCCCCACTGCGTGACATCTGCTTTATTTCCCCATGGACTACAGCTGTGTGACATTGGTATGTTGGCATCACAATGTGTATATGCCATTTGGCACGGTAATGTCTAATACATTTGTACAAAATCCCAGCCAGACTCCAGATTGTTTTATGCAATAAGTGTGTTTATTACAGTGCTCAAAATTGGTGGGTGGTTGCAAATCGTTGAGGTGTGATGGTGGAGGATTGTCCATGGCAGAGTCCAGACTATCAGTATCACAGGTGCATTGTCCAGATGCCTGTGGAAGGTGGAGCAGGGGCAGTGTAAGGTTGGACAGGGTGTCAATGTGGGACAGTGGGATGACAATCAGGGAGGTATCCTTTGCTGGCGGGGGTCTTGGCCTCTTACTCTGTCTTCTTCCTGGATCTCAGGGCCCGCTTGCGGGGTGGTTCTCCTTCTGCAGGGGGTGGGGTTCTGGTGGCCTGTTGGTCTTGTGTCGGGGCCTCCTGTCCACTAGCGCCGGCGGAGGTGGTAGGCAGTTCTTGGTCCATGCTAGTGTCAGGGGCCCTTTGTGGTGCAACAGTGTCCCGCAATGTGGTGACTACCTGATTCAGAGCCACTACGATGGTGCCCATTGTGGTACTGATGTTTCTTAGTTCTTCCCTGAACCCCATATACTGTTGCTCCTGCAGAAGCTGGATCTCCTGTAACCTTGCCAGGACCGTGGCCTCCTGGGAGTGGTGGTATGCTCCCATGATGGAGGAGAGGGCCTCGTGGAGGGTGGATTCCCTGGGCCTATCCCCCCCCTGTCGCACAGCAGCCCTCCCAGTTCCCCTGTTTCCCTGTGCCTCTGTCCCCTGGACTGTGTGCCCACTACCACTGCCCCCAGGTCCCTGTTGTTGTTGGGGTGGTGGGTTAACCTGGGTGCCCTGTAGGGGTGGACACAGCGCTGATTGACGTGTCCTGGGGACAGAGATATGGGCCCGCTCGGTGGGTGCTGTGCTGGTGTTCCCAGAGGGGGGAAGGTCTGCTGTGGCCTGTGGCTGTCTGAGGGGAACCGACTGTCCCGAGGTCCCCGATGGGCCGGGCTGGTCATCTGGATCCAGGGAGCCAGAGGTGCTGTCATCACTGTGGTCCTCTTCTGGGGGTGAAGTGGACATTTGTGGACCCTCCTGCACTGTGACGTGGCGTTCGGGTCCTGCAGGGGTATAAATGTATGATTATTGCTTCTGTGTGTGCCATAGCGTGCAATGGGTGGGTGCCCGTGTACCCCTGTGCTTGCATTCCTGTGTGGGGGCTTTTGTGACGGTGGTTTGGGGGTGGGGGATGGGTATGTGCAGTGGGCATGCTTAGGTGATGGGTGTCCATGCTTTGGGGTCGCATGCAGGGCTTGGTGTTGGGATGGGTGGGTTGTGAGTGTGAGACATTTGCAAGGAGTAGGTGTGATGGGGGTGAGGGTGGGGGTATGGGTTGGCATGCTGGTGTGGTTGGGGGGATGAAGTAGTTAAGATTTGACTTACCAGAGTCCATTCCTCCGCCTACTCCTGCGAGGCCGTCAGGATGCAGGATCGCCAAGACCTGCTCCTCCCATGTTGTAAATTCTGGGGAAGGAGGTGGGGGTCCGCCGCCATTCTTCTGCACCGCGATGTTGTGCCTGGATACCATGGAACGCACCTTCCCCGTAGGTCGTTCCGCCGCTTCCTGATGTCGTCCCTATTTCTTGGGTGCTGTCCCACCACGTTGACCCTGTCCACTATTCTGCTCCATAGCTCCATCTTCCTGGCAATGGTGGTGTGCTGCAGCTGTGTCCCGAAGAGCTGTGGCTCTACCCGTACAATTTCCTCCACCATGACCCTGAGTTCATCGTCAGAAAACCTGGGGTGTCTTTGCGGTGCCATGGGGTGGTTTGGGTGATGTGTGGGGTGGATTGTGTGGTGCTAAGTGTGGTGATGTGTATTGGTGTGTAGTTTGAAGTGCGTGGTAATATTGCTGGGTGACAGTGAATTGCGCGTCTGGGTGCTCGGGTCTCTTATCTCTGTGCGTGTTCACGAATCTCTAGGAGTAGGGTTTTTTGGGTGATGTGGGTGTGTGTTTTATATTGTATTGGGTGTGTGGGAGTGGTGTGTGTATGTGTCTCAGGTGTGTGTATTTCGATTTATCCAATGTGGCTGTGTTTAGTAAGAGTGTGTGTATTTTGAGCGCGGCGGTGTGTACCGCCAATGGAATACCGCGGTTGAAAGACCCCTGCGTGGATTCGTGTGTCGTGATAGTGTGGGCGTATTTCTGTTGGCGTGACGGTGGAGGTTTGGTCATCGCCAGTTTCTCGCTGGCCTTTATTGTGGCGGACTTTTGTGGATGTCTGTATTTTGGCAGTTTGCCTGTTGTGGGTCAGAATGACCGTGGCGGTTTACCGCGGCGGTGTTATGGCGGTCTTCTGCGCGGCGGTAAGCGCCTTTTACCGCCGATGTTGGAATGACCCCCTATATCTCCCTGAAGATGGGGATCTCTTTCTTCCCGCTCAAATCACAGATTGCGTGCAAAACTGAGTATGAGCACTTTCACACTGCAGCAACTCACAAGAGAAAATAAACATAAATAATACTTATTCGCCAACCCTGCTACATCATTCATGCGTACTGGACATCTCGGGATTTCCATGTTGACACACGGCAACAGTTTAAAAGGATGCTATACTTAAGTATAAACTTCACCATCTTAGATCTTCATTTAGTGGGCATGACTAGAGATACAGTGTGATGAAGTTGTCAACACACCCATTATAGGCCTATTTATGTAGTTAATAACTTCCATTGCCAATGAAATGCATGCTGCAGCGATAGGGAACTTACTTTGCAGATATTACATTTTCCTTATCAATATCTGGCAGTCCATCAAGTAAAGAAGGTCCATCTTCAGGCAGCAGGTCATCATGGAAGGGATCACATCTATGGAATAAAAGAGTAATATTTATATCTTCCTTATTAAGAAGATCAAAGCAAGTAAGAGAGCGGGCAATGCTTTTCAGGCAATTTTCAAGTAAGGAGAAGGAAGTGGGATTGTAGGTGACAACCCTTCATAGTTAATAATCTGTTACAAAGTAGTAAGCACATGTCTTTTAAAAAAACACATAATAGCATAGCGCTCTAGTGTGGAGTCACTAGAAACAATTAAGGGCCCGGATTAAATACTGGCGGTCGGATTGTCCTCTGCCAGGGTGATGGAGAAATTATTCTATCACCCTGGCATAGGTCCTGACAGCCAGACTTTGAAATGTCTGTCGGGCACACGGACATTTCTTGCATTCACAGGGTTGCAGAAAGGCCGCCATTTGATTGTGCACCCTTTGGGGAATCGCTTCTCTCTGTAAGCAGATTTTCCCGTAGCCCAAATTACCAAAGCACCCTGCCGTTACATCAGCCAATCGATTGAATTGTTTGCATTTGTCTATAAATGGAAAATGAGTTAAAGCATACACTCTTCATACTGCAGGTGAACTTAAATAGGCAGAATGTGGTTATTAAGTTCAGTGGGTGGAGTTCTGGATGCTTCTTGTGGCAAGAGCCTTTTTTCACTACACCCACTATGAAAGTCACTGTCCTATCCACATATTTACGAACTATGGCCCTCATTACAACTTTGACGGGCGGCGGAGGCCGCCCGCCAAAGTTGCGCCGCAGGAATACCGCACCGCGGTCTGAAGACCGCGGCCGGCATTCTGAGTTTCCCGCTGGGCGGGCGGGCGGCCGCCTTAAGGCCGCCCGCCAGCCCAGCGGGAAACAACCTTCCCACGAGGACGCCGGCTCGGAATCGAGCCGGCGGAGTGGGAAGGTGCGACGGGTGCAGTGGCACCCGTCGCGTATTTCACTGTCTGCAATGCAGACAGTGAAATACAAAGTGGGGTCCTCTTACGGGGGCCCCTGCAGTGCCCATGCCATTGGCATGGGCACTGCAGGGGCCCCCAGGGGCCCCACGACAAGCCATACAGCCATCCTGTTCCTGGCGGCCGAACCGCCAGGAACAGGAAGGCGGTATGGCTTGTCAGAATCCCCTCGGCGGCGCAGCAAGCTGCGCCGCCTTGGAGGATTCAAACGGGCCACGGGAAACTGGCGGGAGACCGCCAGTTTTCCTGTTCTGACCGCGGCGTTACCGCCGCGGTCAGAATGCCCTGCGGGGCACCGCCAGCCTGTCGGCGGTGCTCCCGCGTGCCGCGGCCCTGGCGGTTCTATACCGCCAGGGTCGTAATGAGGGCCTATGTCTCTTGCTGTTTCGCTAATTAGTTGTTATGACCATTTAATACTCACTAGAATTTGGACTTGCCCTTTTGACAAAAAAAACTACTAAACCTAATGGTATCATGTATTTCAATCATCAGGCGATCATCATGGAATGGTATTGTCCATAATGTATTATAGTTTTACCATTTTAATGTGGTCAAAACGTTGATTCTAAATGTGGTGGCTATGCTGGAACTTTACAGCAACAACATACTACGTACAATACCATTGCAAGATGGCCACCTGTTACTATATTTAATTTTGTTACTCCAAGCATTTACCCTCTATGCTTAAGTTGAGTTTGTGTGTATGCTTTATTGTGGATGAATGAAAGAATGAGTCAAAAGTAGGCGAATGGATGCATGAGTGCAAGGATAAGTGACGGAGTGCATGTATGGTGACATACTGAGTGCCTAAACCCATCAATGACTGATGAGGCACTTTCATTTATAAGCCAGACCTATTGGCATTACCATGCATGTTTCTTTTTTGACTAAGCTTTGTCAAGGTCACTTCTGGCCAGACCAAAAACCAAAGAGAAACTGTTCCTGTGGTGAATTTGAAGGCACAGAGAGAAATCAACAGGGAAGTGTCAGTTTCTTGCAGCTAGCACCATATAGTGAGGATACATGACACAGCTGTCTTGGGTGTACATATTCTATACAAGTATCAAACGATTCCAGGTTAATCCATAGGATGTGCTAAGGGTTTCTACGAGAAGTGGATATTAATGATGATACCAAAGGTAAAGGCCATGTATGAATGGGTGCTGAGGGAAAGGGTTGTGAGTGTATCCAGTGAAATACGGGACAGATTACATTTGAAGGCTGGGTTATGGTAAAAAGTAAACTGAGGGAAAGGGAACGACAGTTCCAAAGATGAACAAGAGGTGCTAGATGGGAAAGTTTTAAGTAAGATTTAGGTTGAAGCAACATAAAATGATAGAATGCAGAAGAGATCGACCTTCCAGATGTGATGTACTATAATATAACTTACTGGATTTACAAAGTATTGGTTCACCCTGCAGGGTCTTGTCACTGAAATAAAAATGTGTTACTGTTACTTACCTCAACACCCCTATGTGTCTTTGAAGAAGAAATTAATCATCCATATTCTCCACTTTATGAAATTGATCTAATTGGCATTTTGGAAGTCACGCTTAAATTTAATTAGCATCGTCATTGCATGGGGTCACTGCAGTGTTATCACTTTGGGAAGAAGGAATTATGGGTAGCAAGGCAGCTGGGGTCCACAAAGATGTGAAAAAGAGGCTTTCAAAAAAACTTTAACCAGAATTATTTTTTGCCTGACAGAGTCAACAAAAGAGAACTCAATAGTTCTGATTTAGACCGAGCAAAGGAACATCAACTTTGGAAGTAAAAAGGATGCGCTGAGGACAATCACATTTTTCGCTCAGAAAGCAATACTCTAACTTGCATTGAGTTTTAGTCATTTAAAAGGAAACCCCGCCTTTACCGTCTGAAGACTAACAGCTCGATCACAAAGGAATAGTGGGTCTGAAACATATACTTACTTACGGCAAAAAACAGAGGGCTTTACACCTCAAAGGTTCTAAAAAAAAAAAAGGATACCTTCCAGCTGTATATCATTTACTCTCACATAAATGTATGTTATGGAGAGTAACTCCACACAGGAGGTTGGAAGTAGGCATTACAAGCCTGATCAGATAAATACGTTTTTTTCTACATTCTGAATTTTTATTATGATTACGTGTGCTACTTCTTTCACTTGTCGTTCTTTCCCCAGGGTCTTGCTTTGCCAGGTCCGATATCTAGTGCTTTTTACCGCCCGCTGAGCAGGTGAACGGGTGCTGGGCAGTCTTCAGGCAATGGAAGTTTCCTCTTCTCAGGAATTTGCTTCTTATTGCATATGTTTGTATATTGCCAATGCCATTAACATTAAATTTGTTTACGGAGTGAGTCTTTGACAAGGCACAGACATGTCACGTTTTGAGCATTCACAACCTTATTTCTGACCTTTGTAAATAGGGGCTTTCCCCAATGCGGAATGGTATTGGTACTGTGAGCACATTTCGGCACTGAAGGAACGACCACCTCCAGAAAAGTCACAAAACTTTCTTAGGCATGTGTTGGGAAACTAGGAGTGGGAGATAAATTCTTCTCCGCCGGCAGAGTTGGCAGAATTTTGGCCACTCAATTTTACTTTTGTAACGTGGAGTTCTGGACAAATTCCGCCCACTGCAGTTTGGTAGGATTTTCTCTCATGCGTGGCTCACCAAAGGAAAACTGGTGCGTGCTAGCGAGCATTGATGCCCCCTAGAGCGATTCTGGGATACTGAAAGGGCGCCCAGCAAGATTTTCTCACCACAAACAGCCACGGGCAGTTCACAACCATTTCCAGTGAGTAAGCTGCCGCTCGAGTAGAAAATCTACTTGAGCTGCAGCAAAATCAACTCAAGCAGTAGTGCCCTCTGGAGCACTGCATGGTGCCGCTCGTAATGATTTTTCAGAGTTTAACAAGCTCGCCGTGATAAAAATCAGTTTGAGCAACGCAATGTCTGTTTGTGGAACTCCATGGAATATCGCTGAGTTTTCATGTAACTCTGCGAGTTACGCCCACACCTAGAAATCTGCTACTGACACAGCTTTCCAGGTGTAGTCTGGGACATTTTTGTGACTTTAAAAATTGTGTGAAAGAATGTTTAAGCGGGAAAGAAAATTAAAAACACACATTTACACTTTTTTGTGAATTGCACACTGGTCCCAGTTCAAGAAGTTGATCTGGAGTGGCGGACCACTAGTTGCATATTGCACTCATGGGGTTTAATAGAGAACTTGGTGTCAGAATATTCCTGCAAAGAGCAACTGCAGGTAAATAATAAAATGCAAAGACATAGGAGGTGAACGCTTTGTCTCCCTCACACTTAAGCTGAGTAGTGGAGGGAAGAAATACTTTGCCTAAATAAAATAGTGTTAGCCATCTGAAAGGAATTTCTGAAACAGCGGACAGCAGAGTTGAATATCCTCTGCATGATGGAAAACAACAGTGAGTGATGACTTTAGAAACTGGAGAGACTTAAGTTGTTTGTGACTTTTTGTTGTAGTCATCAGTCAGGCAAATAAGTGCAGCATGGCTTTACATTACGTTCTACTCCACACTATTTTTTTTTAATCCTACCATTCAGACTTGGGGGTGACAAGGGAGCTGCGCATATTCCCCCTACATGCCAGTAATCCGTAATATAGACAAGAACTTGCAATGCCAATAGGTCTACCTTTAAAGGAAAGTCGAATGGTATGTGAAGTATTACAAGTAAATAGCATGGGAATAAACATTTGTGTGGAAGCAAAGAACTGCAGAATAATATTGATGTTAAAAGTTCAGGGGACAGTTGCACTGCCACCTAATTAAGTAGTCTTTTCAAATATGTCTAAGGCCTGCAATTGCAACACATGCACAGTTTTAAAATGCCATTCGACCTGGGGAAAATTACCCGTTTGCAGGCCTCAACATTCTTTGGTAATACGTACACGTCAACCCTATGGTAAGGCCCAAACAGCCCTTAGGGGAGGGTGCAGTATATTTTAAAAAGTACTTTTCAGGTATTCATGTCCTGGTAGTGAAAATCTCTTAAATCAGTTTTTCACTGCTGAAAGGCCTACTTCTCCCATAGGATAACATCGGGGGGCCAGATGTAGCAAGCCACATCGCAATGCCCATTCCCATTTTGCAAGTCGGTAACCTGGTTACCGACTCACAAAATGGGAATGCGAGTCGCAAATAGGAAGGGGTGTTCCCCTTCCTATTTGCGAGTCGCATCGCGATGCAGAATTGCTTTGTGACCGCGAACGCTGGTGGTAACCCATTCGCAAAAGGGAAGGGGTCCCTATGGGACCCCTTCCCTTTTGTGAATGGCCCTGAAAACATTTTTTCAGAGCAGGCAGTGGTCCTGCTCTGAAAAAATGAAACTGACATGTTTAATTTTTTCGTTTGTAATGCATCTCGTTTTCCTTTAAGGAAAACGGGCTGCATTAAAAAAAAAAAAAAAAACCTGCTTTATTTAAAAGTAGTCACAGACATGGTGGTCTGCTGTCTCCAGCAGGCCGCCATCCCTGTGAGTGCTGCGACTCGCAAGGGGGTCGCAAACTGCGACCCACCTCATTAATGTTAATGAGGTGGGCCTTTGCGACCTCCTTGCGACTCGCAGATGGTCTCAGGGTCACCATCCTGCATCCGGCAATTTGCGAGTCGCAAAGCCGGAATTTCCTACATCTGACCCTAGGTTCCCTAATTACATTTAATAAGTGATAACGTTTGATTGGAAGCAAGTAAGAATGTCTAGTTTGGTCTTAAATTAATTTTAATTTAAAACCCTCTTTAATTGTAAAGTTGGATTTTAAGTCACAATTCTGAAAAAAACACTTTAAGGTATGTTGCCATTTTCTTGTCCTAATCATTGGTGCCTGTAGCCTGTATCATGGTGCACATGGCTAGGTGTAGCTGGCAGTGGGCCTTTGACAGCATCATAAAGGAGGACTGGGTGTTGGAAGGATGGGCTATCCTTACCTGATGGGAGTGGCACAGCTGTCACGTACTACACTTACACTTCAAAAGGGCTGCTTCAGCACACACAAAGGACTTTCACATTAGTCTCTTGTCACCTCAGACCCTTCGGAGCCACAGTAGGGTAAGGAAGGAAATTCCAGAACCAGATGTGGGATGTGAAGTCTAGAAGTTTCTCCCACTTCAAAACTTGGACCAGGTATAAATATTGGACCCTTACGCCAACTCTTCAGATCATGCATGGAACTGAACTCAGAAGGACTGCTCTGCTGCCCTGCTGCCTGAGGAAGGAAGACTGTACCTGCTCCCTGAACTCAGACCCACTGGAGTGACTCCAATGGCTAGGCGACTGGCCTCCTATTCTGAGCTACAGGGTCATAACAAGCTTCAGAGACCTGTAATGCATCTGCCCAGCTCCCAAGACTCATCTGAGCCTGCCTGTGCCCTGCTCCTGGCCTCTGCTGGACTGAGACCTGACCGCCAAGAGGTGTTCTCCAGGTTCTAGTCTCTCAGCTGGCATCAGAGTGTACCTCTCCTGGCCCAACTGTGGGTTCTGTCAGAACAGTTGCAGTGTGACAACAGCGCAACACATCTCGATGCAGCACATCGCATCACAGCATCTCATAGGTCCTGATTGGTGTCCTTATCAGAGCTGGCGCAGCACGATGCAACTTGACACAGTACCTCACAGCTCCTATTCGGTGGTCCCATAGGAACCAATGCGAAACAGTGCAACACAACCAGGTATATTGCCCAGCAAGCTAAACTTGTTCCTGTACCATGTGTGCGCTCCACGTCATCTGCTTAAACATGTGACTTTGTTCCAGTCTGCGTGACCAGATAACCTCGTTTGGCACTTTGCGCTTTTTGGGGCTACTTTTACCAAAGACTTTGAAATTACCTATTTCCAATTCTTATGACTGGATTTTTGTTGTTCTGGTATCATTTTACTAATTAAAATTTACTCTATTTTTCTAGATTCGTGTGGAATTTTTCTTGTTCTCTGTTTTCACTTTGTTACTGATTGACTGCTCTATAAGTTCTTTAAACATTGCCTCTCAGTTAAGACTGGCTGCTTTTGTGCCAATATAAATGACGGTTAAGAACAGGTTAATTTAGTGACTTTTTGTGGTTCACCCTAATAAGGTTTGCGGTTCTTGCTCGAGTAGGGGTTCACCATCTCAACCAATAACCCAATTTCTGACGACAGATATGTCTGCTTCTTCATGCAGCAAAAAACTAGTAGACAGATATGCATGTTTGACATATATGGCAACATGCACATTTTTTGTTCAATCATCTTACATGCATGTATGTGTCTCACTACATGCAGGTAATGTTAGGCATATGATATATCTGTGATAGCACTTTTGGTTTTTCTTCTGTGTGAAGTACAAGTTCGACAACGCTTTATCTGGTAGAGACTCTATCTAGCCGCAGATTCCTTACCTTTGAATCTCCCAGGCTTCAGAATGAATTCCTAAACGTTTGCATGAGCAGTACTCATGAGCGTGCCGTCAGATGGCTTCATACAGTTCCACATGGCATCATTGGCATCGGTCCCAGATGTGACATCGGGGTCACCTATATAGGCACCACCCAGGCACACAGAGTCAGTTCCTTTTTTCAGAACTTTCCATACCAGGAGCGCAGAGCCAGGAAATGAGCTGAAGATTGTGTGTCCAAACTAGGGCTCTGAAAGGGATCATCCCTAACTCCAGCAAATGAGACCACAGAGCGGGGAGTGTTGGAAATGGCCCTTCTGCAGGGTAACCCCCAAACGTTTTGCCTTCCTCCTTCTCTTTTTCTTACCTCATTTTTTGCTGGCTTTAGGACTCTGCACACTTTACCACTGCTAATCAGTGCTAAAGTGCATATGCTCTCTCCTTAAAACATGGTGACATTGGCTCATACCCAATTGGCTTATTTAATTTACTTGTAAGTCCCTAATCAAGTGCACTACATGTGCCCTGGGCCTGTAAATTAAATGCTACTAGTGGGCTGCATTACTGGTTGTGCCACCCACATAAGTAGCCCCCTAGCCATGTCTCATGCCTGCCTCTGCAGTGCCTGTGTGTGCAGTTTCACTGCCACTTCGACCTGGGATTTAAAAGTACTTGCAAGCCTTAAACTCCCCTTTTTCTACATATAAGTCACCCCTAAGGTAGGCCCTTGGTAGCCCATAGGGCAGGGTGCTATGTGGGCAAAAGGCAGGACATGAACATGTGTGTTCTATATGTCCTGGTAGTATAAAACTCCTAAATTCGTTTTTACACTGCTGTGAGGCCTGCTCCTTTCATAGGATAGCATTGTGGCTACCCTCATATACTGTTTGAGTGGTAGATCCTGATCTGAAAGGAGTAGCCAGGTCATATTTAGTAGGCCAGAATGGTGATACAAAATCCTGCTTAATGGTGAAGTTGGATCTTATATTACTATTTTAGAAATGCTACTTTTAGAAAGTGAGCATTTCTCTACACTGAATTCCTTCTGTGCCTTACAATCCACGTCTAGCTAGGTTTAGTTGACAGATCCCTTGTGCATTCACTCAGACAAACCCCAAACACAGGATGCTCAGTCACACTTGCATACATCTGCATATTGAAAGCGTCTTCCTGGGCTGGGAGGGTAGAGGGCATGACACTTACACGTCAAAGGACAGCAGCCTGCTCTCACACAAAGGACTACCACACCCCCTCCTGGGACCCTGGCAGACAGGATGGAACTGAAAGGGGACCTTGTGCACTTCTAAGCAACTCTTGGAAGTCTCCCCCACTTCAAAGGCAAATTTGAGTATTTAAGCAGGGTCCCTGACCCTACCAATTTAGACACTTCTTGACAAGACACTTTTGTCACAGACACTTCCTGAAGAAGAGAACTTGAACCAGTAACAATAACAATCGAAGAAGGTGTGTGGATAGAAATAATGGTAGTTTAAGTGTAACTGTTGCTACTGAAAATAATAACCCACAGTGGAGGAATTGCCCTGTGCCCCTTGTAAACCCTCGTAATAATTATAGGAGGGGCAAATTAAGTGTCGTGGACTAGGAGTCAGGCCAGCCGCATAGCCATTTGATTTTTTCCTGGAAAATGGGAGGTTATAAAAAGCATTTAAAACAAGACCTATTTAAAAGAGAGCTTGGAAAGTATGATATAGTATGCTTCCAGGAAACTTGGTTGTGCGACGAACCTGATCCAGTCAATGGTTTCATGAGACTCTTCAGGGGAGCAACACGGCAAGGGTTAGGTCGCCCATCAGGGGGTCTAATAACCTTAGCCTCAACAAGAATAGTAAATACGTTTATAGAGATAAAGACTTAATGCCGGTGGCTATTGGCAGGCCAGGTGGATCTCTATAATGCAATTGGAGGAGCTGTACAGTTAATAATAATTAATGTATATACACAACCGGGGAAAATGTATGATTATGATATTCAGCGGGGTCTGTTTGAGGAAGATCCGGAGCTATTAAGCATTGGTAAACCAGGATACTTGACCCTAATGTTGGGAGATTTTAATCACAAACTTAATCCCAATAGTATTGATAAACTGTATAAGGAACTACTGGTAGTTGCACAAATTCCAAATAGCATCTTCCCAAAAGTAGAATGCTCTGCACGTGATTTATCCCTAGTAAGAACCTTAGGATCCCAAGGTATGTTCTGCCTAAGTGATCGTATGAAGAAGGATCGCCCGGCAAAACAGACTTTTCGATTAGGCAATCAGACTTGCCCCATTGATTATGCTTTTGTAAATGCTTGGTCCTTTGGAGAAGTGCAGGATTTTGACGTTGAGCATATAGAGGGCAGTCATCACTGGCCACTTCAATTAACAATAAAATCAACTGATAAAAATCAAAGAGAAAAGGCAGTGATAGTGCTAGTTGAGTACCCTCGTAGAATAACGACCCGTTTGACAGAAAGTAGTCTAGGAGCCCTTAATGAATTGATAGTCAATTATCCAAACTTTCCATTGGCGGAAGATCCAAGAGATGTGTTTAAAGGTTATAATAGGGGTATTGCGTTAATGGTGGACTCCCTAATAACAAAATTTAAAAAACAGCAAGTGGGAAAGATGAAAGGAGAACAATATAAGATTAATAATAGTAAAGTATGGTTTAATTGGGAATGTAGGTGTAAAAAGCAAAAGATTCGAAGATTAGAAACTGAATTTAGTAAAAGACCTACCTCTGACACAGAATTAAGCTCTGTCAGGCAAAACTGAGATATAAAACACTCATAAGACAAAAGAAACGGGAACATATCGACACAAATTGGGACACAATGATCGAAGTGATAAGAATAAAGAATATTTGGGGCTTCTGGCAGTTGGTAAGGGAGGGGAAAGTATCAGGAACCATGCGGTGTTTGGTTGGAGAAGAGGATTGGTATAAATATCTGTCTACCGTATACAATGGTATCAATATCGAGGAAGGACATGGTGTCATCAGGAAGATGGATGAGAATATGAGATTAGCTTTTGCCCCACAAAAAAATAAAAGAAACTATTGTAGCACTTAAATTAACTATGGGCAGAGGAAAATGATTTGATATTTGTAGAACAAAGTGGATTTAAGGAAGGGCACTCGACAGTTGACCACTGTTTCAGCTTATGGTCTTTAGCAAAAAAATCAATGGAAATGCGAGGAAGCCTGTACTGCTGTTTTGTTGATTTTCGTGCCGCATTTGATTTGGTAGATATAAATTTTCTATGGAATATGCTATGACAGTTAGGGATTGATTTGAATTTATTATATCTCCTTCATGGCCTGCATTCACAAAATTGGGCCCAAGTAATTTTAGACATGAGTGGCTCACTGTGAAAAAAGATTCCTCTAAAGAATGGTTTGCACCAAGGTTGTGTGTTGGCACCAATATTATTCACATTATTTTTGTCAGATTTGCCCGGGTTGCTGCAGCAGGTCAAAGGCCTAAGCCCAAAAATGGATGGTGTACACGTTTCCTGCTTATTATATGCTGACGATTTAGTGATAATGGATATGATGGAGTTAGGTTCTCAAAGGAAATTAGAGGTGTTCCACTCTTATTGCCAAAAGAAAAAAATGGTCGTAAATTTAGAAAAAACAAAGATTATGTCCATTACCACCCTCTATGCAGGTACTCTGCAAATAGATGCATCACCTTTCATGCACGGCACTGATGACAGGTTTAATAGACCAGTGTACCTCCTTTCCCATAGGTGCTCTGTGATAGTGAACTACCACTGCTAAATGTGTTGTGTGGCAAAGTGTACCATCTCTGCGATAGGTGCAATGCAGACAGATGTACCACCTCTGGTGTATAGGCAGTGTGAACAGGTGAACAATCTCTGCCACAGTTGTTGTGTGAAAACATACGCTTCAACTGGTATTCCTACACACTATATTATATGTCAAGATTCTGGACCCTGCTGCAGTTACTCTGTAAGTCTAAGCAATATACAATTTGAGGCAAGAGTTGTGCACACAGCATTTTGGTGGTTTGGTACTATGCTAGATTGTCTATGCAGCTCCTCCGCTTTCATCAATATATTTGTTTGTATATATATATATACATATGTATGTATGTGCAGCTATGTAAATAATAAAAAAAAAGCACAATTGCAAATTCAATATCCGTTTGATGTCAGAAATGTTACAGCTGTTTTGAAAATAGCCAATGGCTGTCAGATCACACAACGTTACAAGACTTTCAGAAAATTGACAAAATTACGAAAAGGTTTTTTGGTAAACATTTGCTTGTAAAATCACATATGGCCCAGTCTGACTCAAATGGCAGCTGCCGGGTTCTCCAGATAAATGTAAGTTTGAAAACAGAATCTTCAAGAGTGTGGGGTACCAGAAGCACATGGACATGATAGAGCAAAACAGAGCGGGACTGGGGAGAGAGGCACAGAAGGGCGAGAGAGAGAGCAGCATTGAGCACAGGGTGAGTGGAGAAAAGCACAAGGACAAGAGTGAAACATGGAACTGGGGAGAGAACCACACAAGGGAAAAAGCTGGAAAATGCACGTACCTGTGAAGTGTTTATGCAAAAAGAAATGAGATAAAGTAGCACAGGGTTAAAAAGCTAATAGACAAGAGAAAGCAAAATAAGTAGGAGGGACGAGCGAAACAAACAAGAAAGATAGCTGTAAAACACATGACTTAAGCAAAACGAAAGATTACTACCCTAAAAGTGAGCAGAGGAAGGACACAAGTAAAGTGACTAAGCTCCAGGAGACAAGATGGACAAGCCAAGCTATAGAATAAGAAGCAAGTAAAAGACAGTGACAAAGAACCTAACCAATGGTAAGCAATGGGCTAGCTTTAAGCATTGCAAGATGTTGGTAAGCTGACAATAGGTCTTTTGCATTTATGCTGTTTGTTAAGTTCGACCTAAAAAGGGGAACACAAGGCTAGACCACAGAAAACAACAAGACTGAGAGATTAAATATGATACTGAATGTAGAACAAAAGGAGAAGAGGTAGACAGATAGAACTGAAAATACTGGAGTGCAAGCAATGGCAAAGCTAATAGGACTTGGCTGTGAATCCTCCACGGGGCCCATCTTGGAACGGTTTTGAAACATCACAAAATACATTAAAAGATAGCTACTCCAGATGTGCACGCATCTATGATGGCCATCATTGAATACATTTTGTAATGTTTAAATAAATGCTGTTGTACAATGGACACCGTGAGTGGGCGTCCACCCATGGTGGCCATCTATAAATAAATGTTGGTTTATTTTATTGAATCCCACTCAAAGATAGGCATCATTATTGGATATGCAACTGTAGTGGCCATCAATGAATGATATTTACTAAAAGTAAAAGACAACAATTTAATAGAGGTTTAACCATCATGCAGAAATACACTTTCGGACAGCCAGCTTGAAATGGCCAAAACGCATTTTCAGAAGGTAGCCAGCCTGCTGGCCAAAAATTAAGGAGTGTACTGGACGACAAGAGAATGTAGATGGGGATTAAGGAATAGGAGGGGGTATAAAGAAATGCATTGAGTGAAGAAGGGGTGGAAGGGAACGCAAAGATAGAGAGAAAGAAAGGTAAAATAGTCCATAACATGCACTGGAAAGTTAGGGTTCACATGATCTGTGGAAGGATATCAAACACTGAATTCTAAATGCTCCTGGGTGGGACAAACACAAGAATAGGCAGGAACGAAATTGAATCGGGAGGAGGCAGGAAAGATGGAGGATAAGCCCATCCAATCACGAGCAAAGACCTGACCAAAGCCAACTCTGTATATGTAATGTATTAGAAGCAGTAGGTCTCCCTAAAAATGTCTGTATCCAGGACCTAAAAATGGAAAGAATTAAAGGAAAGTTGGCACAAAAAAGGAGACAGGAGATGAAAGGAGAGAAAATGTAAAACAAATGTAAAAAAACTGAAAAAATACTGGCTTTGTTAAAATGCTATTTCCAATCTGCGGGTCACAAGTTCAAGTCCTTGTGACATGATTTAGTGGGTTAATACAAGGACCGCAAACACTCAGGTGTAGCTTGAACATAACAGATTCTAATCCCAGTTTGATAGCCGAGTAGTTAAATGTGACTACTTCAGAAATCTATTCTGTTTGCCACAGATTCTGATCCCAATGACAAAACATAGAGATAATGGACCTCTGCAAAGATTTGTGTGAAATGTATTCTTCATCCACTCCAACCACAGTATACTCCATCTGTCTGCTAACGCACCCACAGCATAGAATTATGTGTAACCTTTATCTCACAGGTTCCTGTCTTATTAGTATTGCTCCCTTAAAGGGCTGCAATGCAGGTTTGGGGGAATTTTCAATGTCAAATATAACACGTTTAACCTTCAGTTAAGTGCGTACGTTGACCAAATATACCAGTCAGTTAAATGCCAATAAAATTGTTACAGGACATTTTGCTCTTTTTAGCCACACCTCTGACCCCACTGCCACTAACTTCCCACCCCATTGTTTATGTTTAGGATTGGATGGTTTATAACACGCTGGATGGTTTATAACACGCTGCTCACCCCTAAGCAAGGACCTCAGAGGGTGAGAATAACTACAGGGCTGAAGATGATGAAGCCCCGAAGTGGGGGAAAACCGTCTTTGGAGTCTGATCGGTAGGAGAAAATGTTCCAGGCAGAGATGTTATCTGAATGCCAGAGAAAAGATGAAGGTCTTTAGGGATTTCATAAATTTGTATTGGTCCTGTTCCAGTCTGAGGTGGATAGGTAGGTCATTAAATAGGGAGGTTCCTTGGTGATGGAAGGTTCAATTGACATGTTCTTTTTTTATATCTGAGATGCTTGGGTGTCAGCAGCCTATTATCAGTGGATCTGAGAGATCCGGATGGCTGATAGGGAATGAAGAGGATGATGTGGTTTGAAGTATGGTTAATTAGGGTCTTGTGGACGAGGCTAAGATATCTAAAATTGGCCCTTTCCTAGATAGGGAGCCAATATAAAGATTTGAGGGTAGTGGAAAGATCCTCTTCAGTTGAAGGAGCTGAAAGACGGAATTTTTGCAGACTGCATTTATCTGTGGAATAAAGGAGAGGTAGCTGTCAGAGATAGCTCCCAAGTTGAGAGCTTGCTTTGCAGAGGTAGGGGGAACCAATTTCAGCAGGCCAAACAAATGGGAGTGTGAAGTTAACTGGATCAAAGAGCAAAATTTCAGATTTATTCCCATTGAAGCATAGACAATTGCTTTGCATCCATAAATGAATGTGTGAGAGGCCTTCGGATAGCATGGGTGAATTTCTAGGATTGTTTCCTAGCCTTAACATCAGATGGGTGTCACCCGCATACATGTTTAGCCTATGTTGTGGCAATCGAGAATGCCAACCAAGGGGGCCATGTAAATGTTGAATAGGCTGGGGGACAAGGTTGATCCTTGGGAAACGTTGCAGAGAATATCGGCTCTGTTGTACAGGAATGGGCCTAGCTTTACTTGTTGTGTGCTGTTTTGGAGGCGGGAAGAAAAGCATGCAAGGTTCATACCTTCAAAGCCTATTGATGATGCCAGCCTATCAATGAATATATTGTGGTTGATAGTGTTCAGTGCAGCTAAAAGATCAAGTAGAAGTAGCGCATAGGTGAGGCCAAGATCTTGGGCAGAGAGGAGTTCAGCTTTAATGTTTAGGATAGTGGATTTGGTGCTTCCTTTCAGCATGCATCCCGACTGAAAGTCACTAAGTAGGCTGTTAGTCCCAATGTAGTGTGATAATTAATGGGAGGTTACTGTTTCAAGAACTTTGGCCCACACAGGGAAGGCTGGAGTTGGGTCTTCAATTATTGATGATATTCAGATTAATGAAGGAGTCTTTAAGATCTGGGTTACGATGGCAAGCCTAAATGATTGAGGGAATTCTGTGCTGGTTAAGGAGCAATTTATGAGATTTATGATAATAGGTGTCAGTGCTGAAAGTTCAAAATGTATGACGTTAGCATTGGCTAAAGATTTGAGGATTTCTTGAAGGAGGACAGGACTTTACTCACTTCAGAATCAGTGGTGGCTGTAAATTCAGCAAGGGAACAACTTCATGTGCGGTGGGGAGAATGATGTCTGTGTTCTAATGGGTTTAATACTGAATCTGCAAAACTGGATCTCAGAGTGTGGATTTTGTTGGTGAAGAATCTCATGAGATTGTTACAACAATCTTGTGTTGGGAAGATAAAGTTATTGTGGCTTCCAGCAGCGACCATCTCCTTGTAGATTCGGAAGCGCTCTAAGGATGATTAGGAGGATAAGTTGATGTGAGATTGGTAGTAGTTATTTTTTTGCCCTTGTGCAAGCAGCTTTCTATTCACTGTCATGAATGCAGCAGATTGTATAGTAAGCAGGAGACAAAGGTTTACATCAGCATCTTTCGACTGTCTCCCTGTCCTTTTCTGATGGAGCAGCTGATCTGTAAACCTTTGAGTGAGTTTGAAGGCATGTCAGAATCTAAGTGAAAAAGGGGTCAGGGAATCAAGAGCCTTGATTAACCTGGAATTCAGATGCTTCAATACAATTTCCGATTAATTGAATGGGAAGGTCAAGGATTACATAAAGAGCTGGTGTAGAGGGCAGTGGATTGAGGTTATTCAGGTTTTGCCATGAAGTTGGAGGGAAAACAAAATGTCCTGGTGAAGGTATGGATGGGGTTGGGAGGCTTGTCAATGGTGAGTTTTATTAAAAGGTGGTGGGACAACGATACTGTGAGGAAGTCAACATTTTGAGTTTGGAGATCGTAGTGAATATTAAGCCAAGCCAATGACCATCTTTGCATTTGGGGTCCTTAACTACTTTCTTAAAGTTGGTAGCATCCATGTTGCCAATAATATTTTGAGAGAAAGTGTATCCACCCGTATGTTTAATTCACCCAAGAGTATGGCATGGTTGGATAGTTTTCATACAAATTGAGCAAGTTCTAGGATGTTTGAATGAGCGGTGGACCTAGATTTTTTCTGCGGGCTGATGTATTACTGCCAAAACCAAGGAGAAGGAAGAGGAAAATGAGACCTCGGTAATAATGTGTTCAAAAGATTCGAATATAGGGCAGTGGTGTAACAAAGGCCCCCGCAGTCCCTTTGGTGCAGGGGGTGCCCTCGAGCTCCAGCATCCTGGCTGATAGCTCCTGAGTGAGTCCAGAGGGGGACCCTCCATATACTTTGCAGGGGGGAGCCCTCAAGTTTTGATACGCCAGTGACGCAAGGGGGCCCTCTTGTAATCTGAAGTGAAGGGACTTGTGATGGGCAAATGCAACCCCGCCTCCTCGATCTAGCCTCCTGTTAGCTAGTAGAAGACATTGGTTTAGTGGGAGGAGATTGGCTATGTTGGCAGAGGATGAGTCAGTGAAGAACAAGTTACTTATCTTCAGTAATGAATTATCTGGTAGAGATGACCATAATGTCCTAACCAAATAGCCTACACCTGAGAGTCTTGTCACTGAGGCTTCTTCTTCATCTGGCACATTCACATCCACACCCCCGGATAGGGAATCAAAGTGTCTGGATCAACTTGGCTGCATCCCGCCAGTCAGCAACGGCTTGGGAGAGAACGGCCCGGGCCTCCTCGGAGACCTGCGGCAGCACCTGGGCGACCACGGCCTGAAGTGGTCCTCCGAGTGCTGGGCCATGAACCTGAAAGCTTTGAGGGAGAGGTCCATAAAGATCATGGTGGCTTGGCACTCGACTCCACGATGCTGTGTGTATTGTGGGTATAGAAGTCTGAGGTGAAGGGTGAGGTGGCTGTGTGTTAGAGCACTGTTGTGGGAATAGAAGGGATCGGGAGAGAAGATTATGGGAGATTATTGAAATCATGGCAGGATAAAGGGTGATGAGGGGGAGGTGTCAGTATTGGAGGCAGTAGAAAAGGGGACTGTGTCGCTCCTGTGAAGGCTGTAAGGTGAAAGCTGCTGCTCGCTTTTAAGGACTCAAATGTGGAGTTGTAGGACTGGAGATTAGAGTAAGAAGCCTGATTCATGATCTTACCATTATAAATGTTTACTGCTGTACAGGAAGTGTAGGTGATGGGTCACCAGCTTCCTCCCTCTGGGTATCATGCCTCTGGCTACATTGGTGAAGGCTGCAGCCCAAGCTACAGTTTTAGGGGTTGAGGTAGGTGTCAGCAATTAAGGTCTTGGAGTACTGGGCAGGAGTATTTGATTTTAATATTTTATACTTTGTTTAGACATGATGGTTGTGACTCTCATTGCTAGAGGGGCCACTGTGCCAAAGTGGGGATCCCATAATGGAGGAAGCTCTGCTAGGGTGAGGGGTGAGCAGGGGAGGATCCTCAGGGCAGAGTCAAATAATAGACATTTTAGTTACTCATTAAGGTCTACAGAGTATAGGAGGGTCTAACTGCCCACAGAGAGAGGATCAATGGGTTGGTGTAATGGGGAAATCATTCAATATGAATGAGGCCACACAAATCAGAGGATTGGTTCAGCACAGTGTTAGCACGGTGATCAATCCAACATAAGATGCTGTTGAAAATTATGAACGTGGTTATGGCAGATGTAGGAAGCTGGCTCTGTATATACTATATCAAAGTAAGTTATAGTGTGCACAGCGTCCAGTGGATCCACAGAGGCTAAAGTAGATAATACTAATGCTCTCTTTTGTGATAGTGTGGTCGAGCAGTTAGGGTAATCAGAGGGTGGTTCTAAGCATGTGTTGTACACACACAGTCACACACTCAACGACT
This sequence comes from Pleurodeles waltl, assembly GCF_031143425.1. Lineage (NCBI taxonomy): Eukaryota > Metazoa > Chordata > Amphibia > Caudata > Salamandridae > Pleurodeles > Pleurodeles waltl. The sequence continues at coordinate 1,037,861,079 of NC_090440.1, forward strand.
AACTCCAGGCCAATGTTTTATGTATCGAAAATCTACTTTGTTACTTTATTCCTAGAAGTAAAAAGATCTTTGTTGCAGGTAAGTACGGTTTCAAGAACGTATCATATTCAAGTATCAAATGCACTTTGTTTAAAATTCACAGGTAAAACAGTTTACAGGTAAGTAATACTTTTCAATTCCAGAAGTAGACACTGCAATTTCTCTAGAAAGCAATGAAGTTCTAGGGGAGGAAAAGTAACAACACAATTTGCAAGTAGGTGATCAACTTACGATCCCACTCTTCGGGGGTTAAGGTGTCCACAGGGCAAAGTTTAGGAAGACACAAAGAGTGCCCCACCAGCAACATGGGTCCGGCTGGATGCAGAGGTCAAAGTTGGTGTTGGGTCCCAATGGAGTCCTATGGAGACCGGGGGCGCTTAGAAAGAAACAGCTTGCAGATAAGTACCCGTGACTTCAGGGCACAGACTTGGAGGGTTTAGATCAGCACCGGGGGGCTAAAGGTCATCACCAACCACAGACCCTCAGTGGCACGGGGCAGCTGGGTGCAGGGTGCAAGCACAGTGTTGGGCACCCAATGCTTTTCAGTGGAGGAACCCCGGGGATCACAAAGACGCTGCTGGCTTGGTCCAGGGAATGGGATGAAGAAAACCAACAGCTGGACAGGTAAGTAGAGGGCCCACTGGATGTTGCTGGACCATTGGTTGGGTTCCCCAAAGACACAGGGCTGCAGGGGTACCTTTAGGCACTGGGAAATCTTCCCCGAATCCACAGTCAGGGGGATTCTGAATTTAGGCTGCAGGCGTCATCATGTAGGTCAGGAGGGGTCAACCCAGGGTGGACTCGAGGTTGGAATCTCCAGAGAGCCTTCTCTGGACTGGTGGGCCACCTGGACCCGGGCCGTAGGTGTCGGGTGCAGAGTGGGCAGGACTTGCGAATCCGGGGTGGTTCCGGAGTCCTTCTTGGAGGTTTCTTTGTAAACAGAGCCGCTGTACCGAGGAGATCTTGCTCTTTGGGTATGTAGGCAGTCCTCTGGGAATTTGTAGAGGTCGCTGGTCCTGCAGGACGATTCATCTTGTAGCAGGACTCTTGAAGCTGCAGAAAGGCTGGTAGGGCTAGGACCAAGTCAGTTGTCATCTGGAGTCTTCTCTGATGGTGCAGCTCTTCAGTCCTTCTTCTTCTTTTCAGGTTGCCAGGAATCTGAAGAGTAAGGTTCAGAGGTGCCCCTAAATACTAGATTTAGGGGCGTTACCAGGGTCAGTGGGCGGAAGCCAACGGCTACTGTCCCTGATGGTGGCTATACCCTTCCTGTGCCCACTACCTTTGGAGAGGGGGAACATTCCTAACCCTATTGGCTATCCTCCTCCAAAGCACGATGTAGGAGTCTGCCAGGAGGGGTTCACCTCAGCTCTGGGCACCTTAGGGGTGGGTCCCAGTTGGTGTGGATACTCCTGGTGATTACTAATTTTCCTGTGGGACCTGCCACCAAAAGTGGGGCCTGGTCCCGGGGCAGGAATCTCCGTAGCTGAAATACTCTGGGGCAGTGCAACAAAAAGCAGAAGCCTTTGAGGCTCACCCCCTAGTGTTGCAGTTCCTGCAGGGGGAGGTGTGAACCACCTCCACCGAGAGCAGGCTTTTTCCCTGACCCCAGAGAGCTAAAGGGCTCTCACCCTATGTGGTCAGAGCTTGTCTGTTAGTGGCAGGTTGGCACAGACTGGTCAGCCCAACACTAGTGGATTGGGTGAAATACAGGGGGCATCTCTAAGATGCCCTCTGTGTGCATTTTTCAATAACTCAAACACTGGCGTCAGTGTGGGTTTATTGAGCTGAGAAGTTTGATACCAAACTTCCCAGTCTTCAGTGAAGCCATCATAGAGCTGTGGAGTTCGTTCTGACAGACTCACAGCCCATTTACTCAATATGGCCACACTGCACCTACAATGTCTAAGAATGGACTTCGACACTGTAGGGACACATTGCTCATGCAGCTATGCCCTCACCTGTAGTATAGTGCACCCTGCCTTAGGGCTGAAAGGCTTGATAGAGGGCTGACCTACCTATGCCACAGGCACTGGTTTGTGGGCATGGCACCCAGGGAGGGATGCCATGTCGACTTTAGTCTTCTGTCCCCACCAGCACACACAAGCTGCAATGGCAGTGTGCATGTGTTTGGTGAGTGGTCCTCTAGGGTGGCATCATAATTGCTGCAGCCCTTAAGGACCCTTCCTGGCCACAGGTCCCTTGGTACTACTGATACCTTTTACAAGGGACTTAGCTGTGTGCCAGGGGTGTGCCAATTGTGGAAGCAATGCTATAATGGTACAGTTTTGGGTAAGAACACTGGTGCTGGGTCCTGGTTAGCAGGATCCCAGCACACACTCAGTTACGTTAGCATCAGATATCAGGCAAAAAGTGTGGGTGGATAACCATGCCAAGAGAGGCACTTTCCAACAGCAGATATAGACCTGAATGTAGCATTTCACTCTGCTGTGATCAGGGGATATGGCATGAGGTGGGGGTTTACAGTCATCTTTATAATGAAAGAATACTCTGTGTAATCATAGTGTAGATCTGTAACAAAGAAACTCTGGTAAAGCATGCTGCCAAAATGATGACATCCATCTATACTAGATGCATAGCATGCAGCAAGGAGGCATTCATTTGTCTAAGTCCATGGCATGGACGGGATGAAGAAGCTTTTTATCGTTGGTGTCAGTAGGAAGACCAGGTATGCATGAGCTGAAAAGGGCCAGTGATGTGGCAATGACTTACTGCAAAGACTGGTGTTGCCTGGGACAGACTGTGGAAAGGAGGCAGAGCTGGCAGGCCAGTGATGGCGAGTCATTAGACCTTCATTCCATGTACCAACTGGGCTGCTGGTACAAGATGGCAACGGTGCACTCAAGATCTCAATGCATACTTCTTTTTCTTTCTTTTACACTTTGAACATTGGGCTTGATAGTAGTAACATAGACTGAGTGAGAGAAATACATCTGAGTGACAGTCAGATAGATCGGGCAAGGCCAGCATACGAGCTTCCCTAGGCACAAGATGGCAGTAACCTAGAACAAAGTGCCTTTGAGAAAGAGGAGACACTGCTTATATCATCCCACTCTGGACCTCATTATGAAATGTGCAGGCCAAACGCACTGATAATCCTGCACCCAGAAATACAGATGCCACACAATACAGTACTTCAACGGCGTGGATTACCCTATCAGATACACATTTTCCACTCAAAAATGAGCAATATCCACATAAATGTATGTTTGTGCACTGTTTCCCACTTTTTCCTCCATTCCGGGCTTTCTAACCTGCAACATTTTCGCCAGGTAATTCGGAAAGAATGGGGATTGAAATCTGAAGAGCTGTGTCCCCACTCTAGTCACAATACTGATTCAGCCATAAATTGGCCTTTACAGCTAAATCGGGATTACTGTATTTTTCATAATGATGGCCTCTGAGTTCAAGTGCCAACCCTGGTCTAATAAAACAAACATGAGATAATACTAATAATTCACACGCTATGAGAATATCTACTCTTCAGCGGAAAGTACGTTGCAGAAGTTTATTTCAATGTCAAGTCTCCCTTTGAGATGTGTATGCAAGTTGTTCAACAAGGGAAGCAAAGTTAGCCATGTTATACAACACGTGCTTGTCAAATATTAACAGGTACAAGAACGTAACAATGAGCAGAAAGCTGCAGACCATGTTTCTTTTGAAACCTCTTTTCACAATCAGGATGTTATTACTCCTCTAAAATGGAAGTGTCTCTTAAAAGAAGGTGACGTTTATTTTGTGCTCAATCCCCTGCTCTGATGTAGGTTTAGAGGGGGTTTTGGTTAAGTGTCTTAGTAGCATATGCTCCAGACTTCTAAACTTGGCTTTAACACAACCAAATATTGTATGATTTAGGGTGAATCGTTGTCTCTCACTGTGCCGCAAAGCTTATATGTAACATATTGTAAATATGTTTGATGTTAAAAGAAAAAGCAAAAAAGATCTGCGCATTTCCTCTCACCTCCTCCCCATCCTGTTTTTTGCAATTTAATAGCCATGGCTGCGATGTTCCTGCTGTGATAACAATGTTCTCTGAGAATTACCCTGTAGATCTTTTAAACTGTGTCTACACAAAATCAAGCATCTGCAATACATAAATAAATTAAAACGAATTTACAGTAATTTTAGCTCTCTTAGGTATGCCATGGAGTGGAGTACTTTTATTCAAAATACCTTGTGAACAAGGATTTGTATTTGGACCACTGTTAGATGGGCAAATAAGAGGTTTCCCTGTGTTTTTAACACAAAGTAGAGCAAATCTGGCTTACTTCATGATATGTTTGATGTGGGAAGGCATTCCAAAAAAGGTGATGAACAAGCACGAAGCCTAAAGATTTGATGTACCAGAAAAGTGATGGGTTGATATCTGTGGTTTGAAGGCCATATACCTAGGCTGGATCAAATTCACCTCTATTTTGCTGGGCAGTAGAACAAACTCAGTCTTTTAAGGATTTAACATTAGGAAACATTTTAGCACACAGTGTTGAAAATGTATCAGACATCTCTATTGGATTTGAGTCTTATCTTGTAAATATACTTGTAAAACCTTAATCTATTTGTTCATCGAGTTTAAAAGTCAGGCTTGTAAAGTATTTTACACAAGTGAGAGGAGTTAAAAGCAAAGCGAGTGTCAATTTATTAGGCATTAAAATTACTTTCAAAACGTTTGTGTCAAAATCTCTTTTTAGTTATATTACCCAAGGCATTGTACACATTCCGAACTGAAAGTATTGCGACTTGACTCTGACATCAATGGGTTTTCCTAATTATTTACATATACACATAGACTGAGGTTTTCCGAAGAAAATGCAGCTTTTGCGCCAGTCACTCAAATTCGTCAGAGTATATATTCAGCAACATTCCCTGTCTCTTAGAAATCTAAAGCTCTTGCTTTCAGCAGTCAGCCATTTCAGTCGCTGCACAAAGCAAATACTTCTACAATTGAGTATATGTCGCCTTTGTGGACTCACGTGAACGACGTTTCTATGTAACACTGCACAGCACTGTATCATAAATACTTTTCAAAGTTTAGATTAGAATGAAAGACTTCTTGACGCTCTTTAAATCATTGTCTGATCGAAAGAACTAATCGAGAATTGTAGTATCAAGAGTAGAAGAATGTAATCTGATTTGTGCATTCACATTCCTGAGTGACATTTTTTAATACTACAGTGCACAAACAATAGTGTGTGGAAAATGCATCACCTTGTTCACTGATTTGTTTTGATCCTATTAAAATATTTGCTTTCAGCACACTTCAAAATTGCAAAAATGTGCTTCATTTGTGCATTCCTAGTTCTGCGTTTTTATACTGAGCAGAATATAAACCACGACATGCTGAAAACCATATTGGATGGTAGTAACAGTACATTACCTCCAGTCCCTCCATCGCCTTCCTTAATAACCAATGAGGCCCCTTTGCCTCAACTAGACCCCTCCTCTCTCTTTTGTTTTTCTTTGCCTACTCACCATTTTAGACTTACCTTTTCTCTCCTCCTTGGCGTGGCTGAGGGCGGGTGTAGGCTTCTTCCTCTGTGCCGGTCGCGGTGCCTCTGGGGCCGTTTTCCCTCGATGGGCGACGGCAATGTGGAGGTGTGCGTGGCTGCCTCGTTGTTGTTCCCTGCAGTGTCGTCTGATGTGGTCGGCCGGCTCTGCTGTGGCTGTGCTTCTGGGTTGAAGTATCACGGAGCATGTCGAACACCCGTCAGCATTATTTCTGCTTCTCTGAGCGGTAAGGCAGGCATTTGGGCCCGCGTTTTTTATATTTTTCATACCTTTCATGGGCTTTCCTGATTGGGGGGCCTATTATGGATTAGTTTTTCATTGGTGGTCTGTGAGGACGTTTTTGCCCTTTTTAAGCTCAGAAAAGTGGAGCTGGGCATTTCTTATGTTGCATCATGTCGGTGCAGAAGGGTGTGAAATGCAGGAGGGTTATTTCTTCCTCTTCCTCTTCTGAGGAAAGGTTGGGGGTTCCTGTGCCATTGTAGTCTACTAGAGTAGCCAGGAGTGATTTGGCTGGTGCTGCTCCTCTTATGTCTCGTGAGGAGGTTCATGATATGATTGAGGTGGCAGTTTCCAGAGCTCTCCAGGCTGGAACTGTCCGGTTGAGTTGTCCCTCTGCTGCTACCACCTTCGTGGAGGCTGCTTGTTCTTATTCATTGGAGAAGGATGGTCCTTCTACTTCTTCTGGGGGCAAATATGTGTCTCGTGAGGAGATGTGGAGTATTCTGGCTCACGTACGGGACAATCTGGGTTTTCATTCAGTCTGCAGGGGATGATTCTACCTTATTTCCTCAAATGTTACTCCGTCTAGGTTTGCTATGCCTTTCCTGGGGCCTGTAAAGGACATGGCTTTCCAGGAATGGAAGGAGGTGGGCAAGGCCCAGGTTCCGCGTTTTCTCCAGAAATTGCATTTGCTGGAAGGAGAGGATGCTCTTCCTCCTTCTGTGCGTTTAGATTCCATGCTGGCTACTTTGATTGGTAAAACAGCTGTCAATCCTGAAGACTGTACTCTTTCTGATGCCACCGACTGGAAGGTGGACTTTGGTATGAAGAGGGCTTTTTCTGCTGGAAATTTGACTCTTTGGGCTAGTTTTTTTCAGCTTATTCTGGTCAGTCCTTGGTTCAGGACTTTGACAAAATTGCTTTGGCTGTGCAGGATGGGTCAGAATGTTCTGAATTACTGTTCGTTATGGAACTACAGCCCCGTTTACTAGCTGATTTTTCTTCAGATATTATCCGCTCTTCGGCTATGGCTTCTGGGGCAGTGATTGGAGCGCGCAGGTCTCTTTAATCGTGGCAATGGAAGGCTGATCCTGGGGAGAAGGCGGCTCTCCTGAGACTTCCTTTTGAGGGTCAGTATCTGTTTGGGGATCAATTGCCTGCAATGATTTCTAAAGCCTTTAAGGACCCCAAGCATGCATTGCCTTATAAGGGAAGTTCCGCACAGGGCAAAGGGTGGAAGTCGCACTCCAAATCCTTGCACAAGTTTGTTCCTCGGTCCTCTTCTTCCAGGAAGCGTAGGTTTCAGCCTAGGTTTTCTCCTAAGAGGTCAGTTACCTCGGCAAAGGGGCCTCCCAAGAAGGGTTTCCGACAATCAAGGTTTTGGAGAGTGGCCAGTGGGAGGAAGACTGAAGCATTTTCTGTCCGAATGGAGAATAGATGTCACCAATCAGTTGGCCCTGAACACTGTAGAGAATGGTTACTCCATAGAGTTTGATCTTGTTCCTTCAGACACCGGGGCTCGTCCAACTCCTTTACCTGTGGAAGAAGGCAGGCGAGAGGCTTTGGTGGAAGAAGTCCAGAGTTTGCTGTTCAAAGAAGCCATTTCAGGGTTCCGGTGGAGGAGTGGGGAAAGGAGGCTTATTCTGTTCTGTTCCTTGTTCCAAAACTGACTGGGGTTTTTCGTCCTGTCTTGAATCTCAAATGAGTGAATTCTTGGATCAAGACTGTGCACTTCCGGATGTTGTCAATTCAGGATATTCTTCCTCTGATTTTTCCAGGGGATTTTTTGGGGTCTCTGGATCTTCAGGATGCTTACCTCCATGTGCCTGTGGCAGTTTCTTCTCAAAGGTTTCTGTGTTTTGCAATAGGCCCGGACCATTTTCAGTATTGTGTTCTTCCCTTTGGCCTGAAGTCCGCTCCCAGGGTATTTACTAAAGTGCTGGCTCTTCTCATGGCGCTTCTGCATGTGGAAGGGATGTTTGTGCTTTCTTACATGGATGATCTGTTGATCAAGGCCCCAGACACAAGTCTCATGAGGTTACATGTGGAAAGGGTCTTGGGGGTCCTCTAGGGTCACGGTTTCTTAATCAATTGGGGGAATCAAATTTGGTGCCTTCCCAAGACATGGTGTTTATCGGGGCTCGGTTTCTGACTCTGAGGGGGTTGGTGACTGTGTCAGAAAGGAGGTGGAAGGGTCTTCAAGATCAGGAAGATGCTATGCTGTCTCAGGTGGCTCCCAGGGCGCTTCAGGGGTTACAGCTACAGGGTCACTTGGCTTCAGTGATTTTCTTGGTTCCTTGGGCAAGGTTTCATCTTCTTTGTCTGGTAAATTGGTTGCTTTCCCAGTGGTCTCCAGATCCTTGCAATCTTCGGACCTGCTTTCCTGTGTCAGATTACAATTGCCGGGAGTTGGGCTGGTGGATGGTGCTGGCTCCACTACAGATTGGGGTTCCTTTGGCTCCTCTGGTGCCTGTGGTGCTGACGACCGATGCCAGTCTCTCGGGGTGCGGGGCATGGCTGGGGTCAGAGCAGGTTCAGGGGTCTTGGTCTCTGAGAGAATCGGAGAGGTCCTCGAATTGGAGGGAGTTGACTGCGGTTCGGCTAGCTCTGGTGAATTTTCAAGCGCTCTTGCGAGGGGAGGCAGTGTTGGTCCAGACGGACAACTTGGTGACCAAGTCTTATATCAACAGGCCGGGGGAGACCAGGTCCCGCTTTCTGAATCAGGTTGCTTGGGCCATTTTTTTGTGGGCTTAGCCTTCGGTTCTGTCTCTTTGGGCCACCTACACTCAGGGGTCGGACAATGTTCTGGCAGATCAATTGAGCAGGGTCATTCCTTCCTCCCGGATTTCTCCCTTCGGGTGTCTCTATTCCATTGTCTGATGCAGACATGGGGTTGTCCGGTTATGGACTTTTTTGCATCCCCGGAAAATGCAAAGGTGGGGAAGTTCTGCTCCCAGTCTCGGTGTCCTCAGGCATGGGCAGTGGACGGTCTGACTTGTCAGTGGCCGCAGGGTCTCCTTTATGTGTTTCCCCCTTTTCAGTTGATCAGATCCTTTCTTGTCCGGGTCCGGCAGGTGCTGGCTCGGGTTATTTTGATCGCTCCCCGTTGGCCTTGTGCGAATTGGTTTCCTCTGCTTTAGCAGTTGAGCTCCGGGATGGAGTGGGTTCTTCCTCTCCATCCATCTCCTCTGGTGTTTCCTTGTCTCTCCCGGGGATCCTTGCAGAGGCAGCACTTGACGGCCTGGGGGTTGAATGGCGGAGTTTGACTGGACTGGGGGTTCCTGGTCCTTTGGCTGTGACTTTGCAGGCTCCTAGGCATAAATCCACATTACATTCCTATGGACATCAGTTGAAGGTTTTTTCCTTGTGGTATTTGCGGCAGCATATTCACCCTACGGTGGCTTCTGTTTGTTATCATGCAGTTTTTGCAGGATGGGGCACGTAGAGGGTTGTGAGTGGCTGCGTTGCGAGTACAGTGGGGGCGATCCAAGCCTTTCAGGGTCCTTGGCAAAATCTGGACGATAAAGGTCATTTAATGCCCACATTTTTTCAGGGTCTGGTGAATTTATTTCCGAGACCTGTGCGCTCTTTTCCTGGATGGAATCTACAGTTGGTGTTAGATGTGTTGCTGGACCCTCCTTTCGAACCTTTGGGGGACATTGATTTAAAACAATTGACGCTGAAGACTTGTTTTTTGGTGGCTATTAATTCGGCCAGGCGTTTGGGGGAGTTGGGTGCGTTGTCCTGCTCTTTTCCATTTTGCAAAATGTTTCCTGATCAGGTTGTGCTGGTTCCAGTTCCCTCTTTTGTGCCTAACGTTAATTCGGCTTTTCATGGTCGACAAGAGGTGATTCTTCCTGCTTTTTGTCCTGACCCTTCCTCGGTGGAGGAGGTCAGATTACATGCTTTGGATGTGCGCCGGGCCTTGTTGTGTTATCTGAAGGTGGTTGCAGCATTTCGTAAAGGGGATACTTTGTTTGTGAATTTTGGTCCTTCTAGGAAAGGGGAGAAGCCTTCTATTGCTTCCCTTAGTCACTGGATCCAGTAGATGGTGCTGTTGGCCTATAATTTGAAAGGGGTGGTGCCTCCCTCTGGGATTCAGGCTCGTTCCACAAGGGGTATGGCTGCTACTGTAGCTGAGTTGCAGGGCGCTTCGGTGGTGATTTGTAGAGCCGCTACTTGGGCATCTCCATCCACTTTTGTAAGACACTACCGTATTGCTGAAATGAGGTGTCTGGAGGCTGTTTTGGGGGTCTTTTAGTGTCCGGACTGGTTGTAATTAAATATGTTTTCTTTTTGTGCGTTGCAACTCAGTTGTCTGTCTCCTGTTTTTCTTGCTGGGTCTCATTGGATATTAAGGAAGGCGAGGGAGGGACGGGAGGTAATGCGTCCATTACTTATTGTTAATGGCATTACTCCTAGTCCTACTTCCTCCCCTTCCTTCAAGTTCCCTCCCTCCCTCCCAGTACAGGACAACTGAGTTGCCTTTGGTTTGTTTCTGTACAGGAGTGTGCGGGGAGGGGGGTCCTTTTAATAGAGAGGGGAGGGGTCTAGGTGAGGCAAAGAGGCCTCAATGGTTATTAAGGAAGGCGAGGGAGTAGGTCTAGGAGTAATGCCATTAACGATAAGTAATGGACGCAATTCTTCTGATGGTACATCTTTACAAAGTGCCCCAGTATCTTACCAAAACACAATAGTATAAAGTGCAGATAATCCTGGGAAGTATTCTCTTTGGTAATTGAAGGGCGTAAAGTGCAAAAGAGCAAGCAGAATATGAACTACGACACATGGAAAACCAGATTGCATGATACATAGAGTACAATTCTCCAGATGGTACATCCTTACAAAGTGCCACAGCGACTGACCAAAACCACAATAATATATCATGCCACAGTGACTGACCAAAACCACAATAATATATCATGCAAATAGTTTTCCTACTTAATTCATGAACTCTAACTCGAATGCACACAGGAAACTTGCCCTGTGCAAAAATGGCACTGATAAAAAATAAAGTGCATCACCTTCTATTCAGTAGCAATATGGTGTACAATACTAAAGTGCTAGAGTGCTTAACAAGCTAAAAAGCAAGCACCTACTTTTACCCGCACAATACCCAATCTCATACGTGTTAGTATCGTCATCCTAGAATGAACATAATGCAGTTCAATAATAATGCTAGGAAAGATCATCCTAGCAGAAAAGCTTGAAGCAGCCCATTAGCTTGAACAGCACAGTAGAATAAAGTACAATGCATATGCCTTCTCAGAGGCCTTGGTCCTCCCCATCTTATCAATCCAAGTTTTAAAGGTGAGGATATTAAACGACCTCCAATACTGGGGTATCATGGAAGAGGCCACCGCTAACGCGGCTCCAAGAAAATATTGCACATATGTGTTTAACTTCTGGCTAGTAAAAGATGCTCTGAATAAAACTAGTGACTTCAGGCAGAATCGAAGTTTGCACACATTTGCTAAGGGTTTAAAATAGTTCCTCCCAAAATTGATAGAGTTTAGGTCATGAAAAAAAAATCTTATGCAAACGCATATAGGGTTTTGATTACATTCATCTTGAAAGAAAAGATATCCTTTTAAAATTGGCGGCCATAAGAGATTTAAATCCTATTTGAGAAAGGTGTTCTCACTCTCCGAATAAAACCCTGCAACTGGTTCTATTGCATATTTTGTCAAGAAATTCAGAATTTAAAGCCTGATCAGAGTGCTCCCAAAAACCCTCTGCCAATTACCAACGCCTGTCAGTTCAGTCTTTAATAACAGCTGAGTAAGTGCATGAGTCTCTTCGTTCATCTCTTGATAATTGGTTGTCAGAAAATTAATAATCTGCAGAAAACTAAACAGATACCAGTGACTGTCCCATGGCGTTGCTCAATTTCCTCCCGTGTTATCACACACTGGCCAATATAAAAATGTCCCATAACTCTAAACCCCTTGGAATTAGAAAATCCCAGCATAGACTTGGATATCATAAGGCCTAAAAATTCTCAGCCCTGTACAGCGGTGGCCGCTGCTGCAAATCTCAGGGGGAGGAGCGGAGACCAGGGTGGTGGTGGTGGGGAATTTTTTTTTAAAAAAAGGAAAAAAGGCATACCTCTTCCCGTCGACTCCGTCTCCTGCCACCTCACTTGTCGCTCCTCTTCTTCTGGCACAGGCTCCCTAGCAATACTGGTGCTGCTTTCATTGCTAAAACTAGCAGCAATCCAACCCGCTCAGACACAACCCATGTGCAGTTTCCCGATGAGACAGACGGCCAAACACCCATGCGCACTTAGGTGCATGCTCTCCTCCTCACCTCTCCCACCTCCCATGACCTAGTCTGCCCCTTCCTGAACATGCTGCTGGCTGACCGAGCAGCTGAAAGATAGAACAATAATTAAATATTGTTTTATCTTTCAGCTCCTGGCTTAAAGAAGTCCTTTAACGATTGTCCATTTCAGAAAGAGCCATATATCTCATCTTTTTGGGTAGCTTGGCTGTTTTTAGAAAAGCTGGGAGATCAATTTTAGATTCTTCGGCTATGCGAGTTAGAACATAATTATCAAAACCTCCAAAGCCCTTGCCTCTAAGTGACATGATATCTAGTAGTGTTGCCTAATAATAAGTAAAGAAATGGGGTAATGCCCTGGTTTTTGTCTAACTGCAGAACCGAATATTTAACCCTCGGGCAATTATCCCTCACAGGGGTGTATATTGTTGGTAGACAGCGCTAGGGGGTTAGTTTTTCTTTGAGGGAGAGGGGGAGGAGGTGGGTCACGGGGGCACGAGCTGGAAGGAAAAGAGCAGATTCATCAAGAAGCCCAGAGTCGCGAGCAGGTGGCATTTTAAGGTGCTAGGACAAGATTGGGGGTAGTGCAGGTGAAAGAAAAGAGCAGAGTTCTCATGAAACCTGCAGTTCTTAGCAGTCAGAATTTCAGAGTGTTAGGTCAAAAGGGGGAGTTAAAGCTTGAACGTTGAACTGGCATTTTTGTTGATTTTGGTGACAAACAGGTCGAGGTTCAGCTTGATCCATTGAATGACTCAATTACACTCCATCTGGCCCACTGTCGACAGAGTATGCAACTTTTTCCTTTCTTGTATGGAAATGTAAAAAATGGAGGTGGTGTTGCCTGTCCATATTAGAGCTGGTGATCGTCTAACCCAGGGAAGGAAAGATCGTAATCCATTCCTGATGCCCATCAATTCCAGTACATGGCCATCAATTTAGTACATGTATGTGAAGACTTGATATTTACTGTGACCATTGGTGTGGCAATTTGTGGTTAGGTCATGAAGATGGACAAGTATTTCCATAGTTGCGCTTGTTGCAATAAAAAGTGTAGTCCTTTCCTCAATTGAAACCTATCACTGTGTTGATACTTTTGGTCCACCAGAATAAGTCTGATTTCATTTGAAGCATGGCTTTTGCCTGGCCATCGAAAAAGCCTGTACTTTAATGCCTTTCTTTGTCTAATTACTTTTGAATTGATCTCACCCTGAGGCAGCAGAACAGAATAAGGGGAATACAGGAAGACATCAATCCTAACAGAGATTTGAAGAAGCTCACTGAAACTGCATATTTCTTTTTAATTAGTAGGGCTAGATCCCTAGTTGCAGAATCTGCTGCTATGAAAGAAAGGGTTTTCTTCTGTCAGTTTCCAGAACATCACCTAGAAATTAAATGAGCCTCTGAGAGACAAGAGATTGTTTATCCAGAGATAAGCCAAGCCTGCAAAAAGTCTCAGACAAGCTGTGTGGGCACTTAGGCTGATGAAGGGGCCTCATTCCAATCCGCCAGTCTTCTAGGTAAGGAAACACATGCTGAGTGTGTCTTCTGAGAAAGACCACCACTGGATTTATGCACTTTGTTAACGTTCTTAGGATGAGCTTGAACTCAATAAGGAGTACTTTGAATCGGTAATAGCAAATGGCCACTTTGAATTATTGGTATGTGCCATTTTTGGGATGGATGGGAACGTAAAAGTAAGCATCCTGGAGATTCAGGGATGTTATGAATTCCAATTAAATGAGAAGCTGTACGAATTCCTGTTATAAAACTTTGTAAATCACTGATGTTTGAGATATTTCTTCAGTTAGCATAAGTCCAGGATTGGCAGCCGCATATGAGGCTTCTTGTGGATGAGAAAAAAGTGAGTATAACGAGCTGCTCCATTGGGAACAGCTGCTTATAAATTGAGAATGCTTATAAATTGAGCTGCTTAAATTGCTTAATTTATAAATTAAGCTGCTTAAATTAAGTAAAAGCAGCTGCTCTGTTGGGCCTCGAGACTGGGAACACTGGCTTGAGGCCCCATATTCTTCATCATGGAGAGGGTCTCTGTCTGTAGAAGGCATAGATGTTGAGGTGCTGTCTTGTACAGTGGAGCTAGTGGGGATACTTGAATGAATTTGAGCATATGTCCAAATTGCACCAAGTTGACAATCCATTAATCAATAGAGATAGAAGAAAGCTGAAACTGTCTCCCTCCAAAAGGCCTCACATTGGCATAATTAGAGACAGGGTGGTCGCTGTGCCCATTAGGGCTGACAAAGGCACAAATGCTGCCTCTACTGAACGTTTCTTAGCAACTTGGCTGGACCACTGTCTATTTTACAGTTCTCTAGTGGCTTGCGACAATTCTACCAAATAAGGATTTGCAATGAAATGGCATGCACAGGTTGTTGTTTGAAACCTCTAGCCCGAATGAAGAACTCTGAAGCCAGCCTTGCCTGTGAAGTACCACTTTACATGTTGTCAGCTACCTAAATCCTATTCTGGTGATATCCACATCAGAATCTATCACAGCTTAAAGCCTGACACTTCATCTTTCACTGTACAGAAGGCACCTGCCTGTACTTCGAATGGGGGACAGAGATCCCCCTGCAGGCAAGTACAGTAAGTGACTGGCCCCACCATCAGGGGGATGCCTGGGGTGTCCCTGGGACCCCCTTTCCAGTGGGCCACTCTCTGGGGTCTCATTCACTGTGCACCACCTCTTTGCAGCATACAGTAACCGCGTCTCTTGGTGGCCTTTTCAGGTCTTGGTTAGACAGCGCATGCCCTCTCTCTTCGAGTCATGCTGTTTACAATCAGAGAGTTACAGCCCGCCCATAGCTTACCATTTGATCACTTTAACGTCACTCTTGTAACCTTTGTTCCCACTTGTCATGGCATGCACGGGCCATGCACTTTTCTTGCCTTTGGGCCTCAAGCATGGACCAAGTACTTGTATCCGTCTACTGTCCTGTTTTTGTAACTTCTTTTTATTTGTGTTGAAGCATTCCAGATGAGTGCTTGTTTTTCAAAGCTCCATTCACCTCCCACCTGTCCCCCCATGAGTGTTGCTTCTTTTCCCTCTCACCCTTCTACACTTGTCTGTTTCTTCTCTACCTTCCCTCTCCCCCTTTGGCTTTTCCCCTGTCCTTGTGTATTCTACTCTCCAGCCTTCTAAGTTTATTTTGCTATACACATATACACATACACATACTGTTTAAAACCACCAGGCACTAAAGGGAATAAAACTTAATAATACAACAAAACAAAAGCTGCTGCAACATTAGCAATAAGCTGTGGCTTCTCCACAGCCGCCCTCCATCCCTTCCCGTGTCATGTTGCTTGCCCTGCCCTCGTATTCTGTTCCTTGTGCTGCCCCTCCTGCCAAACAAAACAAGCATTTGCAATGCAATAGATCTCGCATTTTTTGAGTTCGAGCTATTGGCATTGTAAATTCATAACTTGACTTTTCTTGCCACATAAACTGGTAATCCCTGCTTCATAGTTTCGTCTTTTTCTGTAATATAATTCCTTTGGCCAGCATTTAACTATAGCACTTCCATTTAGCTTCTTCCTCTATTTTAAAACATCTAAAATTATCATGTAAACCTTTATCAAAAATAAACTTTTCGCATTAGAGTGTAATGCTCAAAACACCAGAACAAAAATATCATTTGGTACGGATTGGAGGGTGAAAGGAAAGAGGGAGTCAGGAGTAAAGATGAAGAGGACAAGTGGCGTAGTAACAGACGGGCCCCGGAATAAGAAAGGAAAATAGTTCACTGCAATTTCAGTAGGAAAATACAGAAGTAATTAGAGTTTAGTGAGGTCCATCGGTCTCTGGGACCCAGTGCCACTGCACCTGTTGCTCCGTTGATAACTAGGCCTCAAGAGTGAAAGTGGATGGGGCAGAAAGAGAGAAGTGAAAGGAATACAACAGACAAAAGGAAGAAAGAGAAGGGGTCGCAAAGAAATAAAAGAAAGAAGGTAAAGAAAGATCAAGAAAATGAAAACACCACTAAGGGAATAAATAGAGCAAATGTGGGAGGTAAAAGAAAAAAGGGAAGAAAGCTAGTGGACGAAAGATAAAGAGGATAAAATGAAAGAATTGTGAAAAGCAAGAGAAAAAGCAATAGGTCGCGCATTTGCGAAAGTTACAGCTATTGGTGTTGTAAATGCTTAGTTGGACTATTCTTGCCACATAAATTGGTCAACCCTGACTCATAATTTGGTCTTTTTCTACCACATAATTCCAGTGGCTCTGCATCTAACTAAAGCACCTCCATTTACCTTTTACCTATATCTGCAGCAAAAATGAAAATGTTGCCATTTAGCATCCTAAATTAAATCTGCCATGCTAATTCCAATAATATATCACTTTCACCACCCCACCATCAGAGTTGCTGGCTGGCTAACACAATTGCTCAAAACAAGACACAAAACAGCCACAGAGGAGAAATAAACTGGAAGAGTCACTCAAACATACCAAGAGTGTTCAAACAGTCACAGTGTAATAAGGATGTTACGTTGGCCTGAATCATGGTCGTACTTGCTATGAGTAGAGATTAATAAAACTTACAATTAATTAAAAAAATAAAACCTCGACAGTCAGTTTTCCAGCCAGCACTTCACAAGTCACTGTGATCAGACTTAAAATTAACATGAGCCCAGACCTCAGTTACTGCTCCATTTGTATCGTATGGTGGTTCATGCAAGTCCATTTACCGGCAGATACGAGCCCTCTTTATTTCGATAAAATGAATCACCACTGCGCCTACGCATGCTGAGGTGCTTTCAATGGCCAGCTACACAGGGAGACACTGGGCTTCCTGTCGCAGAGCCCGTATTTAGGAACTACCACTCCGTTTCATGTTTAAGGCTCTACTTGCTACAAGTCCAGAGCTGGGCAACCACTCCTTCACGATGCAGTGTCATGACGAATGCGTCATTTCATTTCACCAACTAGAGGTACTTAAATAATCTGATGAAAATATACATCTTCCCAAGATGAGTCGCAAATTGTGCCTGCCGGAACTAACGTTCTAGCCAGAATGTTGTCGACTGAATAAAAAGACAGCTGGAGCAAGGGAGCTAAAAACAGATTTACTTTGTAGTCCAAATATGGTGTGAACGTAGCTGCCAGTTCATTAACATATGTTACAGGAGTGACTTCAGGACATCGCATGAGAAACTTTCAAGTGGAGGCAGTGTATAGAAGGCTCTACGAGCTAATACAGAACTGCCAGCACGAGTGCCTAGACAGATTTCTCCGCGCAAATCACCTTTTAAATCAGACGCTGGTGTAAATGATTAAGTAAAAAATTATCAAGTTAACAGCACGATCTAAAGTTAAAAAGCTTTAATCTTTCCAGGAAAGCAGACTTTTAACAAATCACCGCTAACCTCAGTATACTCCTGAATGCATCACCTAAAGATATATCTTGCTAAATGTGACTGTCACTGAATTACTGCGTCTCGGTCAGGACTGGCCACACTGTCACTCGAGTCAGCCGCTAGTGGCCAGGGTCAGGTAGCGCATTGGGATCCATACCACTGCAGCAATCTGAGGAGCTTTTAGCCTCTGCACCCATCATGAAAATAAACAGACCAAATGTAAAGAAGAGGTAAATGTGCGTAGGATCCCGGCCCCAGGCTTTACATATCAGCCGATGACCAAAACAGGCATGGAAAGGGAAGACAAACTGCTGCCGGCATACAGAAATGAAAAAAAAGCTGAAAGACGAATGTATCCATTTATTTGATGGCTATTTTTTACCTTTCTTTCACCGTGTAGATAAAAGTTAGGCACATGGATGAAAGAGTAGCAGCCTGTATTTTACAGGGAGGTGGAGGTCTGATTACGTAAAAAGACGCAAGGAGAACACAGAGCATGCACAGGACAGCGAGGTCTGGCTCCCTGGAGAAAATTAAAAAGAAAACCAGGCATAGCTGAAAGCGTGTGCTGGGTAGATAAAAGTTAGGCGCACAGCTGAAACTTGGAGCGCGGTGGCCGTGAAGCGGGTGCCGTGCTGAAAAAAAATAAAAAGTGCGTTGCCTCCAAAAGTCTCACATTTCACGATAAGAATTAGAGCCCTCTTTAAAGAAAGTGTGGGCACTGAAAAGGTAGTACGGAGTAATAGGAAAATGGGCAATGCATACATTTTAGGCACACCTACATGCGCCCTTTTTAAAAATTGTTATGAACTCCAAGAAAAACGAGTTAGAGCTCTTAGCGTTGTAAATTACTGACTGGACTTTTCTTGCCACACAGACTAGAAAAAACAAGAGGAAGACAGTGAGAGCGAGCTGGCCCTGGAAGAGCCCCCCCACTGCTGTTGGTTTATGTTTACAGAGGGAGTTGGAGGGGAGAAGGGGCTGATTATACGCCCACATTGTAAAACAAACAGGCCAATACTGAAAGAAAAAGTCCCCTTAAGAAGAGATAAACAGGACATAGCGTAATTACACAGTGCTTTGTGCTGCTCCCAAAGTGAAAAAAGGCAGGCCAAAGATGCAGAACTGACCACTAGCAGGCAAGGATTTTTGAAGGACACTGCAACTAACAAATGAAAACGCTGGAACTCACTGTATAGTATACTTAAAAGTATACCACAGGCCGAACGCTAATGCTCGACCTAAAAAACGAAATGAAGCGTCCAGCGCTGTCCATTTCATAGCACTTTTAAAAATGATGTATTATTTTCTCACTCTTCCTCCCCTTTTACTCTCTGCATATGTCTCTCTTGTGCCGGGGTCTGTTTTCCTCTCTACATATCTTCCCCATCCTTCTCTTCGTAGCTCCCTCTCCTCTCTATCGTCCCTTTTCTCTATCTTTTTCCCTTTTTTCTCTACTGCAAGTCCTGAAGTATATGGAGTTGGGACACCTTTATGCCAGGCTTGTGCCACTGATGGGCCAGTGCATCTGCACTCCTGGCTGTGCCACGTCACAGAGTCCGGTGTGCATTACAGGATAGCTCCCCCTTTCCCAGTAGCCCAGGGCGGCGCATGTGATGTTTCCTGACTGAATAGACCACCAGGAGATAGGAAGGTGGCTCAGCCTTTCATATTTTTACATTGATAAAATGAGCAACGTTTGTTTTGATACTAGTAACACGTTTTATGCACCCAGAAACTTCTTCCTCTTCTTTTTTGTTATGATCGTCAATGTTAATATTTTTTTTATTATTATGCTCTTTTTCTAATTGTTATAATTATGCTGTTAAAATCATTTTTCGCCTTGACCACACTGGGTGCTCCTGAGCAAATCATGGGGGTTATTACAACTTTGGAGGAAGTGGTAATCTGTCCCAAAAGTGACGGTAAAGTGACGGATATACCACCAGCCGTATTACGAGTCCATTATATCCTATGGAACTCGTAATACGGCTGGTGGTAAATCCGTCACATTTGGGACGGATTACCACCTCCTCCAAAGTTGTAATAACCCCCCATGTCATTTGGCGAGGTCAAATAGGAAACCTATCTGTCAGCTAACTCTGTGCTTCAGTTTCCGTATCTGTCAAACTTCGGAGGGATTAAAAACAGGGTTTCCTCAGATTCAGAAATGCTTGGAGGTGACCCTCGCTTCAAGGACTGACATACCTTAAACGCACTTCACTGATACCCAGCGGCTGGTAAGAGTAACTATATTACCCCTGTGCTGGCTGTTGGCAGGGGGAAGACTGTGCCCTTTGTCCTGATCCTGACAGCAGCACTAGATGATAGGCTCTGGTAACAGGAAGGCCTCCTCTAGACTCCGCTGCACTCTGATTGGGCACTTACATCAGATCACCGACAGTCGAACGGCAGGGAGCAGGGGCAAGGTAAAGGGGAGGCAAATGCAGGGTGCTGCCATATTTACTGCCTCTCGCCTCATAAACTTGAGCCATTAAAAGGGGGCTCCCAAGACAGGGCTTCTGGACCCTAAGAGCAAAGGCAGCCCGCAGCGGGCCAGAGACTGGATGGTAAACGGTTCACTCCAATAAACTGTGACTGTACCGTCCCAAACACATCTCACCAGACAGTGAATTTGACTGGTTTTAAGGCTGGTTACCAGATAAAGCCATGCCACAGGTACACAACTCTTCTAGTGCTGGTAATTCATTTTACAAATCATTTTCTTCAGGTAAATTCAACCCTAAAAACTTTCAGTTTTCATAATTTCTACCCCTTAGGCATTGCTGTTTACTAATTTCGTCATCCAATTGAAGACAATGATGTGCATAGCGCCTAGAGGGATGTGCTTCATAGTTGTGTGCTATAGAAGTGATATCCATCGATTGAACTGAACCCAGATTACAATTTGTAGAATGTGCTCATCAGCTACGTGAAAGGTCGGGACTAAAAACAAAGTGTACCAGTGACATGGATGCATCTGCTAAACTTTTTTCTGAGGAATAGGGGAGACAGCAGAGATAGCTAAAGGTAGAGGTATGTCAGAAAATTGTCTAAAGAAATATCGTCAGGATTGCTGGGGAGCCTGTGCTGGTGTCCCAGTGAATGCTGGGACACAACAAAGAAGAGGAGCGATGAGAGAGGAGGCAGGAGTTGATGGGAACAGTGAGGAAGGTAAGATTTATTTTATTTTATTCTTAATAGTTTCCCCCATCCCCCTTGTTTCCCCCACCCCCCATGACATGAGGCGCTAGTTGTGTGGTAATGTTCTTCAGCATTACATAGTAAAGGACAGTCTCATTTACTTTACAGTCAGCCGGAAGCATATCTTGTGATTGGACTGTTCTATAATCTATCCATGGGAGGCCTGAATTCTGAAGGCCGAGGGCTGCTGGTGCCTTCCCCATGTTATCCAGCTCCCTTAGGATAACTGGAGCGAGTGAGAGAGATTGAGAGAAAAATAGATAATACAGCAGCAGACAGGAAGAGCATGACTGTGACTGAGGGGGATGGATGGAAAGAGCTAGAGAGAGGGGCTGGTTTCATCATTTTGCCAGTGTTGCATTCGGTTCCTAGTCCGACCTTGTATGTACACTGGGGATCATTTCAAGCCCACAGTCATGTCTGCAGGAAAGACAAGCATCAATTGTATGTTTATGCTCTTGGGAGGTAATGCCTGTGAATAAATTAACTATGCCTTTTTTATTTTTTTAAGTCCACCCATACATGTATTGCTGGTCATAAAATTCATAATTTTACCAGCGCTTGATGTGTCTTTATGATATCAAGGAGAAAGGGCTATATTAAAAGCAACTAAACACGAGCACCACTTACCATATTCATTAACAAAAAGATATGACTGCAATCCTAGGGCCTGATTTAGTGTTTGGCGGATGGATTATTCTGTCACAAACATGACAGATATCCCTTCCGCTGTATTATAATGTCCATAGGAAATCATGGCATCATTATAAGGCAGGCGGCATGTCCCTTCCGGTTGTGAAGGAGTAAGCCATTTGCCTAACTTTAAATCAGTCCCCATAGGCCCTGTTTCTTCTCCAAATAAAATAGATTCTCTCTACGTTAACAGCCCAGACTGAAACAGGTAGTCAATCGTGAAGTGTGAAGTCTCACAGTAAACTTTCTAAAGCTGCTCCAAATGCATGCCACCACCAAAAAGGATAAGTCTATAAAGCATGTTTTTTCCACACTACTAAGAAAAACCTGCATTTAATGTCCTTCATAGTGTTGAGAATACCAAACTCACCTGCTGAGAAGCCTATGTTCTGTTTCTCTGCTCTGATACAAATAGCTTCCAATAGTTGACCAATGCCATAGTTCTGGTTCTTTAAGCGTTCCCTCACAGCACAATACAATTTTGTTCAGATTATAAATAATTCTTAGGCAGACACACACACACTCGCCAATCTGTGAAGAAATACTTACTAGTCAAAAATAGCCATGCCTATTGCCTTTGCCAATGGTTGTTTAAATTAAGGGCTACTAAAATACACACATCTATGACCTATTTACAGGGTTCTTAACTAGCTGAAGGTGTTCACATCAAGGCCTATTGCTCTTAGATAAATATAACTATAGTATATAGAAATTAGGTGTCTGTTTCTCGACAGCATTTAACAAGGGCATCTAAGCTGGTTATTGAAGCTAATTGCCCTGCACACAGATACATAGTGCAAGTTGCTAATTGGTGCTGATAAGGGTTTGGCTCTCTGCAGTGATTTACAGAATGAGCTAAAGAATGGATGCTTACTTTCCATTTGTCAGGCCCTTGTAGAAGAACAAGTTACTTACATTCAGTAACGCTGTATATGTTGTGGAGACAATATCTAGTTGCAGATTTCTTACCTTTGAATTTGTCCCAAACGTCAGACTGGATCCATACATTTTAGTGAGCAGTACCTCCTGCATGCTGTTAGGTGCCATTGATCGGCTCCGCATCGGTTGCTGGCATGGTCTGTGCCAGAAATAGCATTGCGGTTCCTCTATAGACACCGCCCTGCCATGCTGACATCAATTTGTTAAATGTCTTTCCATGCCAGAAGCGCAGAGCCATAAATAGACTACTGGTCTTTCAAAACTACTAAGGCCCTGAAAGGGGAGTCCCTATCTACTAGAAATCAGTTCATGGAGCGGGGAGGATGGGTGGGTCGGTAAGAAACCTGCAACTAGATATTGTCTCCAACAGATAAGGCATTACCGAAGGTAAGTAACTTGTTCATCAGATACAGACTTCAAGTTGCAGATTTCTTACCTTTGAATAGATACCCAAGCAATACTATTACGGGAGGTGAGTCTGCAAACCAAGTTCATACTAGAAAGCCCTGCAGGACCAAACGGTCAAAGTGCCCGTCCCTACAGACCTGACTGTCCAGGAAGTAGTGTTTGGTAAATGTGTGCAGAGATGCCCATGTTGCCGCCTGACTTATGTCAAAGACTGGAATTCTGGGTGCTATTGCAGTAGTCACAGTTTTAGCTCAAGTAGAATGAGCATGCAAACACTCAGGGGGTTGCTTTCAGCCAGTGCATAGCAGATCTTAATGCAGGATACGACCAATCTGGAGGTGGCCTGCTTCTGCACTGCCCGACCCTTCTTCACACACACATAAGCTAAAAAGAGTTGGTCATCGACCCAGAACTGCTTTGTATGATCAAGGTAGAATGCCAACGCTGGGGGGGAGAGGGGGGTTGGCCGAGTTCTGATGGAGTGCTCTGCTGGATCACACCCCACCCGGCACCATCATAACCCCCAAAGGCCACTGGGGAGACCTTGAGAAACCCAATGAGTGGCGTGGCACATAAACAAAAAGCGTGGGGACCGGCTTCGCAACTTGGAGAGTCAAAATAAACTAATATTTGAAAGCGCAGCTGTGAAATTGCAAGATGGCAGCTCCCCAGTCCAGGAATAGTGATGGTGCCCCAGAGGAGATGTGGGGAAAGCCCTGAGAAGCTTGAGGCCACTGCGCAGCCAACCGCTGGTGGTGGCGAAGGAGAGATAGAGAGAGATAGAGAGAGAGAGAGAGAGAAAGAGAGAGAGAGAGAGAGAGAGAGAGAGAGAGAGAGAGAGAGAGAGACACACACAGAGACAGAGAGAGACGCTGCGGCCCTGAGCCCCAGAGCAGCACCTTGAGGATGACTGTGTAGCAGCTGCAGCCCAGCGAAGGGCCTGCAGTGGTATCGCACACCCGGCCTGAGGGGCCCTGTCCGAAGAGGTGGCAGCTGCACACATCGTAATGGGAGAAGGAAGCAACACTAGCGGGGTGGATACTGCGGGAAAAATGGGCCTCACCGAGGAGCCTGAAGTGGTGAGCTGAGCAAGTGGAGAGTGAGGCGCCATGGCCTGGAGTCCCTAGGCAGCCGCATGGGGCCTGACTAGTGGTGCCAGGGACACCCTGACACTTGTGTAGTGGCTGTGGCAGGTGCATGCATCAGATCCCGGCCGGACTACACAACAGGGTAGGAAGCAAAACTAGTAGCACAAACAATGAGGTGGAGGACGGCATCATCAAGGAACCTGAAATCGTTCAGCCCAAGAGATCGGTGGGCAGAAAGACAATCCCGATCCCTGCCTAGTAGGCTCTGGATCACCTGGGGCCCACCTTGGGACCTGGAGCACCAAAGTTATACCTGAGGAAAAGAGGACAACGGCGCTCTGATTTGGGAACATCAGTGATGGACATAGGCCTGAAACCGTCCTCAGGGAGCCCAAAGCCCTATGAAATGCTGGAGGGGGCCCCATCCCAAGCCCACTTGCATTCAGGCGGACCCTAAGGACTGGCGCTCACCCCATACAGGGCAACTATAGGGACGCAGGTCCGAGTGGGGGCAGGTGAAATTGCTCAACTGACTCTGGCGGCACCACACAGCAAAAGAAATGCCATGAGAGAGGGGACACCCTGCTGTTTGGCTCAGATCTCAACCTCACGAAGCAGAGGAGACACATGTTGGTCGTCTGCTAACTGATGCCAAAGGGTGCCATACCTAACCTGAAAAGACTCCTGCCACTAACAACCTACAAGTTAAGACCCTCACACCTGCACAAATGTGCAAAGTGGCAAGAAAGAGGGACAAGGAGACTGACCGCTCCCGCAAAGATTATACTATAATCTTGCCCATGCCAGTGGATGACCAAGAGGACTGCACTGAGCCACTAAGTGGCCCAGCACTCCAGGATGACCTTCAAGCCATTACAGCATCCCGGAAGGTGTTAGAAACAAAAATAGATGGCCTGGGAGCAGACCTGAGACTTCTGCGGGATGACCACAGCCGTCTGGGTGACAAAGTTACCAAGGCGTAACGTGAACTGGCCGAGGTCCCCTCCACTTTCCCTTCCATGAAAGATGGGCTAACTACAATGGAAACGAAGATTCGGACCCTAGAGCTAAGGGTGGAGAATGCAGAAAATCGCTCCTGCCAAAAAAACATACGATTAGTGGGACTGCCAGAGAGAGTGGAAGGGGAAACATGTTGATGTATTTAGAAAACTGGATCCGAGATCAAATTGCACCAGAGGGGCTGTCTCCGTTCTATGTGCTGAAGCGAGCTAATAGAGTGCCGGCAAAGCTGCCACTCCCAGAAGCCCCACCGCGTGAAGTAGTGGCACAGCTCCTTTATAACAAAGACTGGGATAATATATTGTCTCAGGCCTGCCTTAAAGGAGAGACCCTGGTAAAGAACAGTACAGATCTTTCCTGGCTTCTCCTGGGAGGTGCAACACCATCACTTCACATTCCTGGAGGTCAAGATGAAATTGAGACAGTTGGGTTTCTGATATGGAATTCTGTTCCCAGCCAGACTCCGAGTAGTGACACAGGACGAAACACACTTCTTCCAAAACCCCACAGGAGGTATGGGACTGGTTGGGGTAACACCCTCCACATAGACCTGGACGTCGATCTAGGAATGAGAGGCTGCAACACCCATGTCCAAGGGGAAGGAGCAGATCTTGTAGCTCTGTAGCTCCATCACAAGACGAAACACAACTAGAAAGGCAATGGTCTTTGGAAGCAGTGGCGCACCTGAGCGGCTTGGGCGCTGGACCTCCCTTGTCTTTGGCTGACAGGGTCTTGGACACTCTAGACTCTGATAGCGGCTTTAGTGCCTCAGAGAACACTAGTGTTGCCCTACCGAAAGTCAATCCAGGGACAGCGGAAGAATTTATTTGACGGAATCTAGAATACAGCAGGAATTAAAGATTCTCCATAACTATAAACACATTTCTCCAGTTTTGAACACCTATGAAAGTGTTGATTAGGGCCTATTGCGCTGTTCACCCCTCCGGTGGGATCCAATATAAAGTTTTACTGTCTATGTTGGGAGAGGGGTAATGAACCAGAGGCTCCTCGGTACGACCACCCCTCTCTTAGTTAGATCGGTGGACTCTCCACTGATACCAAAAGTTTGTTATATCAGTTTTGATGGGATAATTGTTATTGGTTTTTACAAGGGAAACAACTGAGTTGTGACATTTTGTACTACATGCCTCCAGCCTACAAGATGAACCAAACAAAGCTTAAAGTAGAGAGAGGGAGCCCAGAAGGGGGGGGTCTGTACAGCTTACACTGCCCAATGACTTCAACACACACATATAAACTGATATCCTGGAAAATCTGTGGTATGCAAACCAGGTTTAAACAGTAGAAGGTGTTCTCCTTTTTTAATAGACAGGGAATCCACATAGCACTCCTGCAGGAAACACTTACCAGCAAAAGAAGGGCTGGCCTTACATCACCGCTGGATGAGTCAGGCCTACTATACCACATATTCCACATTTGCTAGGGGAGTGCTTATGTGGATCAGGGCGGGCACACAGTTTCAGCACACAGGTAGCACAACAGACCCAGAGGGTCGCTATATAGCAGTGAAAGGTAGGTTGGAGGGCCAAAACATAGCCATACTGAATGTCTACACCCCCAACACTGACCAAGGCACCTTCATAATGGAGCTGTTGGGTTCACTTGCCCCATACCTCCAATAACCGACTATCATGGGGGAAACTTTAACTTTTGTGTGGCAGGCCACATGATAGGTTACTCTCACCCACCTCTACCAGAAGCACAAGTGCACATAGTAGGCCGCACGTTCTCAGACTGGCAAGCATGATGGGGTTTGGTAGATGCCTGGAGACATGCACATCCTCAAGACCAGGATTATTCCTTTTTCTCATGTTTACATGACCTCCATGTCTGCTTGGATGCCTTCTTATGCACCCCTGATGTAAATATTCAGATCCACATGACCAAGTACTTATCCCGAAAGATCTTTAATCATAATCACATAATGCTACACCTAAATTGGATTCAACATAGTGTGTGAATCCTGACATGGAGAATGAATCCAGAATCCCTGGAGGATCAGGTCTTCATGGAAGAAATTGGCACTAGAATAGGAAAATACTTTTTAGACAATGCTGGGTTAGCCTCCACCCCTCAGGTGGAATAAGACACATTCAAAACTTTAGTGGGGGGGATACTGCACAACAACATCAATCAGTATTAGGGGCACACTATTGCAAGAGATCTCAGATTCGGAGTCAGACTTCTGATCTCTAGAGATCCAAAGACCTGGTCGGACGGAGTCCAGCAGGCCCTTTAAGACACAAAAGAGAAGATCGCAATGCTTGTGCAAATGTTGCCCAGTACCGATTATAGAGGCTACATAGATCGCACTCATGCTGAGGGGGATCGCACTAGGACCCTACAGGCATGGATAGCTAACCCTGCGAAGAGGAGGTCACCCATATTGGAACTCCAGACTGACGAGGGGGAGGGCACATACACCCACGAGGGGATCAACACTCACTTTTATCGATACTATGTAGAGCTATACAAGAGTACTACCCCATACGACAGGCAGGCGATTATTCGTACATAGAACTCTTGCTCCTCCCAACCCTCACAGCGGAAGAAGCCGAGGATCTTGGTAGAGTCAGTACTCCACAAGAAGTGCAGGGAGTGATCAAAAACATAGCCTGAGAAAAGATCCCAGTGGCAAATGGGCTCCCGGCTGAGTTTTACATGACCTACAGGGAAGAGTGGATATCCAAATTGGTGGTGCTTTATGAAGCAGCCAAACACTCTAGCTCTTTGCCAGCTTCCTCCTGGAGGTCCCTCTGTTAAAAATGGGAAAACCTGCCCATGAACACCGGGCATACAGGTCGCTGTCAATGCTAAATGTTGACTATAAGATACTAAATAAGATCATGGCAACTAGACTGTTCCCATTTATGACTAAACTAATACAAACAGATCAGGCAGGCTTTACACAGCACTAAACATTAGACATCTAATGACAGTACTAGAGGCCCACGACCAGGTCACTGACAATGCTGCGGTGTTCACAGTTGATGTACAAAAGACCTTTAATAGCCTAGACTGGGGGTACCTATATGACGTGATTCATCACATGAAGTTGGGTGAGAACTTTATAGCATGGACACAACTTCTATACACAGACCCGACTGCCCAGGTTTGCATGACAGAACCATCTCTGACACTTACACAGTGTGCTGTGGAACGAGACAGGGATGTCCATTATACCCCTTACTTTTTGCATTGGCCATGGGGCCACTGGCAGCCCATGCGAGGTTTGAAGGGGACTAGCAGGGATTGCAAATCAGGGACTGCCGGCACAAGATAGAACTATATGACAATAATCTCTTACTTTTCCTGCAGAATGCCACAAGAGAAATGTAAGTTGCCAAAGCTATGCAGGCACAATTTAGTCATCTGTCTGAGTTACAGGTGAACTGGCAGAAATCCAGGCTTTTCCCATTTACCCCTGACCGCACCCTCCACCGGATCGGCTAGGCCTGATAGTTTGGGAGCCTCGATGTCTAACATATTTGGCGGTAAAGGTCTATCATACTAGATCTGACATTTTAGAAGGGAACCTAGGCCAAGCGATCAGGGTGCTCAAATCCCACATGGACTTCTGGAAAACCTTACCTTTCTCAGTGATGGGCCGAAAAGTGCTGATCAAAATGATTGTGTTCCCTAGCTTTTGTACCTGTTTGGCACCCTCCCAGTTTGGATTCCCAGGATGCTGTTTAGAGAACTGGACTTCCTGCTTACAATTTTCATTTGGGGCTCAGGCCATAAAAAAGTGGCACTAACCACAATAAAAATACCGCCAGGAGAAAGAGAATTAGCAGTGCCCGATTTTGGAAATTACTATCTCTCGGCCCAACTTCAACTTTCAGCACTCCCCAAGGTCCTGCTACAGCTAAGGCACCCTATGGCAGGTGACACCCAGGAGTTCAAGGTGACAGCAAATTGCTGGGCTTGATGCCTCCGGAAAATCCGTAGTAAAATCCCCTACTCACGAGACCTACCCATCACCATGCTGACAGAGCTCCCACATGGAGGAGACTGGAGGGGGGTGGAGGAATGGAAAGCTGTCAAAGGTTCTCCGATTAGGGACCTGTACTTGGAAGGTGCACCAATGCCTCCCTCAAGGCCACCATTTTCTACTCCACCGCGCTGTCACTTCTGCTCTTCGCAAACACTGACAGGCACCTTCAAGGCAGTCACAAGTCTATACAGGGCATTGGGAAAAGAGCTTAATAAACCTTCAGACCATTAGAGTGACTAAGGGTCAACTGGAGGAGGATTTGTGGGTCCCAATCCCAGAGAACGAATGAGATACCATCCTAGAAAGAGTCTTGTGGGTTTCTAGAACAGCCCGCTTTAAACCCAGAATTTTTCACATTCTCCATAGAGCGTATCTGACACGGGAACGGACTGCCAAATATTTTTTGGTAGCAGAGACAGCATGCCCTAGATGCAGGAAGATTAGAGTTGCCCTTTTTCAAAAGTTTTGGTCCTGTCCACAGTTACAGGAATACATGGTAACAATATCTTACACATTGTTCACTCTTGCTGAAAGGCAACAGGGTATGGTGGGTTCTAATTTTGAAGACTCTGACAACACAACTCAGGGAGGGTGAGATAGCTGGGTGGTTGGGGAAGGATGTGTTCTGAATGTACTGGTCGCCCTATTCTTGACGGTTTGAATATCAGTTGTAAAGCAAAAACATACTTGATTGCTGAAATTTGCTGCCTTACATGATTAGACTACCAGTTGTAAAACTCAATAAAGTGTGTTTAAAACAAATAAAGGTAGAACGCCAATGTTTTTTGGGGTCCAGGCAGTGGAGTTTCTCTTCCTCCTTAGGAGGATGTGGGAGTGGGAGTAAAAAGTAGACAAAGTGATGGATTGGCCGAAAGGAGGCTGTTGTTTTAAGCACCACTTTGTCAGGGTAGATGGAAAGGTAGGTCAGCTTAGATGACAATGCCTGCAGCTCACTCAGCCTGCGGGCAGATGTAATGGCCAAACGGAAGGCTTTTTTCAACATGAGAAGCATAAGAGGACAACTGTGGAGAGGCTCGAAAGAAGTGCACATCAAAAATGTCAAAAACAAATTCAATTCCCATTGGGGCATAATGTATGGGGATGAGGAGAGATGTACCTTATGGGACTTTAAAAATAAGGTTGATCAGGCAATTTCAAAAACGCCCTACAGGCCAGTGAAAGGATACATAACTGGACCTCAGAGAGAGGGGCAGAAAAAGGCTCAACAGACTTGTCTGTGCACCATGCCAGAAATTGCTTCCGACAGGCGTATACCATTTTGGTGGAAGGGTGGCTGGCTACCAAGATTACCTTACAGACTTTGGGAGGAAGGTCAAGAGTTGTCAACTGTTCCCGCTCAATCTCCACGCAAGAAGGCAGAGTGTGGACAAGTTTGGGTGCAGGTCCCTCCCCTGCTGCTGCAACAGATGATCCTCCCGAAAGGGCAGTCTGATCAGACGTTCGATGGGCATGCTCAGCAGCTCGGATACCAGACTCTCTGTGCCCAGTCTGGAGCCACAAGGATTACTTGGGCCTGGTCGTTCTTGATCTTCTCAAGAACTCTGGGGCAGAAGTGGTATGGGCAGAAAGGCATACAGGACACCTGAGTTCCACATGAGACGAAACGCATCTCCAAGCGATTGCTGCCTTGGAAACTCCAACACGCAAAACAGCTGACATTGTGCGTTCTCTTAGGAGGTGAACCGATCTAACCAAGGCTCTCCACACTGTTGAAGAGCCACTTGCACCACCTCTGGATGGAGGCATAATTAGTGATCTGCTAGACGTTTTCAGCTGAGTTCATCTGCTCTGGTGTTCAGAGATCCCGCTAGATGTTGAACAACCATGGATATGCCCTGCTGTTTCAGCCAAGTCCAGAGGCACAGAGCCTCTTGGCGAAGGGTCCATGACCACACCCCACCCTGCTTCTTGTAGTACCTCTTGGCAGTGGTGCTGTCTGTGAACATCTGCCCCCTCTTTCCCTTGATAGAGGAAAGACATGCTTTTAATGCTAACATGATTGCAGAGAGTTCCAACAGGATGATGTGGATCCCAGATGCCAACTGAGACCAGCTGTCTCTGATCTCCACCTCTCCCAGATAACTATCCCACCCCAGAATTGATGCGTCTGTCACTGTCAGATTAAGTTGAGGAAAGGAGAGAGATCTGCCTCTGACTCAAACACTATTTTTTAACCACCACTGCTGATCTTTCACAGTTCCACCCGAGTTCTGGACCTTGTCAGAGAGATGCCACTGATGCAGCACCCACTGGAACTTCAGGTCCCACTGCAGAACCTGCATATGCCATCTGTTATGTGTCACCAGCAGGATGCAGGATGCAGGAGGCCATGAGACCCAGCAGCTTCAGAGTCATTTCTCACCAAATTCCAGGACAGAGGCTGAAGCATCGGTATCATAGCCTGAATATTCTGGACTTGCAGCTCGGGAGGATAAGCCTGAAACTGAACTGTGTCCAGAGCATCTGAGAGTGAGTCAGGTGTGACTTTGGCACGCATATAGTGAATCCCAGCGAATGCAGGAGGTCTTCCACATTCTTGAGGCTTGAGGTGGGAGATGACAGCCTGGGGTAAGCCCACCTTCATTAGCCAGTCATGGAAACAAAGGAAGTCTGAAACCCCTGATCTCCGCAGATGAGCTTCAACCACTGCCATCTTCTTGGTGAAAACCAGAGGGGCCCTAGAAAGGCCAAATGGGAGCACAGCCAATTGAAAGTGCTTGTGGCCTACCGTGAATCGCAAGTAACATCTGTTGGTAGGCAGGATGGAGATTTGAAAATAAGCATCCTGCAAGTCCAGCGCTACCATCCAGTCTCTTGGATCCAGGACCTGAGCCAAGGTGGGCATCTTCACATTCTCCTTCTTGACGAAGATA
The DNA here is from genome assembly GCF_031143425.1 of Pleurodeles waltl. NCBI lineage: Eukaryota > Metazoa > Chordata > Amphibia > Caudata > Salamandridae > Pleurodeles > Pleurodeles waltl. Next base: position 1,037,892,785 of record NC_090440.1, read on the forward strand.
TTGAGGGGCTTAAGGTCTTGGAGAGGCTGGAGGCCCTTGTCTTTTCTGGGGACCAGAAAGTGGCAGGAATAGCAACTACGACCTACTTCTGGCACAGGAACCCTCTCTATGGTTCCCTTGGCCAAGAGAGACGTAACTTCCTCGCGGAGAAGGGACAAGTGATCCTCCATTATCTGCTTGTAATATGGTGGCATGGGTGGAGAGGTAGACTCGAAGGGGAGAGAGTAGCCCCTTCATACTATCTGCAAAATCCACCTGTCTGACGTGATGGATTTCGAGTGGAGCAGGTGATGTCAAACCTTGCTGACAACTGGCCTATGGTGAGGGAAAGTCAGACTAGGAAGGTTTAGAGGCTACTGCAGGAGCGGTGGGGGGGTGTAGGACTGTCCAGACTGCTGGCCCCCTAATACGCAAGGTCGGTGATCCCATTCCCTTGGCCATGCAGAGACTGGGTAGCATGCGCAGTACAGTGGCTGCCCGTGAATGGACGCAATTGAAGGCCCCTTCTATAGCCACAAAAGAGGCAAAAGGCTGACTTAGGGATGGTGGGGCCGCCGCAAAGCCCAAGGACCTGGCTGTAGTCCGAGAATCCTTGAAGCGCTTGAGCACAGAGTCTGCCTAGTCTTTGAAGAGATGGGTGCCATCAAAGGACATGTCCATTAAAGAACCTTAAACATCCCCTGCAAGCCAGATGTCCTCAGCCAGGCATGGCACCTAAGAGCCACTGTTGATGAAACCACTCCGCCCAGCGAGTCGGTCGTGTCCAGTCCGCAACACATTATGAACTTCACTGCATCTCTCTCATCAGCAATAGCTTCAGTGAGTGCAGCCCGGACCTCCTCCGGGGCCTGAGCAGCACTTGCATAACCATATCTCAATGGCATTGGATTAACAGCCCAATAGGCATGAAGTGTTCACAGACCGCATTGCGTGGCTGGGGGAAGAAAACATGTTCTTCTCAAGTGAGTCCAACCTTTTGGATTCCCTATCTGTGGGAGCAGAATGGCACATGTCCTGGGAAGTAGAGGCTTGGACCAACAAGCTGTCAGGGGTAGGGTGTTTTGTCAAAAAACTTGGGTCACCCGGTGCAGGCGATGGGGGTGGGCAATCATCTTGTTCGTCGCAGCCCTTGTGCTGGGTTTGGACAAGGTACCCAGTAGGACATCCATGCGAATCTCCTTAAACAGGAGCAGGGGTTTTGAGGTAGAAGCTCCTGGTTGTAGATCCTCTGTCAAGAGATTAGTCTTGATGGCCACTGAAGGAAGGTGAAATTCCAAAACCTGAGACACTCTTCTCACCACCATAGCATAGGACGCACCCCTCCTCTGTAGCCACGGTAGGGGGAGAAAGCATGTTAGAATCTGGAGAAGTATCCAGTCCACTGACTTAACTAAAGTTTTCACACTGGTCCATAGTTTCATGGCACTGGTATTCTAAAGGGTAGAGCGACCCCTCCCATTCATCCTGAGGCCTAACCCATAATAAAAGGGCTTATAAACAATCTAGGGGGCAAGGCTCCTGCCAGCATCGGAGTCAGCTTTGTACAACGCCCTTCCGGCTCTGTGTTAGAGTGGGGGATTACAATGAGGATGGCACTGCCCTTGGGCATGGACAGCGGCGGGAACGTCAGTGTCAGGACCAGCATTGTGGAGGGCGTGGTGGTACGACCGATGCTGGCCCGGATTCAGCACTGGGTCGTTGGACGCGCTGAGGCTGCAGCACCCAAAGGGGCCACTTCTGACTCTGCGGGTCTGAAGGCGCTCCAGCGGTGTTGGGCTGCCCAAAAATGAGGTGCATGGCCTCATAAAACTCTATGTTGGGCAGGGGTCACTCTGGCTTGTGTTGTCAGCCCACCAATGAGAAGTCAAAGAACGATTTGACTTCTTCCTATATCTCAACTTACCCAATCGGCTCGACGACTTGGAGGGGGAAGACGGTGATGTAGGAGTACATGACCATTCCCTGGACCTTCCTTTCAACAGAGATCTCATCTTAAGGGGAGTAAAGCATCGGGACACCATCAGCTTTAGGTACTGCTCCCTCAAAGCCTACAGATCCATGGCCCGATACTCAAAGCACGACTTCGGGTCATGGTTGCAACAGGTACCAAAGACACATGAGGTGAGGATCCGTCATGGACATCGACTGATGACAGGATCCACAAGGCTTGAAGCTGGTCTTTCTGGATGTCATCCTCGACACACCAGGAGTAGAACACTCAAAAAATTCTCAACAAAAAGTACGCAAAAAAAGAAAAAAGCCAGTCAAAAAGTGACTGAGGGTGCCTCATCGGAGCAGCGCTTGCTGGAGCAGAAAGAAAAGAACTGACAACTGTGTGGGGAGTGGCACCTATACAGGAACTGCTATGTCATTTGCAGTACAGACAACCCAGGCGATGGATGTGAAGCTGATCGAAACCAGCTTATGGTGCGCAGGGGTATTGCTCATGGAAATCTCCCATTCCAGTCTGACGCCGGCAAGAAATTCAAAGGTAAGGAATCTGCAAATAGAAGACTATCAGTCAAAAGATGTTTTCAGCATGGGAAGAGGAGCCAAAACGTTTGTTGAAGACTGAGCACTTTGAAAATGGGGCTTGGAGGTTTCAGTTTTATTCTGATCTCCATAACTAGCGAATTAAGGCTCTAGGGCCTAGAATTATGTATTCAAAAGTTTGGTGCTCACTATCAACCTGGTAGTAGTACTCCTGGGCAGCAGATTTTTCATGGGAGCAAGCATGTTTTTTGGTGACTCTAACAAGAAGGTAATTTCCACAGTGTATCCTCAAGAGAACAATGGCTTGTAAAGAGTTAGACTGCTGCCAAAAGGTTTCTGTCTATTTGATATGAACAATGCAGTTTTGGCAGATTCTGCTGTAAGTTCAATGTGTGTTCTGAAAGTTAGCTACAAGTCAATTCAAAAGATTAGAGATTTAACTTCTCCCACCAAATTTGACACCCCTATATAAAGTTCCTCAATCTAGTCTCAGTTTAATTTTCTCAGGTGTTCTTTGGCAAAATGAAGTCTTTTAGGCTTAATTTGACGAAGTTTGACGGCTTCCATTTTATAATGTTGTCACTCAGTTTTCAAGTGTTATGATATTGGCAAATGAGGCAATTCTTATATAAGTTGTACATCATCCTCATATTGGTGGATGGAAAACCTGATCCCTACATCAAGACTTGCAGCAGTTCCCAGTACAAGTTGAACAACTTGAGGTATTTATGGATTACTTTGGTACTCCACCAGTGAGATGGTCTACTGGATCAAAAACCACTGAGAGGTCTAGAAAAATCAGAAGGCAGTTGTCACAGTGCCCTTTCCTTGGGATCTGCACAAAAGGCTGAACAAAAGGCCCACCTCTCGGCGTCACCAACTCAGAAGGCTATTATAGCACAGAGTTATGATGAAGCCAGGTGGGGGGAAGGGAATTAGGGCAGGGAACTGCGGGGAGAGAAATCTGAAAAGAAACAGTTAGAACAAATATGCATACATTCATTCATAACAGTATAACTCACCAATAGACTCTTGAATAAAGGTGTCTCTGTGATATCAGATTGAGACCCTTTGTGAATTGGAACAAGAACAAACTTCAACCTCTAAACCTAGAGATGTCAAAAGCTTTGGACTATGGTCATACTCTAAATATCAATCATGTAACAATTATGCATTCATAAGATAAACCTTTGATCTAAGCCTAGAAATTCTCAAAGACTTAAATATGCATCTCACATATTATGTTTCCCAAAAAACTATTAAATATAATTTGCTTATCTCTGAAACATTTTCACATTTACTACCTAGGCCTGAAAGTTTACTCATTGAACTTGAAGCGTTTTGTTCATTGGGCATAAGCACCTTGCTTGTTGCTCATGAAGCGTTTTGATCATCATACATGAAGGACGTTTTTTATTATTCCAGGGAGCGCTTTTACTTGCTTTGTCTGAAGCGCTACGCTCGTTATGCCAAGGGGCGCTTTACTCATGTGGCCTGAAGCGTTTTAATACTCGTGCCCAGGTCGCTTTACTCATGTAGGCAGAAACGCTTTGATTGTCTACCAATGGCGCTTTGCTCTTGTACCTTGAAGTGCTTTGCTCGTTGTGCTAAGGGGGCGCTTTTACTCATGTGGACTAAAGCGTTTTGATCCTCGTACCAAGACCGCTTTACTCATGTGGCCTGAAACGCTTTGACTGGTGTGACAAGGGCGCTTTACTCATGTGGACTGAAACGCTTTGATTGTCATGCCAAGGGCACTTTACTCATGTGGACTGAAACACTTTGATTGTCGTGCCAAGGGCGCTTTACTCATGTGGACTGAAACGCTTTGATTGTCGTGCCAAGGGCGCTTTACTCGGATGGACTGAAACGCTTTGATTGTCGTGCCAAGGGCCCTTTACATGTGTGGCCTGAAGCGCTTTGCTCATTGTGCTAAGGGGCGCTTTACTCCTGTAATCCGAAGCGCTTTGATCGTCGTGCTGAGGGGCGCTGTACTTTTGGAAGTAACCACTTCCTTCAAGATTGGGCTCATCAAGGCCTTACCGCTACGAGTACAACCTACTCATATCTGAATTCACCATGGAAACAAGGATACTCTGACTTGCTGTCAATCTGCCGTATTGGCTAATGAAGGGTGACACCCTGAAACCGGTCCTAGGATGCTTGTTTCCAGTCCAGGGAGGACCTGGCTTGGCAGTTCGGACTGGACTGTTCCCATGGGGAACAGGGTCAAGACTGATTTGCATATGGCTGGGTGCAAACTGGAATGGCATGGGTGGCAAGAAAACAATGGATTTAGGCCCAGATCTCTGTACTGGGGGTGAATCTTTGACATTGTTCAGCATTCCGTCCATCACTTGTTCTTTTTGCTGTGAGGCTGCTACCACAAGCGTTCTCTGCTGTAGGCAGAATGTTAATGCGTCCAAACTAGAGTCGCTTGTCCTGTCCTGTCCAGTATGCGCTACTCATACCCCACACTGGGGACTGTGGCAGCGCTAAACTGACCGGTGCCCCAGCCTTCTTTATCCCATGACGTTGCAAGGTAAAGAGAGACGAAATCCTAACAGCATGCTTCCTTACAAAGTACAAGGCTATCTGTGACTTGCAAAGCAGCCTGACTCTTTTCATAGAGATTGCTTCTTCCGTTCAATCACTATCCTAATCACGCATCTGCTCCGTAAGAGGTGGAGGGATGAAGCAGAATTTATATTTTACACAGTTTTCGCTGCTGGTTAGTGCTAAAGCTGTAAAACGGTAAGTGCAATAGGGCCTTCTTTGGAGGCCAGCAGCTTGCACCAACCACTGCCCTGGCCAGCACTGCCAATGACAATAACCATGCCCTTATCCTCGTAGGATGCTCTGATGCTTTTGAAATGGCCTCCCACTATTTACTGATACAAAGACTACACGAGATTGGATTTCATTCTACTTCCTTTAGGTGTTTTTGCTCTTTTTGAGTAATTGTTCCCAGTCAGTTCAGCTACTGCCTTTTAAGTTGAAGCCTGTGGCAGTCAGTCAGTCAAAAGAATAGTATTTGGAGCATTAGTCTTTAAACAAAATGAAGCGCACACACATTGATCATCATTAAAGAAATACATTCCCTTAAACAGCATACACAATTTTAAAATAGTAAAAATCAGTCATAACCCTCATAAAAATCTAAACGTACTAAAATATATAAAGCATTGGATCATCACAAAGACATTGTGAAGTAAACACTGGCATCTCCATAAAAGTGATTAAAATGGAAAAACTTCGCATATTCCATCAAAAAACGTTTTTTTACAGCAATCATGAATCTCTCAATGGCACACGCAACATCCAGGTAACGCATGTCCCTTAAAAGTGCCACTGCTTGCACGTAATTACTGGTGCCCTATTCTAGAAACATTGGGTGCAAAAAAGTTTTCAGATGGGACAAGACTTTTAGACAGTCCATAAGGACGTGCAATCTATTGCATTTAACACTCAACCCGCGTGTGCATTTACCCGCTGCATCTATCAGTACCATTTGTTATCTTGTCCCTAGTGTAACATGAGTTAATACCAATTGTCAGCTTTAACAGTTTGTATCTGAGCCAGGGGTTTGGTAGCAAATCCACATAAGGGAACCATTCTTCATTGTGCCAGGAGTTAAGCATAAACTGGGTCTCCCCTTTAAATACTGCCTATCCTGTTCTCTGGACAATTCCTTCTGAGGACTCGAAGTTTACTCCTCGAGGTCGTTCTATGTAGACTCTGGGAACACATCTTAACAGTTATTTACCTATATATGACCTCCAGGATTTTCCTGACACCCTTAACCCATTTCAGTTCACTGTGCATAATCTAATGTTTACACCATAAAGAGACATTTTGCCCATCGCCTGGTTTCAGAGGTTGCCAAGTTCTAATTACTGCAGTCTGTGCCAGGATGCTACATGACGTCATACCTGTCTCCATTCTTACTGCCTGATTCATTGCGGATCTTGGCAGGGACAGTAAACTTTTCAGACATTTCCATTCCTCAGAATCCCAACAACTTTTGCCCCTAAGATTTAGCAGCTCGGCTCCAAACTGAAATAGAGGGTGGATTATGGGAGTATAAGCTTTTAGGACAGGCCTGTGGGACTTCTCCCATAATCTATGTTGAATATTTTCAGGCCACTTACCAATGCAAGGGCTCCTACTTTAAGTGATTCAATACTAAGTACTTATATTCATTAACCGATTCCAATTTGATGTAGCCTAAATGCCAACTAAACTTTGGGATTTTTTGGCCCAACCCCAAAACCTTATGCTTCTCCATGTTTAACACTAGCTTTTTACAGTTACTATATACCATGAACATCTCCAGCTTCCTTTGCAAGTCCATCTCTGTTGGATCCAAAATCACACACAATCATCTGCATACAAGAGACATACTATATGTTTCTCATTCATTTTCGAGCTAACACCCTTTGCAGCTACTGGAGCTGAGGGCAAGTGAGCCATAAACAGGGAGAAGAGTAAAGGAGCCAGGACACATCCCTGTCTCAGCCCATTCTTAATTAGGATTTTCTGGGTCAGTGTCCCCTCCATATCCGTAATTACCTGAGCCCAATTGTATGAAAGTAGCTCATGTATTAAAGCCTGAAAGCTCCTAGGAATATTTTGTTTCACCAGAGTTTCCCATAAAAAGTTATGACCTCCCCCCCCCCAGATCAATGGCAGCATAGAAGTTTACGAAGCAGTGGAATAAACTACCTGTCTGCTCCACAACCTTCTGCAGAAGGGACCATCAGCAGAAACAGTGGTCTATCAGGGAGTGGCCTTCCTTGGAACCCCCCTGTTCCGGGTGTACAATATGGATAAGTTGAGCCCTTTCCGTATGACTACCCAATATGATTTTTGCAAACAGTTTTTCTCCCACATCCAGCAGGTTAATCAGCCTGTAATTCTTTGGGGCTTTTGTGTCCCCCCCATGTTATGTATGGATCTGATGATAGGCAATATCACAAAATAAAATGATGGACAGAGTGTTGAAACTTTTCAAACACTCACCCCCAGTCACAGATCTGGGTTTAATGCATCGTTATTTTGCTTGCCACGTCACCCCTGTTTGGACCCAGCTATATGCAAATCAGTCTTGACCCTGCTCCCTATGGTAGCAGTCCAGCCCGAACTGCTAAGCCAGGTACTCCCTGGACATGATTCAAGCATCCTGGGACCAGTTTCAGGGCATCACCCTTCATCAGCCAGGCTAGCTTGAATCCAGTGGTGCAGCAAGCAAGGGATCCACATCTGGGCATACCCCAGCCACTTAGGGGGCACAAGGTCTATATCACAAAATAAAATGATGATAGCACATTTCCCATTACCTGGGAACTGGCTTGTGGCTAAAATACCTTGGAACGTGCGGTGAAAGAATTCTGCCAATCAAACGGGCCTGGTCTTCAATATTACAGCTGAGAGGTTATCAGGTCCTGCCACTCTTGTTAATACCAGTTTCAACATGATGTTTTTAATATTGGCTAATGTGAACTGGGATCTGGTATCCTCATCCACCCCCATCCATTGGGTTGTCCTCATGCTCTGACCTTTATTCGTACATTTATTTTAAGTACTCGACTTATTCGTCTTTTTCCACCACACAGTTCATTGCCCCCAACTCCTTTCCTGTGCCCTCCTGCATGAGCTTCCAAAACCTTTTTACATTTTTTGTTTCTATCGCTTTTAACAAGTTTTCCGAAACAGCTCTCCTTATAAGCTGTTTTCCAATTCCTGATCAGTTTTTTTTTTATACACTTTCCTGGTGTTCTTTAGACTTTCATATATCTCATAATTAAAATTCATCTTGAGGCTTTTTACCCCTTTACTGATCTGGGCCTTTCATTTTTTATACTCCCCATCATATCAATCATTAGCTTTCCTCAAGTTACCAAGTAGGTGTTGCTCAAGGGCCACCAGTTTTTCAGTCACCATTGTGACTCTGGCACCTGTGTCCCTGAAGGCCTCAACCTGATCAACATTTATTAGGGGTTGTTTCTTGTACTTATCCATATTAAGGGGACAAGCAACAAGGGTGGAAAGGTCAATGCCGCCATCAGAGACTAAAACAACCTCAGTGGTTTCCCTAACTAAACAAACCCCCATTACACTTCCCAGACTGAGCCCCGCTACAAGCTTGAATTGGTTATTGGTAGTGTTATTTTTCCCACCACCACTGCTATTGCTAGGGGCACTAGCTGAAGCAGTCAGGGTTGTGGTGGTGGAAGCCTTGGAGTTTTTCTTTGGACAAGTACTGTCACTTGCCCAGTGGCCTTTGTTCTTACACATGTAACACCAATGCTTATTATTCTGATGGTTGGAAGAGGACTTAGACCCACCCCCAGAGGCTTTTTGCGGGCCTGATGAAGACTCTTTGTTTTTATCTTAGTCTCCACCTTTGTCATGAGACTTACAATCCTTCTTCTTGTCCTTGTCACCCCCCTCTATGAGCTTTGCTGCTCATCCTTGTTCTGACCCATTTGTCTGCCTTCTTTCCCAGTTCTTGGGGAGAGGTCAGATCTGAGTCTATCACGCACTGGTGCAACTAGTCAGACACACAGTTATTCAAAATACACTCTCTCAAAATCGGATTGTATAAACCCTCATAATCAGACACTTTGCTGCCATGTAACCAGCCTTCTAAAGCCCTAACAGAACAGTTCACAAAGTCAACCCAATCCTGTGAGGACTCTTTTCTGGTTTCTCTGAACGTAATCCTGTGTTGTTGAGTGGTTAAGCCAAATCCATCCAAGAGTGCAGTTTTGAGAATACCATAGTTGTCTGAGTCTTCTTCTCTGACAGTGAGAAGTCTATCATTTTCCTTGTCAGAAAAGGACAACCACAGAATAGCAGCCCACTGCCTTTGAGGGACTCTCTGAACTTTGCAGGCCCTCTCAAGTGCAGCAAACCACTTGTAGATATCATCTCCCACCTTGTATGGGGGAACAATTGTATGCAGGTTTCTAGAATTAATGGTGTCCTCCCTGGCCCCATAACTCCTGAAACTGCTGCTGCTGCCACCATGGGGTACTAACCCCGCCCCCTGCCTTTTCCCTTTTCACAGGCAAGGCCTCCCTATCTAGGGCTAGCTGTTGCTGCTGCAGCCTCAGCCTGGCCTTCTCCAGTCTCAGTTCCTGAGCTCCCTATCTATGGAGTCATCACCTGGAGTTGAACCATGGGATCCCTTAAGACACCGAGGTGATATGGGAATGGGCAGAGGTAGGCCTTTCCCTAACTTTTGTGACCCTAGTGACTTGACCTCTGAGTGTGAAGGGAGTCCTCCCTAAATGACTACCCCTCCCACTACCAGCTACACTACTGGATCTACTAGGTGTGAGGTCTTTGGAAGAGCTCTCTCCTGAATCTGAAGGTTGATTTTCTGATTTTAGGAATCTCCCTCTACCTCCCCCGCCTCCTGGCTATCAGCATGCCTTAAAATCCTGAAGGAGAAGGCTCAAAAGAAAATTCTTATTGGGGTTCTTCCCTACATCTAGTTTTCTCTCTGAGCAAAACCCCTTCAATTCCTTGAAGGTCATGCCCTCATAAGGAGTATCCGTGACCCCAGAGTTAGGCCCAGCAGTAGACATGATGTGTGTATGTGTGTTAGTGTAGTATAGGAAAACCTAACCTACCTAACCTCTAGCCTCTTGGAAAGGAAAGTAAGAGACTAGAACCCTGTACTAGGTATTTGTGTATAACTCTAGTTTTAGAGTGTTCTTTCCTGTGGAAAGCACCGGTGACAGAGTGATAAGGTAATTGCAAGTACTTATTCCACCGCTGCACCACCAATGTAGGAGGCTGGCCTGGTTTGTATTGGGTACCTAAGGTACTTACACCTTATACTAGGTACAGTTATCCCTTATTAGTGGAATGTAGACAGTGTCTAGAAGCCAGACTCTGTAGGGGTAGTGTGGATGAGGAGCCAAGGCCTAACTAGGAGACATGCAAAGCTCATGCAATACCACTGTAGTCACACAGTACTCACACACATGAAAGAAAATACTCAGTGTTACAAAAATAAAGGTACTTTTTTTTGGTGACACAAATGCCAAAAATACCATAGAGACTATACTCCCTTAGGAGGTAAATACTACACAAATTATATACACTAGTATGCAGAAATAGCTGCAAAAACAGTTAGAAAACAGTGCAAATTGTAACAATCACAATAGTTAGAAATGGGCCTAGGGGGAACAAAAATCGTATACTAAAAAAATTGCGAACGTCGTTTCCCCATATAGGCAAGTGTAGTGTGTAGAGGGGCACTGGGAGTATTAGAAAACACCATAGGTAAGTGATAGAACCCACCCCAGAGCCCAGGAAAGCAGGAGTAAATCACAGTAACTTTTCTAGAACACACAAGAACACGAGAAAGAAGATAATGCAAGAACCAGAAGAGACTGCAAGACTCCCACAATGGATTCCTGGACCTGAAGACCTGTGAAAGAAGAGGACCAAGTCCAAGAAGCACTGAAGAGTCCAGGGAGAACAGGAGCCCCTACTAATCTGGATGAAGGTGCAAAAGAAGAACCACCGGTGAAGAACAACAGTCAGTACTGCACCCAAGAAAACGGATGCAGGTTCCTCATTGGTGCAGATGATGTTCCATGCCGGATGGATGATTGCAGTCTGGTCTGCGTGGATTCTGTCAACAAGCCTTGTCATAAGCAAAGCTCGCGGTTAGCAGAAAATGGCGCTGACCGGCACCAGGAGGGACGTGGTGAACTCTACCCAGGAGGGAGAGCCAGAGGGGGCTCTCAGCAACTGAGGTGCTCTCAGAAGACCAGGCAGCAAGCGCAGGAGTCCCACAGCACGGGGCAAAGAAAGTGCAAAAGGAGGCCCACGCAACACTACAACAAAGGGTCCCACGCCGACGGAGAACCACGCAGGAAGTTGTGCGTCGCAGGAAGGAGTGCTGGGGGGCGCAGCTGCATGGTGCACGAAGAACTTTGTGGAAGGATGCCAACAAGCCTTGGCAACTGCAAAACACGCAGTGCACAGGGGTACTGTCTTGCGTGGGGAGGCAAGTTCTTACCTCTACCAAAGTTGGACAGATGGATGTCTGGACCGTCGGGACCACTTCAGTCCCCTACCTGTGATGCAGGATCCATGCAGCTTGCCAGGAGAGGGGTCCCACAAAACCGGTCGTCGTTGCAGAGAGGTGTCTGCTGAAGCAGGGAATTGACTCCTTCACTCCAAGAGAGATTCCTCCCTTCTTCTTGTGCAGGCTGAAGACAGGCTGTCCTCTGAGGATGCACGGCCGGGAAACAGTTGCAGTTGCTGGCAGGAGCTGAAGATACAACGTTGCAGAAGTTGTCTTTGCTTCTTTGTTGTGGTTTGTAGAGTTCCTGGAGGGTCCAGATGCAGTTTCTTCAGTGAGAAGGTAAAGTAAAGGATGCAGAGGATTCCTGCTGGAGTCTTGCAATCTGAATCTGAGCAACCACCCAAGAGAGAGGCCCTAAATAGCCCTGAAAGCGCAGCCGAGCGTAGCAAGGAGCAAGCCGAAGGCACAGATCGGTGGGTGTGCAGTGTGTGGTGAGCGGTGAGTGAGCGATCGATAGAGGAGAGGAGGGGGGCATCTGCCCCTCTTGGCTCCCTGCACCTTCGCTATCTCCAGTTCCCCACCACCCACAACCACACCCATTGTAAGAAGGGTGGGAAACTGCCTGTCGTCCGTCCGTCTGCCTGGTGTAGTTGGGCCTGAGGGCTCCGTGGTCCCGAGGGTGTGAAGGTGAGGGTTAAGGACCAGAGGCACACCCAGGAGGAGCAACTAGTGGAGCAAGGTTTAGAGGCACAACCAGGAGGAGCAGCCAGTGGGGCAGGAACTAGGAGCTGGCTGGACGCCTGGAGCCCTGGTACCCCCGGGGCAGGAGGTACGGCACCCAAGTACCGAATAGCACTGGAAGCTGTTGGCAGCAACGACGCACACAGCTGGAAATAGAGGCGTCGACACAAGTAAAAGATATAAAACATAGCTCCTCCTTCGTACAAGGGCTTGAACACAGCCACCACTTTTTTTTTCTAATTTCCCTGAAATTACCTATTGGCCTGACAAGAGTAGGAGAATGAGGTCAGGAAAAATAAGAAACAATATGCCTAGCTTAAGTAAGAGGAAAAGGAAAAGAGAGCTGACCCCAGACCAGGGTACTACAAAGAGAAGGGCGAGTAGTGCTTCGAAGCCCCTCAGCATGCCCAGAGCTGATTTAACACAACCTGTAGGGGCACCGCATCACAATTCAACAGGCTGGAAGAGATGAGAGAAGAGATGAAAAGAGGAATCGACAACTAACACCCCCCCTAGAGTCTCTCCTGGAGGAGGGAGTAAAGCATCCAGTACAGCCCAGATATCTCAAAATAATGGACTATTATTCCACCTTAAGAAATAAGTTGAGCAATGGCAAAAGGGACCCCCTGGGCATAAATCAACAAGCCCCGGGGGGAGGTGGGGGAGTCCATCACCCCTTCAGACCTGGCAACCAAGGGGCCTCTGGAAGAGGAATGAGGCAAGAGATGAGCCACGGCCATTTCCTCTATCTTCAACAATAGTGATTGCAGCGAAATGAACCTTGAATGGCAGCACGGCAGCGGTGGCCCAGGTCAAACAAAGCCCAAAAGTAGGAGTCTGTGAAATCTCCAACAAAGCGAAGATTGCAAGGAAAGATTGTTCGGATTTGGTCCCGAAGTTCTCCATTCTATATCTAATCTAGTTAATGTATCCATTCCAGACTCTGAGATGGTAGCAACCACCGAGATCTTGGAGCAAGAGATACAGCAAGATTATCACAGGAGTCCCAGCTTGAAGTTCTACTCTTTCCCAACTTATAGATCAGGAAATGGGGAGTCGGATCCTGTGAAGACAAGTTCAGAAGATCCATATAAGAGGGCGGAGGCAGGAAATGCGAAACCCCCAGTGAGAGATCAAAGGGACGGTGACAGCGATAATTTACATTCACCGATGGCAACTAATGCAAATGATACGTGGGCCACAATTCTGAACTCTATGCAGGGAACAGTAATGGCCCTCCAGTTTCACTCGAATAAAATGGACACCCAAGTAGATTTGTTAAATACATTGGCGGTGTTCGTTTCTGGAATAGATGGTAAACTAGAAGAACTCAACGCCCTGATAACTAGAGCTCAAGTCAGTCAGCACAATGACTTCACCATCTGTACATGTAAGGATGTGGTAGACAGGCTATTGCAATTGCCTACAATTCTGGAGGGAATACTAAAATACGTTTTTTCTGCCCAGAAAGTGGAACATACATATGCCAACTGCTATGTTGGCATCTTTTCCTACCACTGAGAAAGTAGAGAGCAGCTTCCCTAACCCTCTGACACCTTCACCTCTGGCATAGGTGGACAGAAGGGATCACAAAGAAAATAATGTCATTGCTCACTCTATTATAAGGAACTCACCGTTTGTAGATGATTCAGAAAAAATGGAGAATCCTGCGATCTTGAAACAGACAAAGAGAGGGAGAAAACGTGAGAGAAAGGGGAGGAAGCTTGCACGGTCCTGCAACCAAAAATCTCCAAAGGTCACAGTGCCCTGTGAACAAAATAAGGAAGATTTGGCCATAGGAGAAGAGCACAAACTGGACAGTAGCACCCGATCTAACCCCAACGCAGCAGTAACAAATGTTTTTGATCCAAAAGGCATGCCCACAACACCAGTAATGCAAATAGAGCATCAATTACCGGCTCTGGTCAGTGTCCCCTGGAGGAAAGTGGAAGGACCAGCTCGTTAACACCGAACAATATAAGTAGAGTGAGAATTGAACACCATGCTACTCAGTGGATAAACCAGGAAAGTTGATTAAACATGAATAGCCAGGAGCAGGCTTATCACCTGCTCTGGATCCCGGAATTTGTTTCAAGGTCCGCCTCAGATGTATTAAATTGTTCCTCTATTCTAAGACTTATTAAAGCACTCCAAGAACTTAAGCATGTGACCTCAGAAGATATTGCTGGTAATAAGTTAATTCAAGCAAGAGGAAATTAGCACACAGATCAAACGCTGGTTATCTTCTCAACCCCCGACCTCCCTAAGCAAATTCTGGAAAGGAGGGAGGTCTTGAGAGCCTGGGGCATTGAGGTGGTCACTTATCAAGGAGACAGATATCCATAGCCATTACTGGAGACCCATCGGGCCAACAAGACCACAGGCACATGGTCCGTTCTACGGGGAGTGCAGGACCCACTCAATGCCAGTAGGGATGGGGATGGAAGGTACAATACAAGGCCCATAGCGCAGTCCCCGTTAAAAGTTCAGATATGGAGGGATTAGGGGAGACTGAATCTGGTAACCAGACAGGAACCTCAGCCTAACTGGAGCTGGCTGCCCTCAACATTATCCTCAGGAAGGGTCCTAAGGAAGGGTCCGCGACAGGTGAACAGCATCCGAACAGCCCTCGCAAGGGGCACTGACCGTAAGCTCTTGGAACATAGGAGGCCTGCAGGTAAAAATGGGAGATCCAGCAACAATCCAATTTTAGGGCTCATATGACATCATAATGATCTAGGAATCATGGGCCCAAGTGTCCATACCTCTAATTGGCTATATAGAATTTGCTAAACCAGCAGTGAAAACCAGCAGGTCGGGAAGGGCAAAGGGGGCAGCAAGCGATATATGTTAACACAAGCATCCTTGCTAAAAAAGCTGAATTTAATGGAGGAGACTTACCGTTTCAACTGGTCCAATTAGATGGTTGGGGAAAAACTATACATGAACCACTGATATTAATCAACATACATATTAACCCAAATAAGAAATCAGCCAAAGCCAACAATGTGATAAAGCATCTGGTGCACATAAAAAGCACAATACATCCGACACACTGGTTAATTTAGGGTGATTTTAACCTCAACCTGTTTCATAATCCAAGTGAGGAACAAATTCAAATAGTACCAACCACTCCAAGACAAAGTGTCCCAGTGAACATAAGGAAAGATAAGATTGGAGAAAAGCTAATAAAGATCAATGAGTCTGTCGGCCTATTCATGCTAAATGGACGGAGTTGGGCTGACACCCCACCCGCATGGACTAGATTCTCAGGAAAAAAGGTATCCTACTTAGATTACACATTAGTCAACACATCATTATACAAATTTGTGGTAGAATTTAAGATTTTGGACCGCAGGGAAAGCGACCACAAACCACAGACAATTGAGATTCAAACAAAGATATGTAAGCCGGAGAAAGTGGCATGTCTCAAAGGGGAGATCGGTAGTGAAAATCTTAAACAACTGAAACCTTCATCCAACTCTATTAAAAACCAAGCAGAGACGGCTTTGTCCAAGCTTGAACCCTCGGTTATGGACCCTTCCAATCTGACAAGGCCCTGGGAGGATTTTGTCGAGGAACTTGTAAGCCATGGCCCCCGGGAAAAAACAAAAAAGGGAGCTCAACTGAGGCATTGCAACGGCATTCACCTCCCAAGACCAATCCGTATAAGGAAAGCAGCGGTGGACAGGTTATTGAGGCAATTGCGTAAACACCCCAAACACAAATCACTAATAAGTACCCTTCGAGAACAAAGGAAGCACCTGAAAAAGGAAATATGGTCCTTTAGGAAATGCCAGCAGGAAACGCTATGGGCCAAACTGTATTATGCGTCAAAATTACCAGACTCAAAACAATTCTGGAAACTGATTCACTCCATGGAAAAGGGGCCAAAAGCAGCACAATGCCAATATAACAGTGGAAGCATGGGTTGATTACCTTAAGTCTTATTTTAGAGAAACAACCATTGGAGGAGCTGCTCAGGCCTAGCGAGAGATGGTCACTGGGGCCCGACCTTTTGTCTACCTTGATATCTATAGCGCCCAATATAACAAGGATCATCGGGAACTCACAAATTGACTATGCTCCAGGGCCCAATGGTCTGCCGCAAGTACTATTCAAACAGGCAACACAAAGATGGGTAGATTTCCTGGCTGCAATGTTTAATCATGTTTTATCAACAGGCACTACTCCAGCAAGCTAGAAGGGTTCAATAATCCATCCCAAATACAAGGGAGGGAAGGCTGCATTGCCTACCAACTACAGACTGATTGCCCTCTTAGATATAGATCTTAAGGATTTCTCGGTATGCTTGCTCCAGCACTTAGAATCATGGGTTATAGATAATAACATATTGCCCATAAATCAAAGCAGCTTTGTTAAGAACCAGGGTACAGCAACAAACCTTATGGTATTGGGATTGATTATTAATAAAGCAAAATCTAGGGGCACACCCACATACCTGTGCTTTGTTGATTTTAGAGGCACATTTGATTGTGTACCCCGCCATAAACTGTGGGCAAAATTACAGCAATGGGGGTTGCTTCAGCTATTTTAAATGCCACTAGACTGCTCTACTCTGATACCTGGGTGAAGGTGAAACTTGGAGATGGCTCTCATTTATTGAGGGCAGTTAAAACAACAGCTGGCTTGAAACAAGGCTGTGTCCTGTTACCAATTCTCTTTAACCTTTATGTACCAGACCTCTCTATGATGCTAAATAATCTGTCTCCCCAATCACCCACTCTTGGTGATCATCAACTATCAAACATGCTATATGCAGATGACCTGTTATTACTCAGTAACACCAGAATTGGTATGCAGAAACTGTTGAACAACCTGAGGGGGTATGCAAGAACTAACGAACAGGAAATAAACCAAAGTAAAACAAAAATAGTCCTCAACCAGAGATCCCTTAATCAACGTAAATGGTATTTGAATGAAAAAGTCATAAAGGGAGGAGCCTCATATTGATACTTAGGAGTTCTGATAGATGTAAGAGGCAATTATGTGTCCCACAAAGAAGTGATAAAAACCAAGGCACAAGCACTCACCTAGGCCTTTAGAACCCTAGCAAATAACACTTGAGGTAACACAATAAAACCTCTGACAGCTGTAATGAAAGCAAAATTGCTCCCAAAGCTTGCATATGGAACTGAGATAATGCGGGGCATGGAAGCAGCCCTATTAGATAAACTCCTGGTAAGGCCCTACAAGCGGCTATTCCAATTACCTCGATTGGCATCACCGGCCCAGGTGAGACTGGAGTTTATGCTTATAAAGCAGACACTAGCCCGTCCTGCGGCTTTTATCAAGTGCTGTTATAAAATGTGTCACGCTCCAAAAGGAACGCTAGCCAACATAGTATGCCAAGAAATCATCCTTGAAAGGGGCAACAATAACTATGAAAAGTACCTGGAAAATAGCACATAGAGTTTGGTCTTAGCAGACATATGTGACCAAACACTCCCTAGTCCAGCTTTTAAGAAAATAGTGACTAAAGCTTGCAAATTCTGTAGCCGGCTAGAAGACAGGGTGGCTGGTCCTAAACTCATATAAAACACCTAATGAATCCCCATTGTTGGCTGCTTCCTACTCTCTGAAAATCAAACAACATTTTTTAAGGGTAAGACTGGGCAACCTGCCAACGGCAGACCTCATGCCAAAATGGAGGCTGGCCTCACAAAGACGCAACCTGGAATGTTGCTTACGTCATCTTACGGTGGAAACTTTGGGGCATGTAGTATGCCTATGTCCATCCATATTTATAGAAGACAAATGCTAAAGAAGGAATTTAATGCATTAGGGGTTAGAACATTCAGACAGGCCCTAATTGAGGCACTCAACCCAAGAAATGTCACATTGAACATCAGGTTGGACCAGTTTTTGGAAATTCTTTTGTTCCTAACGACCCCCTCAAAATCTTACGTTTTTGCCAAGTGAAGACCCATTCAGAGCACAAGTCATAGATAAGATGCACCTATCCAATACCCATCCAGCCTTTCCTAATTGCGCTTAGAAAAAAGGCTACGCTCATCGGTTAGAATTGCTCAGGGGAGTGAATACACATACTATCATGGATTTAATAATCTTTCATTTTAAATGTTTTTTTAATGAGGTTTATTGGAGCCGAAAGAGACTATTAAGTTTATTGCACCAATTACGAACTTTTGTTGACTGTAGTTAATAAGGTTTTTGTATGATGTAATGATGATGAATCATTTCATGGTTTTTATTAACTAATAAAATAATAATTTCCTCTTCCTCTGAAAGGGGAATTGGTCAGCTTCACAGGTAAGAACCTATCAGGGGAGGGCTCTGACGTTCATGCTGGCACTAGTAGAGTCTGATACTCCCAAAGTTCCCTGCCAACTTGGAATCCAAGATGGGAAAACCCAGGGACCCTCTGGAGGTGCTCTGAGCACCGCCCGTGGGTGGTGATAGACAAGGGAGTGGCCACTCCCCTTTTCTTTGTCCAGTTTCATGCTAGAGCAGGGATTGGGGGTCCCTGAACCGGTGCAGACTGGATTATGCAAGGAGAGCACCATCTGTGCCCTTCAAAGCATTTCCAGAGGCCTGGGGAGGCTATCCACCCCAAGCCTGTAACACCTATTTCCAAAGGGAGAGGGTGTAACACTCCTCTCCCAAAGGAAATCCTTTGGTCTGCCTTCCTGGGCCTGAACTGCTCAAGCAACAGGAGGGCAGAACCCTGTCTAGGAGGTGGCAGCAGCTGGGGCTGCCTAGAAAACCTCAGAAGGCTGGAATGGTAATACTGGGGGTCCTCTAAGGAGCCCCCAGAGTGCATGGAAACATACAACAAATGCTTGCAAAAGCATTGGGGTATGATTCCAACATGTTTTATACCAAACATGCCTATATTCAGACTTACTATTATGTAGCTGGACATAGGTAGTGACCTATGTCCAGTACACGCGTAAAGTGGCGCCCCCGCACTCACGAAGTCCGGGAAAATGGTTGTGGGGGAACTTCTGCTAGTGCAGGGGTGTCCTCACTCACAGGTACTCTGCACCCTGTCCTCAGTGCTGGAAGGCCTGCTATAGGGGTGACTTATAAGGTACCTGGTGCAGTGTAAATGGCAGTGAAAGGGTGCATGCACCTTTTTCACGCAGGCTGCAAAGGAAGTCCTGCAGAAGCGTTTGCATGGGCTCCCTAGGAGTAGCAAAAGAGATGCTGCAGCCCATAGGGATCCCCTGGAACCCCAATGCCCTGGGTACCTATGTACCATATACTAGGGACTTATAAGGGGGCACCGGTATACCAATTATGGGTGAAATAATGGATTACCAGTATGCAGTGACAATATTTAGCGGATAGAGAGCATAATCACTGGGGTCCTGGTTAGCAGGACCCAGTGAACACAGTCAAACACACTGACATCAGGCAGAAAATGGGGGTAACCATGGCAAAAAGAGGGTACTTTCCTACACAAGATAGACCTACAAACACCCATTGAACAATGATCGGGTCCGACAGCGACATTTGGAGACAGATGGGAGCAGTGCTGTGGTTTGGGATCCAAGGATTCCCCCAATGACGGCAGACACAACCCAGCTCACAAACCTCTTGTGGAACGTCAATGACCTCCTGAGTAGAATTAAAAAGGTGGGTTGTCATCCTGGTTAAATAAATGCTCTATTCCAAGTTACAAGAACATGGCATGACCCATTATGAAGGTTTGTGGGGATACTGGGAACCAAAGTGAGGAAAATCTTACTGGTCTTTAACATCTACTTGCCCTGGAGACTCCATAAAGAAGTTTTTGAGACCCGGAGCTCTATTTTGCTGGAGTCAGCCATGGATTTCAATGTAGTAGGAGGGGACTTAAACAGAGTCATGGATGTCTTAGTAGACAGATCATCTGCCCCCTGCACGCTGGTATGGATAACGTCTAAGCTAGTGCAGTTGACTTTTGCACTAGGTCTTCTAGATGTACGGAGGCCAACTAGCCTGAGGAGAAGACCTATTCTTTCTCTTCCAGGCCCCACACTTCATTCTTCCAATTAAATTACGTTTTTCGTGCCACAGCCAGAGTGCCCATATAACATGACAGTAGAATACCTGTCTAGTAGCATTTCAAATTATGCAATGCTTAAACTAGTGCTCACTGCCGGACGTGGGGGGGAAGAAGACTGCCTGGAAGTTGAGCAGTTAGGCCCCTCCAAGACAGCGTGGTGGGGAGTAGGGGTGGGTGGACCTTAAATAGTTTCACTCTGTAGAACTATGCAGAGTTACATGAAAACTCTGCAAGATTCTGTTGAGTTCCTCTAACAGGCAGAAGTGGCACATTCTGCTACTTGCGCTGAATTTTTAGTTCTAGGAGCTCATTTGGTGCTGGAAAGTCAGCACAAATGGCACTACGTGGTGCACCGAAGGGCACTGCTGCTCTAGTTGATTATGCTGCTGCCCAAGTAGATTTTATACTCAAGAGACAGCTTTCTCAGTGCAAATGGTCACAACCACCCACAACCCTTTTTGGTGAGAAAATCTCGTCTGGTGCCCTGATAGCACCTGAATATTATGCTAGGGGATGCCAATTCTCGCTCGCACTTGCCAACTTATTATTGGCGACCCGCGCATGACCAAAAACTTTGCCATGCATTAGTTGGTGGAACTCAAATGGAATGCTGTGTTACAAGAGTAACGTGCAGTGGCCACAATTCCACCACCCTTACCCATGGAACAGAATTTATTACCCACTCCTACTTGTAAGTGAACTCTGAAACGGCTCGTAGATGTCCTTTCAGAAGAGCAAAGACTTTGTACATTCCCCAGTGACACTGTGGGAGGTCTACCAAACGGTACTCTGGGACAAAGCCTAAAATATAATTTACCAAAAGAAATGACACAAAGAGCATGACCAATGAACCTTTGAAGAATGCATCTGGGCTACTGATATAGACTTGATGGGGGACATGCAATACTCAAACTGTCTGGAGGTATCAACAGGGGAATACTATAGCTTCACTCATGACCTGGTTAAACAAAAGCTGCTGGTGTGGCTTAGCAGGCGTGAGCTAGCATGCCGGTGAGTGGGGGAGCTGAAGGCTCAGGATGGCTCCTTGATTAAGATAGATACGGGCATAATGGCTGAGATTGGGAACTACTATAAGTACATCTATAGAGAGCGGGCCTGGACCTCGGAGGTAGACACTGCGGGATACCTGGGGGAGCTGCCACTACTACTACTACAGCAACTTCCACTGGAGAACAAGAGAACCTTAGACCAGGAACTTTCCCTGAACGAATTGATGGAGGTACTGGGATTGATGCAGCCGGGGAAAGCACATGGACCCTATGGCATCCTGTAGGAATTTTATAAGAAAACTTTCTTGACATCCAGACCCCATGTACTTTCTATGTTTAGGGAAGCCCTGGAAATGGGGGAGCTCCCACCAGACCAATGCACAACTGTAATAGTGGTGCAGCCCAAAGATGGGAAACCAAGCACTAGCTGCTCTTCCTACCGGCCGATATCCCTCCTGAACACAAAGGTTAAGGTTCTAGACAAAACACTGGGGATACGGCTGGCACGAGTAATCCCAGAGTTGGTCCACCCGGATCAGACGGGGTTTATACTCCAAGGGCCTGCACAGCAAAATCTCCAGCAACTTCTCTGCTGGCTGGACCACTAAAGTGGATCACAGAAGTCCCAGGGGAATTGAATCCCTATTTGCAGAGAAGGTATCTGTTGCCATAAGATGGGATTTTCTCCTGCAGGTCTTGGCCAGGATGGGGGCCAGTCCAACCTTCTGCTGGTGGGAGTGCCTCCTGTCCTGTATCATGCCCTGGTTGTAAGAGTGAGAGTAAATGGAATCCTTTCGGAGGAGTCACAAAACGGGTGCCCCCTCTCACCACTCCTGTTTGCCCTGTGTTTGGAGCCCCTGGCTTGCTGGTTAAGGATCAGAGGAGAGGTGGTCGGGTTCTCAGAGTCAGGAAGGAACAGGAGAAGGTTTCTCTGAACGCAGATGACATACCATTATAGCATTCAGACCCGGTTAACTCGATCCCCATTGTTAGAAATGGGGTCTCTGGTTGGCAGTCAGTTTGCACTCTGTCCAAACAGGGATCCTCACTCTAGTCAGGGCAAAGGAGATAAACACTTATATAACCCCTGCTCATCCCCTTGGTAGCTTGACACAAGCAATCAGGCAATGTGTAAAGTATTTGTACCAACACACACAGTAGTACAGTGAAAACACTACAAAATGGACACCACACCACTTTAGAAAAATAGGCAATATTTATCTAAATCAAACAAGACCAAAATGACACAAATCCAACATACACAAGTCAAGATATGAATTTTCAACAGGATAAGAGTGTTACTACATAGAAAACAACGGAAACAGTGATTTTACACAAAGTACCTGGTTTGGATCAAAAATAAAACCGCACGGGCAAGCGTGCATTGGAAAAGTCAGTGATGCGTTGATTCCTTACTTGCAAGTGAAACCAGGCATTGTTTCTTTTCTGTTCGGGTCGGCGATGCATCATTTTTCTCTCCCACAAGAAAGCGATGCATCGATTCACAGATGGCACCTTGGATCCATGCAGGCTTGCGTTGATTGTTGACATCCAGTAATGATGTGAGAGAAATCCGGGCGCACTGTGCTGGAAAACCGTGGTGTGTGGGGTTTGCATTGTTATCAGCAGCCGCAAGCATCGTTTCTCCAGCTGCAATGCGTCAATCTACCAACCATGATGCGGGTGGCACGTCATTTTTCAGCTGTATTGCAGGCGGTGAGTCTACATTTTTCCAGCATGGTGTTCTGTGCATGGATTGCAGTCCTTGTTCTGCCAACTTCACCTCTCAAGGGCCCAGAGACTGGACAGGGAAGCACTTGGCAGGGCAGGAGTCTCAGTAGAGAGTCCAGGAGCTGGCAGAGGAAGTTTTGATGGCCCTGAGACTTCAAAACAGGAGGCAAGCTCAATCCAAGTCCTAGGAGATTCTTCATAAGCAGGAATATACCTCAAAGTCCAGCCTTTCTCCTTTTTCAGGCAGAAGCAGTAACTGAAGGCCAACCCAGCAAAGCACAGTCACAGGCAAAGGCAGTACTCCTCCTCCAGCTCTTCAGCTCTTCTCCTTGGCAGAGTTTCCTCTTGGTTACAGAAGTAATCTAAAAATCTGGTGTTTTGGGTCCACTACGTACACCCCTTTCTGCCTTTGAAGTAGGCAAACTTCAAAGGAACCAAAGGAAAGTCTCTGTTGTTCACCCAGGTCTGGCCCCAGACACACATGGGGGTTGGAGACTGCACTGTGTTAGGGCACGCACCACCCATTCATGTGTAAGTGACCACTCTTCCTTCCACTCTAGCTCAGATGGCCCATTAGGATATGCAGGCTACACCCCAGCTTCCTTTGTGTCACTTTCTAGAAGGGATTCACAAACAGCCCAACTGTCGGTCTGACCCAGACAGGGAATACACAAGCAGGCAGTCACAGAATGGTCTAAGCAGGAAAATGCCCACTTTCTAAAAGTGGCATTTTCAAACTGACAATTTAAAAAACAACTTTACTAAAAGATGTATTTTTAAATTGCGAGTTCAGAGACATGAAACTCCATATTTCTATCTGCTATCAAAGGGAAACTTCACTTAAAAGAAATTTAAAGGCAGCCCCCATGTTAACCTATGAGGAAGATAGGCCTTGCAACAGTTGGGGCATCTAAAACACATCAGTACATGTCCCACCTTTAACAACCACAGCACCATGCCCATAGGGCTACTTAGGGCCTACCTTACATCTATAAAAAGGAAAGGTTTGGGCCTGGAAAGTGGGTACACTTGGCAGGTCAAATTGGCAGGTTAAAGCTGCACACACAGACACTGCAGTGGCAGGTCTGCGCCATGGTTACAGACTACTCATGTGGGTGGCACAATCAGTGCTGCAGGCCCACTAGTAGCATCTGATTTACAGGACCTGGGCACCTCTAGTGCACTTTACTAGGGACTTAGCAGTAAATCAAAAATGCCAATCATGGAAAAGTCAATCACTAATACAATTTATACAGAAAGAAAGCATATGCACTTTAGAACGGGTTAGCAGTGGTAAAGTGCCCAGAGTCCTAAAGCCAACAAAAACTGGTCAGAGAAAATAGGAAGGAGGAGGCAAAACGTTTGGGGATGACCTGCAAAAAGGTCCAGGTCCAACACCCATGATGGTTTCAGTGTTCTGCAATATCAAGAAGTACACAGGATACAAAATTAACTGGGTAAATCACTTCCATAGCAATTGGTTGACTGGACCCCAAAAGGCAATACTCCCTTCCCAGATGATGACCTTCAGAACAGGAATTTTTTAAAAGAAACATAGAAGTGATCTACTAAAACTTTGTTCAGGATGTGGGCCACTGGAGGCACCTGCCCCCTCCATTATGGGCCTCTTTAATTCTTATATTTGCTGCAAAAATGAAGAGTTTTTTAAAAAAGTGGACAGCACGCTCTGGACCCTGCTATGGGATGAAGGTCCCATGCACTGCTCCTGTACCTTGCAGAGGAACATATACAATGGGGGCATCTCACTACCAGACCTAAGAGCATATTACTATGCCGCACAGCTCCAGGTAGTCAATGAGTGGTGCTTTTCCCCAGATCCGACCCAGGGACATGGCTGAAGAGGTAGATAATGGAGGACAAATCCCACATGCAGTACATATACAGGAAGAGGTACTGCTCAAAGGGACGTAGCTTGGTCAGTAGGATTGCAGGTGTGTGAGCTTCAGATTTAATGTTAAAGTACATTATTATGACAAGCAGGGTGCATGACAGAGATGTGAGGGGCAGTGAAAAGGGAGAGAGTACTGAGTGAGAACAAACACAGTAATTAGTCAAATAACCAATATTTTTGAGGACTTTCAAAACAGAGAGGGAGAGAGCGTGTTTCTGTATTGCCTGACCTTTCTTTGCTCCCACATATCCCACAAAAATCTGGTCGTCCACCTGGGACTCTTTTGTGCGATCAAGGCAGAACAACAATGCTCTTTTCTGGGTTTAGTTGGTGGAGTCGCCCCTCTTCCTTAGGATGCAGGGGAGCAAAGAAGGTGGGAAGGGTGACAGTGTCCCTCAAATAAAATGGGTTCACCACTTTTGAAGGAAAGAGGCATGGGTGGCAAGCACCTCTTTATCATGAAACACTGTGAGATATGGAAGTTTGGATGACAAAGCCTGCCGCTCACTCACCCTCTGGGCAGATGTTCTGGCCATGAGAAAGGCGGTTTTGATAGGGAGCAGCCGGGGGAGGGACAGTTCTGAAGTGGCTCAAAAGGAGCACACATCAGGAATGTAAGAACCAGGTTCAAGTCCCACTGAGGCACAATGAAGGGTGAAGGTGGAAACATATGTACAAGCCCTTTAAGAAACGTATTTACAATAGGGGACCTAAACAAAGGAGGTTGGTCAGGCAGCCACAGAAAAGCAGAGAGAGCAGATAGATAGGTCTTAAGAGTGCCCAGAGCAGAGCCCTGTTGGGCAAGATACAGAATGAAAAGAAGAACATCAGATAGAGAAGCAAAAAGAGGATCTAGAGACTATACAATATTTTACAATATTTTGCCAACAGCAGGCTTATACCATTTTGGTGGAGGAACAGAATACCATTACAGATTTCAGGAGGAAGGTCAAAGGCTGTCAACTGTCACTGCTCAATCTCCACGCATGAAGACGCAGAGTTGACAGGTTCAGGTAAAGGACATTCCAGTGCTGCGACAGAAGATCCTCTCGAAGCGGCAGCCTGATAGGAGGATTGATGCTCCTTTTCAAAAGCTCGGGATACCAGACTTTCCATGCCCAGTAGGGAGACACAAGGATTACTTCGGCCTGATTGTTGTTGATCTTCTTGAGAACTCTAGGCAGAAGTGTTATGGGGGGAAAGGCGTACATGAGACCTAAACTCCACTCATGTCGAAAAGCGTTGTTGAGTGATTGCCGCCTTGGAAACTCCAACATGCAATACAGCTGATACTGCACATTCTCTTTGGAGGCAAACAGATCTAATCAAGCCTCTTCCCAAGTGCTGAAAGAGTCCTTGCAACACCTCGGTGTGGACATCTCTGTATGGAGACACCATTTGTGATCTGCTAGGCATTGATGGGTAAGTTCGTCCACCCTGACGTTCAGAGAAAGTGCCAGGTGTTGAACCACCAGGGTTATGCCTTGCTGTTCCAACCATGTCCAGAGATGCAGGATCTCTTCACAAAGGGTCCATTACCCCACACCACCTTGCTTGTTGTAGTTCTACATTGCAGTGGTGTTGTCCGTGAACACCTGCACTACCTTCCCCTTGACAGAGGAAAGAAATGCTTTCAATGCTAGCCAGATTGCACAGGGCTTCAGCAAGTTAATGTGGAGCTATTACTCAGGCAGAGACCTGAGTTCCCTGATCTTCACCTCTCCTAGATGGCGGCCCCATCCTAGTAGTAACACATCTGTCACCACTGTGAAATCTGGTTGGGGAAGGGAGAGGAATCTGCTTTTGACCCAATGGCGGGTCGTAAGTCACCACTGCAGGTCAATTACAGTTCCCTTCAAGATCTGCACCATGTTGGAGAGATTTCTCTGATGCTGCGCCCACTCGAATACCAGCAAATGCAGGAGGCTCACCGTAGTATCGACATGGGAGACGACAGCCTGGGGTAAGCTCGCTTTCAACAGCCAGTTATCAAGATAGGGGAAGACTAAAACCCCTAAACTGCGCAGATGAGCTGCAACCATTGCCATCACCGTGGTGAACACCCGAGGGGTGTGCCATTAAGGCCAAAAGTGAGCATACTGAACTGAAAGTGTTGAACCGCAGGTACGGCCTCTGGGCAGACAAGATGGGGATGTAGGTATGCCCATCCTGCAAAGCCAACGCCACCAACCAGTCTCCTTGGTCTAGGGCAGACAAAACCTGAGCCAAAGTGAGCATCCTGACTTTCTCCTTCTCCAGGAAGAGATTGACGATCCGTGGGTCTAGAATAGGGCAAAGGCCCTTATTCTTTTTGGGTACCAGAAAGTAGTGGGAATAACAACTACTTCCTACTTCTGACAATGAAACCCTTTCTATGGCTTGCTTGGCCAAAGGAGCTGTAACCTGCTCTTGGAGCAAAGTCATGTGATCCTCCACCAGCTGTTTGTGTGTTGGCAGTACTGGGGGAGAAAAGGATTAGAAAGGGAGAAGTAGCCTTTCTGAATAATCTGCAAGACCCATGCGTCTGATGTAATGGACTGCCAGTGGAGGAGATAATGTTGAATTCTCCCTCCAACTGGACAAGCATGGTACTGCAGAATCAAACTAGGAGGGCTTGGAGACTGCAGCTGTCTGGGGTGGACGACTTCTGGCTTCCAGACTCTATATAGCTGAAGGCACCTCGCCCAAGTCCTTGCATAGCTTGGGGAGCTTGTGCAGAACAATAGCTGGCACGGGGCTGGCACAGTGGCAAATGCTTCTGTAACCACAAAAAGGGCAAAAGGCAGATCGTGGATGGGGGGGGGGGGGTCGCTGAGAGGCGTGGCCATAGCTCGAGAGTCCATAAGGTGCTCCAGCGCCAAGCCTGCTTTCTCGCCAAACAAGCAAGTTCCTATAAAGGGCATGTCCATAAGATTTTCCTGGACATCCCCCGAAAACCCAGTTGTTCTCAGGAATCAGCAACTATAAAGTCTCTATCAGATGATCCTGCCAATGCCAGTGAAATGAAGAGAACTTCTATCAACTGTAGAAGCTTGGTGTACCAATACTTCTGAAACCACACTGGGGCTACGCAAATTAGCCTACAGAGTTTCCTCTTAATCTCACTGACCACTTGAGGGACAAAGAAAGTAACTGGAAGAAGTAAACAAAATTATTGGACCATGAGATTGAAATGTATCTCCCCTCAATACCAGGTTTCCATTGCTTACTTGCAAGCACCAACATTTTTATTGACAAGTGTTGTGAACAGATCCAGCCCCCAGTGACCACACTTATGAAAAACCATCTCTCTATGGTTCAGCTCTCACTCATGACTACCATTTGCTGTTCTAATGAATGTATCCGCCAATCAATTGACGGCCAGTAGATTTATTTCCATGTGCAAAATGCTGTGACTTATCTGGTCAATTCCAAAGAGTCTGTGCTTCCTTCGAGATTGCTTGTGATACTATGCCCCCTTGTTAGCTCATTTAAAACATGGTAGTTATGTCATTGATTTGAACAAGGCATGAAGAATTGATAAACCTTGGGATGAATGACTATAACACCCTCCACACGGCTTTAAGTGTGAGAATATTGATATTGAGATGGTTTTCTATTTGTGACCAATGTGCTCTTAACTTTAAATCTTATAGATGGGCTCCTCATCCATCAAGAGATGTGTGCGTTGTCATTATGTACCAGCCTAGTTACAGCTAGTAATTCAAGCCCACTGTTCATCTGGATTTTGCTTTTCTCTATCTCTTGTTTCATTCTCTGGTGACATGGGTGCCATCTTTCAGTGATCCCGAAAACCCAAGTCCACTGAACGTAAAATTCTTCATGTAAAGGATGCATGTTCAATCTGCAAAATGAAAACAGTGGTGCGCATGAGGGCATCATGCCTAGAAGAAACTTGCAAATAAGGCCTGAGACTTCTGTTAGCCATGGAACATGGCTCATCAATGTTTGTAGTTTCTGAATACTCTTGTGTGATGGAAAAGTCTTCCCCACTACTGCCTGTTGAATAGCCCAGAGGAATTAGACTTGATTCTAGGGTTCTAGGTGTGACTTGGGCACATTTAGTTAAACACCAAGTGACTGAAAGGGTGTAGACATGCTTTTTGTGATGATTTGTCTTTGTGTAGTGTCTTGCCTTTGACTAGCTAGTTGCCTGTGGAAATAATTGCTATCTATGTCTCCTTCTGAATGCTGCAAAAGTGGCTATACACTATGTAAAAATCATTGACGCTGACTTGAGGGCAAAGGGCAGCACCATCACCACACAGCTTTGCCGTGCAAAATCGAATGGCCGAGTCATATAGTGCTTGGGGTGTATTTAAATATGAAAAACGTGTCCTGCAAATCGAGCAATGCTGTGCATTCCTCATTTTGGAACAGTAGCAACAACTCCTTGTGAGTGACGATCCTGACCGATTGTTTTCATAAATACTTGTTGAGCGGTCTTATATCCAAATGGGACAGTACTCTCCCAATTTCTTACACACTAGGGAAAATCTGCAACAGAAGCCTGTATTTTATTCGGATTTGCTTTGGCAAGCAGATTTCTAAAGATGGTGGTGAGCAGGTTTTTGCAGCAGGACAAATGGCGGTCTCTGGACAAATTTGAGCATCTGTCCATAATTGGACAGATATAGGGGCATATTTATACTCTGTTTGCACCGAATTAGCATAATTGTTTTTTTTTTACACTAATTCGGTGCAAAACTAACTCAATATTTATACTTTGACGCTAGACCCGTCTAGCGCCAAATTTATGGAGTTAAAGTCATTTTTTGAAGTGGAAACCTACCTTGTCTTAATGAGATGCAAGGTAGGCGTTCCTGTGCAAAAAATGACTCTATGGCCTTAACGCCATATTTATACTCCCATGCAAAAATGGTGCATGGGAAGGAGGAAGGGTCAGGGCAGGTGTTAGGGGACCTGTGGGCCTAGTTCCATGGTAGAACACCATGGAATAAGCCCACAGGTGCCCTTCCCAGGCCCTAGGGACACCCCCCACACACACACCAGAGGGACTGCAGAGGATGGGGACCCCATCCCAGGTAAGTATTACATTTTATTTTTTAAAGTGCCATAGAGGGCCCTGAAATGGACTCCCCTACATGGCACTGGGTGCAATGTCCATGCTCAGGGGGACACTGGTCCTCTGTGCTAGACATTGGGGTGGTCAGGAGTCATGTGGTATGGATGGGTTAGCATCAGAAAATGACTCTAGGCAGGTTAGAGCCATTTTTTTTTACTCTAACCTGGCTAATGTCATTTTTTGGTGCAAAACTCCCTTCTTTCATAGCGCCAGCCCCACCCGACTAACGTCACAGTTTTTTACGCTAGCCCACCCTTTGCACTGGCTTGCACCATTTCATAAATATGGTGCCTGGCTGGTGCACAGAAATTCTGCAAGCTGGTGCTAACCTTTTTGGTGCTAAACAGAGTAGGTGCAGTTGTGCAACAAAAAGTATAAATCAGGGTCATAGTATCCACTTGTTTTAGGTAGTTGCTACCTACTGCTGATAAAAAAAGCATGAATTTTCTGCCATACAGGCCTAGAGAGGCAGGTGAAGGTTTCAGACTATCCAAGACCTACTGGTTTTCAATGTCTCCTTGTAGGGTATTGCAACTTAAATGGCCCAGCAACTTTCTTGCAGGCTGACACCATGTTCAGGAGGAGAAGGTATAATATTGCTGTGGTGGGTGGTAGGAGTGCTGTAAATAAGGCACCTGCTCTGTAATATGGTCTTGAAACTATCTCTGTGGTTGATAACTGCCTCTGTAAGGGGAAAATCTTCTGACTCTGGATTCACAGAAGGGCACTTGCATCCTGCATAGCTGGATCACAACAGATCGAGCTGTGCCTCTGCCATATTTTTTTGGCTGTAGTCCCAAAAGGTTTCTTCCTCTGAAAGGCATGTCCAAGGTTCAATGCTATATTTCTGGATGAAAAAAAAGTGGAATTCAGCAAACCGTACTGCCTAAAACTGCTGCTCCTGCTCTCTTGCAAACCCCGTAGAAGCAGTGTCCCTTGGTCAGCTGATCTTTGTTACTGGAGCTTTCTTATTCTCTCACAGAATTATCTCTTGTTGTTTGCCTTTTGCCAGTAGATTTCTGTGCACATCTACCTATTTTATCATCTGACAATGGTCCAAGTATTTGCTGCTCAAATGGAAGTTGCAACCCGTTGCTATAATGTTTATTGCGAGGTATCCATTTTAGACCCCTCGCTATTTGCAGAGGATATACATGGGGCGGTGGATTGTGTGAAGGGTGCTGTGTAGCATGCATGATTACTGAACCAGCACACGGATGTCCGGTGAAATATGCTGAGGAATAATCGAGGGCCTTATATTTTGTGTCTAGGAGTGATGCTGTGCAGAAACTAAAGCCACAGCCTGTATAATTATAACACCTTGCCATATGACTTCCACAATGAAGAAAGCCTTAACCACTTAGAAGCTCTATCCAACAACGATTAGAAATGAGCAATGGAACCAGGAAGTGAATTCACAGGAGGATTTATAGCTTTTAAAGATGAGGATTTTAAATAAGTTTTCCTAATCAGTTGAAAGGCGCGGGCGTTGTTTCAAAATCTCTACCTCTTACTGATCCGCATTACTCGAATCAGTGTCTGCTTGAGGGAAGACAAAGGTAGTGTACAATGTTACACATAACAGGGCAACCATGTTGCTGATGGCTTTGAAAATGAGGGACGTGGAAAAGCCAATGTTGACTGAGCAGGAGGAGTTTGAGGCAGTGGCACTGTTGGTCTGTGGACTCTTTTGAAGGTGGAAAAAAGCATAGTAGTCTAACTTTACTTAGTGTAGATCAACTGGAACTCTCAACATCAGAAGGGCCCTGATGCCAAGGATCCTCATAGTATTCATTGTAAATCCTGTCATAATGAGGATGACCATTACCTCATTACATGTTTTCTTCTCCACTCTGTCATAATGAATGGGAACCTCTGTAGCATTGTGGCCACAGTTCTCTTATTCATCATCATCTTCCTCATGATACCACAGATGGAATTGCATTGGGCTAGTTGCTGGCCCTCATGAATCTTAATCTTGAGGCTCTGCAAGGTGAAGTATCCTGCAATAACAAGACTGAAGAAGATTCTATGGCTGACTTCAGACCCAGTATTTAGGGTTGTCCAGACCAAACAGATTCTTCAATAGCAAGGTTGTTGTTGATGACACAGGTCTTCATCATGTTCTCAGAGGCAGAGGAAATGAGGGTTCGTAACCGACATGGCTCGGTGACAGGCGCCACACAGTTTGGACCCTGCCTTCTTAAATGACATAATCGACACACAAACAAGAAGAAAACATCAGAAAAAGGCCTGTTAAAAAGCGACAGAGGGGTAGCTCTCCCCGTATCTGTGCTAACTGACATGGAAAGATAAGAACTTTTTTGCACACCAGGGTGGTGCCTATATTGGTGACCGCGACATCACTTCCAGCGCCAACTACGCCACACAGAGCCGAGCCACCTGATTGCGTGTGCAGGGGTGTTGCTTGAGCAAAAGTTTCCGGATACAATCTGATGCCTGGAGAAATTCAAAGGTAAGGACTCTGCAGTTAGAAGTCTCTATCAGAAAATGTGTTCACAAAGAGAGGTGTTGACAGAGGAGGTGGTAGTGCCATTAATGGTACATCATCAGTGACATGCTGAGTAGCTGATGGAGAAGTGGCACCTGTGGACCAAGAGGCTGTCGTTGGAAGCAGAGTCATTAACAATGCCATTGCAATGGCTTAAGTTTGTCTTTTGATGCAAGAGTACATTAGAAGATGCATAGTTAGACCTATCCAACAGTCTGTCAAACATGTTACTTACCTTCTGGAATGCTCTTTCTGATAGAGACTCTACCTAACTGCAGATTTCTCACCTTACAATATTCACCCGACAACCGACTGAATCCGGAAAATCTTGAGAAGTACCTGTGTGTGCCGATAGGTGGCATCGTTTAGCTCCACGTCAGCATCATTTGTGTCGGAAGTGATGTGGTGGTGCCTATATAGGGGTGTAAAAAATGAAGAACCACATAAAAAACAATATTACTATTGTGACCCATGTGTAGTGCTAAAGGGATCTTTTGGGTAAGAAGTCCAGTTCGAAGAGCAGGCAGGATGGGAGGGTTGGGTTGGTGAGAAACCTGTGACTAGATAGAGTCTCTACCAGAAAGAGCGTTACCAGAGATGGAGACTTCTAACCACAGATTCACACCTTAGAATAGATACCCAAGCAATACTTTCCTGGAGGTGGGTACGTGAATTGGCTTAGATAAAAAAGTCCTCTTTTTTCAGGAGAGCGTTGAGAGGGTGCAGATCTAATATTGGGCAGAAGTCTCCATCATTTTTCAGCACCGGTAAGTGGAATAACAACCACATCTCACTCCTGGTGCGGACACCGTCTCAATGGCTCCTTTGGCCAATATAGCCTGCACTTCTGGATATAGTAAGGAGAGATGGTCCTCTGTCAGCCATTCTTGGGATGATGAAAAGGGCAGGGGTGTATCCTCAAAAGGAAGGGCATACCCCTTCTGCATGATGTGAAGCACCCACTTGTTGGATGTAATCACCAACCATTGTGTATGGTGCCTGATTCGGCCCCCAAATGGGGTGGCTCTGTGTAGTGGAGGTTGAACTAAAAGGACTGGGAGGTTCGGCAGGCGAAGGAGCAGGGAAATAGGCACCATGCTGGGACAAGCTTCATGCCCTTTTTTACCTCTGTGGCCGTGTCCTCAAAAGGACTGGGCAGGCTGCTGGACCAGGCATGGCTGGTGCAGCTGATGCCCAACATTGCCCCTTCGACATTGTAGAGAAAATAGGTAGGTTTGACCACTGACTTTGTGTTTCACCACTGTGCATATTAGTTGTTCAATGTTCACCAGTTGCAGATTACATTTTGTATTCAGTTTAGCTGCCTATTGGCTTTATCGTGGCATTAGACATTGCAGTTGAGACATTGCAGATGAGCTGTGTTTTTCCACATGGTAAACTAAGCTTGTGTTCTTCGTATTTTCTCTTACCGAACACAATAGCATGATAAGGAAGCACATATTTTGTGTTTTTCTTTAGTGCAGGGAAGAAGTTCGCCTTGGAAGAGGGAACCTTGAAATCTTGGCCAATTTTCAACGTTGTTTCTTCCAAATCTGACCTACAGTAGCCAGCATGTTTTGAATATTTACATCTAAGAGGGAAGGGCCTTTCAGAAGGCTTTTTTCAATGATTATTTAAGCTATAAATGGTGGGCAGCAACAAGGGGAATTTCCGAGACCTCAGTCAGGATTGGACATCAAATGCCTGACATTTTCCCGTGAGGGTGGAAATCTCTTTCTCGCAGTTGAACAGGGGTCATCAACTTGCTGGCATGAGAAAGATGAAGAGCACTGGCAGGCCCTACGGTGATGAATTTTGACTTTATTCTTTGCTTTGCAATTATGCTATAATATAATCACATATATTTGCTGTGTACATTGCAGTTGAGAATCACTTTGATATATTTTCCTTTCACTGCTGTGACTATTTTTTAAACGTGTACCTCCGACCTACTAATCTCCCTTTTCAGGAACCTCATAGTGGAATAATAATAAATGTCTTCTTTAAACTAAGAAGTGCATTCCAGACATTTTTGTTAGCTCGGTCATTAGTGAAAGCAAAACATACATCTGGGGTGTGGGGCAAAAGGACTGCTGCTGCAACCTAATCACAAGGGGAAAGGTCAAGTGATCTGGCAGTGACTCTGCTCTCACGAATGGGCTTGAGTGCTGCATCAGCCTTATTGCCAAACAGGTGAAAGCCATCAAAGAGCATGTTGACCGTGAGAACTAGACTTCTTCCGAAAAACCAGTGGCTCCTAACCATTCATGGCAGTGCAGTGCCACTGTAGAAGCCTACCTATGGAGTCCACCAAAGCTAGATTCAGGATGGCGCAGCCTTCCTTGGGCAGCATGGGAAGCAGCTGCGCAACTGAATCCCAAAATGCCTAGAAATACCGGCTCAAGAGCAATGGGCTGTTCACCAACCAAAGGGCAAAACTGGTGGAAGAAATCAGCGTTCCCAAAGATGTCCAACCTCTTGGATTCCCTATCTGGTGGAGTGGTAGGAAACATGCTTTGTGTAACTTTCGCGGTTGGGGCCTGCACCACTCATGGAAGGGGTGCTGGGAGAGGAAGAGTGAATCTCCAGGGGCAGAATCACAGCATTAGGTAATCATGCAGTACACAGGGGCCCCTGTGCAAAGTTTAGCCCAGGCCTTGAGAAGAACATTGGAGAGTTTTATTAAAGGGAAGCAAGAATTCAATTGAACCTGCTCCTTGGTGAAGCACTTCTGTCAGGGCACTGATTTTGAACTTGACAGTTGGCAGCTGGAGGTTAAGGACCTCTGCTGCCCTTTACATCATGGTGGCAAAAGATGCACCCTCCTCTGAAGCCGAGCCCCGACAGGAAACCATGCCAGAGTCTGGGGAGGTATCCAAGTAACTGGTGTCAACCAGCTCCCCATACCAGATTTCCTCATCATGGTCCTCTAGGGGATCATACACCACCTCCTCATCTCTCCCTCCAGGGGTGTCAATGGGTTGAAAGCCCTAGGGGATGGTAGGGCCTGAAGGGGCCAACAACCAGGTCAAGCAGATCTGGTGTGGCACCAGATCAGTGTTGGTGAGAACAATCAGTTTGTCACGGAGCAACCCTAGTGGCATCGGCGACGGCACAGGATGGGACAGAGCTACAGTGGATAGAGGCACTCATGGCAGTCTGGATCCACAGGTGGATCTAAAACACCCAGCTGGCATCAAGGATGAACCCACTGACGGTTACCCAGCAGGGGCACCTCTCAGCACTCTAGGGTCCTATGGTGAGCCATAGGGTGTCAGTTGCCCAAAGATGGCACAGGTGGCACTGTAGAACTCCTAAAGCTTGTCAGGCATTGCTCTGGCACCAGCAAACTATGGGTAACATATAGCAGGCCCTATCACCGGCTCTGCAGATTGTGTGTTGGAGCGGGGCTTAGAAGCACAATGTCGAGAACGTTTCAACTTCTTCTTGGTATTTTTTTACTTTTCCAATCTAGACAAGGAGGTCTTGGAGTGGGAAGACGATTGTCTCCCTGAAAAGCTCCAAGAATGGCCCACAATCTAAAATGGGAACATGAGGGGAGTGGACCCTTCGTCTGCTGTGCCATAAGGAGCTTTATCACCAGCTCACGAATTGTCTTCGGGAGCATCCACTTGCACTCAACGCAGACCTTGGAGTTGTAATCCCAGAGACAAACCAGGTGGGGATCGGACCCAGACATCTGGCTGTGGAAATCCCCACAAGGCTTGAACCCTGGAGGGTTTGCCCTAGCACACTGAGAACAAAGCTCAAAACTTTGACAAACAGTAAAAAAAAATAATGAATGAATGAGTTAGCTCTCCGGATCCGCGCTGTTGAAGATGTAATAATAATTGAGGTTTCCATGAAGGTGAAAGATTCTGAGCAGCGCTTATAAAATGTCTCCTTTCCACATGACATGCAGTGTAATGTTGGACCACTAGGGGGAGTGGAGTTCATTGCACTCCGACCTCATTGTTAGACTTTGGTTCAATTCAAATGTGATGAATGGGCTACTGAGATTAAAACAGTTTTTCTGTATTTCTATAGGAATTTGACTTTACTGTTAATGTATAATCACAGCAGAGACAGGTCCATGGCATGAAGAAACAACTATGTTCTGTATTAAGTGTTGTGATGGACCTTTCACACTTAATTTGGCCTGAACGTCAAAACTATCAATTGTGGCCCCCTCACAACGAGAACTCACACAGCTACAAAGAAAAAACTCTTTGTACGATGCATTATACAGGAGTAATATGTTGCATGAAAAAACTGCACAAACACACTATCCTGGAAAAAGCAAATGTTCTTAGGGAATGCCAGAGTAAGTCAAATGTAAAATGTGAAAATAAATTGCTGTTCCACGGCTGAGAGGCTAATGTCTTTTCTGTTTCTGTTGGCTGTTTCTGTCTCCGGTGAAGGGGCAGAAAATGTACCGGTGGGGTACCTGCCCCACTAGTGACATCACTACTACTGCAAGGAGTATGAGGGAAAGCTAATTGCCTAGTTATAGTTCACAGAGAACAAGAAGCTATAAACCGACAAGTCTCTGATCTCCCTGCAAGTAGCTCATAATTACCATGGTGCTACACAGACCTATCTATTATGATACACGAAGGTTTTAGTGGCAAGGCTAAAAATACATACTTCATCCATCAGCCTGGAAAAATTCCTGAGTATTCCAGAGAAAGCACTAGGTTTGGCTGGAGAATGGGATAAAACTGTACTACAGCAGGAACTTTACAGAGGAAATGGGGCTACATTTGGATTGGTGTGGGTAAAGCAAGTAAATGGTATGCTGTATCTTTAGGATGAGTAACAGTAATCATAGAACCAGGAAATAGAGAGCATGCTCCCCAAATTAGGGGGCAAGAGGCAGAAAAGAGAAAGAACACGTATGAGAGATGACGACCCGAAAATGAAATATATCATAATGGAAAAAAAACAGCCTAGACTCAAGGAATAACACTTATTCTGAATTTAAGAAATGTGACAAATAGACAAATCTAAACCAGAATTATGTATCTTATGATTCCACATGCATTATGGAAGTCAATTCTGATGAGAAGGCAAAATATGGGGCAATTTCTCAAAAACAAGTGGGCTTACTGGATGATTTTACACATTAAAATAACTTGCAGTTGTTCATGTTCCTTTCCTAATAAAAGGTATGGCAGAAATACAGCATGGTCCTAAAGAAAAAGTTACTTACCTTCGGTATTGCATTATCTGGTAGAGACTCTATCTAGCTGCAGATTCCTTACCCTTGATTTTCCGAGCCTGGATCCAGAATCTTTTGCAGAGCAAAATCCCTTACACGCGCCATCAGGTGGCTCCATTCGGTTCCGCATGAAGTCGGCATCAAAAGTGAGGTCTCCTATATAGGCGGCCCGCGGGCATCACTTACTTTTATCACAACTTTCCACGCCAGAACCACAGAGCCATGATAAGAACTAGTGCATATGTGTGACCAAACTAGGCCCTTAAAAATGGATCACCCTACCCTAGTAAACAATGCCGCAGAGCGGGGAGACATGGGTGGGTGCAAGGAATCTGCAGCTAGACAGAGCTTCTACCAGATAATGCATTACTGAAGGTAAGTGACTTGTTTACCTCATAGAGACTTGTAGCTGCAGATTCCTTACCTTTGAATAAATACCCAAGCTACATCCTCGTGGCAGTGGGCTGTGTACAACGTTTTTTGACTAGAAAGTCCATGCAGGACTGAACAGGAAAATGCCCATCCCTGCGGACCTGACTGTCCAGACAGTTATGTCTGGCAAAGGTGTGCAAAGGTGTGCAAAGATGCCCATGTTGCTGCGCTGCCTGGCAGATGTTCAGGACTGGGACTTCACGTGCTAATGCGTGGAATGGGCCTGCAAACCCTCGGGAGGCTGCTTCTTAGCCAGGGCATAGCAGATCTTAATGCAAACAACTACCCACTGTGTCAGAGGCCAGCAGCACGGGTGCCGTGCATATGGCCTCCTTCAGGCTGCATCTTGAAAGTCAGCTCTGCAAAGGGGGCAACAATAGTGCCATACCTCTTGACAAATCTCCTGTAGTACCGGGTGAGGCCTAAGAAAGGCTCTTATCTCTGTCTGGGACTTGGAGTGGTGCCCAAGTTCGAATGGCATCAATCTCGGGTTGTAGGGGCATCACCAGGCCGATTCCTACCTGGTACCAAGTACACCACTGACCCCTGCCCTATCTGGTACTTACTGGCCTTGATAGTAAGGCCTGCAGCTTGCAGCGCCTTCAACACTTCCCAGAGGTGAGGCGAATGGTCCTCCCAACTGGAGCT
Organism: Pleurodeles waltl; assembly: GCF_031143425.1. Lineage (NCBI taxonomy): Eukaryota > Metazoa > Chordata > Amphibia > Caudata > Salamandridae > Pleurodeles > Pleurodeles waltl. The sequence continues at coordinate 1,037,931,658 of NC_090440.1, forward strand.
GAAAACAGCAATGTCGTCAAGGTAGGCGGCACTGACGTTTTCAATCCCAGCCAGGAACGGATTCACAAACCTCTGGAAGGTGGCAGGGGCGTTTTTCAACCGAAGGGCATGACCCGGAACTGGAAGTGCCCCTTCGGCATTTAGAACTTCGACCTCTCTTTGGCCCCATCAGTTAAGGCAATCTGCTAGTACCCAGATGTTAAATAAAACATGCTGGGGGAACTTGGCAGCCCCCAACCAATCAATGAGCTCATCAGCTCTGGGGATGGAGTGGGCGTCAGTCTTGGTGGCTGCACTGAGCCCCCAGTAGTCCACACAGAACTGGAGTTCTGGTGTGGCACCAGGTGCAGCAGCCTTGGGTAGCAAAACCACTGGGCTGGACTAAGGGCTGCTGGAGCGCTCAATCACCTCTAAAGCCAACATCTTGTATACCTCTTCCTTGATGCTGGCCTTCACTCTGTCAGCTAACCTGTAAACCTTGTGTTTCACAGGCAGGCTGTCCCCAGTGTCCACATCATGCGTGCATAGATGGATGACACCTGAAGTGAGTGAGAACAGAAATGCAAACTGTCCAAGTAACTGGTGACAGTCACTCTCCTGCTCTACAGTCAGAGAAGGGGAGAGGACCACACCTTCTAGTGACCCATCCTGCTCCTTGGCAGACAGGAGGTCAGGGAGAGGTTCACTCTCCTTCTCCACTTCATCATCTGTAGACAGAAGCATGGTTAATTCAGACCTCTCGAAGTGGGGTTTGAGGTGGTTCACATGCAGGTCCCTCAAGGGGTTCCTTGAAGGCTGCAAGTCCACTAAGCAAGTAAAGTCCCTCTTGCGCTCCTTCACCTCAAATGGCCATGTCCGTCTGTCCTGTAGAGCACACAGCTCTACTGGAGCCATGACCCACACTTTCTGGCCAGGCTGAAAATTAACCAGAGTGGTATTCTGGTCATACCAGCGTTCCATGTCCTCCCGGCCTGGTTTCTGAAGGCCAGCATGTAGCTAAATACATCCTGGGGTGGCTTCCTGGGAGCTTGCTCCCAGCCCTCTTTCACCAAACCCAGAGGTCCTCTGACCAGGTGCTGATTCAACAGCTCAAAGGGGCTAAAACCAACCCCCTTCTGTGGTACTTCCCGGTAGGCAAACAGAAGGCATGGTAAGAGGACGTCCCACTTATGCCTCATGGAGTCTGACAGACCCCAATCATGCCTTTCATGGTTCAGTTGAATCTCTCAACCAACCCGTTGTTTTGGGGTTGGTAATGAGTGGTCAACTTGTAGTTGACACCACACTCCTTCCATGAACATAAAGTTGGTACCCCAGTCAGATACCACCTCCTTTGGGAAACCCAATCAGGTAAAGATCCCCATCAGTGCCCAGGCCACAATGGGGACAGTCCCTGTCCTCAGAGGGATAGCTTCCAGGTACTGGGTGGCATAGTCCACCAAGACCAGGATGAACCTTTTGCCCAGGGCTGTCTTGGGGTCCACAGGCACTACTATGTCAATGCCCACCCACTCGAAAAGGGTGCTCACAATAGCAAAGGGTTGGAGGGGGGCTTTACATTTCCCTTTATTTTTGCCACTTGCTTGGCAAGTCTGACAGGTCCTACAGAATGCATCTGAATTATTTCTCATTTGGGGCCCATAGAAGTGGGTGACAAGCCTTTCAAAGGTCTTGCCCAACCCCAAATGACCTGCCAGAGGCACAACAAGAGCCAAACCCAGTAGGAAGGCTCTGAAGCACTTGGGTGCCATCAGCAGACAGGCTCGCCCAGGCTCAGAAACCCAGGAGACCATTATCCCAATAAATCAGGTGATCCTTGTTTGGGCTCAGTGCCAGTAGCCTGGTCCTCGGCCTGCTGCCTAAATAGGACACACCTTCTGCTCTGTACAGAACCCCTCCCTGGTGGGACCCCCTTCTTGCTGCCAATGGGACAGCTCAAGTAGGTCTCCCAGTTCGGCTACTTGCTCCCCTGTAGGTGTTGGGGCATCCCCTCCTGGTCAGCCTCCTCCCAGACTGTGGGAACTTCCGGGGGGATTTCCCACACCCCTTGCCCTTTCTTTTGGCAGTCACCTGGGCCACTGTTTCAGGCTCCAGGTCTGTCTGATCACCTGACTGGTTGTCATGGACCGAGTGGTCTCACACCCCCACTCTGGCAACCCTAACACCCCCAAGTGTGACCTGAGCTCCACCTCCTTCCAGGTGGAAGTCTCAAGGTCACTGCTCAGTAGACAGTCAACAGACAGTGGGACTCACAGCTACCCTCAAGGAACCCGAGACCCCCCACACTCAAAGGGAGCCTGCATCACCCTACACTGGCACTCTGAGTTGTCCATTGCAACTACTTAGTGGAATGCACTGGGGACTATCTGCTCTTCAGACAACAGGTGACACCGGACCGTGGTCACACTGGCTCCAGTATTTCCGAAAGCCTCTACCTTCTGCCCTTTGATGGTCACCCACTGCCTGCATTTCTTAGTGTTATCAGGCATTAGGTTTTGCTGAACCATCTCACGCCCCCTAGTGAGACAAGGGTCATCTTGGTTGGTTCCCCACACCCATCTGGGGCCAACTCCTCCCCAAGCGTTACACTGGCAAACCCCTTGGTCTGCCCACCGGTGGGTGGCTGTTTCTACTTAGGACATTTGGGATTAAATCCCTTTTGGGGTTTAATCAAAGGCCCATGGTTTCTCATCTCCTGCAGGGTGGGAATTCTTACCTGTGTTACTACATTGGGGTCCTTTGGAGAACTCCTGTTGTATACCCCGGTCTAACAGTCTGCTTCAGTAATGACCGATCCTTCTTTTCTCCCACATTCCCCACAAACAGTTGGTCAACCACCCAGAACTTTTTTGCGCGTGGTCAAGGTAGCACAACAACACCTTTTTTGGGGTCCAGCTGGTAGAGTTGCTACTCTTCCTTAGAAGGATGTTGGTGACCAAGGAAGGTGATAGTTTGAACCAGATGGAATGGGATCACCACCTTAGAAAGGAAAGAGGCACAGGTGAGTAGCACTACCTTGTCTGGAAATATTGTGAGGTACAGCGGCTTAGATGATAAGGGCTGTATCCCAGCCACCCTCCAAGCACATGTTATGGCCACTAAAAAGGCTGTCTTGATGGTAGGCAGCCAGAGGGGACAATTGTGCAGGAGCTCAAAGGGAGCATACATAAGGTAAGTGAGAAATAGGCTAAGAGCCCACATGAGGCATGAGAAAGGGCGTAGGGGGAAACATATGTACATGCCCATTTAGAATCCTTTACAATAGGGGACTTGAGTAAAGAGGATTGATCAGGTTGCCACAGAATGGCAGACAAAGCAGATAGATAGCCCTTCAGAGTGCCCAGAGTGGAACACTGTTGGGCAAGAGAAAGAATGAAAAGAAGAATATCAGATAGAGAGCCAGAGAGAGGATCTATAGACTTCACTGTACAATATCTTACAAATCTTTGCCAACAGGAGGCGTATACCATTTTTGTGGAGGAACGTCTGGCTGCCAAGATAACGTTACAGACTTCGGGAGGAAGGTCAAATCTGTCAACTGTCGCTGCTCAATCTCCACGCATTAAGGTGCAGAGTTGTCAGGTTTGGGTGGAGAACCTTTCCTTGCTGCTGCGACAGAAGATCCTCCAGAAGGAGTATCCTGATCGGAGGATCGATGCTAATTTTTAGAAGCTCAGGATACCAGACCCTCCATGCGCAGTCCAAAGCCACAAGGATTACTTGGGCCCGGTCATGCTTGATCGTCTTGAGAAATCTGGGTGGGAGTGGTAGGGGTGGGAAGGCGTACAGGAGGCATGACCTCCACTCATGATGAAAAGCTTCGTCCAATGATTGCCACCTTTTAAACTCCAACACGCAATACTGCTGACAATGCATGTTCTCTTTGGAGAGGAATAGATCGAACCAGGGCTCTCCACACTGCTGAAAGAGACCTTGCATCACCTCCGAATGCAGGTGCCACTCGTGATCCACTAGGCATTGATGGCTGAGTTCATCCACCCTGGCATTCAGAGAACCTGCCAGGTTTTGAACCACCATGGTTATGCCCTGCTGTTCCAGCCATGTCCAAAGACGCAGTGCTTCTTGACTAGGGGCCAATGACCCCACTCTGCCCTGCTTGTTACCGTACCACATGGCAGTAGTGTTGTCCGTGAACACCTGCATGGAAGAAATGCCTTAATGCTAGTTGGATCATCCTAAGCTCAAACATGTTTATGTGGAGTATGGATTCTGCCATAGACCAGAGTCCTCTAATCTCCACTACTCCCAGAGGACCGCTCCATCCAAGGAGTGACGCATTTGTCACTACTGTAAAGTCTGATTGGAGAAGGGAGAGGTGTCTGCCTCTGACCTAGTCATGGTTTGAAATCCACCACTGCAGGTCTCCCGCAGTTCCCTCTGAGATCTGGACCATCTTTTCCCTGATGTTGCACCTACTGGACCTTCAGGTCCCACTGCAGAGCTGGCATATGCCATCTGGCACGTTTTACCAGCAGGATGCAGGAAGCCATGAGGCCCAGCAGCTTCAGAGTCAGTCTCACCGAAACCCAGGATAGAGGTCAAAACATCAGTACCATAGCCTGAATATCCTGGATTTGCTGCTCAGGAGGATACGCCAGAAACTGCACTGTGTTCGTAACAGTTCCTATGAAAGACAGCATCTGAGATGGAGTCAGGCACGTTTATAGTGAACCTCCGCGAATGCAGAAGGTTCCCCCTAGTATGGAGGTGGGAAAGGATAGCCTGGAGCAAAACCGCCTTCAACAGCCAGTCGCTGAGGTAGGGGAAGACTGAAACCCATTACCTGCGCAGTTAAGCTGTGACCACTGTCATCACCTTGGTGAACACCTAAGAGGCGCTGGTAAGGCCAGATGGCAGCACGGTGAACTGAAAGTGTTCATGGCCTACTTTGAACCACCTACTGTGGGCAGGCAGGAAGGGAATATGAAAATACGCATCCAGTAGGTCCAGGGCTACCAGCCAGTCTGAGGGTAGTTCGAGGACCTCTGCTGCCCTACGCACCACCATTCATAGAACGCTTCCTCCTCCATAGCCACAGTAGGGGGAAAGACCAAACCAGTATCTGGAGAGGGGTCCAGCCCACAGGCCTCTCCTAGCTCCTCATACCAATCAAAAGATATCTCCAACTGGTGTTCTAAAGGATCCAGTGACCCTTCCCATTCTTCTCCCATGCCTGGCTGTGAATAATAAGGCTCAAGCAATGATCTGGCTCAGTCAGCTCCGGAATCAGTGTTGTGCGATGCTGTTCCGGATATGGATCATCAGTAATCAGAATGGGACTAGTCCAGCCAGTGGGCACCGGGATCGGCGCTGGAGAACTTTGTGTGGGTCTGGAATCAGATCCATGAGACTCCTTGAGAGCCAAGGCCGAAGCAGCCTGCGCGGAACCAGTTGGGGCCTCATACCACCCCACATCCCACTCGAATATGCAGTGCATGGCCTCATAAAAACTCCTTGATCTGAACGGATGTCAATCCGGCTTCTGGAAATGGAGGGAGGAATAGAGTTGAACTAGGCAACGGCTCAGCAGACCCGTGCTGTGAACACCAATGTTCCCCACTCGTCTCGTTGGCCAACAGAAGAGGAGAAGTTGAACTTCTTCTTTGTATACCTCTTTCTCGAGTGTCCCTAGTACCTCTAATGGAAAGAAGAGGACTTGAGGCACTGGCAGCAGTCCTGCGACCTCCTTCTCGATCGGGACTGAGACTTCCTCAGAGTTGCACATGCTGGAGTTAGGGACCGCTCCATGAAAGCCTTCAGCGTCATGGCCCGGCAGTCCGAGCATGACTTGTAGTCGTGGACAAGCTCAAGGCACCAGAGGCAAATGAGATGGAGGTCTGTAACTGACATTGTGCGGTGACAGGCTCCACAGGGTTTGAACCTGGCCTTTCTCAATGACATTCCTCGATACACACAAAGAAAAAACTCGACAAAAGCTAAAAAAAGACCCATCAAAAAGCAACAGAGGGGTAGCTCTCTCCGGATCTGTGCTAATTGGTGTGCCTAGGTGGCACCTATCTAGCTGACTGCGACGTCACTTCTTGCACCAATGACGCCAGGCAGAGCCGAACTGAGCCACCAAACCACACACGCAAGGGATATTGGTCAGCAAAAGGTTTCTGATCCAGCCTGACGCCTTGGAAAATCAAAGGTAAGAATCTGCATTAAGAAGTCTCTATCAGATGTGAATCTGTTAACATTTTACATATTCGCCACTGCTTGCATTAACACACTGTAAGTACTGATATCATTACCTCCACACAGGATCAAAGTAAACACAACACACTTCTAACCACACACCCTACAAGGTGTAGTCTGCTATCCATGTAGGCAAATGCTTCGGCGCTCCACATAGGGGCACAAAGCGCTATATAAGTGTTGCAAAACAATGAAATATAGTAGCTGCTGTAACCCATAATATGAACCATGTTTCATAAAATGAGTCGGAATCTAGCACATTACAGCAGAATACTGGGCAAATGACCAGCACTACTATAAATTAATTTCACTTCTCAGTACCTATGTCTTAACGTTATTTATTCAAGTTTTAAAATAAAGGAAACAGATCAAGCCAAAATATACTGTCAAGGGTCATAAGAACGACGAGTGTTTCTCGAACAATTACGCACAGAAGAATTTAACAATGAGCAGAGAAGCCAGATACAAGACTGAAACAAATTTGACAAACGTCTCCCCACACCCAACTGTAGCAAGAATGGTCTCACAGCTAATCCAAACAGTATTCTGAGAAGAAGACAAATTATCCATATCCCTTTTTATTTTGGAAGCATTAAGACTGAAAACTATTAAATAAGATTTAAAGCAATTAATATTATTCAAGTCTTCCTGTCATGAGTTGCATACCTGAATCCATTGGTGGTAGCCACTGAAAAGAGAGCAGTTTTAATAAATGGGATAAAATATGCCTGAGTCCAGTAATCTTACACTGACTAGAGGTCACTGGGAGAGGTTTCACATGAATAGTGAAAGGGAAAACCCAGAATGTGAGTGTAGTGTGATGATGTCCTGTTGGCTACAGGTCACTGGCAGATTTGCTGAAAAGACCAGAAAGATGGCACTGGAAAGGATTTTTTTGCCTGATGCCCCGGAAGAAAGTTTTAAATGTACATAACAATTGTGCAGGGGTTGTCTCAGTAGTATCTTACAAAAACATATTAATGAATTGGAAATCCCAAGTGAGACCCCGAGTTCTTCGGCTGGTTGGTGGCCTTGGGAAATATACAACTGCGGAGTTCAACTAACCAACGTTTGTTTAAACAAGGCAAGGGAAATAATTTGTTTGCGATTAGGAAATGGACTGCTTTGTGTAACTTGGGAAGGTTAAAGGGATTGTTAGTTCCCATATCCTGAATGTGAAACATAAGAGAGAACATTTATGATATATTGTCAGAGCACTAATGGCTAAATCACTTAAACTAATTGTCTACACACTCGCAGAAGAAAGCTTCTGGAGCAGATGTCGAACCTCAAGCAGAGAAGTCAGCCTCTCCACTTGCAAATCCCAGGAGTATCGTTCTCTTAACTGCAAACGAGAGGGAAAAAGGAAATTGCAAATTGGTTTTTAATCTGATAAATATCACAAACAAAAGAAAGACCTACAAAGACAGAGCCCAATCGCCTACCAAACAGGATATTTAAATAAATCGTAAACTTTTAAGCATCAGCATTACTATCCCTGTATTGATTCCAATGTCATTGCATTACCTGGTTATTGTTCTGCTCTACAAAAAAGGGAAAAATGGAAACCTAAAACCTTACAGACCAATAAACTTGATAAACGCAGAAGCAAGGATATACATAAAACCAATATTAAACAATCTGCAGAGACGGTTGGAAGAAGTCAAGACACCATTCTATGGAGGATTCCACCAAGGACTGCCTACAATAGATCTTGTTTACACACCCAATCACCGGATAACACAAATATGCACTTGAGAGAAAACTCTACACAACAATCCTTTAGTAGGCATCCACTTTCAGCGTAAATGGTAAACAAATGTTCCGGAGCAAACTCAATGTCACCTCGGTTAATAGGCCCTTTTCAAAAAAGCACTATATCAGAGGTACCATGCAGACAGCATCTACTCATTATTTATATGGCAAATGCTGCAACATATAACTCAAAGAGACAGGGTTTCATTGAAGCAGAAGCCAAACAACTTGAGATCCACAAGGATACCTTCCAGGCCAATGCCAAAGATGGCCAGAAGCAAAATAAATCAGAGTTCCAGACACTTTTTGAGAAGGAATCTAAGTACCCAGTGAAGCAGGGCAACCATCCTCGAAACAGTTGCCCAGTTTATCAAAGAGGGGTTTGTTTGGCCTGAAAGAGCAAACCTTTTGAGACCAAGTCTTACTACAAGAAATGGCGGCACCTTCCTAATGATGATGATGGCTTGTGCTCAAAAGGTGAAACAGAAAGCCTGGGCTATATCCTGAACTAATCTGTATAGATGAAAAATAAAACAACTTTTGAATCATTGAGAAACCCTCTTCAGAAGACCAAGGTGACATGACCTGCCAAACAAAAGGGTTAGCTTTTCTCTCTCATAACATACGATTGCAGTATTTCTACAGGAGGCAGAAATGATACGAAAAAGAAATGCTATTGGAAGCACCCCAGCAGACCAAAGGCTCGAGAACTTCCACAGCTTCAGTAACCTCAAAAGGGAAAAAAAGCCTTACAAAAAAACTTGTAATACTGGCAGTAAGCATGCCATCAAATCATTGCACGTGTTAGACATACTGACAGGAAAAAGGAACAAGGTCATGATAGGACGCAAAAGAGCTCAATGGGTTAAACATGGGTGTGGCCCTTTGACCATTACTTCATCAAAGTATTCCATTCAAACTTTTCTGCGGAATTATATTTCCAACATTTGCTGCTCCCCGTTTTGTGGTGGTAGACCTCCCCCTGCCACTTAACTAGTATCTAAAGGCACCAGTCGGCAGTGAAGAAGGATAGTAGCCTATGATCTGCTGTTTCAGACATATATCAGCTTTGGGATTCAAATGTCAGCTTTGTCCGAATGCAATAGCACAGTTTGAACGCATGCATACAAAACTATCTTTCAAAATGATCTTCATTTTTTGTGCATTCAAATTCTCATAACTAACATCTGTGGCAAAGAATAGCAATGCTAATATTGTATACTGACTAAACCGTACTGAAGAATCCATATAAATGAATAGGTTCAACACGTACATGTATCTAGACATTAAGATGTTTGTATAGTGTAATCAAAAGTTTGATACCCTTATAGGAAAAGGTCTTTAGGGATGAAGAAGCCAATGCTCACCACTTGCCTTCACAAGTTTACTGGCTGTAATATTAGTGCTACTACATCATAAAAATTTAGTTGTCAGAATCATGATGTGCAAGTGACTACTGATGCTTTGCACTACTGATAATAACTTCACTTCTCATCATCTTCATATCTTACCACTGGCTTCCAATCCAGAAACAACTTATTTTTAAGGCAATCTGTTGTTCATAAAGCTCTCGCTGACATGGTCCTGCCCATACTCGATCTTGTATCTTTGCTTAGCACCCAAGTCGCACTCTACGTTCAGCCTCGTGAAGTTTTGTTGCCAAGCCAGAGTGATATGATCTCAAGTAAGAATTGTTCATTCTCGTATATAATAGCAAAGTTTTAAAACAATGTACCTCTTATTATTTGTTTGGCAAGTAATCATCTTTCCTTCTGAAAACAAATTAAGCCATGGTTAGTTTGACAACCTCTTTTTTTAACCATAATGTTTCCTTTAAATGCTGGGACACACTAGTTGGGTAGCTGTCATTCTATAGATAAGATCATGCACTAACTCAACCACACAGTCCATTGATGCACGATGTTGCACCTTTCACAAGCACCAACTCAAACCATTACATGTTCTGCAGGTTGAATCTGCAACTAATGCAACTAAATAATGCATTGTTTGCTTTGTTTCATGGCTTATGAAGGATAGCTACTGCCATAACCGAAGCTTATTGGGGCTGTGAAGCTAAGTGATGTATAAATATGTACATCCAGTAACATCATATACTGGAAAACAATTAAAATTCATCTGAAATCATTTTTACGGAAAATCATTTGCTCTACAGTTGCACAATAGCTTTCATCTAGAGTCTGTCACTTGACTGGAGTAAACACAACCTCCTAACATGGCTTTCGTAAGCTTAGCTATCACCATAAGGTACTAAAGTATAGACTGCAGTGATCTAAAAGATAAAGAAGGACTGACCTTGTCACTGATGAAAACTGGGATCTTCATGTTCAGTGCATGATGAACCACACAGAATGTTTTGAAAGATTCATGCTTTCTAGACACATGGCTGATGTAAGATGTTAAGTGCTGGAATCACAGGAACTCATTTTAATCACAAAAGTATACATGCTGCCACATTTTCTAATTTCAGACACCTATCCAGAAGGCACTCAGATAGACCCAGGTAAGCACTGCTCATGTAATTCAGTTGAGGTTGCTTTAGGGCCAATACAGATTAATAACTGGAACCAAGCTATACCTGCCTTATGAGCACTAACTAGGGTGAAACCCATTCTGGAGTGCTTGTGTTCTGGTACAGGGAATACCTAGCCTGGCAGTTCAGGCTGGACTGTTCCCATTGGAGCATGGCTATGACTGAGTTTCATATGGCTGGGGCCGAACCGAGGTGGCATGGTATGTAAAATAACAATGGAGTGGGATGCATTCTAGAGTAATTACTAGTGGCTGAGATTAATTCAAGCATTCAATCCAGAACTTTTTTATATTCTTGAGTGTGTCACCCTCAACTAGAAGGGTATGCCTAGATGTGGGTCCTGTGCACAATATGTCATAGCAACCAATCTATACCTGACTGAGAAGCCCTAACAAGGACAAAACCAGTCCTGAGTTGCTTTTTTTCTGGTTCATGGAGGACCTGACTGGGTAGCTCAGGCTGGAGTATTCCCACTGGAGCAGGGTCAAGACGATTTGCATGTGGCTGGGTCCAAGCCGAGGTGGTATGGTGTGCAAAATAACAATGGACTAGGTTGCAGCCCTGAGTAATAACCAGTGACCGATATTAATTCAAGTGTTCCATCACTTTTTTGTATACTCTAAAGAGAGACGGCACAAACAATCCACCCGTAAAATGGGTTGCAATAGGGCAGATGTCCAATTGTGAAGTCCACAGTCACAGCTGTATCACTGCCAAACAAGGGGTCCAAATCCCTACACAGCCATGTCAGTTGACATAATGGAAGGTGATTGTGTTGTCCAACTGAACCTTAATGGTGCCTCTGGGATGGAAGAGAGGAAAGCCTTCAGAGAGAGGCAAAAGATGGCCCAAAGCTCCAACACATTTTTGTGCTGATACTGCTTCAATGTGAACCACAGACTCTAGCTGTGATATTACCAAGATGAGCACACCAACCCAATGAGGAGGTATCAGTAACTATAGTAGCTTCTGGCTCTGAAGAGCTGAAGGGATGGCCCAGCAGGAGATTGGAGAGGCACATACATCAGTGCATATCCAGAAAAGTGGTAAATTTACAACTAGCAGAGAGATTCCCTTGGTTATAGAGCCACTGTTTACTCAAGCACCACTAAAGGGTCCTCATTTGACTTCTAGTGTGGGCATCAGGCATAACAGGCTTATAACCTGCAAAACTGAGATTGGTGGCAGTGTCACAAGCACCAGTGATATCCCAAAATGTTTGCAATCCTCTGAGGAGAATTGAAAGCCTTCATAAAGTTTGTGTCTAATGATGCTCTTATAAAGGTCAAACTCTGCAAGGGGATGAGGGTCAACTTTTCAGCATTGACAGTAATATCCAAGAAGTGTAGAAGGATAATGATGTGCTGAAAATGTCTTGTGACCAATGCATGTGTTCACCTTCAACAACCATTTGGCTAAGTATGGATACACATGGTCTCCAACATCCTTAGTGAAGTTCCCACAAGCAGCAGAACCTTAATGTATACCTGCAGTGTATTTTGAGACCAACTAGTAGAACTGCAAACTGCTTGTGCTGAGAAACCACAGTGAAATGCAGGAAGCAATAAGGATTGGCAGCTGAAAGTAGGGGTGGTGAAGGTCTAAGTGCATCAGCAATCTCATGCATTGCGGGCCAACAGACCATGACTCAGGAACAGCATTTTGAGCTCATTATGGAAAATGCACAGATTTAAGAAGTGAAGGTCCATGATAAGCCATAGACTGATGTCTTTCTTAGGGAACATAAAGTAAAGACAGAAAATCCCTTGTTGCTTTTCACCAATCACACCATCTCTAAGGCTCCTTTCAGCAGGGGGAGAATTTTCACCTCTAAGGATGAGGTATGTGCCAGAGTGCACATCCTGGTGGAAGGAGAGACGTCTAGAGGGGAAGACAGGAAGAGTAGGGTGTAGCCCTTATGGACCATCCAGTGATCCATTGTAACCATCTCCCAATTGGTGGACAAACGGAAGAACCACCCCAATCCCCTAACACAAGCTAGTGGTGTAGTTGGGGCTGGGGGGGAGTCTAAAAGAGTTTGATTCAGCATAGTGAGCGCAAGATGACAGGGACTGGTGCTGTTGTTGATGCTAATGTCCCTTAGACTCACATCCAAACTAAACAAGTAATGTGTGTGTTGTGGTGTATGGATCAGCTGCAAATGCTGTCATTGATGGGACCACTGTGTCCTGGATAAGCCCAAATATGTTGGTAATACTGGTGGAACTGCTTTGCTGGGAGGCCAGGTCAGTAAGAATGCTGTTGCATGACTGCTTTGAATCACTTCAGGGAGCAGTTGTGTTTCTCACAGATCTGCTTGCCATCAAACGGCATGTCCATTATGGTCACCTCTAAATCACCAGAGAAGCTGAGGAGAACATACAAGCATTTCAGCACATGGTAACAGTTGTGGCCATGGATTAAACTACCTTATCAGCAGAATCCAAGATGCACTCCAAGGTTCACTTAGAGGCATGAATAAATAAACCAAAAACAGATTTTTCATGTGGTCAGGAAGACTGATGACAGACAATTTCACTAGCCTTCATAGAGTATGTAGAAGTCAAGAAGGCTGTGACGTTAGGGGTGCAAAGAGCTGGGCTGTAAGATGCAGATAATTTCCCTCCCGATATCGTTGTGCTAGGGTTCAGTTTATTGAAATAGGTTTATACCACCTGACATTGCACAGAAGGATGCAATAATAAAAACCTTGGATCTGAAGGCGCATGTCTGTATTGTCACGCAATTTGTCTGTGGACCACTAGGCCCGAGAAGAGTTTCTCCCAGGAAGCAAACAGCATCTTCAAGAACATTAAAAAGCAGTAGCAGTTTTGAGGCTGTATAAGGCAGTCACAGGATTGCAGATAAAATGGGAATCCAGGGACATGGACAATTCCAAGGTCTCTGCAGCTTTTTGTACTACTCAAATAAAGAATAGACTTCTCCCTTTCCGGGGAAGTATCAAGGTATCTAACAACTATAGGACCAGGAAAAGTCCAGAATGTGTATTGAACAGACTAAGGAGGCTGCCAGGGTCTGAGTTACCATCCTAGGAGTAGCCATGGTCTTTGTCCAATGTAGCAAGGGAATTATAGTTCAATCATAAAAATGCCTCCATCAGGGCTAACTTTTGGGCTAAGAAAGCTGTTCTTCTGTGGGTTCGTCATCAAAACAGGCACACACTTTATCTCTCATCTTCATACTGTCTTCCATCTGTGAAGCTGAAAGGTGTACTAATGTCAGATTGAAAGGCAATACTCTGAAGGTGCAGAAGGTGATGGGACTGACTTCTAAAGAATCAGTGCTGAGGTGGGAGTCTGTGGATGCATGAATTGGGTGGCATCAGGGTTGACAGAATCGTTAAACCCTTGAGGTGTGGACCAGAAGGAAGAGGGGCTGTCTCTGAATGGTGGCAGGAGTGGGGAAGTTTCCTCAAGGAAGAAGATGACCTCTCCTTCCTATGGCATTATTTGTAAATTTATGGCAAACGTCCTTGAAGTCCTGAAAAGAACAGTGGTCACTTGTAGAGTTTCTGCGGGCCTTGGACAGAAATAATTTGTCCTCCCATTGTCCAATGACCCTGGGATTCATTGAGGAGCAGGAGTTACACACCGATAGGTAGTTGTCTGATCCAAGACATCACATGCTAATATCATACGGATCTGCCAAAGATATATTTCTATGGAATCAAGGACAGTGTTTAAAACTCTAAAATCATAGGAGAAATTTGATCTGATTGCTGATGAAATCTGGGGATTTCTGTCAGTGAAGCGCCAAAAGCGCTCTGGGTGTGTTTGAGGCACTGAAACAGGTACTGACAATAGTTTATTAGTTGGCACCTTCTGTGTCCTGATGCCATCACATCCTGGACAAGAGAAGCTGAGACTGCTGTCACATGGTGTAACCTGGTGACGCTGGAGAGCTATTTCTGGAGTAAAAGTTTCCAGATCCAGTTTGGTGCCTAGGGCATATTTATATGGTGAAGAATGTATGGGAAGAAGTATTATTTATTGGAAAATATATCCTTGTGACTTATTTTATGCAGGTCAAATGATATAATAAAACGTATTAATAAAATTGAAGAATCAGATGTCTTTTTGAAAACATGCCTCTGGTAAAACATTAAGCAAGAATGTTCTAGTCTGAAAATTACTTGGGCAATCTCTCAGGAAATAAAAATCATGTTGGCGGCGGATCTCTGCGAAGCCTCTGGAGATCCACTAACACAGACGGATATACAAGTTTGAACAGGAGCACAATAATGGAATAACAATATAGAACAACAGAATCTGATCACACTGCAGAAAACTGTGCTCTCGTATTTATATTTAAAATTTCTGTCTCATTCAAAGAGAAGAAAAAAAACTTTATTCGGCTGCTTAAAGGCATAAAAGCACCATAGAACATGACAAAATGACAATAATAAATACATATAAATACACTGTTTTGAATTTAATATAAAATTAAAACCATTAAAAGGTATTCACCAGATTAATAAGCACTTAATAAAACATCCACCTAAAACATACGTCATATATATTTAGACCATGTTTGCATTAAAAATATGATATTAACCCTGATGTTTTTCCTAATTATAAGGGCACCTGTCAAGAAACTTGCCACTCCAAATCATACCTGAGGGGTTGGAAGCCTTTGTCAATATTTAGGCAGGTTTAGCTTGCACACATTGTTTCCCTTTTAACAGTGGCACTATAAATCTCGTCTTGGGATATAGTAATGACCACAAAATCGAATGAAATGCAAATTATCGTGCTTAGAAAAATTGTCACATGAACATTGTCTCTCTCACTTTCTTCCAAAAATGAATGACCTAGCGCGAGCACAGGAAGGCAGCTTAAATAAACAGACGACTATCTGACGTTTCATAGGGTGTCCTGCTCTTTATCTGCACGGATCCGGAGTACTGAGAACACTTTCTTATTGCGCTCTTTCCCATATTTCCTTAAAAAGCCTTTGTCTGTTAGTCAAACACTGTCAAGGTTGGCTGAGATGTTCCTATAGAATCCCGTGCCTTAGGTAAACTGACGTGACCCTGGTTTATCTGTGCTCACAAATGTAATGCACCTTTATGTCATCTAGCCCCTGCTGCAGAAACTCAAAATTTCTATTTGCTCTATCCCAGGATCTGTGTTGTTCTTTCTTATCGATGGTCTTCTGCACTAACCACAGATTTCTATGAGGTATACATTTCACTCAACAAAGCCTCCCAGTGTTAACACTGTGATAGCCAGCGTCTTAGATACATTAGGAAACCTCTCCTTATGTTAACAGAGAGCTAATCCTCCACCCACTTCTTTATTTTGACGTTTTGTAAAGCAATTAGCAAGTAATTGGAAGACAGAGCACTCATTGGGCAGAAGCAAACTACTCCATGCAGGGAGATGAGGTCATTAGAAGTGCTTGAAACCAGAAGGCACCTTGTCAGAGAATGGCATAGTTGAGATCTACCTAAGCATATCAATCAAACAAAAGCTGAATAGGTAGTTGTGAAGTTCTGCATTCTCCTAAAAGAGTAATTAAACGTGTAATTCAGCGGAATTTGAAAAGGACGCAAGGGAGTACAGGGTTAAGGCCTTGGTTAGGAGTTAGGTTATATGAAGAGATTCCCAGCAGCCAGAATTACAGCTACAAGTGGTTATCTCTGCATGAAATTCCACTATTTACATATTAAACTCCCTCGGAGTTGGAATAAATATGCATGAGTTTACCATGCAGTATTCCTCACATTGTTCTCTATTCTGACAATGTTATCAAGCACATTTTGCCTGTACCAGGACCAGATGGTAAATGATTGTGTTTTTTTTGTGTATGGCAGAGGTAGAGGGAGAGGTGGAGGAAAATCAGCAGAGGGAAGGGGGAGATTAATTCGGGCAGAGGGGAGCACTGATTGCTCAAGGTGTGAGTGGAAAAGTCAGGGTGAAGCAGGAGGCAAGGCTTGGCTGGTCTTTCAGCCACAGCCTCATGAAGTTTTACCGGATGGGATAATCAGCTGGTAAATAGTGGGTCCAGCATTCTTAAACCCTGGAAAACCAGGTGCAGAACAGAGGGCCAGCAGTGATCAGTGAAGTGGAATTCCATACAGTAATTCCTCTCCACGTGACTCGTGATCAGAGACTAAAGGCCTGATTACAACCTTGGCGGATGGGATATCTGTCACTAACCTGAAGGATATCCTGTCTGCCGTTTCACAAGTTCCATAGGATACAATGGAACTTGCATTACGGTGGACAGGATATCCATTACGTTTGTAATCAGGGCCTAATTGATTTTCATCCCAAGATTTCTGACATTTCAGTACGTGCTTACTGATGGACAGAGATAGCACCCATCGTACATGTGTTTGTAGCCTTCCACATTTTTTGGGGCGTTACATGAGACGGTTCTGGCATGTGTGGGTTTCTTCTTGCACCCAACGACTACTGTCCTGAGGTTTCCCTCTGAGGCAATACATTTTCTAACTTCCGCCACACTCAAAGCCAGAATTACAGAATCTGTGACTGCTGAATCACTTTTTGTTATGTACCAAAGCCATTTAGTGATTCAGAAAGGTTTTAGCAAATCACAAAATGGGTTTAGAAACCCATACCGAATCCCAATTTGGAATGGGTGTATTTTGGGCCCTCCTTCTAAACTGTATCGGAATCAATGGTTTGTGACAGTAAGTCTACTAAAAAAACATTGATTAGTTATGAACTCCAAAGTTTGAGTGGTAACTGATTTATAGTGCAGAAGGTTTCCATTGCACCCTTTGCACTTTGAGAGCCCACTGCCAACTCTCGCTGACGTCTGTCAAAATGAAAAACTTTATGCAAAGCAGCCCCGTTCAACATGCATAGGAACCTGTTCACAAAAAAATGAATAAGTAAAGTAGTATCCAAGGAGTACTACTTCACATATTGAAAAATACTATTCACAAATGCCTGACTGGATACCTACACCTTCCTTGTCTCTCCTGTGCGGAGTTCTTTGTCGTGAGTGCGCAGTACTCGAAATGGGGACGTCTCCATTTTAGGAGTAATGTGGGAGGGCAGAGAGGATGTGGTAGCACAATTGAGAATTCTGTCTATTAAATGGGTTGAGTTAATGGAAAAACAAGGTGGAGTTGGGGGAAATGAAAACACTAAAACACGCTTAAACAGGAAGACAACTGCTTCTCACTACATTTATTCCACTCCTATGTATTTATTGACAGAGCAGCATCAAATCTACTTCGGTCAACCTTTAGAGTAAGCCACACACCTAATATAGCAAGTCAGTGTCACTGCAAGACACTTTCATTGAAATCAATGCAGTCAGGATATAACTAACATCAAAAGTAAAAATAGGAAATACGATGATTTTTAATGCTAAAAATACACATAGTTGTTTCAACCCAACATAAACAATATCTACAATAAGTAATAGAGAACATATATTTGAAAAATGAATCATTCACATTCAACACACCTGATATTTCAACAGGCAGAGGGTAAACAGGAAGGAATCCACCATATCTATCCGATGGTGAACGTTTTTACAAAACAAGCAAATAACACAAGCCTGCTCATTTAAAATGTCAAGACACAAACCTACAAATATTTTTCATCATGTTGGTAACTATCTTAAGTGCCTTGCCCCTCACTAGCAACAAAAACTTTTGGAGGATGATTTACAGGCAGAAGATCAACATCTTTATGATGATCAGGTAAGATGTAATTGACTTGACATGGTGATCCTGGCTACATAGTGGGATGAGGAACTCAATTCACCTACATCTGCTCCCGGCCATGCATGCATATAAAACACTGGCTGCACTCCATTTCCTGGCCACTGGATTATTACAAGGGTCAGTGGGGACCCTACAGGCATCTCACAGGCAAGCCAATCATGCTGATTCAGACAGTTCCAGAGATGCATTACCAAAAGAGTGCACCAGTTTATTGTCATGCCACAGCCACTGGAGGGAAGGCAAAGGGTGGTAGAAGCATTTTATGCCATTGTCTACTTCCCTCTGTGCCACAGATTGCACTTTTGTGACACTTCAGCCACTTTAGCATTGGGAACACAATTTTCACAACAGACATCGATGGTACTCCAACAACATGCGAGTATTCTGAGATGTCAAGGGCTGCTATATTGATGTATATGTTGCTTTTCCTGAGCACGCAAATGCCAGCTACATATTCCAGCAGACACCTTTTGCATGTAAGTTGGCTGCAAGGACCATGTGGGTGCTAGGTAAGTTTTAAACTCTGGCAATGCATGTAAATATGGGACTGTCATCACAAACATTGTGGCTCATAACTTCAACACATGTTCACCCCATAACAACAATATTCACTGCTTGCATTTGTAGATTATGTGTTGCATTCGATGAGGTACCACGTTATATCATATATTACATGACGTTTTTGTAAGTAATGCTGGCATTATCTCTTCCCCTCTCCTCAGCCCTTCTGACATTCAACCATACAACCTCGAGGAAGGTACAATTGGGCATACATATGTATGTGAACTATCACTGAACACACTTTTAGTATCTTTCTGCCACGCTGATCTAACATTGTGTCATCACTAATCATCATTAAAAAGGATTCCAGACTGTCCATGTGTTTGATGTCTAGTAGGGGTTCTAAAACGTAATATGGCATCATGAGGCCACAGCACGTGTAGCTTGTTCCTCCTGTGATGTTGCCCTGTACATTTTACTCATAGTTATTTAAATAAATGATTGCTGGTTAAAAAAAAACAGAAGTTGCAAGTTGGTTGCAACTGTGAAGAACCTTACATGCTGGCCTGGAAGGGTGGCCTGTACATATGCATATTCATAGTCGAATTGTATGATGCTGAAATTGCTTAAAGTATTTGTTTATTACGATACTGCTTAGTAATGTTTGCACTTTACAAATCCTATAGATCAACTGTTGTGGGACATTGAGATGCAACCTAGACACCACTATATGTAACCAAATGAACTGTACACTATTTATAAATGTTTAATGGCGCCAAGTTATGCTGTAAATGCATTTTTATCGTGACGTAAAGGATCTGAAGAAAGCTCAGTTTGACTTTGGTTATTTTTATTGTGGATCTTCGGTCTAGCCCTAGCGATGTTCTTTGCTGCTCTGTGGCAAACTAATAGAAACATTTGTAGCAATGCGATAGACTGTCCTTCATACATGGAATTGCAATGATTGGGGCGAAAGAGTGGAAGAATCTTAGTCAGGAAGGAGTAGAATGGTTAGTTAAACGTGGAATAATGGCTCCAACCAAGCAGTTCTGGTAGTTTTATACATGTGTATGTTACGCTTGACATTTGGTGTCTGAATAAAAGCCCCGGATTGAAAACAAAACGAATATAACAGAAATTGAGGAAGGTTCCTTGTTCGTTTGCCATGAAAAAATGCATTTATTTAGGGTCTGAGATTTCTGCCACTAAAGTCCTCATTACACATCTTTACAATAAATTATTTATCGACCCAGATGAACAAGTTACTTACCTTTGGTAACAAATTATCTGGTAGAGACTCTATCTAGCTACAGATTCCTTACCTTAGAATTACCTGGCGTCAGCTTAGAATCTGGAATTTTTCTGCTGAGCAGTACCCTGCATGCGCCATCGGGGGCGTCGTTTGGATCCGTGTGCGTTGTTGGCTCTGCGTGGCGTCGTCAGCGTCATTAGAGCCGGCTGGGACATCACGGTATTCTATATAGGCACCACCCTGGCACGCATACCTCAGTTCTTTTACACAACTTTCCATGCCAAAAGGGCAGAGTCATGGAAGAACCAACAATTATTTACTTTACTTTCTTGATTGCTTGAGTACAAAAACATACCCTTGAGAAAGGGAAAAATCATGAAACACATAATGTATATATCCGCAGAGTGGGGAGGCCTGGGTGGGTGTAAGGAATCTGCAGCTAGATAGAGTCTCTACCAGCTAATTCGTTACCAAAGGTAAGTAACTTGTTCATCTGATAGAGACTTCTAGCTGCAGATTCCTTACCTTAGAATACATACCCAAGCTATAACTCCTGGTGGTGGGTTGCGAGAATATACTTCACACCAAGAAGTCCTGTAGGACCGAGCGAGCAAAATGCCTTGCTCTTCTCACCTGACTTTCCAGGTAGTAGTGTCTTGCAAACGTGTGCAAGGAATCCCACGTTGCCGCTTGGCAAATATCAAGTACCGGCACGCCTCGAGCCAACCCAGTGGTAGCAGCTTTCCCTGTGGTAGAGTGAGCCCTCAAGACCTCTGGAGGCTGCGCCTTAGCCAAAGCATATCAAAGTTTTATACAGAGAACGACCCAGTGCGAAATGGATCATTTCTGGACTGCCCGGCCCTTCTTTGCACCAACATACCCCACAAAGAGTTGGTCGTCCACCTGGAACTCTTGTGCATTGCAGTAGAACAATAACGCTCTTTTGGGGTCTAGCCGATGGAGACGCTCCTCTTCTTTAGAGGGATTCGGTGGAGCAAAGAAAGTAGGCAAATGGAAAGGGGTCACTACCTTGGCAAAGAAAGAGGCACGAGTTCTGAGGACTACTTTATCGGGATATATCGTGAGATACAGCAGTTTCGATGATAAAGCCTGCATCTCACTCACTCTTCAGGCAGATGTGAATGCCACCAAGAAAGCTGTTTTGATAGTGAGCAGCCGGAGAGGACAGTTATGTAAAGGCTCAAAAGGAGAACACATTAGAAAAAATAAGTACTAGATTAAGGTCCCACTGGGGCATAACAAAAGGCGTAGGTGGAAACATATCTACAAGCCCTTTTAAGAATCTAAGTACAATGGGAGACTTAAACAAAGATAGTTGATCAGGCAGGCGAAGAAAAGCCGATCAGGCAGGCGAAGAAAAGCCGATAAGGCAGAAAGATACCCCTTAAGAGTCCCTAAGGAGGAACCCTGTTGGGTGAGTGATAGAATGAACAAAAGAACATTAGACAGAGAAGAGGAAAGAGGACCAATAGACCTCTCTGTACAATATGATACAAAACGTTTCCACTGGTAGGCATAAATCGACTTAGTAGAGGGATGCCTGGCTTCCAGAATGACATCACAGACTTTGGAAGGGAGGACATAAACCATCAACTGTTGCCGCTCAACCTCCACGCATGAAGCCGCAAAGTTGGCAGGTTCGGGTGCAGAACCTTCTCCTGCTGCTGCGACAGAAGATCCTCCCGAAGAAGCAACCTGATTGGAGGACTGATGCTCATTTTGAGAAGCTCTGGATACCAGACTCTTCGTGCCCAATCCGGAGCCACTAGGATTACTTGGGCCTGGTCGCTCTTGATTTTCTTGAGAACTCTGGCCAGACACGGTATGGGTGGAAGAGCGTACAGGGGGCCTGAACTCCACTCGCGACGAAAAGCGTTGCCTAGCGATAGCCCCCTTGGAAACTCCAACGCGCAAAACTGCTGACATTGCGCGTTCTCTGTGGAGACGAACAGATCTAACCAAGGCTCTCCCCACTGCTGAAAGAGTCCTTGCGCCAACTCCGGATGGAAATACCATTCGTGATCTGCTAAGCACAGCCGGCTGAGCTCGTCCGCCCTGGAGTTCAGAGAACGTGCCAGGTGTTGAACCACCAGGGTTATGCCCTGCTCTTTCAGCCATGTCCAGAGACGCAGAGCCTCTTGACAAAGGGTCCACAACCCCACACTGCAGTACCACATTGCAGTAGTGTTGTCTGTGAACACCTGCACTACCTTCCCTTTCACAACAAGTAGAAATGCTTTTAAAGCTAGTCGGATCGCTTGAAGCTCCAACAAGTTGATATGGAGCTTGAATTCCGCCAGAGACCAGAGACCTCTGATCTCCACCTCTCCCATATGGCTGCCCCATCCCAGAAGTGATGCGTCTGTCACTACTGTGAGATCTAGTTAGGGAAGGGAGAGGAGTCTGCTTTTGACCCAATCAGAGTTCACTAACCACCACTGCAGATCCTTTGCAGTTTCCTCCAAGATCTGAACCATGTCGGTAAGATTTCCCTGATGCTGTGCCCATTGGAACTTCAGGTTCCACTGAAGAGCCCTCATACGCTATCTGGCATGTTTGACCAATAGGATGCAGGAAGCCATGAGTACAACCAACCTCAGAGTCTGTCTCACTGAAATCCAGGATAGAGGCCAAAACATCGGTATCATAACCTGAATATCCTGGACTCGCTGCTCGGGAGGATAAGCCCGATACTGCACTGTGTCCAGACCAGCTCTGATGAAAGTGAGCTTCTGAGAGGAAGTCAGGTGTGACTTCGGCACATTTATAGAGAACCTCAACGAAAACAGGATGTTCGCCGTTGTCTGGAGGTGGGTGACGAGAGCCTGAGGCATCGGAGCCTTCAACAGCCAATCGTCTAGGTAGGGGAAGACTGAAATCCCTAACCTGCGCAGATGAGCTGCCACCACCTCATATCTCCTTCGTGAACACCTGAGGGGCGCTGGTGAGACCGAAAGGGAGCACAGTAAACTGAAAATGGCCGTGGCCCACCTTGAAGCGCAAGTAACGCCTGTGGGCGGGAAGGATGGGGATATGAAAATATGCATCCTGCAAGTCCAACGTTACCATCCAGTCTCCTTGGTCTAGGGCAGACACGACCTGAGCAAGAGTGAGCATCTTGAATTTCTTCTTCTTGAGGAAGAGATTGACATCCCTTAAATCCAGGATAGGGCGAAGGCCCTTGTTCTTTTTGGGAATCAGAAAGTAGTGGGAATAACAACCATTGCCTACTTCTGACATCGGGACCCTTTCTATAGGTCCCTTGGCCAAGAGAGCTGTAACTTACTTGTGGAGCAAAACCAAATGATCCTCCATCAGCTGTTCTTTTATTGGAGGGATAGAAGGAGGGAAAAACTGGAAGGGGAGGGAATAGCCCTTCTGTATGCTCTGCAAGATCCATTTGTCCGATGTGATGGATTGCCATTGAGGGAGATGAAATTGAATCCTCCCTCCAACTGGACGGACATGGTCTTGCAGAACCACACTAGTAGGGCTTGGGTGCAGTGGGGGGGGCTGTGTGGTGACCAACCTCTGGCCAGACCCTCTGGGTCTGACGGTACAATGACCACGTACTCACATGGGATGTTGTGAAGCTGAAGGACGTTGGCTAAGTTGTGGCTGGCGTGTTACCGCGCCCCATCTGAAGCCTCGAAAGGGACGAAAGACAGACTGCTGGCGAGCTAGCGCTGAGAGGCCCAACGATCTGGCCGTAGCTCAAGAATCCTTGAACCACTCAAGTGCAGAGTCTGCCTTCTCACCAAAAAGGCGAGAGCCATCAAAAGGCATGTCCATCAAACTAGACTAGACATCCCCTAAAAAGCCAGTAGAACAAATCCAGGCGTGGCGATGTAGGGCCACTATTGACACAATCGCTCTACCCAGCAAGTCGGTTGTATCCAATCCACACCTGATAGTAAACTTGGCTCCATCTGTCCCATCCTTGACAGCCAGGATGAGAGTGTCCTGTACACCCACCAGGACCTGGGGCAGCACCTGTGCCACCTTATCCCATAAAGTATGGAAAAAACGGCCCAATAGGCAAGAGGTGTTTACTGACCTCAATGCCAGGCTGGAGGAAGAAAACAACTTCTTTCCAAGTTGGTCCAGCCTCTTGGATTCCCTATCCGGAGGAGCGGAAGGGAAGGCACCACGGGAAGTGGAGGCTTGGACCACCAAGCTCTCCAGGGTGGGGTGTTGTGTGAGGAAACTAGGGTCATTTGGAGCAGGTCTAAGGCGGCGGCTGACTGTCCTATTCACAGGAGTCCCTGTGCTGGGTTGGGACCATGTTCCCAGAAGGACATTTCTCCCAGAAGGAGCTTCTTTGAAGGGCAACATCAGCTCCGATGTAGCCACCCCCGGCTGAAGCATCTTTGTCAGACGATTCGTCCTGACGGGCACTGTGGGCAAGTCTAGGTCCAAGACCTTAGCTGCTCTATGCACCACCATAGCATAAGAAGCCCCTCCAACACAGCCACACAGGGAGGAGAGAGCATGTCAGTATCTAGAGAAGTATCCAGTCCACTTGCTTCTACTAGATCCTCATACCAGTCCTGTTCTTGCTCCAGTTCACACTCTAAAGGGTCCTCAGACCCCTCCCACTCCTCTCTTGTTATCCAAAATAAAGCTCAGGCAATGATCTGGGCCTAATCGGCGCCTTCGAAGTTGGAGTTAGCGTTGTATGACGTCACTCCGGCTCCAGATCATCCAGAATGAGGATGGGGCTACCACCAATGGGCGCCGGTGGTGGAGGAAGCATCGACGCTGGACCCGGCGCCGGAGGAGGTCGACTGTGTGGGACCGGCAACGGTCCGGATCTGCTATCAGATCCTGGGGTCCCTAACGGCGCTGAGGCCGAAGCCACCAATGTCGAATCTGATGGGGCCCCTGCGGACCCTGCGGGGCCCGAAGATCCACCAGAGGCGCAGCCCGCTCTGAAACAAGGCGCATAGCCTCAAAATTCTTTAATTTGAGCGGGGGTCACTCCAGTCCCCGGAAAAAGGGGAAGACGCGGAGTCGGCCCTGGCAACAGCTCCACAGAACCGCGCTCTGAACACCGACATTCCCTAGATGCCTCGTCGGCCAACATGCGAAGCAAAC
Organism: Pleurodeles waltl; assembly: GCF_031143425.1. NCBI lineage: Eukaryota > Metazoa > Chordata > Amphibia > Caudata > Salamandridae > Pleurodeles > Pleurodeles waltl. The sequence continues at coordinate 1,037,956,783 of NC_090440.1, forward strand.
TCGAAGTCTGCTTAGACTTCTTCTTTATGTGCCTCTTACCCGAGTACCCCGATGACCGCGAATGCGGTGCCGCGACCTCCTCCTACAATGGGACCATGACCTCCTGGGAGTCACGCCGACCGAAGACAGTTTTCAGACCACCACAAGTTTGAGGGATCTCTCTCTCAAGGCCTTCGGAGTCATGGCCGACAGTCGGAACATGATGTCGGATCATTGTCCTTTTCGAGACACCAGAGACATACTGTGCAGATCCGCGACCGACTTGGTGCGATGACATGCGCCACATGGCTTGAATCCTGTGTTTCTCAAAGACATCTCAAGCAATCAAGAAAAAAGCCTCAACAAACATCGAAGAAAAGGGTGGCTCTTCCCGGATCTGCGCTTAACCGGTGCAGAAGGAAAAGAACTGACGTATGCGTGCCGGGGTGGTGCCAATATAGAAGAGAGTGACGTCACATACTGCTCCAACAACGTCACGAGGAGCCAGACGACACACGTGGGTCTGAACGACCCCACCCGATGGCACGCGCAGGGCACTGCTCAGCAGAGAAATTCCGGATTTGAAGCGGACGCCAGGGAATTCGTTTCAACTGCATTACCTGCCTCTAGGCTACCTTCCGCAATGACTAGCTGAGTATGGCTCTCTAGGCTGCCTTCCACAATGACCAGCTGAGTACGGCCCCCTAGGCTACCTTCCGCAATGACTAGCTGAGTATGGCTCTCTAGGCTGCCTTCCACAATGACCAGCTGAGTACGGTCCTCTAGGCTTCCTTCCGCAATAACTAGCTGAGTATGGCCCTCTAGGCTGCCTTCCGCAGTCTACTGAGTATGGTAGATTTATTTGTGTATACCTGCATATGGACAAACTCAACACCCTTAGGGTGCTTTACACACATCTCTTTCCCCAACAAAGAACAAAATGTTTCTGTTCCGACCTCGGTCTTGTAACAAGGATTACAGCCAGACCAAGGCTGTTCCACGTTACGTTACCCAAAGCTGGATTGTAATCTTTCACTCATGCTGCGGTGAGCCACAGTGACAAAAGCAGCAGGCATCTGTAATAAGGAAACTTGTCTGCTGCTTGGCATTCAGTGACATTGGCATCTGTTCCCAGTAGTATTTTTAGTAACAATTGGCGATATCCTCATTGACCACAATCAAACAGTGTTATTTTTGAAATATGATTGCAGCTCTTCCCAGCATCCTGTTCTTTCACTGTCCTTAGTAAACCAGCTCCTACGATTGTCCAGTAATTGTCACTTGGACACACATTTCAGTTTGTCCTTCTTGCCAATAGGGCCCCATTGATAGCTGGACGCAGTCCAGTCTATCTACGGGAGCTCTCTGGCCAGATGTAAACGGCCTGGGAGAGGATAGGTGGGCTTGCTGGGCGGGGGAGGGACGTAGGATAGGTTTAAAAGGGGAGGGTGGGGAGAGGCAGGCCTCTCTCAGCGCCAGCATCCAGCAAGCTGTGCAGAGTTTGGCAGAGTTGGATCTAGAGGAGTTAGAGTCAGGGAAGGCAGGCGAGTGTAGGCCACCCGCTGGTACACCAACCAGCGGGGCACTTTAGAATAATAAACCCAGCGTGTTTTTGACTTTTTACCGCTCAGGGGCGGAAACAGGCACGAGGGCGGGGCGCGCGCTGTTTGGCACATCGGCCGCCCTGCTTGCACGAGCATGGCAGGGCGGCCCGATATTGAAGCGGTCAAGGGCGCTTTGAAAATTTTGTGCAAGGCAGGACGCGCAGACCTTTTGAGGCCCAGTGTCCTGGACGAAGACTGGGTGGGCTTGACGCGGGCGCCGCAGGCGGCAGCGCGTGGCATGGCAGAGGCGACCGCCGCATGCCTTTCACCCGCTAGGCAAAGGCGGAAGAAGGAAAGGAAAGGCCGCGGGCGCGGCGCTGCCGCCCCCATGCCTGCACCCCAGGATCAGGGAGTGGAGGGAGAGCCCCAGCAAGGGGCTGAGGAGGAGGGAACTGCCAGGAGTGAGAAAGGCAGCCAGGGGGAGGCACCAGGCCCTTCAGGACAATGCAGGAGTGAACAGGGCACACAGGACACAGCGGGACAGGCACCAGGGGACACAGTGGGGGTATCAACAGCCCCTTGATTTGACCGGGGGCTGCAATGGCAGGGGCCGCCCAGGACACGCCAGACAGTGAGGTGAACAGGGCAGCCCAGGCACAGAAGACAGACAAGGCAGGGGCAGCCACAGGAGGTGCAGCTGGCACAGCGGGCACATCAAGCAAGCCAAGAACAGAGGGCAGGGAGGGGAGCATGGGCCCAGCACAACACAAGAGGGGGCCAGGCCGCCAGACATTTGCAGATTGGGCGGCGGTAGACATTGAGGCGCGCATATTAGAACAAACACAGTTAGTGGAAGAGACAGCGCGCAGGTGGGAACAGTTATGTATGGCAAGAGGTGAGGCAGGTCCAAGAAGGGTAAGAGAAAGGCTGGCGAGGCAGGAGGTTGCCCAGATGAAGGCCCTTGGCCAGAGAAAGGCAGCTGGGTATGGGTACCACAGGAGGAACAGGAATTAGAGCAGGAGGCCTGTGCGGCCGGGGGGTCTGGCAGCAAGCCGGTGACGCCTGGCGCACACGGCCAGTCGCAGCGGAGAGAGGCGATGCCTGCAGCAGAGGAGGGCAGAAAGGTGGCGAAGCCAACGGAGCGCACGGCGGCCCCGGGACGTTGGTCAGAAGCGATAGAGGAGTCCCCGACGGCTTTCTCTACCCCGTGGGAACGCAAGAAGGATTCGTCTGGTTTGCGCCAGAGGGGGCCTAATGCGGGGGCAGAACGCAGCATGGAGGAGGTGTGTGGTATAAATGAAGATATGGGAATGGATGAAGAAGTTGAGCTTGAGCTGGATTATGAAGACGAATTGGATGAGTGGGAGGAAGGTGAGATTCAAGAAAAAGAGGTGAGCGGAGTACAAGGGAAGGGAAAAGGGCGCAAGAGCGGCGCAACCCCCTCTGCCATTTCTGTATTACAGGTGCCTACGGCGGGGCAAGGACATACAGAGTCACGTAAAGGAGGCGACAGAGGCAGGACCGCAACGGACGTTGGAGCGGCAGCTCGGGCGATCCAAGGTAAAGGAGAATGGTGGGCGCCGTGGGAGGCAAAGAAGGGGGCAGGGAGCACCACCCAATATAAGTCAGTGGGGGTTGGGGAAGATTCAGTGCACACTTGTTTGGAAACAGGTAACAACGTGGCGAGCGGAGCAGGTAAAGGGAACGATACAGGGGAGGCATTAAAGAAAGGGGGGAAGGAGAGTCGGGGAGAGGTTAGCAAGGAGGGGGAGGACAAAGAGTTAGCGGGACACAAGAAGAGGTTGCCTTACATGGGGCTCGCGATGCCGAAGGCGAGAATTTGGAGACACGAATATGTCGATGTTTTCAAACTCTTGCACACGGATATACAGGCTAAAGAGGGCTCCAAAGAGGAAGAATGGGAACTGGCATGGAGGCCCAGGGTTCCGATTACGATGGATAACTGGACTTCGGCTTTTCTCATATATGCCAGCATATATTGTGAGAGATTCCTGGGCAGGGCAATTGCCATGTTTAAATACATGGATATAATTAGGAAAGCTCAGCTCCACTTTGGGGGGTTTGCCTGGTTAAATTATGACGAGGAGTTCCAAGCCAGAGTTAGCATCAATCCAGAGAAGCCATGGGGAGATGTGGACTCCGAGTTGTGGATGCAATGGATGGCATCGTCACACTCGGCAGCATCAACACATACGGCAAGTGGTCTCCCTGTAGTGTACAAGCCTTTTCAGCAGCGTCCCGCTCAGGGAGGGGCGGGAGTACCTCAGAAAACGCAGGGAGTCACATCGGGGGCTTGCTGGAATTTCAATAAGGGATTTTGCTCACAACACCCTTGCAGGTTCAAGCATGAGTGTTCCAAATGTGGAGGAAAACATCCGGTCACGCAGTGTTTCGCGCTCAATAGTCCTGCAGAACAGTGGAGAGCGTCAAGGGGTAGAGGGAGCCAAGGCGCTACTACACCAAAGGGCACCTACTCCAATTAGACTTGAGGCGCTATTGAACTGGCTGCGCGTGTACCCTGACACGGACACAGCGCTCAAATTGGAGTGGGGGTTTAGAGAAGGGTTTCGAGTAGGTTATCAGGGTACGAGGCGAAGGAGATGGGCGGCGAACCTGCAGTCAGCCAAGGTCATGCCAGAGGTAGTGTGGGAAAAAGTGCAGAAAGAGGTAGGGGAAGGGAGGATTGCGGGCCCCTTTTACGGGTGGCCATTGGAAAACTTAATAATTTCACCTTTGGGAGTGGTGCCAAAAAAGAAAAAAGGAGAGTTTAGGCTTATACACCATTTGTCTTGGCCGAAGGGGAATCAGTGAATGATTTAATCGCACCAGAAGACACCAAGGTGGTGTACGCTTCAGTGGATGAAGTCATATGGATCATCAGGGGGTGCGGAAAACAAGCAGAATTGGCCAAGTGCGACATCAAAGCAGCTTTTCGTTTACTCCTGATCCATCCGGAGGATTTCGCTTTGTTAGGAATGCAAATGGGGGGGGGGTGATATATGTAGATAGAGTCCTCCTGATGGGGTGCGCGATCTCGTCTGCCCTTTTTGAAGCTTTCAGCACTTTTTTGCAGTGGGTTTTTGTGCAACGGAGTGGGCACCGGACGACTACCTGGATGACTTTCTTTTTGTAGGGGCAACACAGTCAGGGTCATGTGGCAGGGCTCTTAGGATGTTCGAGCAGCTGGCCCAGGATTTCGGAGTACCTCTGGCACCAGAGAAAATGGAGGGACCCAGTTGTGTGATGACATTCTTGGGGATCGAATTAGACACAACAGCCTTCATGGCGCGGCTCCCTGCGGAAAAGGTGGGGGAGATGCTGGCTTTCTTAAGGGAGTTTAGGCTGAGGCGCAAAATTGAACTCAGAGTGGCACAACAACTGCTGGGATACTTGAATTTTGCATGCCGCGTGATGCGGGGCAGAAGGACCTTTTGCAGGCGCATGGGTTTAGCAATGTCAGGGGCATCGCTCCCGCATCACAGGATAAGGTTGACAATTGGCCTACGGGAGGACATCAGAATTTGGGACATCTTCCTGACGCAGTTCAATGGGGTTTCAGAGAGGAAGCAACAGTGTGGCAGGTGCAGATCTTTTCGGATGCTGCAGGGGCTGTTGGCTTTGGAATTGTTTGGGATGGGCGCTGGTGTGCATTGGCATGGCCCACTCAACGGCTCGGTCAGGGTAGGAGCATTGCATTCCTGGAATTCTTTCTGTTGTTAGTAGTGCTGGCAGTCTGGGGAAAGGAATTAACAAACAGAACAGTGATCTTTCACATGGATAATTTGACAGTGGTGGATTTGGTCAACAACCAAAAAGCTAGGGACGTCAGGGTTCTGAAGTTATTGAGAATCTTTATGTTGCGTTGTTTGACTTTGAACATAATATTTAAGGCACCACATATCCCTGGGGCAAACAACTCCATTGCAGATTCTTTGTCTCATTTGCAGTGGCAACGTTTCCGACAGTTGGCACCCGGCGCGGAGGAACACAAGACAGCGGTCCCGAAGGACATTTGGGAGTGGGGGCGTGATGGTCAGGAGACTGGTGGAAAGGTCACTGGCAGAATCCACCCATAGGAGTTACCGCCTGGCGTGGTTGGAGGTTCAGGACTTTGAAGTGTATAAGGGACAATTTTGGAGCCAGGGTCGGGGGGCGCTGGAGGCACGAGTTATGCGTTTTGTATTGTTTTTGATTAACAAAGGTTTGTCGCCCACTACGATTGGGGGCAAGTTGGCAGGGGTGTCTTTTTACGGGAGGTTGTTTTTTGGTTGGGATCTAGCTAAGGATGATATTTTGGGAAAAATGCTAAAAGGGTGGGGGAGAGTTTGAGCTAGTTACGGTTCGGGAAGCTATTACTTTTGAATTGCTGATAGACATTTTGCACTTTTTACCGGTATGTTGTTTCAACACACATGAAGTGTCGATATTTAGGTTATGTATGATTTGGATGTTTTTTGGGGCCTTCCGAGTGTCTGAATTGTTAGGGGTGGGCACGAAGTGGGGATTGATGAAAAGAGAAGTGCGGCGCACGGGGACAGATTGGGAATATGGCTGAGGAGGTCAAAAACGGACCAGCTGGGCAGGGGTAAGTCTGGAATCAGGAGGAATGGTCGAAGCCTGCCCGGTGCGAGAATGGGACAAGTTTGTTGTGGGCTGCGAGCTACAAGGTGAGTGGGTTTTTTGGCACCAGAATGGCAGTAAAGTTACAGTTTTTCAGTTATTGTGTGTCTTGAGGATGGCTTTGAGGCGACCGGGCAGGCAGGAGGGGAATTTCGGTACACACTCTTTTAAAATAGTGGCGGCGACGGAAGCAGCCAGGCTGGGCTGGGACTGGGATAAGATCAGGCGCATTGGGCGATGGAGATCAAGGTGTTGCGAACGTTATGTCAGGACATAGTTCGTCGGGGAAGAGTTTCCTGTTGCAATTTGGAGTTGAGGGAAGGGGAGGAAAATGGGTAGTGGGGATTGATGGACAAGAAGCTAATACTTATTCTCGTTTCAGGTTCTGTGAAGGGCCCGGAAATCATGAAGTCAATCACGTGGCTAGTGGAACATTCTTTCCTACACTGGGCGGCCAAATATGTGGAAAGACAGATCTACGGACGGTCATTGGGACTACCAAGTAGTGGGCACGAAGTGCTGTGGTTCGGGAAGAGAGGCATGAAGCGGGGTAATCTGCTTCCTTTTGTCACGTCTTTGATTCCCAGATATGATGGGCACACACCTTGGGGAAAATGATTTGGTACGTCTTTCAGGGCTCACCCTACTGCAACACATGCAGCGAGATTTGGTCATGATGAAACGCAACATGCACGGAACCTGTTTAGTGTGGACAGAATTTGTTCCGAGAAGGATATGGCGAGGGGCACAGAAACACGGGTCAATTGATAGGGCTAGGAGGAAGCTAAATAGGGCAATGCAAGTTTTTGGCGGAGAACACAACATTAAGGTTCTGAGGCATGAGGGCTTGAAGGAAGAAGAGCAGGTACTTTCAGGAACGACGGTGTGCACCTTTCTGAGATGGGGAACGCACACTATGTGATGGAATTATGCTTTCTACTCACAAACTTGTGGGGTGAAATTTGTTGGATGCAATCGTAATGGGTGTGGCATGAGTTGCAGTGGGATTCGCTGGTGGGGCAGCAAAACGCCAAGTGGGTTTTGCTGGGTGGCAGTGGATGGGGGAGGGTGGTGAGTCAGATGCGGGCTTGTTCACCCTTCCAGGGAGGGGGAGAAAGAAGCAGAGGAAGGATGACAGTCGGTGGGGAGGTCAGAGTCAGGCAAGGGGTAGAAGGGGAAAGGGAGATGCATGGAAATAGGAATGGATTGGGTGAGATGCGAAGGATAAGTGGGGGGTTTGAAACGCTAATGGACGGAAAGGAATTACAATGTTAAAGTAAAGGTATAAAAGTTATTATAAAGTTGTTTGTATTCTACATGTTACAAGACTTGAGCAAGCCTGTCCTAATAAATGGCACGTTTACACTAAAAAAGGGTGTCGTACTCTCTGTCCCGATAGGGCCCCGTTGATAACTAGACGCAGTCCAGTCTATCTACGGGAGCTCTCGGGCTGGATGTAGACGGCCTAGGAGAGGATAGGTGGTCTTGCTGGGCGGGGGAGGGACGTAGGATAGGTTTGAAAGGGGAGGGTGGGAAGGGGCAGGCCTCTCTCGGCACCATCATCCGGCGCAGAGTTTGGCCACCCACCCACCCTGCAGGAAAGAAAGGTTGACCGACAGTTTATGAGGAGGGGATGAGGGGATTTAGGAAGGGGGTGGTAAAGGGTGCAATTTATTTTGCCGGATTAGGGCAGGATTTGCTCGGTACGGGCAGTGGATAGGGGAGGGTGGAGAGTCAGATGTGGGCTTGTCCACCCTTCCGGGGGGAGAAAGAAGCAGAGGAAGGATGACAGTCGGTGGGGAGGTCAGAGTCAGGCAAGGGGTAGAAGGGGAAAGGGAGATGCGTGGAAATAGGAGTGGATTGGGTGAGATGCAAAGGATAAGTGGGGGTTCTGAAACGCGAACGGACGGAAAGGAATTACAATGTTAAAGTAAAGGTATAAAAGTTATTATAAAGTTGTTTGTATTCTACATGTTACGAGATTTGAGCAAGCCTGTCCTAATAAATGGCACTTTTATACTAAAGAAGGGTGTCGTAGTCTCTGTCCCGAATGGCGTCATCACCGCCTGCTCATTGACTAAAGGCACCACCCTCTGGCACACAGATTGCTTAACGATGGGCAAATGTAAAGAGGCGCACAATCACTTTATTTAAACAGAGGCCGGCTACGGAGGAGGTACAGTATGCATAAAGACGACCAATTATTTCACCAAAAACAATCTTTGAATACTAACTGTTGTGGAGTTCTTGAAGCGCTGTGAGCTATGTTCATTTTTACACATTTGTTGTAGATACAACCTATTTATTTATTGATTTGTAAACGCTGACACTTATAAAGCTAAAGAGACTTTAGCCATTGGAGCACTGATTCCAAAACAACATATAGTAAAAAAGTTAAACTTTTGATTTACTGCCCTAGTAGAACATATTTTTACCTGTGAGGCACACGGGTGCTTGTGAGCAATGAGCCCGTTGACAAGGTTGCTAGAGCCACCGATGGGAACTTTTTCCAGTTCATTATTCCTCGAATCACTTCCTAGAAAAGTGAAATAGTAATTGTAAGTGTTTACGGAGATGGAAAATCAGACAATATCCATTATTTGACCAGTGCACAGTGCACATTGCGTATTAGAGGATTTTATATAGCGCTTACGCTAATTTGCAGTCGCTTCAAAGCACAACATTTTCTGTCCCATTTGCACCAGCTGACGTCTCCTAATTAGAATAAACGCTAATCAATGGACATGTATACTATAAGAACAGTAAATGTTATGTACCCAAGTAGAGTCAGCACTTCTAGTTCACAAACACAATCATGTTCTTAACTTTTGTGTTAGAAATGGGGTCTTTGGTTGGCAGTCAGGTTACCCCCTGTCCAAGCAAGGGCCCTCACTCTAGTCAGGGTAAAGGAGAATCACCCTCAGTTAACCCCTGCTCACCCCCTTCATAGCTTGGCACAAGCAGGCAGGCTTAGCTCCAGAGCTTTAGGTGTAAAGTATTTGTACCAACACACACAGTAACTTAATGAAAACACTACAAAATGACACAACACAGGTTTAGAAAAACAGAAAATATTTATCTAAATAAATCAAGACCAAAACGACAAAAATCCAACATACACAAGTCAAGTTATTAATTGAAATGCAAAAAGAGTCTTAAATCCTTTAGAAAACAATGCTAGCACTGTTAGCGTTGAAAAGAACCTGGATAGCGTCAAAATAACACACAAAGGCGAGTGTACATCAAAAAAAGTTAGCGGTGTGTCAATTTCTCACCCGCAAGCGAGACAGTGCGCCGTTTCTCCTTCTCCGGTCGGATCGGCGCGTGCTGTTTCTTTTCCCCGCAGTAGAGGGATGCGTTGATCTGGACAGAACACCTCGGTTCCGGGCAGGCTTGTGTTGTGTCTCCGCACCCAGCGATGTTGCGTCGTTGCAGCCTCCATCAGCGTTGCCGTGTGTCCTTTCTCAAGCCGCATGCGTCGATCTTCCAGCCTCGCTGCAGACGGAGTGTCGATTTCAGCCGCGAAGCCGTCGGCGCATCATTTTTCAACCGCGCTCAGGAAGTTGCGTCGAAAATTTCCCTCCACGGGGTCCGTGCCTGGATTTCCAACCTTGGTCTGCCAGCTTCACCTACCAAGGCCCCAGAAACTGTATAGGGCACCACTTGGAAGGGCAGGAGTCTCAGCAGAGAGTCAAGGTGCTGGCAGGGGACGTCTTTGATGGCCCTGAGACTTCAACAACAGGAGGCAAGCTCAGGACAAGCCCTTGGAGATTTCTTCACAAGTAGGAATGCACAAGAAAGTCCAGTTTTTGTCCCCTTACACAGGCAGAATTACCAACTCAGGATAGCTCGTCAAAACACAGTCACAGGCAGGGCAGCACTTCTCCTCAAATCGTTAGCTCTTTTCCAGGCAGAGGTTCCTCTTGATTTCCAGAAGTGATCTAGGGTCTATGGTTTTGGGTGCCCTTTTTAAACCCATTTTGGCCTTTGAAGTAGGCTTACTTCAAAGGAAAGGCTCTCTTGTTTGTGAGATCCTGCCTTGCCCAGGCCAGGCCCCAGACAGACACCAGGGGGTTGGAGAATGCATTGTGTGAGGGCAGGCACAGCCCTTTCAGGTGTGACTGATCACTCCTCCCCTCCCTCCTAACACAGTTGGCTCATCAGGATATGCAGGCTACACCCCAGCTCCCTTTGTGTCACTGTCTAGAGAGAGGTGCAAACAGCCCAAATGTCAAACTGACCCAGACAGGGAATCCGCAAACAGGCAGAGTCACAGAATGGTTTAAGCAAGAAAATGCTCACTTTCTAAAAGTGGCATTTTCAAACACCCAATCTCAAAATCAACTTTACTAAAAAATGTATTTTAAAATTGTGAGCTCAGAGACCCCAAACTCCACATGTCTATCCGCTCCCAAAGGGAATCTACATTTTAATCATATTTAAAGCCGGCCCCCATGTTAACCTATGACAGGGATAGGCCTTGCAACAGTGAAAACCGAATTTGGCAGTATTTCACTGTTAGGACATATAAAACACATTAGTACATGTCCTACCTTAGAAATAACCTGCACCTTGCCCATGGGGCTACGTAGGACCTTCCTTAGGGGTGTCTCACATGTAAGAAAAGGGAAGTTTTAGGCCTGGCAAGTGGGTACACTTGCCAAGTCAAATTGGCAGTTTAAAATTGCACACAGAGACACTGCAGTGGCAGGTCTGAGACATGATTACAGAGCTACTGATGTGGGTGGCACAACCAGTGCTGCAGGCCCACTAGTAGCATTTGATCTACAGGCCCTGGGCACCTCTAGTGCACTGTACTAGGGACTTATCAGTAAATCAAATATGGCAATCATGGAGCTCCAATTACATACACATTTTATATAGGAGCACTTGCACTTTAGCACTGGTTAACAGTGGTAAAGTGCATAGAGTAACAAAAACAGCAAAAACAGAGTCCAGCACAAATCAACAACCAGGGAAACAGAGGCAAAAAGTTAGGGGAGACCATGCCAAGGATGCCAAGTCTAACATTTTGGAAATTTTATCAACCACTAGCAAGTACGGGAAACACATTTTTTAAATAAAAAAATGTTATCAGCTTTTGGAATCAACCAAGTAAAGTACAATCATAGCCGCATCTCACCAGTACACCATAATCAACCATTTGGCAAAGCCCATCCCCAAACCATAGTATGCCCCTCCTGCACCTCCCCCATATCGTATGGTGCTTCTGTGGACAGCCTTGTGCAACATAAATAGGATATTTTAGTTGAGCGCACCAGTCCACTCCTGTTGTCCATTCTGCCAGGGTCGGGCTCTGGGGGATTTCTATTGCTGGGCAATGTCACTCTTAGCAACCAAGGTGGCACCACCCTCGAACCTACGGTCAGCCTGGGAGCTGCTGAACTCATCAACAATGCACAGGAGGGCATGGGGTTAGGCCCAGAAAGGAAACACATTTCACCACAGGCTACATACATTTGAATCTGGAAAATCCAGATTTTTCCACATGTCCTCACTGATCTGCGCCCTACTTTACAAACACACCTGTTCTTTGATAGACAGAGATAGTCGCCAGAGATGCAGGCTGCTGCCAACAAGAATAAATCAACACTGAAACCCCGATCATAAAACAATTTTGACTAGCGATATTGCATGCCTTTGGTGATAAGTAAGGTAGTGCCTAGTGTGAGCAACTGTATTATCAAAGGAGATTTGTGAAGTTGGAAACGTGAGTCAAGAATGTTTTTGCATATTTTCTGTGTTGCATTTTGTTTTTCCTGTGATGTGTTGTGCTTTATGCAGTACTAATGCTTTTCGTTATAGTTGTGCTGTGCTTTTAGAAGTTGTATTGCATTCTGTTTTGACCACTGTGTTGCACTGTATTCTGTCATGCTTCAGTTGCATTGTTTTGCGTTATATTGTGTTGTTTTCTGTGTTTTCTCTGAAGTTATTTTAAATATGTCAACCAATACTGTAACATTTGCAGCCAAAGGCTGCACATTCCTTTTAATTTTTAGTGACAAGAAACGATTTACCACTGTGTAATGGTAAAATGCAACTGCAACTGATCCTGCACATATTTAACACACCCGTCAGCCCAAAACCATGGCAAAGACTATCTTAAATTAGCACTTTCAGTGATAGGCTGGTCAGTCTTTTCGATGTGCTCCTCCCACATAAAGAATTGTAGTGAACAAATCCACTTGAGACATAAAGAAGATTATGGATGCAGCTAAACAGCAGGCACTATGAGATAGCTGCCAAAAGTAGAATGCAGAGCAGACACAAACGACATCACAGCACATCGTTCACTGAAGATATCTGATGTAAAGACATTCCACTCTGAGACCATCACCATGTCTCCCCCTAAATTAAAAAAATACACTACAATCCCCATCTCCTCTGTCAACAATAAAAATACCATAAACAAAAAATAAAGGACAGCGAAAGACAAAAAAAATACAGCATAAACAAGAAAGAACAGGTCTTGAAATTGCTTTGGTTTACATATGAAACTGTCATGCACCTATCACGACGGTAAATATGTTTACGCTTCAACTTCCTATTAAACTGTACATTTTTGCAGTTGCCAATTTAACTTCCATGCTGCGTTCCAAAGCCATTCGAGAAGTATTCCACCAACCATCTGTTAACCTCACAGAATGTCTCTGTACTTCACAAACCCGCCCAGATACCTTGAACTTCGAAACACCTTTCTTCACCATAATGAGATTTTTGAGACTTGCACCTATTGTCCATCTCTCAGTCTGCATGTCACTGCATTTTTTAGCATTAACTCTCTTTTTGCTAATCTCAATGGAGTTAATCTCCATAACTCACATATGTCTCCATCTCTAGAAACCAGTTTAACCACCCGCAAGCAAGTCTTCTACCTCCAACTAGAAGTACTGTCTTTAGAAGTGCACCAGAGTCCCCACAAGTCATGACATGCTTACAGTTCTCTTCTTGCAGCCAGGAATTGTCGTAGGCCAGAGTGTGGGCGACGAATACATTTACATACACTGCACAACAATCAATATACTGTTGTACCTGCCTACTTATTTATGCTCAAAGTAAACAAAGACGTGCATTCCTGACGTAATAAACTAAAACGGAAGCAAACGTCTTCATATCAACCAGTCATTATCTGGACGAGTCTTCATTTAAATAACAGAGAACACATCTTCATTTGAGGGAATTATTGAATTCCTATTTTATTGATTCTCTGCTTGGCCCTCTGACTTTTTTATGTTCCCACAAAATGTGCACCTTCAAATGTACTCACTAATTGACAAAATTTACACTTTCATCACATGTGTAGAGGAAATGAGTGGAATGTTACGGGGAGAGGGTGCTCATTCTTTTATACTAAGCGTGTGGGTGACATCTTTTATTTATACAAAAACGCACAAGCGCAAAATTGGTCCCTGGAAATTTACTAATATGGTTACATTTCAAAGAATTGTAGATCATCACCATTGTAATCGTGAACGACATCATTTATACAAAGAGGGAACACTTCATGTACGCTAATATGCCCCCAAAAGTCTAACTCCTCCTCCCTGTGAGCTATTTAAAACAATGATGAGGTCTTTTACCCACCTCCTATATAATGCAGTAAATGAAATCCACAAATCGCTCACCTCCTGCATGAAGAAAATCTGTGATTATATTTAACTAAACACCAAAGAATACTTGGAAAAACTCCTACTAAACTAGCCATAACACAACAAACAAACAACAATTTCTGTTTTCTTTCTCTAATTCTCAGATAATTCAAGAAGATACATTTCTTAATCCAGAGACCTTATACCCACTAAAACTCTGGGGGTGTCATAAGACAATACATCCATCTACACATTTCATGAACTATTCAAAGACAGATGTTCAGGTCATCCTCAAACCAGCTATGATGCCTTGCTCAGTTAAACAACACTCAATCTCCTCAATTGCTAAAATATTGGAGGATATCATCAATGCAATCTGCATTCAGTTACCCGGATAGGCATTATAGGCACCTGACTAGAACTGATTGTGTTTAGTTGATCCGATGGCTTACTAATTATCTTTGATGTACTATTATCCCAGGTTGAACTTGGAATTAATCATTCCATTCTCAGAATGGACACATATCAGCACAAAAAAGTACTTTGTTAGTAAGGAGTGTAGGAAGTTGGCTCTGTATATACTATCTCAAAGTGAGAGATAGTGTGCACAGAGTCCAAGGGCTCCCCTTAGAGGTTGATAGTGGCAAAATTAGTTAATACTAATGCTCTAATTTTTGGTAGTGTGGTCGAGCAGAAGGCTTATCAGAGGGTAGTGTTAAGCATTTGTTGTACACACACAGGCAATAAATGAGGAACACACACTCAAAGACTTGACTCCAAGCCAATATTTTATATTTAGAAAAATATATTTTCTTAATTTATTTTAGAACCACAACATTCAGGATTTGAAGTAAATACATAAAATGCAAAGTACCCCACACAGGTAAGTAAGGAACTTTGAATTAGAGCAGTAACTTACACAGTATAGGTTAAAATGGTAATAAGCTATTTTAAACGTGGAGACTGCAAAAATCAACAGTCCCTGGGGCAGGTAGGTAAGGTTAAGTTTCTGAGGTAAGTAAAGCACTTACGAGTTCAGTTTCCAGGGCATAGGCAGCCCAACGTTGGGGGTTCAAGGCAACCCCAAAGTCACTGCACCAGCAACACAGGGCCGGTCAGGTGCAGAGGTCAAAGGAGGGCCCAAAACACATAGGCACCTATGGAGAACAGGGGTGCTCCGGTTCCAGTCTGCCAACAGGTAAGTACCTGCGTCTTCAGAGGGCAGACTAGAGAGGTTTTGTAGAGCACTGGGGGAACACAAAGAGGCAGACAAAACACACCCTCAGCAGCACAGGAGCGGCCGGGTGCAGTGGGATTAGCAGGCGTCAGGTTTTCTTTAAAAATCAATGGAGGGACACGGGGTCACTCTGGCAGTGCAGGCAGGGCACAGGGGGGCTTCTCGGGCCAGTCACTGACTGGGCTAGGCAGAGGGTTGCCTGATGGTCACTCCTGCACTGGAGTTCGGTTCCTTACAGGACTGGGGGCTGCGGGTGCAGTGCTTGGTCCAGGCATCAGGTTCTTTGTTCCAGACAGTTGCGGTCAGGGGGAGCCTCTGGATCTTCTCTGCAGGCATCGGTGTGGTGGTGCAGGGGGGTCATCTCTGGTTACTCACAAGGTTGCAGTCGCCTGGGAGTCCTCCCTGCAGTGTTGGTTCTCTGGAGCTCGAGCCGGGGGCGTCAGGTGCAGAGTGTGAAGTCTCACACTTCCGGCGGGAAGAGTGAGTTCTTTGGAAGTTGCTAAAAAGTTGCAAAGTTGTTGCTGTTTTTGAACAGTGCCGCTGTTCTCGGGAGTTTCTAGGTCCTTCGGGTTCAGGGCAGTCCTCTGAGGCTTCTGAGGTCACTGGTCACTGTCGGATGCGTCACTATGCAGGATCTTTGAGTCTGGAGACAGGTCGGTACGGCTGTGGCCAAGTCAGTTGTCGTCTCCGTCATCTCTGCAGGGCTTTCAGGTCAGCAGTCCTCCTTGGTGTAGGTTGCAGGAATCAGATTCCTGGGTTCTAGGTAAATACTAGATTTAGGGGTGTGTCTAGGTCAGGAGGGCAGTAGCCAATGGCTACTGTCCGGGAGGGTGGCTACACCCTTTTTGTGCCTCCTCCCTGAGGGGAGGGGGGCACATCCCTAATCCTATTGGGGGAATCTTCCAAACTCAAGATGGAGGATTATTCAAGGCAGGGGTCACCTCAGCTCAGGACACCGTAGGGGCTGTCCTGACTGGTGGGTGACTCCTCCTTGTTTTTCTCATTATCTCCTCCAGCCTTGCCACCAAAAGTGGGGGCAGTGGCCGGAAGGGCAGGCATCTCCACTAGCTGGGATGCCCTGGGGTGCTGTAACCAAAGGCATGAGCCTTTGAGCCTCACTGCCAGGTGTTACAGTTCCTGCAGGGGGAGGTGTGATGCACCTCCACCCAGTAAAGGCTTTGTTCCTGGCCACAGAGTGACATAGGCACTCTCCCCATGTGGCCAGAAACTGGTCTGTTTGTGGCAGGCTGGCAGAAACTGGTCTGCCTAGCACTAGGAGTCGGACTGGTATTCAGGGGGCATCTCTAAGATGTCCTCTGGGTGCATTTTACAATAAATTCCACAATGGCATCAGTGTGCAGTTATTGTGCTGAGAAGCTGGAGACCAAACTTCCAAGATTTCAGTGTAGCCACTATGGAACTGTGGAGTTCGTATTTGACAAACTCCCAGACCATATACTCTTTATGGCTACCCTGCACTTACAATGTTTAAGGTTTTGCTTAGACACTGTAGGGGCATAGTGCTCATGCCCTCACCTGTGGTATAGTGCACCCTGCCTTAGGGCTGTAGCGCCTGCTAGAGGGGTGACTTACCTATGCCACAGGCAGTGTGAGTTGGGCATGCCACTCTAAGGGGAGTGCCATGTCGACTTAGTCCTTTTCTCCCCACCAGCACACACAAGCTGTGAGGCAGTGTGCATGTGCTGAGTGAGGGGTCCCCAGGGTGGCATTAGACATGCTGCAGCCCTTAGAGACCTTCCCTGGCATCAGGGCCCTTGGTACCAGGGGTACCATTTACAAGAGACTGATCTGTGTGCCAGGGTTGTGCCAATTGTGGGAACAAAGGTACAGTTTAGGGAAAGAACACTGGTGCTGGGGCCTGGTTAGCAGGGTCCCAGCACACTTTCAATCATAACTGGCATCAACAAAAGGCAAAAAGTCAGGGGGTAACCATGCCAAGGAGGCATTTCCCTACAAGGAGGAAGAGTTAGGAGCAATCAATACTGGGCTCTACACTGATTATAATGGATCAAACGATTATATTTACTGACTTTAGTAAGTCACAGTTTATGAAAAAAAAATCCCTAACCTGGATTACTGCATCCATTGCTGAAATCAAATGTAGGTGTCTGACACTGGAGACAAAATGGAGGAAAACAAAACTGAGGAATGATCACAAATTGCTGAAGGACCAATTTAGTAAATATAATAAGGTCACGATTGAAATGACAAAAAACAATGTTTGCATAAGAGACAAACAGGTAGTAGTGAGTCAAAAGAAAGGTTGCAGGTGCTGCAGATGCCTACCCAATGTCTGGCTGCATCCTTGGAGAAAACAGAGGCCTATAACAGATTTCACATAAAACAGATATCTGATTTTCCACTAACAATACACTGGCAATAATGGCAATAAATGTCAGGTTGTTGCCAAACTGTCACCATGAACCATTCATTTCTTGCTAGCACTGATCATTCAGGGAACATGCTTCGATTACAATGTCCTAAGCACTAGTACCAGGAACACAGAGGTTGCTACTACACCAAGAATTACTAAGGTGATCAGCCCCTTCATTTAGGGCACATGCCTGATGGTTTAAATCAATTTGTTCCAACTTCACTAATCAAAAAATGTCCCTTGATTCAGACATCTTTCAAAACTATCCCCATGCTGTTTTTCCCTAGGCACAGCATGTTCTTAACGGATTCAAAGTAAGAAATCTCTTTCTTTTTCGATATACTCATGATTTTATAACAACTAAAGGCATAATTAAAAACTACACATACAATACCTTTTTGCCATTTTAATGTGTACAATCAGGTCCCCACAAAATGCCTTAGGCGCTCGCACTGGGAGCCATAATGACGCCTTCCTGGGCTTACAAACTGAGGGCTTACAGGTCTCACTCCCATATATTAATAGGGTCAGGTTAATTCTTTTGACCGCTATAAAGGTTAGTGTGTATGTGCACATATCACATCATATGAATCTAGTTTGCACTAGTCACTAAGAAGGATTAAGGCTTCTTATAGGGATCATGCTTCACTTTGGGTGTTGATCCATTTGATACATTTTTCTCTGATTTGGTACTTTTTGGGAACGCAGTGTTTACCTCACCACATTTTTTAGCGTGCATGCATATGAGTGTTTACCTCACCGTATCTTTCTAAATCATTTTATTGTATAATATATATGTTTGTATGTCAATTTTTCAATAAGCATCACAGGAGCTTTTGCCTTAAGAACAAAGTGGTATTGGCCACAAGGTGAAGAATGTACTTGTCGGTGAACAGGGCGCTATATGATCCTGGTGGTATTGCTAATAACATAGTCACGGCTATAAGAATGAATATACACATTTGCAATCCTATATATAGGTACCGCTTCCTATGTCCTGATGAAGCCCCTAGATGGAGGGCCGAAATGCATTGACCAACAATCCAAGGAGTGCTATGAATTTATTAACTGAAAGACTTAGATAGAGTATTATACCGCACTTACTCAGTGCATTCCAGCTTCAGGCTTTCTGGATTAGCAGGGGCAGTGATTCTACTCCTATTAGCTCACATTTTATTCTAATCATGGTACTAAAACTGTGTTAGTGACATTGCTGCTTGATGTAATTACAATACTGATATAAAAGTGGTATAGAGTAGGGAAAGATACACATTTGTTATACATCACTTAATCACTGAAAAAATCTTTGAGAAAGGATTTGGAAAATACTAGCCCTATTGGGTATACCGAAACCCCTTTGCTCTTTCAAAAGAGGTCGCAACTTACGAGACTCGTTGGTTCATGCTTCTACCCCAGACACAAAGAAAAAAGACCTTAGAGAAAAGCTGAATCTTTCCCCTGTAATTAAACATTACAGGTGTAATACGTGTGAGGCCTGTAGGTTTACAGAGATCACAAAAAGTATCGAGATCAATGGCAAAATACATAAAGAACTTCGTTTTTTTAATTGCAATACAAAAAATGTCATATTGCAAAAGATGCCCCTGTTTGTTAGCATACGTCGGTCAAACTGTACAACCAGTCAAATCACGCATTTTACAGCATAGATCGGGAATTAGATGCTCTTTACATGACGCTACCCTTGTAGAACATTCTACGGATAGAGACTATAAAAGAGGATGACATTTGGTGGACAGTATTATTCGTGGAAGATACAAAGTACCAAGGAACAAAGATAACATCTCTTTTAGATAAAATGGAAGCCAGATGCATTGAGAAATATGGCACAGCCAGATATGGGCTGAATGATGTAAATGAAATGTAGTCCCTTATACGATGTTAAAAATCAGAATTCTACAGATATGTAAATGGCTTGGGTATGTACATACATTTTCAGTACCTTATAGGGTTTGTTCTGATATACTCTTTGATTCCTTTTCAGATTTGCAAATGTGTTTGTTGTGCATATATATTCTGATTGCCCAAATGGGTTTGGTTTGATATACTCCTCAATATCACTTGAGATATGTAAATGTTCTTGGTGTTTATATATATGCTTAGTACCCCAATGGGTGTGTCCCAAAACACTTTTTAATATCCTTTCCAGAATACTTTGGGTATTTCCAATAGCTGTGTGAATGTTGAGACAGTGTAAATATCGGTGAGGGTAACACTCGTTCCCCCAATACCATCATTTTTTATATTTTTTTCAATTGAAGTTTTCTTACATCTTTAGTGTCAAATGCAGAGTCAAATACGGCCACCAGTTAAAGCTGGTTGGAGCTTTACAAGTGGTGTCTCTCGCCATAAGCGCCTTTTGTGAACCTTATTTTTATATGATTGTCAAGCACACGCGAGCAATAGGTTTACACACGTTCCCCCAATACCATTATTCTATACATCTCTTTCAGAAAAAGTTTTATCATATTTTTATGGTCAAATGCATAGTCAAATATGGCTGCCAACTTCAGTGGCTCGGTGTTAGACAAGAGGAGTTCTCCTCCGCTATGTAAGCATCCTTTAGAACCATTGAGTATTTAAATATGGCCTCCGAACACACTCGAGGTTTGCAAGTCTCCTATGAGCAGTTGCTTCCTGGAACCACCCCGGACTTGTGTATGCCGGAGTTTCATCACCGCAGGTTACAGGCGTCCCTTAGGTTTTGCGATCTGTGGACTTATACAAGCTCGGATTCAAAGTAAGAAATCTCTTTCTTTTTCTAAATACTCATGATTTTATAACAGCTAGAGGCATAATTAAAAACTACACATACAATACCTTTTTCCATTTTGATGTGTACAATTAGGTCCCCACCAAATGCCTTTGGAGCTCGCGCTGGGATCTGAGAGATAATGAGCCTTCCTGAGCTTACAAAGATAGATGTTTTTGAAGAATTTTGGTGGGTCTCACAGTCATATATTAATAGGGTCAGGTTCATTCTTTTGACCGCTATAAAGTTTAGCGTGTGTGCGCACATATCACATCATATGAATCTAGTTTGCACTAGCCACAAAGAAGGATTAAGGCTCCTTATAGGTTTCATGCTTCACTTTGGTTCTTGATCCTTTTGGTAAAATTTTCTCTGATTTGGTACTTTTTGAGAACGCAGTGTTTACCTCCCCACATTGTTTAGCATGCATGCATGCATATGTTTTTTTTATCTCACTGTATCTTTCTAAATCATTTTATTGTATAAAATGTATATGTTTTTATGTCAAAGTTTCAATAAGCATCACCGGAGCTTTAGCAGAACAAAGTGGTATTGGCCACAAGGTGAACAATGTACTTGTCGGTGAACAGGGCGCTATATGAATCTGGTGGTATTGCTGATAACATAGTCACAGCTATAAGAATGAATATGCACATTTGCACTCCTATATGTAGGTACAGCTTCCTATGTCCTGAGGAGGCCCATAGATGGAGGGCCGAAACGTGTCGACCAACAACCAGAGGAGTGCTATGAATTGATGAGCTGAAAGACTAAGATAAAGTATTATACTGCACTTACTCAGTACGAACAATTTTCTAATAGTGATGGTATTGATCAGCACTACCTTGCATAGAGGACTGTGCTTAAAAAAGTGTTTGTCAGCCCATTTTTCCAAATAGTCTTGGATGTTTTTGAGTGCAAATGGACTAAGTACCTTTTGTACGGAAATTGTGATGTATATTTCTTTTTGTGATATAATGTGTATATATATGTTGTAGTGCTGTGCATTGTGTCAACACTACATATTATATGAGCGTTCTTAGGAGGAGGAGCGAGACAAGGGAGACAAGTATACATTTCTGCACAAAAAGTGTGAGTGCTAGAATAAAAAAATGCTTTTCCAGTGATCGATTAATGTCTTCACTGTGATGTATAATACATCAGTATCTTTCCCTACTCTACACCATTTTTATATCAGTATTGTTAGATAGCCCAGGTATAGTGGGGTTACAAGGACCTTCCCCCATGGTTATGGATATCTGCATGATGTAATGACAGCAGCAGAAGAAGTGAATATGGTTCTTCTTCATCTTTTGGACAATATGGATGCATTTTAAAACAGTAGACTTAACCTTGTTGCTGGGTAGGTTCAGGTCCCAGGCTACTGTGTCAGACAAGGCAACCAATGGTTCAGATTTGTTTTGCATAGTTACACACAAAGGATGAAAACTGTCCCTTTTGTATCCTCTGAATAGTAGGTGGAGTCTTGGACATGACATGGATCCCTACGAGCCTCTGTGTTGCTTAATAGCTTCATTACAGTGCCATTTCCAATTATTTTAAGGACAGAGGACCTTTACATAGACGTCTGACTGCATGCCATTGGCCCTAATAATTTCACAAATCTGAAAACTGATTTGGACAATAAAACCTAATGATGACTGACAGTGGATTACAATTAAATGGTGGGAAATGGAGTTTCTCCTCCTAGATCAATTCATAAACATTGAGCTTAAGGATATGACCCAAACCTTTTAGCAAAACAGCAGTACATCTTAGCCGTTGATGGTGGCTGTGATAGGTGAGACAATTTCAGGAGGAAATGGGTACTATTGTACTCCTGTCTCAGTTTGGTAGCCCACACAGCATTAGTGATTTGCTCAGCCTTCCTGATTTTGCACCATCTTGAGCAAGCACTCCTCTATCTTGAATTAAAAAAACTATAAAACAATTGTGGGGTCTGTTATTTATGCTAAGGTTAATTAGATGAATACTATAGAAGGAAGGCTATCAATGAAACAAATTAAATGAATGCAGTCTGTTCAAAATATGACAGTGGGGTTGGTCCTCTAGCTGATAAGATCAAGTAGCATTAGAACCGGCCTAGTGTCCCCTTCCTTCATTGGTTACCCACAGATAAGGGAAATAAATATATATAGGTAAAGTTTTTGACAAAAAAATGTGCTTGACGTGGTGCAATTTTAAAATGTGAGCCCAACTATGACGTCCCTGTAACCTTTGTTGGGCTCACATTTTAAACTTGCACCCCCGTCAAGCAGTTTTTTCATCAAAAACTTTACTGCAAATATTACATTGATGAGATCAATGATGTTATCAAAGATGTAATAAGTGCCATAATTTGTGGGATAACTAGCAGTGCATGGCAAAGGCGCAACTTATAATTACCTTAGGGCACGAGTTATAGTTACTTATGATACCTCTAACTATAACAGGTGAATTTCTATGGTTTTATATTTTTAAAATGTGAGTCTAACTATAACGTCCCTGTGACCTTTGTTTATTTAAGTCAATTTCTATGTTTTTTAATTCTATTTCCTAACTATAACATCCCTGTAACCTTTGTTTTTTTCAGTGAAATTCTAATGTTTTTTGGATGTAAAATAGTTTACATTACTATACGTTACCACCAAACCTTAAGAGAGAGAGAGAGAGAGAGAGAGAGAGAGAGAGAAAGTGAAAGATTGAGAGTGATTTAGGCTTTGATGAATGATACTCTTAGAATTAGATATTTCTGGACAAATTGAAAAGAAAAATGTTTTTGTCAATTAAAAAGAGTGAGACCATCTTTCAGTATGTAACTTAAATATTTAAGGTTGAAAAGAAACTAAAGCAAAAAATGACCACAGACTCACCTAGACCAGAACCCTTAACCTTTAGTGTACATGTCTGAGACCTTAACCACTAGGTCAGGGGTGACTCCTTGCTGTGCAGTGTCCAGACTTAGCTATGACATTCAACCCGCAGATTTTGAAGGGAAAATACATCAATGTTCTGTCACTAGGAAAGTTTAACAGTCAAAACACTAGAACAGTGGTTTCCAATCTGTGGTCCGGGACCCATGGGGGTCCACGAAGCCTCCTCAGGGGGTCCGTGACTGCTTAGAAAATTAACTGACAACAACAGATTAAAAAGTGTACATAAATAAAGTGGCTAAATGTACAATTGAACATTTTAATACATAGTGTAAATGTCAAGGATTTGAAATGGGAGGCTAAAATTTAAATTAGTGTCCTCATATTGATTCATGTGAGCAGTAGCAGTGCAGGTGCATCGAACAGAATATAGTATGGACGAATTGTGGCTTCAATTGAATTTAGAAAAGCTCCAACCTCACTATTGAAACTTTTAATTTATTTGTTTGCGAATTAAATAAAATGTGTCATCATTTGTGTATGTGTTTGATAGAATGCTTGTTGCTGTATTTTTTGTGTATTGTTTTGCGGTTCAGATCATCAGCAAAGTTTAGGCCTTGGTCCCTGGTTTCCAGTAATGACTCATTGGGGGGGTCATCCGGATTCCAATAATGATTCAGTGGGGGGTACCTGGGTTCCAGTGATGATAAAATGTGGGCCCAGAGAAGTCAAAAGTTTAGGAACCACTGCATTAGAAAATAAACAAACACACTGTCATGCGATACTAAAATTTGAACCTTCAACCTAATGACAATTTAAGAGCTTTACCATTAGGCCAGAAGTAATCCTGGTCTGCTGTCCATCAAAATGTCATTATAATATTGTTAATAAACATCTTGCTAGTCTCATTCTTTGAAGTCATTGCATGGAGTGACAATTACAATAACAACCTCTCTCTGTCCCTCTTCCATCCCATTGTGGGATGGAAGAGAGAGACTCACAGAACCGCATGGGGTGCCTCAAAGCCCCCACGGTCAAAGCCAACTCCCCGTGTCCTGCAGGAGCCAGCATTGCTCCCGCAAGCAGGAATCTGCTTTAAATAGCAGCTCCCTGCTTGTGGGGCCAATGGTTTCATCTGTTTCTCTGCATACATATTTGCGTGCAGGGAAACAGATGATAAACTTCACTTTCGGCAAATGAGAGTTGTTTGACAGCTCTCACTTTCAGAAAGTGTAGTGCTTGCTCTATCAAAGCTCCTGCCAAGTCAGAGCAAATAGCTATATCCCGGGGGTGGGCACCCTGGGACATAGCAGGAGCAAATGTATGTGAATTAACATGGAAAACGCAAGTGTTTTGACCCCCCCTTTTTCTCAGCTCCCACTTCATGGATCATCCTGAAACTTACCACGCACAAGAATCACAGCACACTTTTTCGGGAACTTTTGTGAAGAGTTGTTTAACGGTGCCAAAGATATAGGCAAGTCAAAAATGCTTTTTCTATGGAAACATGGTCCTAATTACAACTACCTAGTGACAACTGCCACTAGGTAATACATATATAAACATACACTGAAAAAACAAAGATGACAGGGACGTTATAGTTAGGTTCAGAATTTCCTCCCACAAAACCACAGATATTCAGCAGTTATAGTTATGGTTAACTCAAGTAACTATAACTCATACCATAAGGTAACTATATCTTGCTCCCCAACCATGCACAGTTTTCTCATCAATAATTTTATTGCAAATGTTGCAGTAACATTATCACTGATGCCATAGAAGGTGTCATCAAAGGTGTAATATGTGGACTAATTAGCTGGGCATAGCGAAGGCGCAAGTTACAGTTACCTTAGGGCGTGAGGTAGAATTACTTGAATTAACTATAACTGCAGAATTTCTGTGATATTGTGCGTGAAAATTCAAAAAATAACTATAACTTCCCAGTAACCTTTGTTTTGTTTTTTAGCATGCAAGACGTAAATATAACCATCTTTGTGATGGCTATTGGCCATGCACAGTGGGGGTTGGTCCTCCTGCATACACCCAGACACAAACTGCGCACAGCCTTCAGCCGTACACAGCATGAGGTTGGATGCAGTGGGTGCGTTTTTTTTTCTCAATTCTTCTCTGGATCTGCAGATCTATCAGTTGATTCACAGATCCGTGGATCTACGGTTCAGACAAAAAAACTATTATTTTGCCCAAGAGGGGACCCCTCTATGTGTCCTATGGGGCCAGGATAGGTGTATCCTGACCCCTTATGTGTTTTTGCACTCTTTTATTCCCATCCTGAGCCCATGCAACAAACAAAATGGTGGCCCTATATATCAATATATTTTGGCCTTACTGAACAGACTTACACAAAACCACAAAAGGTGTAATCAATGGTACAAGATCTAGCTTCTTGCCAAATTTGGTGTAATTCTGTTCAGCAGTTTAGGCTATAGACATGTCTAAAGACCATGTAGAAAAATGAATGGAGAAAACACACTTTGGGACACCCCCCCTTCTTCTCAGCCCATGCTTGACAGATCACCCTTAAACTTTCAAGGCAGCAGCTGAACTGACCAAAGTATAAGTCTTGATAATTTTGTGAACTTTCATCAAGAGGCCCCCAAGTTACAGGCAAAACAAAATACTCTATGGAAACTAGATCCTAACCATAACTACCTACTGGCCACCACCAGAAGGATATAAATGCGTGTGTGTGCGTATATCTATCTATATATATATATATATCTATATATATATATATATATATATATAGATATATATATATATCTATATATATATATACACACACACACACTATATACAACTCCGATCTCAATGCTCCATAGATTTATGAAAACAGTGATGCAATGGAAGGGGAATCACAGATTTCCCATCACAATCTGCCCTTCTAGGTTTCACAAAGTCCTAAAGGCTTTTATGTTTAATCTCTGAAATCTAGCTCATATTTAAACTCCTCTGTATGAATGTGATGATAGACTCTTGTGGCTAGTTCACCATAATGGGCGAGTTGTTTATAAGGTTACTGCTGAACACTACTTTGTTACACACAGATGTAAGACCTGGAGGGTACATGGGACACAGGATTGACATGGTTGGTTATTTTTGCGCTGGCTTAGAATTTTGTTTTTAGAAAAAGAGAAGTCATTGAAGGGGGCTGTGAAAGATGAGATAATTTCAGAAGGAAACTGTATCAACTTGCGTGCCTCTTCAAATCCTTCCATATAAGTGGTCAATGGCTTGGAGGGTGGTAAGGATAGATACATACTGTGACTTAGAAAAGGAATTTGCTAAAATAATAGTGAGAAATTAGCATAACAATAAATTCAAGGGGAAATTCCACACCCATCAGGCAAAGCATGCAGATTTTAGGTTGAGCTATAAGGACAAACTTAAGGAGATTTTAGAAGATTTGTTTGAAAAGGATATTACAGAGGCAGTAGAATATTTAGATTGTTACCCCCATTGTGCTATCTTTGCAGAGTTCAGCAGAGTTAAAATTATGAGTGGTCTTAAAGGGCATAGATGATGCCATTTTGGTGATACATTGCCCCTTCAAAACTTGCATGAATGTTGGCTTCAACCCATGGGGTAAGCATATTTTCTCAACAATAGGCCTGACCAGTGTTTATCATCAAACTGAGTTGGTAGAGGTCTATACACACTGTACTGCATTTGTGACTCCAGAAAGCATCTGCGATTATAACATAATGTTAATCAGGCTAGCTAGCACCTCCCCTGTGTTTCAGCGAGTGATGTTCAATTTGTTGGATAGTCTACCACTGGCAAAAGTCTCCCAGGGCAATATTTTTCTATAAGCAAAAAACAGAAAGGAGCACGATAAGAATGCAAATGAGATTTTGGCAGAATTGGAGAATATGGGTTTAACTATAAAATGTTACTATGGGAGATTTGGACAACATGAGATTGAATATTTGGGCCACACGATTTCAAAGAATGGAGTGCAGCCAAAGAAATACCATGCAGATGCTATTGAAACTGCCCACAAGCCAACATCAAAGGAGCAGCTCATGTCAGTTTGGGACTTACTGAGTTTTACACAAGAGCCTCGCTCTCCAGCAACACCATGACAACAAGGACCAACTTCCATAACTGCATGAATAGCATCACAAAATTGATGAAGGACAGATACCTCAAATTCAACACCTACAAGACAGGGGTTCTACTGTTTGGTAACACCACCTCGCCTAGACACGACTCTTAGTGGCCAGGAAGCTGGCCCCTTCCCCCCCCCCCCCCGAGAGCCACATTGGAAATCTAGGAATCATCATAGAAAACAAACTCAACATGAAGCGCCAAGTCAACGTGATATCCTCCACCTGTTTTCTCATTCTCCGAATGCCCCTCAGGATCTTCAAATGGCTCCCGCATGAACCCAGACGCACCGTCACACAAGCCCTCATAACTAGCTAACAGGTGTACGATAACGCACTCTATGCCCGACTCACCACTACACAAACAAAAAAACTACAAATCATGCAGAACTCAGCCTCCAGACTCATCTTAGACCTCCCAAAAAGAACACACATCACCCCCCACTTAAGAAACCAGCACAGGCTCCATGTGCACAAACGCTCCCAATTCAAGCTTCTGCGTTCGCTTACCAATTCCTCCACAAACGACAACCAGCTTGCCTCAACCATTGAATGGATTTTCACCTACTCCCAGATGCCTTAGTTCCTCATCGCTCGCGACCACCCCACACATTTGCCACAGCTCTTCCTGCGATCACTCGTTCACATACCTAGCAGCAAAGGCCTAGAAACGGCCTCACCCCCACCTAACAGCATCTCCCTCCATCCAAGAGTTCAGAAGAGGCTGTTTGACTGAGGCAGAGGTATTGAAAATAGCACCTGGATACCCTCACCGGTGATTAGTGCGCTATATAAATAAAATGATTGATTGATTGAGTTATACATACCTACGCAAGCAAAGATGAACCTCTGAGGAAATTGTTAAAGAAAATATGAAATGTATATGGGATCAGGAGCAGTTGATCAAGAATGAAACTGTGAGTGTGCCATGTTTACAAACATTTGCAATGAATACTAAGGCCCGCATTACGAGTTCAGCAGTAATTACTGCTGCCCACCATGCTGGTGGTCGGCAAAAGACCGCCGTGCTGGCAGCCGGCAAAAGACCGCAGTGGAGGCGGTAAACTTATAGCTGAATTACGATTAAAAAATCAAAAACCGCCAGACAGCAGCCAGGTATCCAACTCCGCCAGGCCGAACGACGGTGGCAAACAGGCGGCTTGAAAACCGCCACGGCAAGAAAAAAATGCCCTCCTAATTACGACTCACAAATCAGCACAGCTGTCGTTCAACGGCGGTTTGCCATTGGTGGGATGGACCGCCGCGGTCACCAAATGAACTCACTAACAACAACACCCCACATTGGACATTTTGAAAACCCCACACCTGATACACATACATACACTTCACACACCCACACTCACCACTATAAAGCATTTACCCACAATATCCACAACCCTTAGCTCGCCTACCTGCTGCCACACAATTCCCGGCCACCTGGAACTCGGAGATACCACAAACCCAAGATACACTCTTGCACACCCCACACGCCTCATACAACTCACTAACACACAAACACGCATCCCACAACATTACCATACAACACCTCCACCCCTTTCACTAACTCACCCAGACACTCCACTACCCCCAAACAACACCACCACTTCCCAGCACTCATATCCACATTTCACACATAACCCACTATGGCACCCGCCGTTTCACTGACAGGGAGTTGCGGACCATGGTGGACAAAATAACCAGGGTAAAGCCACAGCTTTTCAGTGCACAGGTCCAGCAGATATCCATAGCTAGGAAAATGGATCTATGGCAGAGGATCGTCAGCAAAGTGAATACAGTGGGAAACCATCCACGCATAATGGAGGACATCCAGAAGAGGTTGAATTACCTTTAGGGGAAGGCACGTTCCATGGCATCCAGTCATCAGATTGCTATCCAGAGGACTGGCGGCGGTCCCCCACCTCCTCCCCCTGATCTCAATGACTGGGAGGAGAAGGCCTTGGCTATCCTGCATCCGGAGGGCCTCACTGGAGGACTGGACTCTGGTAAGTCACTAATACAGACCCCCACCACCTACACCATTAATGCAAGTCTCCCCCTCCCCTTATCACTACCCCAAAACATCCTATCCCATTTTCATCCCACCCCTTCAATCTCCTGCGTGGCTACGCCGCCCCACTAACACCTACTCAAACTCTGTGCACACAACCACCGGTCCCTGCATGTAATGCTTAAAACACTACAATTTCCACAATTCATCACCCATCCCACAAATAACTATGCACTGCACCCATTTCAAAGGGAGTCCTGCATGGGGCTGTATGCACAAGAAGCAGGTGGCAAATGCTGATAAGGAAATGGGAATGACAGGATTAAGGATATAAACAGAAGGGAACACATGCCAATGTTAATGTTTGAAAGTAAAACACATACACAATGTCCACAATAGACAACTAACTGACTGTCAATGCCATATGCTCTGAAGCATGTGAATACTACTACCACCCAACTGACACACAGTCAAAAACTCTGCAGGACATACAATAATATGTATTTCCCCTCCATAGGTACTACTGCTCATGCCAGGAGGTGCCAGGAAGTGCCAGACCCCCAGCAGAAGGCCCCAGTGATGACAGTCCAGCAGAATGTCTGGATCTGGATGACCACCTTGGACCATCAGGAACCTCTGGTCAGTCACCCTACAGAAGCCCCACCCAGGCCACCACCCAGACCCCACTGCTCGGCCACCACCCAGACCCCACTACTCAGCCACCACCTACAGTTGTGGCCCAAAGCCCCCAGATCAGTGTCTCCAGGTCAGCTACTGCCTGCCCACCTGTACAGGGACTGGAGTCATCACCCACCACCAGGCAAGACGATGAAGGACCTGGTGCAAGGGGGAGTGGGAGTGGGCACCCTGTGGCGGGGTCACAGGCACAGGGGTCAGACCCAGTGGGAGGGTATCTGTGGCCCAAGGGGGGGGGGGGAAACCAGGGAAGTGACTGCAATATCCCAAGTCCTGGCAGCATACCACCACTCCCAGGACAGGATGGGCCAGATACTGCCCACTTTGCAAGAGAACTAGAGGCTGCAGAAGGAACACCATCAGGAGGCCATGGAGAAATAGAAGGCCCACAGTTCCACCATGGCCTCCATCAAACGGGTGCTGAAGGACATGACAGCAATCCTGTGTGAGATGTCCACCTGCCTGCAGGCCCCTTCCAATAGCCACGATACACCTCAGCCCTCCACAGCGGCTTCTGTTAGAGGACCGGTAGTCTTGCCAGAGGACTCACAGGCCACCAGCACCCCTTCCTCTGTAGCCCATGAACCCCCTCGCAAACGTGGCCTGTGAGCCAAACATCCCTCTGAGATTGTAGCCAAGACCAAACCCACTGCCAGGAAATAACCCTCTCCTGAACTGTCTCCCTTACGTGCCAATGACACACCGTGTTGACTTTCTACTGTCAGTGCTCCGTTTTCCAATGGCCCCATGGTCTCTGAACCTGTGCTACCAACAGCTTTGAATACGAAACTGACTATTTTGTTAACCATCTGCCCACTTCTTCCCTATCCCTTATTTTGATCCACAAAACAAACACTGTACATTCACACCCAATGTATTTGTGCTTTATTCACTATGCATGCATGTGATGAACAACTTGTGCTATGTAAAATTTTGAAACAGTAATTTCAGTTGGCTGGAATAATAGTATGCAGGTATGATTTTTTCCAAATCTGAGGAAATGGGTTTCCAAATATTTCACCAGGAATCTCCATATACCTACAAGGCATGGCAAAGGGAATTCTACTATAGAAGGACCTGTCAGTAACATAAATGTAGCACACATTTAGGTACAGTTTGTTTCATTACACATGTACCTGCTTCGTGTCCAAAGTAGTACATCATTGCCAGAGTACTCTCACTTCTTGACTTACAGGTATTTCCTATGTGCCAAGTGCACTACACCAGTAAGTAACTCGGAAATGCTGCTTTTCACATAAGTACAACTGTAGAGGCTATCTACATCAGCTGATGTTAACTCCACCCACATTGCGAAGGACTCCAGGTGGGTGTGCAAGAGCTGAGGACATGTTAAGTGTCAAATACTGACTGGACATGCTGCATGGAAAGAGATTGTGGCCCTGTTTTGCAAACAGTTCATACTTGTGAGGGCATGAAATCACATCCAGGAATACATGACTTATGTGTGTGTACTTTCTTTAGGAGTTCTCAAACACATGAAGCAGTAAGGATAATGTGACAGTACACACATTCTACCACACACACACTGAGGTGTCCACAGCATTGGTTGTAGAATCTGTCAATGTACAGAAAACTAATTAGGTAATGTTGTGGGAAACAGAAGGCAAAATGTACCTTTGACTTATTGGTAGTACAGCTGAATGAGCTGAGTTCTGGAGTTCACGTCATCCTTCTCCCTTTCTTCATCGCTGCCCTCTGTCCCTCAGCTTCCACCGGTGGATTAGGTTGTTCCTCCTCTTCCAGCAAAGATACATGCCTTCTCAGTGCCAAATTGTGAAGCATACCGCAGGCCACAATGATCTGGCAACCCTTGTTTGGGGAGTAGCACAGGGATCTGTCTGACATATGCAGGCACCGAAACCCTGCCCTCATTAAGCCGAAGGTCCTCTCAAGGACTCTTCTTGCCCTGCCATGTGCCTCATTGTAGCCATTGTCACCCTCTGTCCTGGAATACCTCACTGGTGTCAACAGCCAGGATAGATTAGGATATCCAGAATCACCTGGGAAGAGTGGGTAAACATAGCACACATCACCATTGCATAGAGGGTAGAGTAGGAAAGGCAGGTTGCTAGATACAGCACTCTCATATGTCACTCACCTACAAGCCAGGCTCTCTCTCTTTGTAGTTGTGCCTTCCTGTGTAGGACACTGCTGTTCCTCAAAATGTAGGAGCCATGCACAGATCCAGGGAATTTGGCAGTCACTTGGGAGATGTACTGATCTGCAAGACATACCACCTGTACATTAATGGAGTGATAACTTTTCCTATTCCTATACCCTTGTTCATTTAACCGGGGAGGAATGAAGGGAATATGTGTGCCATCTATGGCCCCAATCACATGAGGAATGTGTGCAATGGCACAGAAACCAGATTACACAGTAGGCAATTCAACAGTTTGGGGAAATTTGATGTAGCTGTGGAGGTATTTCAGCAAGGCAGTCAGGACATCCGTTAAGATGTTACTGAACATTGGTTGTGACACCCCTGCTGTCAAGCCCACTGTCACCTGAAATGACCCACTGGACAAAAAATATAGCACAGATAGTACCTGTACAATAGGAGTAATAGCATAGGGATTCCGTAGAGCTGGCTGTAGATCTGGCTCCAATTGGGCACATTGTCATCCGGTTCAGACGGTAGGTCAGTAACTGTGTTGTTCCTCCATTGCTGCCAGGTCAGCTAGGGGCTGGTACACCAGAACATTCCTCAGTCTCCACATGGGTCGGTTTCTAGGGAGGGCCAACACACATTTGTCACCATCACAACACATTAAGAATGATGTCTACGCACACACAACTGCACTAAGTGACATTCGACAAGTGATTACCGTGGTATTCAACCTACATATGCATCCCACTAGTGCCACACATCACATATTGCATGTATAGCTGTGTATGACTGATGTACCTAAAATTTACAATCTAATATCACAGCATGGACAGTGTTTATTGATTGTGCTGCAACACATTTTGCACTTCAAATGGTAGTCGCCTACCCTACATGCAGAGAACACATGGAAGTGACATCACTCCGCTGGTGTAAGTCGCCATGCCGTTAGGCGGTCTGTACCACCGTGCAACTCCTCATTAGTTAACATTGGTGTCTATGGGGAACAAGGGCCAATCATGATCACTGTCAGCGGTGAGAGTGCGAACTGCCGCAGTATTCACCGTCATTATATTTTCCCCTTGTCATTTGACTCCTGCATCTCAACACAACCACAACTCAGCTGCGTTTGCTGCTGCGTCCTGCATCTGGTTGCAAAGATGGCATATGCAACAGGGGATAGGGCCCCAGCCTTCACCCAGGAGGAGCTCACCAAGCTCGTGGACAGGGTCTACCCCTGTATGTGAAGTTGTATGGGCCACCAGAGGAATAGGTGTGTCCTAGAAGTGAGTATGAATGAATAGGAGTAGTGGAATAGGCTATATATGTGAACATGTAGAAAGATGATGGAATGTATGGTGGACTACTGTCAGTATGACTGTACCCCATGTCAGCATGCATGTGGTAAGTCTACATAAATGTGTTTTCCTATGTGTCTCCCATGCAGGATAGTGCCCATCAGAAGAAGGGGTTATGGTAAGCCATCCCCAAGGACGTGTGGACCCTGGGGGTCTATGGCCAGCTGAGCACCCACTGCACTGCAGGACACGGTGGGTGGACCTGAGACGCTGGGTCCTGAAGATCGCGGAGGCCCAGCTTGGACGTCCTCGCAATGAGGAAGGGGTGCTCGTTGGACCCTGACCCCCTAATGGACCGCATACTGGCAGTGGGCAACCCAGCGTTGGATGGGCGCTTGAAAGCACCACAGCAGCCACATTGGGGGTGAGTATTCACACTGTTCTTCGTGCCAAATGTAGTGAGTGGATGGTAGGTAATGTGGAGAAAGTATGCTGTTTCAGTGACACCTAGATGTCAGGGTATGCAGGTGTTCAGCTTCGTGTCCGGGGTACTCAATACATCTGAGCATTGAATGGATTCCTCAGTTGGTTATGCAGGAAAAGTCCAGTGAATCTGTAGGGAACAACTGTCAGTGTAGTGAACTCCAAAGGCTAATTTCTGTAGTGTGAAGGCTATGGTAAGGTGAGGTCTTAGACTAAAGTGTACTGCATGTGTGCCTTCCTGCATGATTGGTAAGTTACTGACTGCCTGCATCCCTATCTTTGTCTTCCCCCCTCCCTCTCTGTTTTCTTGTTAACTTGTGTGCATGAGCATAATGAGGCAAAGGAGCGGAGGCACCGGCGAGTGGGGATGCTGCAGCCCACGGGACCCAGAAGGCACAGTCCACTGATGGCCGAGGGAACCAGTGGGTTGGAGGGCGAAGGGAGCACCATGGGGGAGCCTAGTACCACTGCTACATCAGACTCTGATTTCTCCTCTGATGGCAACTCCATGGTGGTGGCGGACCCCTAAGGGACCACCGCAACATCTTCATCTGCCACCCCCCGCCAGCACTGCCCTCCCAGTAGCTCCTCACTGAGTTGCCTGTGACTGCTCACCCAGGAGGATGGATGTCTCCTTCGCCGCAGCACCTCTGCCCCTGCCCTAGTCAGCTCTGCTGCCCTCAATGAGGAAGCTATTGAACTCCTGAGAACAATCTCTGTGGGACAGACAATCATTGTGAATGCCATCCAAGGGCTGACATCCCAGATGCGGCAAACCAATGCCTACCTGGAAGGCATTCACGGAGCCTTATATGGCCTACAGAGATCGTTTCAGGCTCTGGCCTCCTCTTTGACGGTAGCCAGTGTCCCTGGTACTTCCGTCCCCCCTGCAACCACCTGTGCCCCATCCAGCACCCCTTTCCCCTCACCCTGCACTTATCCCTAGCACACAAACCAACCAGCATGCACCCAGAACAACACACAAAGCACACAAGGACAGACACAGGCACCACAAATCACACCACAGCCATGCACACACTCAACAGACAGATGCAAAAATGACAACAGCCACGCCCTCCACTGTCTCCCCCACCCCCTCCTCCCTTACCATGACCTCACCACACACCCACAAGCACTGCATCTCTACTCCCAGATCCTGCCCCCATTGACACAACCACCACAACAGCAGTCACCCAGACATGCACCCCAGACACCACACCTGCACTCATCACAACCACCATAACAGACACCTGAAGCACACACACCAGACCTGCAGACGCCACCACAACATCCATTCACGCGACCTATCTGCCTTCTCCGGCCCTTTCTACCCCCTCCCAAAACACATAAACGCACCCACTCAGCCACCCAACAGTCATTCACCACACACAAGCTGACTAAGCTCCGACCTGCATCCAAATCCAGCACACCTACACATCCTATGACCACTCCCTCTACCTCCACTCCCAAGACTGTTTCCACAGCCCCTAAAATCTTTTCCTTTCCCGCATTGACCTGTTCCGATCTCCTGGCTCACCCCTTCTTGTCCCTATGCATTTCCTTGGCCTCCTCAAACCCAGTTCCTCCACTTCACAATCCTCCTAGGACCTACCTTGCAGTTCCCATGTCCCTTCCCCACCAAGAAATAAATAGTTCAGAAGCCTGATCCTGCTTCCACCCACCAGTCTAAAGCCACTCCGCTCCATCCAAAGCTAAGACCAAGCTTCCACCCTAGCCCAAGCCTAAGCCCAGGTCCCCCCTTCCTAACCTGAGTCCCCACCACCCACCCCTCGCCCTGCACCCTGAGGTACCTACCCCATTGATGCCCCTGCCCTGTGGAGACCATGGTCGTGTTAGGAGTCAAGTTGGGGCCTTCTTGGCACTGTTGTACCACATAGACATGGACTATTTGGCTTCCCAATGGGCATCTATTGCACATAGTTTCATTCCCTCTTAATTAATTTGTTTAATATATATGGCCAACCTGTCCAGCTGGTGCAATTTGATTCAGTTGTCCTGCCTTTGACTGTGGCTGCCTCGTGTACACAGGTATGTGGATCGTTTTCCTCATCTGTGCGTGTGTACTGAGATTGTGAAGCAATATCACTTCTGTTCCTACTTTGCCTCTGTCTATATTGGTGTGTGAAATGGTGTATGTGTGGTGGTGAGTTTGGGAGTTGGTGTGGATGGTGTGTGTGGGTGATGGCATGTGATGTGTGTTCAGTTGTTATACATAGTGTGGGTAGAGTGAGTGGTATAGACAATGCCATCCTGGTATGGTTCCAGTGTATGTGTGGATGGCACTTCTGGTTGTGTGCCGTATGTGTGTCTGGTATGCCTGTCTGCTAGCTGATGTCTGTGTCGGCTGTGGTTTTGCGATCAATGTGTGTGTGGCATGTTTACATATTGTATTGGTTGGTGTGTGACTGACGTGTGGGTTGTACGTGAGTGTGTGTGTGTGTGTATATGGGTAGGGGTGTTGCTGTGCAAGTGTTTGTGTGTGGGTGTGGCAGTCGGTGTTGGGTGTGTGTGTGGAGAGTTGGTGTGTAATTATCCCCTTCCCTCCCTTGTGTGTTGGTGGGGTACTCACTGTTGTCGTCTTTGTCGGCGCTGCAAGTCCTGCAGATGGATTGCATGTACAAGCACTGGGAAGATCTCCAGTTCACGCTCCATGTCGTTGGCGGCCTCCTCTGTGTCCCTACCGTGAGTGTTTCCTTATGTACTGTTCCTTTCTGACAGGATTGGGTGTCGGTTGGACCACCCTGGAAATCATGGTGGTGTGCTGAGCTGCAATACGGTGGGTGGTAATGTTCTTGCTGCCGGCCTGGAGATAGCAAAAGTCAGCGGTCGGTCCGCACTGGTGGTACAGGTGATGGCTAGCTGTGTTACAGCAAGTGCACCACCGCAGTCGTAATACGGTGGTCTGCACCACTGGCCTTTTGGCAGTTGGACCGCCAGCGTGGCGGCTACGGACGCCAGTAGTTCTTTTTGGTTTGGGGTTGCATTACCACAGATGCAGAAAGGTGGGTCGTGGGTAGTGTATTGTGCATCACTCATGTTGTGTGCTGCTGAAAGGAGCTACTAAGTAATTGATCACAAGCTACAAGCATTTGTGCATGGGTATGGGCCATTTGAACATTTCAGAATGTATTTTAGATAATCAAATTCACAATAAGAACTGATCACAAACCTTTATTTAATTTGTTTGCTCTGGAAAAGAAAGTGTGGAAATTGGGAATTGCCCCTCTCCTCCAAATCGCATTGTTGTGATGTTGTGTATGTTCTAAGGAGGCTGAATAAATGGTTTGTCAAAGTTGCCATTAGCTGGACAGGATGAAGCTGAATATGGCAAAGGTGCGGTCGATTACAAACATTTGGATGTCATGGATAGGGGCAAGGAGTTGGATGACAAATGAATCACAGAAATCTGGTGTAAACGGATGCTTATCTAATAAGAAATATTTGTCAAGAGGTTGGCCTAAGGGGAAGGATGTAAGAGGTAATTTGCCATATTTTTTAAGGTCAAGGATTAGCTAATGAAGCCCAAGGAAAATTGTAATCAGAGGTGACAAAATTGTCACACCATCAAGGTTACGTAGGATGAAAGTGAAGTTATTTAATGAGAGTTATGGTGGCATTTCCTCCATAGAAAGGAAGGCATGAGAAATAGATTAGTGGCCTAGAATTGATTGTATGATTGATTGATAGGTATAAAATTTGTGTTGTAGGACTGATGAGTCAGACAAAGCTTACAGTGTTCCTCCTGGGCCTGAGGAGTGGGCAGTTTAGCCATGATAGAAATTAACATGATTTGATGGGTCCTTTTCAAGTTTTGCCCCAAAAAAATCACATGTGATTGACCTAATTTCTAGTATAGAAAATGGCCAGAGGTCTGATTAGTAGGCAGCATCACAACTCGGTGTTGTAACTCAATTCCTAAAGGATGTTTTCTGCAGGAAAGGTATGTCAGAAGAAGTCATTTCTGTCATTGGTGTTTGGTTTACATCGGAAAATTTGTAGAAATTCGTGCAGCGAAATGGTATGAAACACTCAGTAGCATTGTATCTCCTTGAGTCCTATGGCCCAGTGGAGCATTTTAATAATGTAGTGAAAGAGACTATCCAGCTTGCTCAACTCAGGATTATGCTTGAGAAGAATACTGTAAGCTACCTTGCATTCTAACAGGAGGACCACCAAATATGTGACTGGGAAAACACCTTTTAAATAACTAATCGCCAACCACACTGGTTCTGTGATGGCTCATTAACAGGCCTAAGTATTGTAAGTTGTTAGCAAAGGAAAAAGAGATAAGAGAGAGAATTAAAGAAAACCAAATTAAAATGATAAAATTGTAGAATGACAATGTAGACTCAGTGATGTTGCAAAATGGACAAATATTGTTGTGGGATGGCATGTCAGGAATAAGAAATCTGGTTTGCAGAGAAAAGGATACCGTGTTGGTCTGAACCTAAAAAGGTAACTCTTGTAATGCATTATACTGTCAGATTGGAGGGTGGAAAGGTGTGAAATTTGAGCATAGTGTTTGTATGTTGTGATGTTTGTGGGAAAAGAAACAGTATGGTAGGTGATTGCAAAGGGTTGGAGAACAATGATGTTTTGTTTGTCTTAGTGGAGATGGTGGTGACTGATACTTCCCAAGCATCATTGTTGACACCAGCTGGTCAGGAAAGGCCCCACAAGGGAGACTCAATGGGATCTGTTGTTTCTGCTGGGTCGAAGTTGATTGAGATAGGGATATTAATAGCAATATCAGATAGTGCTGTGTTGTGACACTATGTACCTCCCCCTAGTTCATATTCTTCCTCTTTGACCGATTTCATACACTCAGACTCAGACCTTCCTGTTCAACCATCATTGGGTTTTGTGCAAGATCGAGACTCTGTAGAAGGATTATGTCAAAGCTTTTTATAAATGTGCAATTCTGGGTGATAAATTATTTCTGAATACTAATGATTTGTACAAAAAATATAGAAGTAATTGAAGAATTATTATTGTGGCACTTGTAACACTTATTTAGAGGTTTAGAAATGTGTTAATTAGTGTACTGTAGTTGTACCATATTTTTGCAGAAACACCATATTTGGGTGTTCTCTTCTTTTTGCTCCCGCTCATTACCCCTCCCAATGAATGTCCCCCCTGCATGTCTTCTCTACCCTTAGTCTTCGCAGAACAAAGAACACTGTGACTCAACTGATTATTTTCCTTACAGCGCACGCATTGCGAATGAAACTTTCTTTGTGTGCTGACTATCAATCTGAAGGACACTTCCGCTGGAAGTTTCAATGTTGGCTCACTAGCATACACTAGTGTACTGTTGTACTGATGTATTATTCATAATAGTAAATGTATTTTAAGATCATTTGAAATTCGACTGATGTATTGGTTGGTTTGGGTATCGAATTCAGCAAAATCCAAGATCTCGAGATACATTGGTTTAACTTGTTTATAACTGTGGTGTATAGAGTAAGGCACCGCATACACATTGACAGGGATTCTGAACTAACAAGTTTAGTCTTTTTTTCTCGGTTGTGTGCTTAATTTAGATTGGTGATTCTTGCTCTTGAGTGCAAGTGAGCAAGTACACTGACTAGGGTGGATTACCTTTGTATGGGGGTCTATCTAGCATGAATTATTTGTGACTCGCTTTCTATTTTTTTTGTTTTTGTCCTGTTTCTGAAGTTTCATGTAAGCGACTGAATTGTCAAACTTGATTTACTCACTTTTTCTTTCTTTCTATGGTATACAGAAATTGGTTTATTTAGTTGATGGGTTTAAAAGAGGCTTTGTTTTACTGTTCATTGAAAAGTTGTGCTGTGATTCTTTAGTCAGTCAGGGAGCAGTGCTATGATTGGTGAAATGTCATCACAAAGCAGTGCTCTGATTGGTTGGCTGTTGAGAAAGCTGTGCTGTGATTGGTTGTTGTTTGCTGGTTTGTTTGCTGTGGTTTTGAGTTGATTTTGAGTTTGTTCTGAATTTGCTTTAAGTAGAAATAATAGGAAATGTAATTAAAAAGCCTAAAGTTATGGTGGAACCTAGGGAGGGTCAGAAATTACCAGCAGAAGGAACTCAGCATACAGGATGATGAAAGAGAAGGTGTACTATATGTGTACATGGATTTCAGATTTAATATGTATATTATACAGGATGAAGTTTTACAATTTCTATTGAAGGGTACCTGTAACATTAAAAAGTTAGATTTCTTAGAGCAAACCGTGTAAGACAGGAAGGCGATGCCTAGACACACAAAGTTTGAGGCACTTAGTAAATGGGACCACAAGGAAAATGAGAAATTGAGAAAGAGAAAGTTCCATAGCAGGTAAAAGGCTAATTTCAGAACTGGCTTGGAAGCAAAATGCAACAACAGAAAAGGATTTGGAGGGAGGACATAAGTGAATGTGTAAAAAGATTCTCTGCTGTACTTAATCAGAATGTTAGCAAAGGTGAAACAAATAAGAACGTGAAATAGAATAATGATTCTGATAAGGAGGATAATTCTTTGAATGAGCTTATAATCCTAAAGCTCCTCCATATACAGCAAGAACAGCAGGGAGAAATTAGACTACCTTATGAACCAATACAGTGCTGAAGGAGATGGTGATACAGTTGATTAGAGTTTTCCAACTACTGTGGTGTTACAGAGCACACCAACAGTGAAGAATGCTGTGCCTTGCACAAATGGTGAGACATAATTGGGACCACACTTTCAAGCTGCTGCACTTGTAAGAATACTGGTAGTTGGGGAAGCTCCTAAGAAAAATATTATTGGCATTTTAAAAATTGAATTTGGTGAAATACAACAGGGAAATACTAAAAAATAGTTAACTGACTTACAATGCTGATGAAATATTTGATTAGAGAAGTAGCAAATGGGGCACATGATATATTGGAAGAATTATCTGATGGATTAGAGCTTGATTTCAGCAAGCTGAAGAATGTGAAACAAAATTGTAAAAAGTATTTTTGACACATGATGAAATTACAGAGATGGATTTAATTATATTGAGAGCCCATATTAAATATTTCATTGAGAAACCAGGGGCTGGAGTAATTTCAAGCAATATTAAAAAGGGATGGAAGAAAGGGATAACAAATAAAAAGAGAATGAACGGGACTGAAGGTAGAACGAGAGGTGTTGCAAGTGATTCGTAATTTGGGACAGGAGCAGTTTCAGTTTCCTTTCAGAGAAGTTCATTGATGGAATAGTGTGCAAGGGACATGGACTCAAGCTAGTACGCATATTTACTAATAATTTCTCATAATTAAGAGGAACCAGGAAACTGGTCCGAAGAGATGCACAAATGGACATACATTTCCCATATCTTATGATCTGATTTGAATATGCCGCTTTCGGTTGTGGTTCCTAGTGATTTATGGGTTATGTCTAAGGCAGTTTTTAGAGTGAAAACACAGAACCAACAAGGATTATTCCTAGTGGTGCTGATTATGAAGAGGAAGTTACTAAATACAGAAATGTGATTGAGCATTTTTTTTAAATGAGTTTCTATGAAGGATATACAGTGGAGTAAAATTTTGAGAACTTCCGAAGACCTGAAAGAGTCAGTGCATGACTTTTATGAGACGTTTATGCAGCTTTTCAAGAGAATAGTGGAGGAGTCGTAGATCCCAGAGGAGATGGGGCCATTGGATTTGTGTCTGCTTTTGTGAATGATTTGAGACGAGACATTAGTAATAACATTCAGTAGATGAGATGCACTGGCAAAGAGCAAAGATGAGATTTTGAAATTGGCAAAGTAGAGCAGTGATTATCTTAAGATAAAACAGAAAAAGAGAAGTAAATGATTGCCCAAATGAAGAAGATGGAAAAAGGATCTCAGAATCAAATGGCTTCAATTAGGAATTTTGTTCAGTCTGTACGAATGAAATAATGAAATCCAGATCCAAGGTGGTGTTAGAGGTGAAGGTATGAATATGATTGTTGAAATGACGAAAACGATTAAAGCTTGTCATTTTTGTGCAAAGAGAGTACACTGGAAGACAGAATGGTCACAGAATCCTAATAGGATTCACAGACATGTGAAAAAATATCCACAGATGCAGAGAAATAATGCAGAATTTTAACATATTTTGCAGAGTGAGAATTTGTTTCATATGCCAATGCCTTTAGTCTCAGTAATGGAGCGGATCACGAGGAACAAGATGCACTGGTATGGTACCAGCAGAATCCATTGATTCAGTATGATGAGGTGGCAGTTCACAATGTCAGTGTCTGTGGGGTAGAAGGATTGCTTACTTTGAGCAGTCCTAGAGGTAGACCAAAGTGGCCCATACATTGACAGAGAATTCAATAGCATCCTGTATCATTTGTGATCAATATGAAGGATACCTGTATTGCACTATCACAGTTTGTTCTGTGGAAATTTAAAACCTATGCTCTCTAGAAGAGAAGTCCAAGTTGTAGGGATACGCAATAAACAAATTGTTAATCAGGTCATAGCAGATACTCCTGTTAAAATTGGCCTGATGAAGAATGAGCATCAATTTATTTTGTGTGATAAAAGGATTTAAGACATTCTGTCACAAATTAGGTACTTATTTCCTGGAACAGAGATTGGATTGATTTAAAGAGCAAAGACAGTCAAAAACTAGATGCAATATTTCCTAGAACTAGACAATACAGATTTACAAGGAGGCAAAAGAGGGAATGAGCAAGTAATTGAAGAAATAATTGAGCAGGGTATTCTTTGGGAGGTACTTGGAAGACTTTGCAACTCTCCTGTGATGAGAATTAAAAAGCTGAATGGCAAATGGTGTATTGAACAGGATTCGCTTATGATTACAAAAATTGTTGTTCTATGTTGTCCAGTGGTACCGAGTCCAGCAGTGATTTAGTTTCAGATTCCATCAGAAGCAGAATGGGATACGGTGATCGACTTATTGAAAGTGTCCTTCTCAATTCCTTTACATGAGGAATCACAATTCCTTTTTGAGGTTCAATTTTTTAATACAGTTCTTGTGTGCTGCAGAATATCACAAGGGTATAAGGAAAGTCCTTCGATTTTTAGTTAAATCTTGAAGCAAGATCTTGAGTGTTTGAAGTTGCCACGCAATTAAGTCTGAGTGTAGTATATTGATGACATATTGGTCCACATCTTAAACAGAAGAAAACTGTAAACTTCATACAATTGCCTTTTTAAATTATCTAGCTGAAAATGGACATTAGGTTTCCCTGATTAAAATGCAGTATTGGATGAAAGAAGTCATCTTACTTGGACACCATAATGAAAAAGGTGTCAAGAAAGTCTGAAAAAAATGTGCTTCTGCACTTCTGAAACTTAGTCAGCCGACTACCCAGAGGGAGGTTCAGATGTTTCTTGGAATTGTTGGGATACTGTTGTCAGTGGATTCCAAACTTGTTATTGATTGCATAACCTTTAGTTAGGTTGACATGTAGTGATGGCCAAGATCCAGTACCATATGATGAAGAATGCACTGATGCATTTAAGAAGCTGAAAGAGAGATTGGTTCATGCCACTAGGGATGCCTGATTACAATTTAACTTAGTTTATATTCTGACGTGAGAGAAACAGAGGTGCACTTTAATTTCTTACACTGAAACATGGAGGTTAATGTGCCCAATGTCGTATCTTTCTTCTGTATTTGACCCAATAACTATAAGTCTACCAGGTTGTTTGAAATTGGTTGCAACTGCTTGCATTGCCATTGAACAAAATGAAGGCATTGCTATAGGCCATACTTTAAGTGTATATGTTGCACTCAAGATTCTTTTTATCAGTACAAGAACACAACATATAACCAACAGTAGACTGACTTGTTACAAGCAGATCATACTTGCAGCAGAGAACATCACTTTTAGGAGATGCAATATTTTAAATTCAACAACACCCCTTCCTACTTCAGACAACAGTTGTGAAGACAGGGAAAATTATGAGCTTGATGATGAACCAGATCACAACTGCATAGGTGTAATAAAGCAAGAAGAGATATTAAATAGACACCTTTGAAAATGGCTGATCTGACATTGCTTGGTGATGGTTCTTGCTTAGAGACCAATATAGAGTTTTTTGATTGCTTCATATACAGTATGTTCCCTTTCTGAGACTTTAGAAGCATCTTCTCTACTAAACATAACTTCAGCAGAAGTAGCAGAATTAATTGCATTGACAAGAGCTTGCTGCTTGTCAGAGAATTTGGATTTGACAGTTTATATAGACAGCAAGTATGGTTTTGGAGTTGGCCATGATTATGGTCGACCACAGTCACAAAGGGGTTTTATGACATCCTTAGGAGCCCCTATAAAGAAAGGTGCATATATACTGGATTTGTTGAAAGCTATACGAAACCCAAAATAAATTACTGGGATTAGATGTGTAGCTCATAAAAGTGTAAAGGATATGGTCACTCTTGGAAGCAAGTATGTAGACCTAGTGACAATACATTGTGCATTACAAAACGTGACAGTCGTATAAGAGGATGAGAATGGAAAACTGACAACTAAGTGAAAAATGCAAAGAATGTGAATTGTTCCTTTATGGGTTTAATGCAGAC
Source organism: Pleurodeles waltl (assembly GCF_031143425.1). Lineage (NCBI taxonomy): Eukaryota > Metazoa > Chordata > Amphibia > Caudata > Salamandridae > Pleurodeles > Pleurodeles waltl. The sequence continues at coordinate 1,038,001,120 of NC_090440.1, forward strand.
TTCTTTATATGAAGTGGGAGAGTCATCAAGAGGATGCCCAGAAAATAAGAAAAGAAAATGTGAGAGTCTATATGACAAGAAGAGATCTGTATGTGAAGGCTGAGTATATATATGTCTTACCTGACTTAATGTTATACCCAGCGTGTAAGCAATTGCATACCAGGAGACATGCACATAGAGATAGTTTGGTTAGAACTTTCAAAATGTACTGGAAAAATGCAGGTTTTTGAAATGATGCTGAAGATGTTGAAGTTGATGGCTGGTTTGTCATTTGAATAATGAAGGCAAGAGAACAGTGACTGTCATGAATCAGATTGGCAAATCAGAAGGCCCATTCACAAGACACCAAGCAGATTTCATTGAGATGCCAAACTGTAATGGTTTGAAGTACATCTTAGTAGTTATCTGTTTGTTTTCTAAATGGTTGGAGGCATACCCCACTAGGAGAACAGATAGCCTTACAACTGCCAAGTTGCTGTTGAGGGTGTTAATACTTACATTTTGCCTTCCTATTTCTATTGGTACTGATGGAGGAACTTATTTTAAAAGAGAGATTTTGCAAATAATCTCAACAGTGTTTGAGATCAAACAAAAGTTGCTTTGTACCGCAATCTTTTTGCATTGTGGAAAGAGTGAATGGTTCTTTTAAGACCAAACTGGTAAAAGTCTGTGATTCAACTGGTTTAAAATGACCTGATACCCTTCCTCTTGTTGTGATAAGCATGAGAAGTACTTCTGACAGAAAGACTGTTTTATCATGCCATTAGGTTTTCATAGGAAGAGCAATTAGGCTTGCATATGTTGCTTCAGCTGCACTAGTTTTGATAACGATTACCTCGAGCAAAGTTATTCCAAGGGCCTGGCTGATAAGGTGAAATCTGTCTCTCATCAGGTGAATGTGGCAACAGAAGAATCCAGGGAAATTATGTGTCATAGCCTTAACCATGGTGATTGGATTGTGATCTGAAAACATGTCAGGAGGAGATGCTTGGAAGACTCCTCGAAGGGACCACATTAGATAATCCTGATGACTGAACACTGCTGTGAAATGTGCAGGTGTGCCACAGTGAATCCATGCTGCTCACACGAAGAAAGTGAAAGTAGCTGAAGCAATCCAGAATCTGCTGGTCCAGTGTTAAGTACACAGAGTCAAGCATAAAGCCAAGCTCCAGTTTGCAGTAAGATTCCAGAAAGGATGAAAAGTTTGAAACTGGTGAAGACAATGAGCAACAGCTAACCAAAGGGATTAAGTTTCAGGTTAGTAAAAGCTCTGATGAATAATTTGACATTCCTAAAGCCCAGTTTCATAAAAGAGATTGGAGTGAAGAGCTCTTACAGTGCAAAAGATAAGGGCATGAATAGCAGCAAGAAGAAGTGTCTCTGATCCAAGCAGTGAGAGTTTGCATTTGAAATTCATATTTACAAGGCCCCCCAAAGGAAAGAAGTTCACAATGAACAGAGCAGTGTTCAAACTCGAGGTTGAGTTTGAGCTCAACTCAAAGTTTCTTTGAGAGTAAAGAAACTCCGTCAAAGACTGTTGCTGAGAGGGAAAGAGGTAAAGGAGATATTCCAATAAGGAGAAGATGCAAAAGAAAACACTGTGAACCGGAAGAAAAGTCTGAGACAAATATAATCTGAAACTAGTGGAAGGAAGTCAGAAGTGCTTCGCCTGAATCTGTTCTGTTCTTAATTTCTGAAGAAGAAGGTGAAACTGCTTCGGATGACCATATGTTTGTGAATCAGTGCCAGTAAAAGTTTGAGAGTGAATCAGAGATTGAGTTTGAAACAGAAGGAGAGCCATCATTAATTGAATAAACAGACTTTTGAGATAAAGTTTTTAAGACAGATGTTGAGCAAAGAGAACTGAACCCTGAAACAAATTTGAAATTAACTTTTGAAAAGAAAACTGAGAGGCTATTTTGAATTGATTTTGTTTTGATTAGTGTTTTAATACAAAAGAAAAAGAAGAAAAGAAGAAAAATACTATTGTTTTAAAGAAGGGTTTTGTTGATGTCTGAATTGTTATACCACAATAGGATTTTTTGTCTCAATAAAAGGTTGGATACAGCAAAAGCTGTAAAATTGTAGGTTTGGTTATTAATATTACTAATATATGTTAGGACTGTTGTTGTGCTTACTGACTCTAGTGTGATATGCATAATATGGTGTTAATAATGCTAATGATGACATTACTACTAAAAAGAAATGAGTGACAATATGTTGTACCAGTGCACAGAGAAAACTTAGTTGGTTTATAGAAGGATATTGTGCATACTAAAATGATTAGAGAACATGTAGATATAATGGAGGCTAGTGGGTACTACATGTGCGCCTACCTTCCTACATGAGCTGGGGAGGGTTCTACTTATGTACAGCTTCCTGTTTCTTACTCACTGCAGTGTAACATGTATATTGTGATTTCTAAGCATGATGAGATTCTTTCTCTTATTTTAATTTTAATGTGCCTTTAGAAGATTTGCCTATTAGAGAAGACACAAGAGCAATTAAATATAGCACATTTTGTAATGTGTCTGCACAAAAGAAGTATGTTAATAACACTGATGAAGGTTATGTGTGTTTTTTGATTAGTGAGGACCATAATTTTATTACAAGATAGAATGAGGGAGGAGTAAAGGTAGTGAGAAACTGGGACAAACAAAAGGCTGCATTAGAAGAGATGGAAGAATTAGAGGAAATGCCAGGTTTACATCCTAGATTGAAAATGGAACAACATAGAAGAGGTGTGTTCTGTTTCATAAGGCATAATTCTTTGAAGGGAAGTAAGGTAGATTTTGTAGGAGAAAGTGTGTGTGATAAAACCTATGAAGTTTCATCAAGATTATTTTCTGGAGAACCTATTCTGAGGGGAATTTATTATGCCTGTTGAAAAACTGCTGATTTTAATTTGCAAAGAAATTAGATTAGTTAATGTTATTAGGTTTTAGTTTTTCATAGAGTTTATCATGTGTATGAATCAGATAGTAAACATAGTTTGGGAAGAGAGAGACTTAGGCCCTGATTTAGAATTCGGCAGACAGTCTACTCCATCACAACAGTGACGGATATCCTGTATGCCAAATTATAAATCCCATAGAAAATAATGGGATTTATATTTCAGCGGACAGGACAAATAGTTTTAGTTATATTATGTTCTATTATTCCTTTTGTAGGTGTGGTTATGACATGTGAAAATCAGGCGTTTGTCTACAGTTGTAGCTTGGCTTGTAGTAGACACAGCGGGTGTTTTAAACTAGTAATTGTTTAAATGGTGTCTATTAGGACTATGGTGATACAAAATTGTCTTGCATTCGATATTCCTTTGGTGAAAGAGGACAGAGTCTGTAAGGTGATTAAAGCCAAGAAGTGCTGTGTGTCCATACCGGACAGTGGTAGAATTATTGATTCTTTTCTTACTAATATAGACAATATTTCAATAGGGTTCATGGTTTAGAGAGCTAGGGAAGAGGTTTGATAAGCTTGGAGAATGACCAGGTAATTTAGTTGGAAATGCCTTCCAGGCTATATTAACCCCTGTAATAATCATAATGATTTGCACATGTATTCTGTTTATTGGTTTAAAATTTATGAGCGTGATTAGCAGATGTAGAAACAAAGGTGATGATGAAAATAGGTTGAAGACAAGGAAAAGATGGATGGAGATGTAACTGGAGAGTCTCAAGGGTTGTTAGACCATACACCCTTGGGTGGTAGTCCCCCACACCGTTTGCCTTCACCCCTCCTGTTTGATTGATTTTGTTTTTGTTAGCTTTCAAGCACTTGGCACTTTACCACTGCTAACCAGTGCTAAAATACTTGTGCTTCCTCACTAAAAAAAGTACAATTGACTTACATCTGATTGGCATAATTAATGTATTTGTAAGTCCCTACTAAGGTGTTACTATGTGTACTTAGGGCCTGTAAATTAAATGTTACTAGCAGGCCTGCAGCACTCATTGTGACACCCACTACAGTAGCTCTTTAAAATATGCCTTGGCCTTGCCATCAGTACCTGCGTGCAGTTTTAAACTGCCATTTCGACATGGCAAAATAACTCTCTTCCCAGGCCTCAACCTTCCTATTTAATGCATGTAAGTCACCCCTATAGTAAGCCCTATACAGCCCGGCAAGGTGCGGTGTATTTAAACATTTGGATATATGCTTTTAAGTTCTGCCCATGAAGTGAAAAACTCTTAGTTTGTTTTTCACTATTGCAAGACCTCCATCTTGGGTCATACTGGCTTGCAGCTGTCACCTGTCACACTTGCACTTCAAAGACACTGCCTCAGGTCACACACAAACAACTTCACACTAGTCTATTGTGCCCCCAGACAGACTGGGACCAGGACAAGGAGACAAGGAATTCTAGACACTTATGTGGGGGGAAACTCCAGAAGTTTCTTCCACTACAGAGCTGGCATCTGGTATAAAAAAAAAGACCCTCAGACCAACTCTTCAGGACACTCCTAGACCTAGAGATACTACAGGAGAAGGTCAGCCCTGCTGTGGGATGCCTGCACTGCCTTCTGGGAAGGAAGATTGGACCTTCTCCCTCATCTGAGGCTGAGTGACTTCAAAGGTCTGCTGACTTGACCTTCCGTTCTGAGCTACAGAGATACAACAAGCTCCAGAGGCCTACCTGCCTAGCTGACCTGCTGCATTGGACTTGCAACTGGAGCTGCCTGGACCCTGCAACTACACCTGCCTGAGCCCTGCTGGCCTCTGCTGGAATGAGTTCCTGATCCCTAAGTGGTGCATCTCCAGGTCCCGGGCCCTTGGTTGGCATAAAAGATAGCTCCTTCTGCCCTAACTGGGGGTTCCACCAAAACAGGTGTGAAGTGATGAAAAGCGCCTCAAAGCGTTGCCGCACAGCTGCAAGCTTCATCTGAACCAATGCCAAGTGAAGCGAAGCCCGAAAAACCTCTCTGCTGTAAGTCTCATCAGAATTGACTCCCAGCAATGCAAAGCCTCGCTGCACAGCTACCAGCTTCATCTGGACCAGCGGCAAATGACACAAAGCCCACAAAGTCTCACTACACAGCTCTTCGGGACCCATGCAGGGTGGTGAAAGGCCTTGCCGCATAGTTTTCTCGGAGACAGCGCGCAATGACATGAATCCTTGCAAAGCAACGCCATGCAGACCATGCACCAAGGTCATAAAGTACAATCCTCAGCGGACCAAACGTGGTCCTATGCCCAGACTGTGCTCCATCGTGGTCAGCCTAAACTTGGGACTTTGTCCCGGTCTAGTGTCACCATATACCCCTCAGTTGACGCTTCGTGCTACTTTTATCTAAATGTTTAAAATTGCATATTTTGTATTTTTATCATTTTGGTCTCAAATAATTTATAAAAATGTACTCTTGTGTTTCTAAATTGGTGTGGGATTTTTCTTGTGTTGTGTTTTCATTGTATTACTATTTAAGTGCTGCATAAGTACTTTACACATTGATTCTAAGTTAAGCCTGACTGCTTTTGTGCCAAGCTACCAGAGGGCACAGGTTAATTTAGTGCCCTTTTTGTGGTTCACCCTGACAAGGATTGAGGTTGTTGCATGAGTCTGTTTTCACCACCCACATTCTCAACCAACAACCCAATTTCTCACAAGGATCAGGTCTACAACCAGATGAAAATGGTAGAGGAACAGTCTCAAAATCAACTAAAGATGACGATGTTTACTAACTGATGGCTGACTAATAAAGTTATACTAATGTGTTTTAGTGATGATTAAAAAATAAACACAGGGGAGGAAACTGTTAAAGCTTGTTTTCTAGGTGTGGAATTCTGGGTGACAAATTGTTTCTGAATACTAATGATTTGATGATGATATGATTTGATGTTATAATGATGAAGAACATAGATTTAACTGAACAATTATTCAGTTTGCACTGTATTTTAGTGATGCCTCATTCCTGAACAGAAACCATTTTATTAATAGGGATGGTGTTTTGGTGTTCTGTTCATTTTGCTCCTGCTTATTACCCCCCACAACCCCCACTGCGTGTCTTCTTTCCTCGCAGTTTTTGCAGAGCACAGAACAGTGTCAGACAATTGGTTATTTTCCTTAGAGAGCATGTATTGTCAATGCAAATTTCTTTGTGTACTGAATGTGTCACTCTGAAGGATGCTTCCACTGGAAGTTCCTATATAGGTTTGCTAGCATGCACTAGTGCATGTGTCTATGATTGAAAATATTTCATTTTGTGTTGTACATCTCCAGACTGAGCTGATGCTGTGGAAGCTGATGGAGTTTATATTTATGTTATGATGATCTAAATTCTGATTTGCTCACTATGTTATCACTAGGCATGATATGCAAAATTTGCAGTTTTTGCTTCTTAGCTATTAATAAAATGTGTATAAAAGAAGTAGCTACTTACCTTCAGTAATAGATTATCTTGTAGAGACTCAATCTAGCTGTTGATTCCTTACCTTTGATTTTCCCATGCGCAGGCTGGATGCGGAAACTTCTGCTGGGCAATACCCTTTGCGTGCGCCCTTGGGTGGCTCCATTCGGCTCCGCTCAGTGTCGTTGGCACCAGAAGTGATGATGCGGTCTGCTAGATAGGTGCCACCCAGGTACGCGGGCATCAGTTACTTTAATCACACCATTCCACACCAGAAGCGCAGAGCCATGATGAGAACCGGTGCATATGTGTGTCCAAAATGTGGTCCTGAAAAAGGGAATACCCTAACCCGAGTAAACAAGTCGGCAGAGAGGGGAGGCAGGGGTGGATGTAAGGAATTGCAGCTAGAGTCTCTACCAGATAATGTGTTACCGAAGGTAAGAAGCTTGTTCATCTGATAGAGACTTCTAGCTGCAGATTCATTACCTTTGATTAGATACCCAAGCCATATCCTCTTGGCAGTGGACTACGGACAATGTTTTTAGACTACAAAGACCTACAGGACCGAATGGGCGAAATGCCCGTCCCTGTGAACCTGACTGTCTAGGCAGTAGAATTTGGCAAACCTGTGCCGGGACACCCACGTTGCTGCCTGACAGATGTCCAGGACTGGGACTATATGTGCTAACGCCATGGACGCAGCTTTTTCTCTGTTGGAATGCGCCCGCTAGCTCTCGGGAGGCTGCCTCTTAGCCAGGGCCTAGCAGATCTTAATACAGAGAACGACCCAGTGCAAAATTATCCATTTCTGTACTGCCTGACCCTTCTATGCTCCCACATACCCCACAAACAGACGTTTGTCCAACCGGAACTCTTTTGTGCAGTCAAGGTAAAATGACAGCACTCTTTTTGGGTCTAGCCCATGGAGTCGCTCTTCTTCCTTAGAGGGGTATGTGGGAACGAAGAAGGTTGGCAAGGTGAATGCCTGACCCAGATAGAAGGTGGTAACTACCTTAGGAAGGAAAGAGGCACGGGTGCGTAGCACTACCTTGTCTGGAAATATTGTAATATATTGTGACTTAGGTGAAAAGGCCTGTATCTCACTCACCCTCCCAGCAGAGAGTATTGCCACCAAAAATACTGGCTTGATGGTAAGCAGCTGGAGGGGACAATTGTGCAGTGGCTCAAAGGGAGCACACATAAGGCAAGTGAGAACTAGGTTAAGATCCCACTGAGGAATGATAAAGGACGTGGGGGCAACATATGTGCAAGCCCTTTAAGAAATCTATTTACAATAGAGGACTTGAACAGAGAGAGTTGATCAGGCAGCCGCAGAAAGGCAGACAGAGTAGAGACATAACCCTCAAGAGTGCCCAGAGTGAAACTTTGTTGGGCAAGAGAAAGAATGAAAAGAAAAAAATCAGATAGAGAAACAGAGAGCAGATCTGTAGACTTCTCTGTACATTATCTTACAAATCTTTGATAATGGCAGGTGTATACCATTTTTGTGGTGGAACGCCTGGCTGCCAAGATAATGTCACAGAGTTCGGAAGGTAGGTCAAAGCTGTCAACTGTTTCCACTCAATCTCCACGGATGAAGGTGCAGAGTTGACCGGTTCAGATGGAGAACCCTGCCTCACTGCAGCGACAGAAGATCCTCCCAAAGGGGCAGCCTGAAAGGATACTTGATGCTCATTTTCAGAAGCTTGGGATAGCAGACTCTCCATGCCCAGACACAAGGATTACTTGGCCCATTCATTCTTGATCTCGAGAACTCTAGACAGGAGTGGTATGGGTGGAAAGGCGTACAGGAGGCCAGAGCTCCACTCGCGACAAAAAGTGTCGCTGAGTGATTGCCGCCTTGGAAAGTCCAACGCGCAAACCTGCTGACATTGCACGTTCTCTTCGGAGGTGCATAGATCTAGCCAAGGCTCTCCCCACTGCTGAAAAAGACCTTGCACCACCTCCAAATGGAGACCCAGCTCGTGATCTGCTAGGCATTGACAGCTGAGTTTTTCTGCCCTGGTGTTCAGAGAACCTTCCAGGTGTTGAACCACCAGCGTTATGGCCTGCTGTTCCAGCCATGTCCAGAGACTCAGGGCCTCTTGACAAAAGGTCCATGAGCACACTCCGCCCTGCTTGTTGCAGTACCTCATGGCAGTAGTGCTGTCCATGAATACCTGCACTAACTTCCCCTTGAAAGAGGGAAATAATGCTTTCAAATCTAGTCAGATTGCCCTGAGCTCCAACATGTTTATGTGGAGTCTTGATTCCGCTGGAGACCAGAGTCCTCTGATCTCCATCTCTCCCAGATGGCTGCCCTATACAAGGAGTGACACATCTGTCACTACTGTAAGGTCTGGTTGGGGAAGGAAGAGCAGTCTGCCTCTGACCCAATTGTGGTTCGTAATCCACCACTGCAGGTCTTTCAGAGTTCCCTTTGAGATCTGGACCATGTTGGAGAGGTTTCCCTGATGCTGCATCCACTGGAACATTAAGTCGCACTGCAGAGCCCCCTTATGCCATCTGGCATGTTTTACTAGCAAGATGCAGGAGTCAATGTGGCCCAGCAGCCTCATAGTCAGTCTCACCAAAACATCGGTATCATGAACTGTATATCCTGGACTCACTGCTCGGGAAAGATAAGACCAAAGCTGCATTGTGCCCAGAACAGCGCCTATTAAAGAAAGCATCTGAAAAGGAGTCAGGAGTGACTTCTGCACATTTATAGTGAAACCCTGTGAAAGCAGAAGGTTCGTTATAGTCTGGGGGTGGGAGACGATAGCCTGGGACGAGCATGCCTTCAACAGTCAGTTTTTAAGGTAGGGGAAAACTGAAACTCCTAACCTATGCAGATAGCTGCGACCACCGCCATCACCTTAGTGAACACCCGAGGGGGGCTGGTAAGGACAAATGGAAGCACAGTGAGCTGAAAGTGTTTGTGGCCTACCTTGAACAGCAGGTAACACCTGTGGGCAGGCAGAATTGGAATATGAAAATACGCATCCTGTAAGTCCAGTGCTACCAACCACTCTTCCAGGACTAGGGCAGACAAGGACTGGGCCAAGATGAGCATCTTGAACTTCTCCTTGTTGAGGAAAAGATTTACGGTCTGTAGGTCTAGAATAGGGCGAAGACCATTGTTCTCTTTTGGGTATCAGAAAGTAGCAGGAATAACATCACTGCCTACTTCTGGTTTCAGAACCCTTTCCTTGACTTTCTTGTCCAAGAGAGCTGTAACTTCCTCTTGGAGCAGTGACAAATGATCCACCACCAGCTGTTCGAATGCTATAGGTATGGGGGAGGAAAGGATTGGAAAGGCAGGGCATAGCCCTTTCTGATGATCTGCAGTACCCATGCGTCCAATGTTATGGACTGCCATTAGAGGAGATGATGGTGTATTCTCCCTCCAACTGGGCCAGCGTGGTACTGCAGATTCCAAACTAGGAGGGTTTGAGGTCGGGCTGGGTGGCGGCAACGTCTGGCCTTCATACCCTCTAGGTCTGAAGGTACTGCAACCATGTCCTCACATAGCCTGGGTAGATAGCATGGTACGGTGGCTGCCATAGGCTTGGCGCAGTACCGTGCCCCTTCCGTAGCCACAAAAGGGGCAGAAGGCAGATGGTGAATGAGGGGTTGCTGAAAGGCCCAAGGACTTGGCCGTATCCCTAGATTCCTCAAAGTGCTCCAGCGCCGAGTCTGCCTTCTCACCAAATAAGCTGAGGCAGCACTTGAGCAACCGTATCCCAAAAGGTATATGAGAAATCGCCCAATAAGCACGAGGTGTTCACTGACCTCAGTGCCAGGCTGGTGTAAGAAAACAACTTCATCCCAAGATGGCCAGCCTCTTGGATTTCCTGTTGGGGGAAGCGGAAGAGAATGTGCCATTGGAAGTGGAGGCTTGTACTACCAAGTTCTCAGGGGTGGGGTGTTTACTGAGGAAGCTAGGGTTGCGCAGCGCAGGGCAGGGCGATGGCAGAGGGCAGTTGTCCTACTAACAGAAGCCCCTGTGCTAGGCTTAGACCAAGTTCCCAGCAATACGTCTGTGAGTGCTTGATCGAAAGGCAGAAGGGGGTCAGATGTAGAAGCCCCAGACTGAAGAACTTCCTTCAAGATGTTCATCTTGACAGCAACTGAGGGCAGTTCAAGGTCAAGGACCTCCACTACCCTACGCACCACCATTGCAAAGGAAGCCCCCTCCTCCCTAACCGCAGTGGGAGGACAGAGCAAGCCAGTATCTACAAAGGTGTCCAGACCACTGATCTCTCCTAGCTCCTCAAACCAGTCCAAAGTACTTTCAAACTGCTGTTCTAAAGGATTCAGTGACCCCTTTCACTCTTCTCCTATGCCTGGCTGTATAAAATAAGGCCCATGCAGTGACCTGGCACCTGCTGACTCTGTCAGCGCCGGAATTGGCCATTCCAGCTCCAGATCATCAGGAATCTAAATGGGGTGGGTGCCAGCGGAGCCGGGAGCACAAGCTTCGGGACCGGCATCAGATACGGTCGCCTAGGTACAACTGGCGCCGGTATGGATCTAGAATCGGATCCATGAGACCCCACTGGAGCAGAGGCCAAAGCCGCCGGCGTGGAACTGGTTGGAACCTCCTTTGAACCACTGGGGCCCGAAGGCATGCCAGAGGCATCGGCCCGCCCGAATAAAACTCAGCATCGTAAAACTCTTTTATCAGAGTGGGTGTCGATCCAGCTTCCGGAAACAGGAGAGGTGCAGAGTCGAACTGGGCAACAGTTCTGCAGAACCATGCCAGGATTGCCGATGTTCCCCGCTCGTCTTATCTTGTTGGCTGATGGAGGAGGTGATGTTGAAGTCCTCTTGGACTTCTTCTTCTTGTGCCTCTTCCCTGAGTGTCCTGAGGACCTCGAATGGGACGAAGTCGACTTGGGGCTCCTGGAGCGATCCCGCGACCTCCTTCTTGATCGTGATGAGACCTCCTAAGAGTCACTTGTGTCAGTGTTGCGGACTGCTGGGCTGCAAGCAGCTCTAGGGACCACTCCCTCAAAGCCTTCGGTGCCATGGCCTAGCAGTACAGGCACAACTTGAAGTCATGATTGCGCTCAAGGCACCAGAAGTAAACAAGATGGGGGTCCGTAACCGATATGGCGCAGTGACAGTGGCCACACAGTTTGAGCCCAGCCTTTCTTAATGACATCCTCGACACATATGAAGAAAATCTCAACAAAATATTGAAAAAAGGCCTGTAAAAATGTGACATAGGGGTAGCTCTCTCTGGATCTGTGCTAACTGGTGTTGTAAGAAAAGAACTGACACCTGCATACGTGAGTGGTGCCTATATAGGTGACCGCGACATCACTTCCAATGCCAGCGACACCAAAGACACCACACAGAGCAGAATGGAGCCACCTAACAGGTTGTGCAAGGGGTAAGGTAAGGTAAGGAATCTTCAGCTAAAAGTCTCTATCAGATACACCTGGTTTTCAGGGTGAGCCGGAGACCTTTCGTTTTCCTCTCAGGACTCTAATTAGAGACCGCCTTTCCTTTTCTTCTAGAGATGCAAATTTTCTGATTTCTATGTACTCTGTGTCTGAGTCTTTATGGTGTATATTTTGCATTTCCCTGTAATGCCTATTTTGAGAGTTTTGTAATAAAACCCTTAACTTTTTCCATAATGTAAAACTCAGTTATTAATTGGTCCTAGGAACTATTTTATTATTCTGCTAAGTAGATTTGTGGGGCATGATGTTGAGGAGGGTGGTGACTCTTACTGCAAAATCAATGATGCAGAAGCCAAGCCACCAGAGGTAAATTCTGGCATGATCAAAATATTGGAGTGTGCAAAATATTGGAGTGCAGCTCCCACAATTACTCCACACTGCCAAGAACACAACGTTACTTACCTTCCGTAACACCTTATCTGGTAGAGACTCTGGGGGTCATTCTGACCCTGGCGGTCGACGACCACGGAAGCACCGCCAACAGGCTGGCGGTGCTCTCTTGTGAATTCCAACCGCGGCTGTAAAGCCGCGGTCGCCCAGCCGGGTCTGGCGGTTTCCTGCCGGATTTCCCCCGGCTGGGAGAATCCTCCATGGCGGCGCTGCTTGCAGCACCGCCATGGGGATTCCGACCCCCTTCCCGCCAGCCTGTTTCTGGCGGTTTTCACCGCCAGGAAGAGGCTGGCGGGAACGGGTGTTGTGGGGCCCCTGGGGGCCCCTGCACTGCCCATGCCACTGGCATTGGCAGTGCAGGGGCCCCCTAACAGGGCCCCAGCAGGATTTTCACTGTCTGCTTTGCAGACAGTGAAAATCGCGACGGGTGCAACTGCACCCGTCGCACCCCTGCAAATCCGCCGGCTCCATTCGGAGCTGGCTTCATTGTTGCAGGGCCTTTCCCGCTGGGCCAGCGGGCGCTCCTTTGGTGGGCGCCCGCCGGCCCAGCGGGAAAGCCAGAATGGCCTCCGCGGTCAACGGCCAAGTGGCGGTTCCCGTTTGGCTGGCGGCTACCGCCGCCAGCCAAACTCGGAATCAGGCCCTCTATCTAGCTGCAGATTCCTTACCTTAGGATTATCCCCAGGTGTCAGACTGGATCTGGAAATCATTTGTTAGCAGTATCCCTATGCTTCGGTAGGTGGCGTCATTCAGCTACACATTGCGTCATCAGCGTCATACATGCCAGAAGTGACGTGTACAGTGCCTACATAGACATCACTCCGGTGCACTGATGTCAGTTTCTTTTTGTGACTTTCCACCCCAGAGTCACAAAGAAACCTGACCACTGGTGTGTAAAACTAAAGCCCTGAAAGGAGAACGACCCTATCCCTAGAAATCCGCTCTCATACCGGGGAGGATGGATGGGTTGATAAGGAATCTGCAGCTAGATAGAGTCTCTACCAGGTAAGACATTACCAAAGGTAAGTAACTTGATCATCTGATAGAGACTTCAAGACAAAGTTTTCTTACCTTAGAGTAGATACCCAAGCAATACCTCTCCAGAGGTATTTACACTGATAAGTCCTGAAGAACTGGTCAGGCAAATTGTCCATCCCGATGGAGCTTACTGTCCAGGCAGTAATGCTTGGTGAACACGTGCAAGGAGGCCCACGTTTCTCCCTGGCAGATGTCCAGGACTAGAACTCAATATTCCAATGCAGTGGTCGCAGCCCTGGCTCTGGTGGGATAAGCACGCAAACCCTCAGGGAGTTGCTTTTTGGCCACTGAATAGCAGATCTTGATGCAGAGCATGTTCCATCGGGAGATGGTCCATTTCTGCACTGTCCCTTTTTGCACCAGCATACCCCCACGGACAGTTGGAACTCTTTCGTGCAGTCAAGGTAGAACGACTAAACGTTTTTTGTGTCCAGAGGGTGAAGTTGCTCCTCTTACTTAGAGGGATGCGGTGCAGCATAAAAAGCAGGCAGAGTTATAGATTGGCCTACATGAAAGGGAGTGACAGCAGAAAGCAATCTCTACTGAGAAGAACCAGCTTGTCTGGGTAAATGTTCAGGTATGGAGGCTTGGATGACAAAGCCTGAAGCTCACTGACACTCCGGGCAGATGGTATTTTCACCTGAAAGACTGTCTTGGTGGTACGGATCCTCAGAGGACAGTTGTGCAATGACTCAAAAGGAATACTCATCAGAAAAGAGAGGACTAGATTAAGGTCCCACTGAGGCATGATGAAGAGTGTTGAGGATAGACGTGTTGCAGCCCTTTCAAGAACCTAGCTACAACCGGGGATTTGAAGAGGAATGGCTGATCTGGCTACTGCAGAAAGGCTGTGAAGGCAGCAAGATCGCCCTTTAAGGTGCCCAACTGGGTGCACCCTCTGTGTGCTCCTCTCTCTCAAGTCCTTTACTTTATTCTCATAAAGTAAAGGACTTGAGAGAGAGGAGCACACAGAGGGTCAGCCTGTTTGTCTCCACTTAGTGCCACAAACTTGCCCCAATGGTAGGCCTATACTGTCGTGATATACGAATGCCTGGATGCCAAGATAACATTTCAGACTACCGGCAAAAGGTCAAAAGCTGGCAACTCACCGCTCAATCTCCACAGATGAAGACAGAGTGTTGACAGGTTTGGGTGGAGAACCTTCCCATGCTCCTGCGACAAAAGATCGTTCCGAAGGGACAGTCTGATTGAAGGACCGATGGCCATGCTTAACAGCTCAGAATACCAAGCTCTCCGAGCCCAGTCTGGAGTCACAAAGATGACTTGGGCCCGGTCATTCCTGATCTTCTAGAGTACTCTGAGCAGGAGTGCTATGGGTGGAAAGGCATACAGGAGGTCTGAGCTCCACTCAAGGCGAAAAGTGTCTCCAGTGCACAGAACTGCTGAGGTTGAATGTTCTCAGCGGAGACGAACAGCTTTAACTCCACTGCTGAAAGAGACCTTGTACCACCTTTGGATGGAGATGATATTCATTATCCACGAGGCATCGTCAGCTCAGTTCGTCCGCCCAGGGATTAAGGGAGCCTGCCAGGTATTGTACCACCAGGAATATGCCCTGATGTTCCAGCCACGTCCAGAGATGCAGGGCTTTTTGACAGAGAGTCCATGACCGCACCCCACCCTGTCTGTTGCAGTACCACATGGTGATGGTGTTGTCTGTGAACACTTGCACTAGCCTTCCCTTGATGGAGGGTACAGAGGCTTTCAACGCCAGTCGAATCACCCGGAGCTCCAACAGGTTGATGTGGAGCCTGGATTCCACTGGAGACCAGAGTCCTCTGACTTCCACCTCTCCCAGATTGCTGCCTAATCCCAGGAGTAATGCTTCTGAAACCGCTGTCAGATTTGTCAGGTAATAGGAGCGGGGTCTGCCACTGACCAATCGCAATTCGTTAGTCACTTCCCTCTGAGATCCGGACCATGTTGGAGAGATTCCTCTGATGCTGCACCCACTTTAGGTCCCACTGCAAAGCCAACATATGCCAGAAGGCATGTGCTATTAGCAGGAGGCTATAAGACCCAACAGCCTCAAAGTCAGTCCCATCGAAACCCAGGATAGAGGTTGAAACATCAGTGTCATAGCCGAATATCCTAGACTCACATATCAGGAGGATAGGCCCGATTCTGCAACTGTTAGAAATGGGGTCTCTAGTTGGCAGTGGTTTGCACCATGTCCAAGTAGGGACCCTGGCTCTAGTCAGGTTAGGGGAGCCAGAGAGCTAAGATAACCCCTTCTCAACCCCTTGGCAGCTTGGCTTAAGCAGTCTGGCTTATCCCAGAGGCAATGTGTAAAGTATTTGTACACACACACCGTAACACAGTGAAAACCAAACAAAAGTACTCCACACTAGTTTAGAAAAATAACCAATATTTTAAAAGATTAAATGTAATTGTAGTTCCTCGAAATCAATGAAGAGCTTGACAGAGGCAAATTACCGGAGCTGTTTCAAAAACAAAGATGATGTGGGCAGCAGAGGAGGTGGTGCGTCGAAAGAGCCAGAGATGTGTTGGTTCCTTACTGTTGCAGGGGACGTGATGCATCAATTTCTTACTTCTAGACAGGGAGGTGATGCTTTGGTTCCTTACTGCCACAGGGGAAGTGATGTGTCATTTGCAGCACGAAGCGTTGGTTCCTTACTGCGGTGCAGTGTTGATGAAGAAGGAATGGTTTCTTACCTGTAACTCCAGTTCTCTCGTAGGGGTATTTCCATGATAGTCATAAGCACTGAATAGTTCCCCGCGTCTGCGGGGACCCCGGAGCACTGATGTGAAGTATATTCTTAAGTGCAAATACCAGTCCTTTGAAAAAAGGTCTGCCAAAAACCACTTAAGAATAACACTGTGCAGCCTATGTGAACTGCTACACAGGCCAAATTGTTGAAAAGAAAACAGCTGTAGTGTAAATTCACGTTCAGATACCTATTTATTCTAGAAATGTAATAAAAAATACATTCTCATACTTTATTTACACCTCTCATCAGAATAAAACAATGCAGGTCTGTGTAGCCCATAGGCTGCCATTATACAGAATGTCAATAGAGCTGTGCCTTTAAGAAAGTAAAGTCTTCCTGTATCCCATCATGCACAGCAAAAGGCAGTTGCCTCAGTTCTTTTTGAAGGCTTGTAACCTGACATGAAGGAACAAAACATTTGTTGTAGTACCAACATCGATACTATTATGGCAACCTTTCTCATGTCAACTCCACCGGGGAGGAGGGAGGGTTGCTTATGACTATCATGGAAATACCCCTACAAGAGAACTGGAGTTACAGGTAAGAAACCATTCCTTCTCTCGTAGGGGATTTCCATGTATAGTCATAAGCACTGAATAGACTAGCAAGCCCATCCCCATAACCGCGGTGGAGTAGACAGAATAATACTGACCAAAAAAAAACAAGTCATGCAAATAAATTCTTAAGCAAGGCCTGTCCAACCTGCGCATCTGCCCTAGCGTCTGTATCAAGGCAGTATTGCTGTGTAAAGGTATGGACCGATTTCCAAGTGGCTGCCTTGCATATCTCTGCCAAAGGGATATTTCTCATTAAGGCCGCAGTAGCTGCCTTCCCTCTAGTAGAATGGGCTTTTGGCCTGCCACCAAGAGATTTGTTTGCTAACTGATAACATAACAGTATACATGAAACAATCCACCTGGATAATGATTGCTTAGACGTGCCCAACCCTGTTCTAACTGGGCCATAGTTAACAAAGAGTTGCTGCGATTTACGTAAGCATTTTGTCCTGTCCAAGTAAAATTTCAAAACCCTCTTTACATCCAGAGAATGCAGAGTTCTCTCGGCAAGAGTAGTTGGATTTTGAAAGAAAGTTGGTAATGAAATGATTTGGTTCACATGAAAGTCGGAAACGACTTTTGGTAAAAATTTTGGATGGGTCCTCATCACTACTTTCGCAGAATGAAAGACCGTGTAGGGTTCTTGAGCGCAAAGGGCCTGGATTTCGCTGACCCTACGCGCTGATGTGATTGCAACCAGAAAGGCAGTTTTCCACGTGAGATGTTGAAGTGATGCTTTATGTATTGGCTCAAATGGAGGTAGCATCAGACGTGATAGGACAACATTCAGTTCCCATGGAGGAGATGGCCTCCTAATGGGAGGAAAGACCTTTTTTAAGCCCTCCAGGAAGTCCTTGATAACTGGGATCCTAAAAAAGGAGGTTTGAGAGGGGCTCTTTCTATATGCCGTTAGAGCCCCCAAGTGCACTTTTATTGATGACAATTGTAAATCCGATTTTGCCAAACTTAGCAAGTATGGCAGGATAGTTTCCTCTCCACAGGATATCGGGTCAACGTTGTTGTCCAAACACCACACACAGAATCTTTTCCACTTGCATGCGTAAGCCGATCGTGTGGAAGGGCGCTTTGCCTCTCTTAGGATTTCCATACAGTCCTGAGGTAGGTTCAAGTGTCCATATTGCACTAGCTCAGGAGCCATGCTGCCAAACTCAAGGATGAGAGGTTGGGATGAGATATCTGCCCTCTGAACTTCGTGAGCAGGTCCGGACGATGAGGCAGTCTGATGTGTGGCTTGGGTGACTGGTGAAGAAGGTTTGGAAACCACCATTGGCGTGGCCATTCTGGAGCAATTAGAATCATTTTGGACTGGGCATTGGATAGCTTCTGAAGGACTGCCGGTATCAGGGGAAGCGGTGGAAAGGCGTAAAGAAATGCTCCTGACCAGTTTATCAACATTCCCCATTGTCCCTGGATGGTAATATCTGGAGGCGAAGTTTCGGCATTTTTTGTGTTCTAGGGTTGCGAAAAGGTCTATAGAGGGGGTACCCCATAGTGCGAAAATGGAACGAACGACGTCGTCGTGTAATACCCATTTGTGGTTCTCGTCCATCACGCGGCTGAGAGCATCCGCTTGAACATTCTGGCTGCCCGGCAGGTGAGTTGCTACTAGCGACAGGTTCCTGGCTAGAAGCCAATGCCAGATTGTCTGAGCCTCTCTGGATAATATCCTGGACCTGGTGCCTCCTTGTTTGTTTACGTAATACATGGAGGCCACGTTGTCCGTCTGGAGGAGGAGAGTTTCCGTTTTCAGAGAAGGTAGGAAGGCCTTGAGCGCAAGATGGACTGCGCGAAGCACCAGTAGGTTGATATGATAGAGACTCTCTCTCTCTGACCATTTGCCTTGGACTCGAAGATGATCCATGTGCGCTCCCCATCCGAGCAGTGATGCATCTGTTACGATGGTTTGAGCTGGAGGTTGTTGCTGGAAAGGAATTCCCACCAAGCGATTGTTGGGTGAACACCACCACTTGAGGGACTTAGGGCGTGGGGAGCAAGAATGACTCTTCTCTCCCAATCGTCCATCAGTTGACACCATTGATCCTCCAGGCATTCCTGTAGGGGTCTCATATGGAGGCGAGCATTGGGAACGAGGTGGATACAAGACGCCATCGAGCCCAGTAGAGAGGCTATTACTCTTGCAGTGGTCTGTGGAGTTCTCTCTAGTTGTTTGCACTTTTGGAGAATCGATAATCGTCGTTCCTCCGAAGGAAACACCTTTCCTTGATTGGTATCTATAATGGCCCCTAAGTAATGCAGCCTCTGAACAGGCGTTGCTGTGGACTTCAGAAGATTGACTTGAAGACCGAGATTCTGTAGCAGCTGTTGCGCCCATTTGAAATGTTGTTGGGCCTCTAGATAGTTGGAGGCCTTTATGAGCCAATCGTCTAGATAGGGATAGACAAATATTCGATGCTTCCTCAGATGGGCGGCTACCACCGCCATGCATTTGGAAAAAGTTCTCAGCGCTGATTTGAGGCCGAAGGGTAGAACCGCAAATTGGTAATGACTTTTGCCGACGGTGAACCTTAGGAATTTTCAATGTTTCTTGCTCACCAGAATGTGAAAATAAGCGTCGCAAAAGTCTATTGTGCAGGGCCAATCGCCCTGACGAAGATGCGGATAAATTTTGTGCAAGGATAGCATCCTGAATTTCTCTTTGCGAATCCACTTGTTTGCTGTCCTCAGGTCTAGAATGGGACGAAACTCTTGTTTGTCCTTCTTTGGCACTAGAAAATACCTCGAATAAATCCCTTTCCCGCGTTGATTGATCGGGACGGGTTCTTTAGCTCTTTTTTGTAATAGAATAGTGACTTCTAACTGAAGAGCTTCGAGGTGGTGGCTGGCTGGTTTGGGTAGAACAGATGGAGGAGGACTGGTGAATCTGAGAGCGTAACCATGTCGCACAATATTCAATACCCAGGCGTCTGATGTGATGCGTAGCCACTCGTCCAGATGATTTGAGATACTTCCCCCTACCGGAGTGGATAACGGAGGAGGGGGAAGCGAAGATTCAGGGCTTAGACGCGGGAGCCTGGCAAGTTGCCGGAGTTTGCGGCGTGGATCGACCCCTTGTCGACTTTCGCTGCGTCGAGAAGGGCCTTTGATGTTGCTGTTGGGGACGTGAGGTGAACCGGTCCTTGACGGCGAGCATGTTGGCGCCGTTCCTGGTCTCGACATCGATGCCCTCGACGTCGTCGGAGACCTATGCCGTTTCTGAGCAGGTCTAGCCGAAGTTGCAGAGGAAACAGGGTGAGCCCTGGTAGAAGACTGACCTTCTCCTCGCTCTGTGGCAGATTGACCACTTCTTCTCCTGTCCTCTCTTGCTTGAAGTCGAATTTTCTCCCTATCACGAAGAGTCCTTCTGGAGAAAGTTCTACAGATGTCACAGGAATCAGGTTTGTGGCTGGATGGAAGGCAAATTATACAGACCCGGTGTGGATCTGTTTTAGCCTTTTTTCTGCCACAAGAAGGGCATTTATCAAAAAGTGAAGGCATTTCTAAAATAGAAAAACCTTAAATTTCTGTCAGAATTTGACAGAAAAGATTAGCAAATGTTCACTCAATATTAAAAACGTCGAGTGAAAATGAAATTCAAAAGATTTTAATTGAATTTCTGTCAAAAACAGTTTTGTGAGGTAGAGCTCAATGCTTCAGGGTCCTGTCAGAAGGAGCCGGAAAAAAGAACTGAGGCAACTGCCTTTTGCTGTGCATGATGGGATACAGGAAGACTTTACTTTCTTAAAGGCACAGCTCTATTTACATGCAGAGGTTTCCTCCTTTTAGCACCAAAAACCCCCTTCAAGGGCCCAGTCTGGATTTGGCACCACTTGGCAGGACAGAGCTCTCAGAAGAGGAGCCCAAGTGCTGGCAGAAGAAGTATTTGATGTCCCTGAGACTTCTTAACAGGAGGCAAGCTCAGCTCAAGCCCTTGGAGAACCTTGGAAAGCAGGATGTAGAAAGCAAAGTCCAGTCCTTTCACTCCCAGGACAGAAGCAGCAAGCAGAAGGCCAGCACAGCAAAGCAACAGGCAGATTGGCGGCCCCTCCTACAGCATCCAGCTCTTCTTCCTGGCAGACTACTGTCCTCAGCCAAGAAGTGTTCTAACTATGTGAGGTCAGCAGTAATCAGACAGGGGTCTCTAACTGAAGTAGGCAAACATCAAAGAGAAGCCTTTGTAGTGCACAAGACCCTGCCTTTCCCAGCCCTGACCCCAGACACACTCCAGGGGGTTGGAGACTGCTCTGTGTGATGACAGGTCCAGCAGTATTCAGGTGCAAGTGTCAGCTCCTCTCACCACTCTAACTCAGGAAGACCTATAAGGAAGTGCAGGGCACACCTCAGCTCCCCTTGTGGAACATACTAGAGTGAATTCACAAACAACTCAACTGTCATCCTGACCCAGATGTATATTCTACAGACAGACATATTAGTAAATCAAATATGGAAATCAAGGAGAAACCAATTGCCAATACATTTTAGACAGAGAGCATATGCACTTTGGCACTGGTTAATAGCGGTAAAGTGCCCAGAGTACTAAAGGCAACAAAAACAGGTCAGAAAAAATAGGAGGAAGAGGGCAAAAAGTTTGGGGTTAACCGTGCAAAAAAGGGCCAGGTCCATTATGCACCATGTCCAGAACAGCACAGATGAAAGGGCAGCAGGTCTGCCGTAGTCTGGAGGTAGGAGGCGAGCTCGCCTTCAACAGCCAGTCATCGAGATAGGGGAAGAGTGGCCCCCCTGATCTCAGCATATGAGTGGCAACCACCATCACCTTGGTGAACACTCAGGGGGCACTGGTAAGGCCAAAAGGAAGCATAGCGAACTGCAAATGCTTGTGACCCACCGTGAACCGCAGATAATGTTTGTAGGTAGGCAGGACTGGAATGTGGAAATATGTATCCTGCGAGTCCAATGCACTGGAAGCTTGCCTGGTGTGTGGTGGACACCTATGGTATTTGTACCTTACACCAGGCCCGGGCAACCCCTATTAGTGAATGAAGACAGTAATGAAGACAGTAATGAAGACAGTGTCTAGGAAGCCATGGCTCTCTGTTGGTAGCCGTGGAACCAGCCAAGACTTATCTAGGAGAAGTGGAAAGCACTTGCAATGCTACAGCAGTCTCACAGCAACTTATCACACCTGAAAGGACACAGTGTTACACAAATAAAGCTACTTTATTACAGTAGCACTGCACTAGATTACTTATACACAGTCATTATCAGGAATTAGTAAATATAGAAACAACAAGGGGGGTTTTACCATATAATAAAAGAGTGGAATGTGAAGTGAAGCCTTCGGCTCAAGGATATGGAGTAGTTAGAGGAAGTTAGGAGAACTTGGGACCCCGAAGAGGTGAGTACCTAAGTGAAACCAGCAACCAGGAGAGCAAAGGTCTTCCCAAGGACTAACAAGAGGACTTGGAAAGAGGTAGATTGCAAGACCAGGAACAATCCGGTGGAACCCAACGGTGGATTTCCCAAAGAAGAGGACCTAAAAAAAGAAGGGGTCAGAGTCCAGTCCACACAGGAGCTTCCAGGCGGGGCAGGAGCCACTAGCCACCCTGCTGTGGATGAAGAACCAGGTCGATGAGGGAAGATGAAGATCAGCTGTGGAGCCCAGGAGCGGAAGAGAAGTCCTTGGAGCCATGCAGATGAAGCCCCACGTCAGTTGCCGGGTTGCAGTTGGTCAGTGGTCAGGATGACTACCAACAAGCCTGGCAAATGCAAGTTGGAGCAAAAGAAGAGTTGCAGAGCTGAGGAGGACCAGTAAGGTCCAGGGGAATTGACCCTTGGAGGGGAGTCCTGGCCGAGCCTCAGCAGTCAGGAGAGCCAGCAGATGCAGTCCCCACAGGAAACCCACTGGCAGCAGGCACAGTAAGTTGCGGTGAGGCCCAGTCAGCACACCTGGAGAGGAGTCCCATGTCGTTGGAGCAGCAGAGGAAAGACTGTCCGTGCAAGGATCAAGTGCTTGAGGCTGGGGCGGCTTGGAGCCTGAAGATCCCTTGAGCAAGAGTCAAAAAGCCTTGGATGCTAAAAGAGTCGCAGTTCACAGGGGTCTTGTCCTGCAAAGACAGACAAGGGCTCACCATCTCCCAAGTTGGACAGCAGGTAGAGAGGACCAAGGACCACTCAGACCCACCACCTATGTTGGAGATTCATCCTGGAGCTGTTTGGCAGAAGATCTCAGAAGCCGGTCGCTGTTGCCTTAGGTGCCTGTGGATGCAGGGGAGTGACTCCTTCAATCCAAGG
The DNA here is from genome assembly GCF_031143425.1 of Pleurodeles waltl. Lineage (NCBI taxonomy): Eukaryota > Metazoa > Chordata > Amphibia > Caudata > Salamandridae > Pleurodeles > Pleurodeles waltl. Next base: position 1,038,023,946 of record NC_090440.1, read on the forward strand.
GAGAATCCTTAATGTTTCTTTGATGCAGCTGAAGTCTTGCCAAACCCAGAGGATGCACAGCCGTGGAAATGTTGCAGTTGTTGCAATAAGCCAGAGAAACAATGTTGCAAGGCAAGGTCGTCTCGGGAGTTGCAGGCTTGTTTGGTTCCTGAAGAGTCCAGTTGCGGTTCTGGTGGCTAGGAGCAGAAGAGGCCGTTGCAGAGGAGTCCTGATGGGGTTGTGCATGCCGAAGCTGGGGACCCCCCGCAAGGGAGTCCCTAAATAGTACTACCAGAGGGACTGGTCACTCTGCAGGGTGACCACCTATCAGAGGGAGTCACTGACGTCAGTCACCTGTCCTGACCACCAAGGTGCTCCGAGGGGCCTCTGTACATCTTGTTTTCAAGATGGCAGAATCAAGTGGCCATTTGGAGGATCTCTGGGCACAACCCTTGGGGTGATAATGGACAGGGTAGCAGTCACTCCCCTTTCATTTGTGTGCTTTCACATTAGAGCAGGGACCAGTGGTCCCTGGACTGGTGCAAACCGGATTATGAAAGGAGGGCACCAAATGTGCCCTTCACAGCAAGCCAGTGCCATGGGGAGGCTATCCATCCTCAGCCATGTAACACCTATTTCCAAGGGAGAGGGTGTTGTCTTCCTCTCTCACAGGAAGCTTCAGCTTGCTGCCTTAGACTTTCTACAGTAGGACAGGACTTTTGCTCTAGAATAAGCTCTACCCTGGTGGGTCTCCCTAAACCTAAGAGCTCACCTGTGCCAGCTTTAAGCTCATCTTGTGTAGGTTCCACCCAAGGAAAAGGTTCCTCTTCCTCAAGAGCGGGATCCTCATTGGAAGTCTGAGCAGGGGCAACCTTATATCCCACCCACCTCTCTTCTTGGGAGCTTCCTGTGCCATTTTTCCAGAATTCAGTGCTCCTTGTCTCCCTGCTTCTGGTTAAAGCAAAGATGTGCCCAGGGATACCCGGCATTGCTGAATGGGCTTCCAACTCCACTTCAGCCCAAGCTGAAGTCTCCAAATCATTATGTAACAGACACTCTACAGGTAGATCAGTGGATATCACATCTTTCAACCACCCATCCAGCTAAAGTCAACAACAGCCATGGGGTAGCACTGAGTGTTGTTGTGAGCTTCAGTAACTTGGTAAGTGTGACCAAGTAGGTGTTGTTCAGGTTACACCACTTTTTCAGTCATCAGGGTGGCACTGGCATCTGCGCCCAGTGTTTAATTTCTAAATAAAAACGTGCCGGTGCCCAAGCTCTCCTCTCAAACACGCAGCTGCTGCAATTAAATGTGTGAACACAGAATAATGAGGCAGTGGAATACTGAAGACATCTCAGGCCTCGTCAATCCATTTACAGCCACTCCCTGCCTCTTCAGCTCACTCTAGCAGCTTTCTACTTTCTCCCTTTGTGACGCTTTTTTTGTTTGTCCCTTCTTCTGACTTTCTCATATGTGTCTTTTGCTCACAGTAAATGCTTGAGGCAGAAGAATAAGCCCCAGCCCTCAGAAATAAGTGCCGGTGCTCAGCACCGGAAACAAGAAGCACAAATTAAGCACTGCCTGTGCCCCTGTAGGCCTCAGTCTCAACACCATTTATAAGGGGATGTTGCCTATACTTACCAATATTAAATGGACAAGCAGCTAGGTAGGCAAGGTCAATGACTGGTAGGAGCCCCCTGAGTGTAGGGAATCATGCCACCAATACTGGTATTAGTATTGGGATATGATTCCAACATGTTTGACAGCAAACATACCTAGGTTCGGAGTTACCATTATTTGGCCAGTAAATGGCTTTCCCGCACTTACAAAGTCCAGTGCATTGGAAATGGTGTTTGTAGGGGCATCTTTGCTCATGCAGGGGTGCCTTCACAAGTGGGCACTGCACCCTACCCTCTAAGCTAGGGGGCCTACCATAGGTTCGACTTACAGTGACCTGGTGCAGTGACCAGCAGAAAAAGGGTGCATGCACCTTTTCTTGCAGGCAGCAATGGCAAGCTGAAGACATAGTTTGCATGGGCTCCCATGGGTGGCATAATACAAGCTACAGCCCATGGGGGACCTCTGGTGTACCAATGCCCTGGGTACCTCTAGGTACCCTATACTGGGGACTTACAGGGGTACACCGGTATGTCAATTGTGGGGTGCAAAGGGTACCAAAGTAACCAAATTTGGAAGAGAGAGCACAATCACTGGGGTCCCGGTTAGCAGGATCCCATTGAAGACAGTTTAAACACACTGATAAATAGGCACAAATTGGGGGTAACCATGCCAAAAAGAGTGACTTTCCTACACAATGCAATCTCCCAGGTCCAAGGCAGACAGGACTTGAGAGAGCGTGAGCATTTTGAACTTCTCCTTTTTGAGGAAGAAATTGAGAGGGCGGAGGTCTAGGGTAGGGTGAAAACCTCCATCCTTCTGCTCAACCCATGGAGTCTGTGGGTATTGTGTCCTCAGCCTCACAGAGGTTGGAAAGCTTGCATTATGTGGCAGCTGTGTGAGTAAACTCGCAGCTGGAATCCCCTTCTGTGGCCAAGAAATAAGCGAAAGGAAGACTGGGGTTGGCGAGGGGCCAAGGAAAGGCCCAAGGAAAGGCCCAAGGATCTGGCCATAGCTCTGCTATCCCGCAAGTGCTTCAGTGCTGAGTCCGGCTTGTCTTTGAAGAGATGTGAGCCAACAGAAGGCATTGTCTATAAGCGATGCATCGACATTCCTGGAAAATCCAGTTTCTCGTAGCCAGGCATGCTGCTGCAAGGCCACCATTGATGAAACAGCTCTTCCTTGCGAATCAGTGGTTTCCAGTCCACATCTGATTGTGAACTTAGCTGCATCTCTCCTGTCAGCAACAGCTTGGTAAAGTATCGCACAGGAGTAATAGCCCACAAGGCACACAGAGTTCACAGATCACAGTACCAGGCAGGTGGAAGAAACCATTTTCTTGCATAAGGTGTCCAGCTTCTCAGATTCCCTATCAGGTGGAGCAGCAGGGAATGCACTAAGATTTACATGGGATGTGGAGGCTCAGACGACCAAGCTCTCTGGGGTATGGTGTTGTGTGAGGAAGTCAGGGTCCCCATGAGCAGGCTGGAGGCAGCGGGTAACTGTCCTGATCACAGGAGCCACTGTACTGGGCTCAGTCCGAGTCCCAAGCAGGACGTCTGTAAGGGTTTCATTAAAACAGAGAAGTGGTTTGGAGGGGGTTGCTCCCAGCTAAAGCACCTCTGTCAAAACATTAGTCTTGGCTGCCAGCAAAGGCAACAGAAGGTCGAGGACCTCAGCTGATCTGAGTACCATCATAGCAAATGACACTTTCTCCTCTGTTGCCATGGCAGGGTGATAACGCATGCCAGTATCTGGGTAAGTGTCCTGGCCACTGGCCTCCACCAAGTCCTCACACCAATCTGCATTTGGGTCTAAGGGCTGGTATTACTCAGGGTCCAGCGACTCCTCCTAATCCTCCCCAAATCCAGGCCCATACGAAAAGAGCTCAGGCTCTGGCCTCAAAGGCATGGCTCTAGTTGGTGCCGGAGTCTGCATTGGATGACACCCCCCCCCGCCCGCCTCCATGTCTGAGTTGGGGATGAGAATGGAGATGGCATCACCGGAGGGTGTCAGCAGCAATGGGAGAATCAGCATCTGGACCGGCGCCAGAGAAGGTCGAGGTGGTATGACTGGCACTACTCTGGGTCCATCTATGGATCCAAGTGGCCTGATTGGGCTAGGGACAGATCTGTCGGCGGCAGGGAACCAGAACGGGTCCCTCCCAAACCTGCAGTGCCCAAAGTCATCCAGGTGGGGCGGGGCCACAGAAATCTGAGGTGCAGAAGTGCATGGCCTTATAAAGCTCAGGGAGCGGGGGAGGGGGTCGCTTTGAGCTACCGGAAACTCAGGGAGGCGTGGAGACAGCCCAGGCGTAGGCTCAACCGTGGAGCCAGGTCTTGAATGATGATGCTCTCTTGTCTCTTCTGAAGACTGCAACAGACGGGGAAAGTCAAAGACCTCTTCGACTTCTTGTTCTTTTTTTTTTTTTTTGTGGGACTTCCTCAAATGCCTGGACTACTTTGAGTGCAACGAAGATCCTGTCACATCATCACACATCAACGGGCAAGGAGGTGAGGGACCACTCCCTCAAGGCCCTGGGTGCAGGCACAGCAGTCGGTGCAGGTCTTCAGGTCGTGGTGGCGCTCCAGGCACCAAGCAAACAAGGTATGGGTCCATCACTGACATCTGTCGATGGCAGGCGCTGCAGAGCTTGAAGCTGGCATTCTTAGTCAACATCCCTGCCACACCAGCAGAATGTTTCTCAAAAAAGACCTTGACAAAAGTTGAAAAAAGGTCAGTCAATAAAAGGGGGGGCAGCGCCCACCAGATCTGCCCTACCTGGCACGGAAAGAAAATAACTGATGTCAGAGCACTGTGGTGGTGCCTATATGGCATACGGCATGCCACATCTGGTGCAGATGAGACCAACATCATGCAGAGCTCAACGACGCCACCTACCGGAGCTCAGGGGTACTTCTCATGAAACAATTCTGAATCCAGTCAGACACCTGGGGATAATTCTAAGGGAAAGAATCTGTGGCTAAACGTCTATCAGATCTCACTGTCAACCTTCATCTCCACACCCACTCTTATGCTCATAAAAAAACTTCAGCTACACATCAGCAACAAAACTCATGGATGATAATACGATCCTCAACGTATATGGTTCCAAATAGAACTATTGCTCTTTAAAGTGAAACCCCCCTCCAAACTTTGTATTCAATCTTTTGGGCATGCGAGGTTCAAAATACACTGGTGCTACTAATATCAGGTATAGCACCAGAATATACAGGCTAAATATTGCAAAAATACTGTCTCCTAAATATTGGTTACGAGAATATTACTGGAGTTGGTAACAGAAAATGCACCACAATGGGGCAATGCTTTAGTAAATCATATTTATGTCAGACGATATTTTCGCTATTGATAATGTGACATACAACCCTCATTACAGCCCAGCAGGGTGTATCTTCAGAACCTAGAGCGGGCCTCGTCATATTTAAGTCGCTCCTTCCTCATCTTTTCTAAGTGAGGCATAAAACATTGCAGTACTAGGCCCCTGTTGGAGTTTGTTTGCTCCTAATCTCCTAGCACCCTTCAAGACCCTAGGGCGCTGTAGGGTGTATCAGTTCAGAGGAGCTAGGGCGCTACATAACGACTGACTTGCACATCAAGTGGCATATAGTTTCCTCGAGGATGACTGATGCCTCTCCCTCTCTGAGTATCTGACGTAACTTAAAAGTGTCTCACTGTAGAGTGAGGAAAGTTTCACTTTCTGATACTCAGCTGGGAGTATCCAACATGCTCCCTAGAATAATTTGGTCACCATTCACTCATCTTACCTTGCAGCTTGTCACTAGCCAGTGACACTGAGACCTCTTACAGCAGTGGCTCCTCTGGATCCCGTGAGCCCACCCAGAGGCGTAGGCACCTGTCGTCCCACTCTTACTACCAATGACTCACTACACTGAGGGGAGGCTAACCTGGGTAAGGCATTACTCCACGAACGTCGGGCCCTTCCCATTGCAAAAGCTGAAAGGATCTTAGGGCAGGCTACAAAGCTACCTCTATTACGATTCAGTGTTGTTGTTGCTGTCGCAAGGCTTTGCTCCTTTCAGGAGTCTTTCCTACACTCCTCCCTTCTCCAGCTTTTCTAACCACCTCTCCTGGTTTTCTGTCACGGAATCAGAACAATTCAGCCTGACCATTCTACTTCTGAGGTCACAAAGGCGGCCCTGTGAGGCATTAGGGTGGCGAGGCGATGACATCCACACTGCAAGCACGCGGTCATACACAAGCGAAAAATACTGAAAAGGCCCCCAGGCCTGTGACAAGGAACATACATGAAATATTGTCACCGACGAGGAGATTAGAGCGTGTCATAGCTCAACTACCTAGTTCTGCTCCGTTGGTTCTATGCAGTGATTAAACTGGCCTTTTATACAGGAAGTGCCTGTATAAAGGACCCTACAATGAGTCTCACAGGTGCTCTGATGGGCGTCAGGAGGCCGATCTGGGTGGAGACATGGAAGTGTCCAAGCAAAGGCAGCATGGCCAGTGAAGCTGGCACCGCCCTGTCAATTCTTAATCAGAAAAGGTCGATAGACTAAGAGCATTCCTAGATGAAGGCGGGTTTCAGTCTGGGGACCATCGGAATGCAAAGTTCTGTGTCTCAGCGCCTGGCAGCTCTAGGTTATTGCTGACAGACTCAGGGGAAATCTATAGTGCAGTAGGTTGTGTTCCTCTACTACTTGGGAGAAAATGGAACCCCCGTTTCAAACTATTTGGTGTAGATTTTAAGAGGGGGCATTATGAAAGGTAGAGATTATAAAGTGCAGTGTCTGGCAAAGTCCAAATCTTGGAGCCCATCCATTATCACACTGGGGAAAAATATCACACAGAAAACATTCTAAACCAAAGGGTGCTTTAAATTAGTATTTTCGACAGAAAAATGGCCAAGTGTAGCAGCGAAAATCCTGGTTCCATAGCTCTGCCCCCTGTAATGTCGAAGGGCACACTGGGAGCTTTATAAAACTTGACATTGTACCATCATACGCTTTCTATTTCATATTTAATTGACACTAATATGTTAGAGAAAACATAGCAGTCTTGTATGTATACGTATATGTATACACAGAATTAATTTACTCAAACCTAGGTAAGTGCTGGATGCAAAGAGAGGGATTCTATTAGCTACTGGGACAGGACAGAGTAAATAAAATAATATCTAAGCAACGTTTTATTTTGCATCCTACATAGCTGCCAAGGTTTCAGATTGCTATGTGTGACATTTCATAATCACAGTGTGATTATGAGTGACATTTTAATAAACATGAGTGACACCTTCTCGCGAGCACACATCAAGCAATGAAAACGAGGGAAACATAAATATCAGATATTTCACCTATCTGAGCAACGAGAAACTCAAACAAGATCTTAAAACTGCTGCAAAACACCAGAAATGGAGGTACAAAACCCACACGTCTAAATATCAGAGAAGTTCCGATTTTGCTTGACCAAGGCACACCATGTACCTTAATTCTACTAAAGATATCCGCAGGTTTTGGTATCACTGATCACCAAGTACTCTTATATGGTAAGAAACTTTTTAGCAGGCATAAAGGGAATGGTGCTAGCTTGGTGAGAGATTGCTTCCACCAAAACCGTACTCAGCAGGTCTAAATGGGCCTTTTTCTTTAGAAGCAATCACCTCCAGTGTCCCAACAAGTCCGTCTCTTTTTCTCATGCTTTTAAAACGTACGTGATTCCTCTTACCAGTGAGTGTCAGCAACGGCCGACCTGGGGTCGCGGGATAATTCAATCAGATCTCCGCTGTGCCCGCAAGAGAAATTAATCTGGCCCCTGGCGGCAGCACCATGGCGGCCGCCGCTTGGGGTCATCGGGACATACATACGTGACACTCTTGTTGGTGTAAAAGGTAATTTTAATAGAACAGGATTTAAAACACAACAATACTTCAAAACATTTAACTGTATATCCTTTAAAGCAGACTTTAACTTTTACAACTCCCTTGCCTTCATTTTCTCCTCAAATGTCTCCCTTCAATTTTCCTGCCGTATATGCTCCCCTATTCCGCCCATGCCTTCCTTGCCTGTAGCCTACCCCTCCCCGCTCTGATGCTTCACCTCCTTGTTTTCCCCCTGGAAGGGTGGACAAGCCCGCACCTGGCTCTCCACCCTCCCCCATCTCCTGCTACCTCTTCTCAACTCACCTGTCCTAAATGACTACTAAAAACCCCCCCTTTTCCTGCCCTAACTAACCTGCCTAACTAAAAAAGACACCTTCCTCCCCCTGTCTTCCTAAGCTGGGTGGGTGGGTGGTCGGTCACTAAAATTAAGCTCTTTCCCTCACCTAGGTCGGCGCGAAGAAGGGCCGACCCCACCCTCCACCCCCCTTATAAACTTGCCCTAATCCCCGCCCCCACTTACTTCCTACCCAATCGGGCACCTTGCGCGCCACTTCCCCGTCCCGAAACCCCCCGCGGAGAGACTAGACTGCGTCTCTCTCTCCGCGGGTCCCTTCATTGTCGGAGGAGGATTCAGTCTCTCCAGCGGCAGCAGCGCACAACTTCTTGCAATGTTTCTGCTGCAAATGAAACACAGCCAATTATACCGCAGGCACAGACACAACTCTGACAATGATTGGATACTCTCTGACTGTGATATCACGTCAGTTTTAAGCGTGTGTTGGCCGGGCTGCCCGGGAGGCGGGTGAGTCTCTGTTCACTAACAGAAGTTTTAGATACATTGTAACAGACAGCCACTGCGAGCGCACAGTCACCTAGAGCCAGCCCCTTGGCCTTAGCGTGCAGGGAGCAGGCTGCGCACAGCGCCCTCACCCTGCACTGCTCAGTTGATTTGTGCATTATAGCACTCCCATGGAGGCGCTATAATGCGTGATTTTCCATGTCAGTGCAGTGATGTGGACCACCATACTGAAATGCGTTAGAATCACGCCTGATGCGTGATACTTGGCAGGGCTGATCCTAAGCATACTGAGCAGATATTTCAGGGTGTCAAGAATACCTCTGACAACGGAAGGCTGTCAGAGGAATGGATTTAGGCAAGAAGGCAAAGAGGATATTTAGAAATAGAGTTTGGCTCTGGTGCTTCGGGGGCTCCCTGTCCCATAATTCCAAGTAGTAGAGAAGCACCAACCTTTCTGAAGGGGATGAGGAGGAAGAGAGGAACCACTCCCACGCGCTATAAAGTGCTTTAAAGACACTTGTTGCACAGGAATGTCACTGTTGCCTTCGGGGATTCCCAGTCCCATAATTACAAGCACTAGAAAAGCACCAATGTTTGCTATGGGGGAGAAGGAGGAAGAGAGGAAAGACATCTGCTGCACGGGCCGTGCCCGTCCTGTCCTGTACCCGTCAGCACCAGGAAGAGCCAGGGCATGGCCATCACCTCTTGGCCCTTGGAGTGAAAAAATCTTGCTTAGCCACATTGCTTTCCAGAGATACTCTGTTAGGGCAACCGTTATATTTCTTATCACTAACCTGCATTAATAACAGGCCTTGAGAAACAGGGTAAGTGATAACCTGTGAGCCTCCAGATTCATTATATAATGAGGAAGAGGAAAGCAGCTGAAGCCCCACTAGTCAGTGGCATAACAAAACGTGAGGGGGGACCCCTGCTAGATATGCTGAAGACCCCCACACTCACTGGAGGGGGCTGAGGAGGCACCCTCCAGTATGAGTAAGCGTGGGGACCTCTCCATACCGCGGGTCTGCGGGGGTCTCTGTTACCCCCTGCCACAAGTCAATGGGGAGGAGTTCAAAATATCGAGTCATGCAGCCGAAAATTGAACCCTGAGTGGAATTGACAAGCTAATTGTGGAGGTGGAAGAGGTGCTTAAACAAGATAATAAACAGCCCGATAAAGGATGTGAAATCACACAGTTCTATCAGGGGGAACAGTCGGAACTGAGTGTAAAAAGCATTGTCCAGTTAATGAACAGAGCAAACATAGTAGGAGCATAACACTGACTCCCTCAATTCGTAATGAAGAATACCTAGTCATAGGGTCCAACACAGGCTACTATATTCGAGGGAACTGTTAATGCCCAAACATGTACTTTGTCAAGCAGCTCTGAAGCCAAGCAAGACCTGCTGCCTTGTAATGTAACACACTGCACTAACAATACTATAGAGCATTGGTCTTCTAAATTTTTAATGTCCCGCCCCCTTAGTGGAAAAAAAATGATCACCCCCCCCCTCTGAATCTTTCACAATTATTCTTTTAAATTGGAAATGTTAAAAAATGTCTAGACTTGTTTAAACATTGCAGTTGGTCTGCTAATGTTTTTAAAAAGGAATCAAATACAGGCTGTCAAACATACTGTTCTGGTCAGGCAGGCCTTACTAATTTTGAAGAGTATTTGGAGTCCCTTCCCTTTTGACACAAACTCCCACCTTGGATATAAATGACAAACAATGTTAGTGATAGCCCATTACAGAGCGGTTTACTGCTGCTCATGTATTCAGCTTAAAACCAAGACCTGTTATCAGCATAATGCTTCTTTTGGCCAGTGCCTGGCACCCCACCTGAGATCATTTGAGGCCCTCCTTGGGGGGCCTGCCCCCTCAGTTTGAAGACCCTTGCTATAGAGGGATCGAGTGCTGATCAATCCGTTGACCAGTGGATGAAAATGGGTCCACAGCTTCCAGCTACACAGTACTTAAAATCTTTAATTTGCTTCCTGAAATCCAAGTTTGATCAAATTAAGGAGGCCAGTTCATTGCTGAATGTCAGAGTAAGGAGCATTCAGGAGTTTATCATTGTTGCTCCTAAGGTGCACCAGAACCTCACTGTACCAACTGCCCTTTCTCACCAAAAGCCCAACCCTGGAGGGGCCATGAATCCAATGTTTGGGAGTGACATCATCAGTGACATCATGTTAATAATCCACCTTCCATCAACAGAGCTGGTGGCTCTACCATACATATCCCCCACAAGCAGCACTTGGGAATAAAGGAACAACTGATTTTAAGGCCTAACCATCAATCTCTTCCTGCCCATTCATGCAAAGAGCCTATTTCTGTAACCCATGCACCCAATATGAGGCCTTGCGGGATAAAACCCTGACTCTTTCTCTCTGATAACTACCAAGGCCGTTTGGGTGGGGCACAATTTGCAGAGGGGATGCCCACTTACAGTGGCAAGATCAATCCATCTATCTAGCTCTCGCCACATGGAGAAATCTGAGATTTTTATAATAAATGTTCCGAATTTAGTGGCATGTCAAAAGGAGAGTAAAGAGTCGTTCACTAACAAAGCCACTCATTGGATTTACTTTAAAAATCAATGCCAGGATATCATTTGTGAGGACATCCTTTCACCTACTTGCATCGAGGGGGACTAACCCAACACTGATGCTATAAAGCTAACCTTAAACAGCAGGGTTTTGGTTGACAGGCTACTGAATATGGAGGCCAGGACAATTTCACTGCTATCCTCCGAAATTCAATTCAAGTCAAGGGTGTAGCAAATTGAAAGAGGGAGACCCACCATGGAAGAATCAGTGGCTGGTTCATTAATATGAATGATCCCACTCTGCTGTTGCCTACTAGCACCGTAAACCCTCTGAGAAAGCTTGACTTAACTCCAACTTGCTCACAGTGAAGGAAACCAGCATTGATTCACAAAGTACAGCTGTTTCTGGGTTTTTCACTGCATCTCTATCAGAACTTCGATACTATCATGGAACACTGCATGGCTAAGGGACAAATTGATTGACCCTGAGTGGTTGGAATTCATCAATCATTTTGATATTATCTTCAGGAGACTTGGTCACTATCTCTGGTGGCTATACATGGGTACACTAATTACAGTATCGCAGCCCTTCCCTCAAGGGAGGGACCACCTAAAGAGGGGATCCTAATCTGGGTGCGAGTTGCTCGAAACCTGATTGTAAATCGACTCCCTTCGGAGTGTGTCAATATAATTGGGTTAACTGTAAAAGGACCAAAAGGTTTTTGCACTAACTTGTACAATGTTTACAATGTTTACAGTCGCCCAGGGAATTTACATAAGGAATCACCCAAACCATTGATTGACTATTGGTGGGGACTTTAATGTCTCATTTGAACCAACTGCCCACATTGACTCCATTATGGAAATAGAGGATAGAGAAAGTGACGTACAGAGATTGGCTCTCTATGGCGCTGCAGCTCAGCATGTTGCCACTTAAACATGGCATGCATGCATGCTTGTAACTGTAGATCAAAATCTGATTGCTGCAGAGAATTTACTTTTATAAGGTGTAGGTTGAAGATTACGATTGATTACATCTTCCTGTACCTAGATCTTTGGCATACTATGTCAGACTACAAGGTGTGTAAGAGGGAAGGTAGTGATCATTGGCCTTTGCAATACAACACTCCCCCATTGTAATTTCAACATTGATATCCTCTCTGTTAGCGTATTGGAAATGACCAACAATAGAAGAGTAATTAGGTAAGGGTGAAGTTTGAATAATCCAGACACTATGGCAACTATTTATAACACTTTTAGCACCCTAGTTGGATCCTTTCTCCTCAAATCTGGCCTTTAGAACCACTTTATGGAAGTGCATTCTGAACTGTTTAGTACATTAAGTTCAGTATACTCTACAGAAAGCAAACATAACAATCCCTCTAACTCTGATTCTTTCCCCTGGTCCAATGCACAATGTAAACTAGAAAAACCTACACTATTAGTGGCTTTAAACCAAGGGGACATTCATATGATCAGAAAAGCAAGAAGTAGTTATAAAGATAGTATCACCAAATCTAAACAGGAATGGATAGACATTAGCTGGGAAGATCTGCTCAACCCCTTGGGTACCAAGGACGTAACGGTTACGTCCTCAGCTCCACCGCTCAGGTGCCGAGGATGTAACCGTTACATCCTGGTATGGGCCCTCGGGGAAACGCTAGTGCTCCCCCCAGGGCCTGGCACCCTCCTCCCATGGCAGGTTGGAAGAAGAATCACTTCCCCTTCCACTCCCGGTCCTCCTCGCCCACCCCCCCAACCCTCCCTCAGTGACATCTGATGACATCAGCACACGATTGCACGCTGACCTTAGGCCGCCTCAACTTCCAGCGCGGATCAGAAGAGAAATGCAGAAGCATTTCTCTTCCGATCATGAGCTGGGTGCGGGAGAGGCATCAAAGGAAAGGAAAGCCCTTTCCTTTCCTTTGCTGTCGCTCTGAGCATTTCTGTAGCCCTTAGGCAAAGGGTTGCTCACATGGGGTGCAATTTTATTTTAGCCCATTTCTGCCCCCCTTGGGGGCTGATCGCCCTATTTTTCTTAGGCCAATCTGCCCCCAAGGGAGGCAGAAACCACTAGGCACTAAAAAAAAAAAATTGCAGATGGGGAGCGACCCCTTAGGCAAGGGTCGCTACTCTGGGGGCTAAATTTATTTTAGGCTATTTCTGCCCCCTTTGGGGGCAGATGTGCCTATTTCTATTAGGACCATCTGCCTACAAGGGGGGCAGAAACCACTGAGGCACCAGGGATTGGTGTGTGTGTTTTGCTTTTGGGGGGCAGCCCCTTGCGCAAGGGTCGCTCCCCTTGGGGGCACATTACTGTTGGCCATTTTTGCCCTCCTTGGGGGTAGAGCCCCCTATTTCTGTAAGGCCCATCTGCACCCAAGGGGGGCAGAACGCCCACCAGAGACCAGGGAAGATTTTGTTTACAAAAAAGAGGTTGGGGGTATGGCCATACCCAACCACAAAGAAATGAGGACAAAGTTGATCTGCCCACCGGTGGGCAGATGGGGCAATTAACCCCGATCTACTCCCCCGTGGGGGGGGGGGCTAGAAAGCCTACTAGATGCCAGGTAATTAAAAAAAAAATAGTGGGGTGGTGGCTGCCAACCTGTATGGGTATGGTTATGCCCCCACCCCAACTGATGGGGGTAACAGTCTTACAGCTCTCCCCCGCACACTAAAACATCTTATCCCATGGCCATGAGAGCTTGTCTAACTCTCAAAATTGTCCCACTTGGAATGGTGAGGGCTTCACTGTTTGGACGCTGCCATGTAGAAAAATCTACGAGACCTAGACACAACTGAAAACTAAACATCTGGGTGAGTCCAGGGTGGTGTGCTTCACATATACTGGCACCATTTTCTTACCTACAATGCCCTGCAAACCTCCAACTTTGCTTGAAATCACATACTTTTCCCACATTTTGGTGATGGAACTTTCCAGAATCTGCAGGAATCCACAAATTCCTACCACCCTGCATTGTTGCATCTATACCGGCAAAAATTCTGCCCCACTTGTCAGCCTAGAATTGTTTTTTTTCAAACTGCCCTTTTGGACCCGCTTTGGTTCCCCCTCATATTCAACATATTTTTGGCTCCTCCCTGTCACAGGCACTAGGCCCACCTACACAAGTGAGGTATCATTGTTACCGGGAGACTGCGAGGAACATTGGGTGGTAGAAAATTTGTGCTGGTGCAGTGATCCCACATGTAAATGTGTGAAAAATTAGATTTTTTAGCAAAATGTGAGGTTTGCTGGGGATTATGGGTAAGAAAACACTGGGGGTTCCACGCAAGCCACACCTCCCTGGACTCGCTCGGGTGTCTAGTTTTCAGAAATGTCTGGGTTTGGTAGGTTTCGCTAGATGGCTGCTGAGCCCTGGACCAAAAACGCAGGTGCCACCCGTCTCCAACCACCCCACCCCCCCAGCAAAAACAGGTAGTTTTTTATTTGATAATTTTGATGTGTCCACGTGTGTTTTGGGGCATTTCCTGTCGCGGGTACTAGGTCTACCCACACAAGTGAGGTACCATTTTTATCAGGAGACTTGAGGGAAGGCTGGGTAGGAGGAAATTTGTGTCTCCTCTCTAATTCCAGATCTGTCACCGAAATGTGTGGAAAAAGTGTTATTTTTTGCCAAATTTTGAGGTTTGCAAAGGATTCTGGGTAACAGAAACTGGTGAGAGCCCCACAAGTCACCCCATTCTGAATTGCCCGAGGTGTCTAGTTTTAAAAAATGGATAGGTTTGCTAGGTTTCCCAAGGTGCCGGCTGAGCAGGAGGCTAAAATCCACAGCTATGCACTGCAAAAAACCGGTCCGTTTTTCTTGGGAAAATGTGATGTGTCTATGTTGTGTCTCCTGTCGCAGGCATTAGGCCTACCCACACAAGTGAGGTACCATTTTTATTGGGAGACCTGGGGGAACACAGAATAGAAGAACAAGCGTTATTGCCCCTTATCTTTCTCTACATTTGTTCCTTCCAAATGTAAATGTAAAAAAGACTATTTGAGAAATGCCCTGGTATTCACATGCTACTATGGGGACCCCAGAATTCAGAGAAGTGCAAATAACCACTGCATCTCAACACCTTATCTTGTGCCAACTTTGGAAATACAAAGGATTCCTTGATACTTATTTTCACTCTTTATATTTCACCAAATTAATTGTTGTATACCCGGCATACAATGAAAACCTATTACAAGGTGCAGCTCCTTTATTGGCTCTAGGTACCTAGGGTTCTTGAAGAACCTACAAGCCCTATATATTGCTGCAACCAGAAGATTCCAGCAGACGTCATGGTATATTGCTTTTGAAAATCTGACATCGCATGAAAAAGTTACAGAGTAAAATGTGGAGAAAAATGGCTGTTTTTTCACCTCAATTTCAAATGGTTTTTATTTCAGCTGTTATTTTCTGTATGAAAAGCTTGTAGGATCTATACAAAAGATCCCTTGCTGAATTCAGAATTTTATCTATTTTTTTAGAAATGTTTAGCTGTCCGGGACCCGGCATTGGTTTCACACCCATTTCTGTAGCTAACTGGAAGGAGGCTAAAAGCACAAACAATAATAACAAAAAAAATGGGGTGTGTCCCAGTAAAATGCCAAAATTGTGTTGAAATATGTGGTTTTCTGATTCAAGTCTGCCTGTTCCTGAAAGCTGGGAAGAAGGTGATTTTAGCACCGTAAACCCTTTGTTGATGCCATTTTCATGGAAAAACCACAAACCTTCTTCTGCAGCCCTTTTTCCCATTAAAAAAAAAAAATAAACATTTTTGCTGTATTTTTGCTAATTTCTTTGTGTCCTCCAGAGGAACCCACAAACTCAGGATACCTCTAGAATCCCTAGGATGTTGGGAAAGAGGAACGCAAATTTGTCCTGGGTAGCTTATGTGGACAGAACGTTATGAGGGCCTAAGCGTGAACTACCCAAATAGCCAAAATTGGCCTGGCACCTGAGGGGGGCAAAGGTCTGGCAGCGAAGGGGTTAAAGCACCTAGTTCTGGGGACGCCAACACAATTTGGTACAGAGTTGCCCATGCCACCTCTAGAGTTACTAATCAATTGGAACATCATATCCCAGTTCACAGCTGGGAAAAACACTTTGGTGCACTTTATAATGATATCCCAGAACCAAGAGACCAAACATCCCAGTTGAATGTGTGTAAAATGAGATCATCTACTAGTATGACTAGTAAACTCCCAACACTGACCTTTACTTTAGAACAGACAAGCAAAGCAGTTAGATATTTTAAGCCTGGGTAAGCTCTTGGCCAGATAACATTCCAAGCAACCTCTTTCGTCTAGAAAACTAAGTATGGGTACCATACATCAATAAGTTGTCTGTCTACTGAAAAGTGAAAACATTCTAGAAACTTTGTGGTGCAGAAGTCATCCCAGTCTATAAAAAGGGTGATAGAAATAACCATTGAAACTACCGCCCTATAAGCCTTATTGACAACCTTCAAAGATTTTTTGCCATCAGGTCTTGGACAAGGTTAAGCAGAAGTGAATGACAGTCCCTGATATTGTATCTCCATTACAAGCAGGATTTAGACCGAATACTTGTACTGCAGATGAAATATTACACTAATGCCTTCAGAGACCTAGGGATTCTCTCTACGTGGTCTTCGTAGACCTTAAAACTACCTTGGATTTAGTACCCAGGTGTAAGCTACGGCTATTGTTGGGCCAGATGGGGATGGCCCCATCTTTAGTTAACATAATAATGAGAATACATGAATGCAATTACGCTTAGGTGAGATATGGTCCCAAGGGAGAACTAACCAAACATAGTTCAACCAATCATGGAGTTCGTCAGGGCTGCACATTAGAGCCAACACTATTCTCATTGTACATTGACAATGTACTTCAATATTTGCTCTACTATAATCATGATTCCCTGGACTCTGTAGTAGCCCTATACCAGCACTTTTATTCGCAGATGATACTATACTGATTTCCTGTACCACCATGGGCTTGCAAACCTTTTGACCAAATTTACACTTTTTTGCGATGAGAGGGGCCTTGAAGTCAATACGTCTAAAACAAAGTACATGAGCATTAATCCCCATAGATACCACAGAGCTGGCTTAAGTATGAAAGGGATTCCTATACAGGGAGAGGAAAAAATGGATCATCTAGGTAACTCAATAGACAAATCCACCACCTGGTCATCACACATGGTTAAACAAGTGTTTCTCTTCTACATGGGGCATACCGTGCTGACAACTCCGAAACACATCTCTCCAGCTACTGAAATCTACTGTACTGAGGTTCAGAGTGCTGCTCCGTGTGGGGCGGAGATTTGGGCACATGTGGGGAAAACGTAGGTGATCCTCAAAGAAAACCTTTTCCTTAGATCTCTGTTCAATTTGCCGCAGAGTTCCCTTCATACTCCATTAGTCTACAAAACTGCCCTAAAGCGATTCAGTGATTTAGTAAAATAAAGACCCCTGGAAAAATATCGTAATTAACTAACTGAGGTCGTGGATATGCCAAACTCATTGTGTATCAAATGGTTCATTCATCTCAAATAAACGTTTTAAGCCATAGGCCACACCTAAGGACCACACCTTCTGCTATATCCAGCGACTCTATAAATCAGCTGTCAAATCGACAGTTTGGTCCTACACTGCGAATCATTATCTTAGTAACAGCAGTATGGGAACTCTGACATCAGATTTCTTTCAGTTTAAATGTAATGCAGCCTTTGAACCATACCTAGATAACATAAGACCTGGACTCGTAAAGACCTTATTCATTAAATTCAGGAGGGGTACACTTCAGATTGGGCACTTTACCAAAAGCTGGAATAACCATCCTGCAGCCTCATCATCCTGTGTTTTCTGTGGAGCTCCTTGCAAAGATGTTGAACTCCTACTGTTTTTCTGGCCACCGTACATAAACCAGCGCAGAACATTGTGTAAACCCCGCTGTAACTATTTAGGACTAAGAAGCTATCTAGTACCCTCTAGGGAACAAACAGTGATGAGCCTATTGTAATTGCCATGAATAGGTACCTTTGAGCAGTTAGGTTAATAAGAAAATAGGCTGGGAGTACATTATCCCCACTCGCTCCCTGGTAATGCTCCTTTATTTCATGTCGTCTGCTTATGAATATAAATGTAGGGCATTTGAAACCTTATAAAACTGTGAACTGATTTTGATACTAGGCAGCTCTAAAGCTTCACAATTTTTTTTCAACTGACTTTTACCTTGGGCTTTTAGATGACTGTATTCGCCATAATCAAATTTTAGTAACCGACTGCTGACACTGTATCTGCACTATGCACTTTATGTACTTAGAGCAATCTATGATGTTCATTCTGTTTTATCTAATGGGAACTATCTGTACAGTTTTAATCTAAATGTTTATAAAGAACTATGTATTTATTGATGTTATGATCATGCACATTTTATGGGTTTATTGTAACCCGAAATAAACTATTGAAATTAATGAATTTCCATTTCAAAAGTATAACAGCACACTTAGGATCAAAGATGCACTATCTCTCGCTCATTCACAGGAAACGCTCCTAGAATCTGGAACGTCATTCCACCGGAAATTCATGCAAACTCATCTTACTTCAAGAAAAGTGTAAAGTCCTTACTACTAGAAAGGCACATTGGTCACTGAAAGAAATAAGAGTTTAACAATCACTAGTCCCCAGAGTCTCAAGGATGTCACAGCAAAATATCACTGGTCGAAAACAAGGCACAAATGAGAGACAAAAAGCCCTACCTTTGTACAATGTTGCTCTTCAACCCAACGAACAACTGGCAACTACTGGCAAACTCCATGAAACTTGATACCTAATGATAGCATGGGGACAACACGAATGTGGATATGTGCACAGGTATAACAAACATTTTACATCACAAAGACTGTACATGTTTTTGGAGCAAGATGACAGCCGTGTGAGGACAGTTGGTTGTTCCCCCTTCCAACCGAGTGTCATATCGTGCTCCTACCTACATTTTCTATAAAGAAAGAAGTAAAGTACCGTCTTATTGGTATGTATAGAGCTTTCTGAAGTCACCCTTCAGACTACCATACTATTTAGATCGGCTGTGGTATTGGTGCTGGGCATTTGTTAGACCAGGATGCTGTTGCATTACTGGTATGGCCCCTAAGAGCGTGAAAGGCTCTAAACGTCGGAGTGGCAGTGCCTCTATGAAGAAAGTAGCTACGGGTTTCCGGTGAATGGAGGAGGCTCAAGCAAGGAACAGGTCTGCATGAGGGAAGCCATCAGAGCTTAGTTCTTGTGGACCTGGCGCCACCTAGGTGGCTACAGGCTCAATCGCGGGCCTCTTTAAGCGCCCTAGTCAAGTAAAATAAAATACCTTTATAACAGATGTGGTTGTGGTAGTAAGCAGTGTGGCCATTGGGACTCACCTGATTGTTGCCATGGCGAAGCAAGGAGAAGTCCCGGTGCTGGACTCCCTTCAAGGTGACAGAGAGAGCAGATGCCTCCAGCAGCGTCTGCGGGCTCTGGGGCTGCACCAGAGGTGCTTCCTCCTGGTTGACCCTTCTCTTCTGCACGGCCGGGTGGTTCTCCTGATTCAGAGACATGGGGGTCACTCAAGGCAGCAGCAGCATTCTCGTCTGAAGCAGGTGCACCCGCTGAGAAAAGCAATGCTGCCACCCAGAATGAATTAGCAATCAGCAGCTCTGGAGGCATGGAGAACCTGTTACGGGACTCTGCACTGAAGGAGGGTAAGGCATTTACTGTTGGCGGCTCCACTGATGTTGGGGATATTGTGGACATGGGTGGTGCAGCTTTCAAAATTTTTGCACAAACCCCTGCAAGACAGGATTATGGGCTGTTAAGACCGCAGACAGACCTAGACTCAAGGGACCATTTTTTCTCTCTATCTGACCAGTCTGATTGGTCAGATGAGGACATGCAGGACTTTGGGGAGGCCACACGAAGAATTTAGGAGAGAATGCCTCAAGCTGTATCAGCAGTCTTGACAGTGTGGATGAAAGACTAGGGCTGCACTCTTAGAATATGAGCTGGTTGTACCCGGTACTGTGAGAAGGTAGGATAATCTGGTGATAGGGAATTCTAAAGCCAAGGCTAATCCAAATATCAAAGAGCAGGAACTTCTTTGTGATTATTCTGCAACACCCCGTCTGGAGGGGACGTGTTGGGAGGTGGCAAGTTGGCCTCAAACTCCTAGGACCCAGAAGTAATCTATCACAGCATCATGGCTCATCGGGAGGAAACCCAGGCATACAGCTGCAGTTCTCAAGCTGTCCATCGCAAACTGCAGGGTGCTATTTGTCATGTTGCCAATACTTGTTAAGAGTTTTCTGAAAGGATGGGGGAGCTAGAGACAATAATTGTAACTTTAGAAGCCAAGTGATCAACTCAGAAAATGGTGACAGATTCATTTGAGGCACGTTGTCAGATACTCAGTGGAAACTTGAAGACTTTGAAAATAGGCTTAGACAGAATAATCTGAGTGTTTTGGGCATTCCAGAGGGTTTGCAGGGGGAGTATACTCGTAAATATATCATTAAGCTCTTTAAGAGTGCCTTTTCTGAACTCTCCGAATGGGACTGAGAGACTGAGGTTCAGCGAGCCCATAGATTCCCCTTTAAAATAGGTCCTCGGGGGCAGGCAAAGGGCAATAAATCGAGGGCAGTGCTGGTCTTTTTTGGCAATTATTTGTTGCATCAGGCAGTTTTTGATTTGGCTCGCCTGGATCGGAAACGATCTTTAGAGGGCTGCACGTTTTTTGTGTGACCTGATTTTTGTCACATCACTGTTGAAAGAAGGTGATGGTTAAGGCAACTGATTCAACCTTTTCAGATCAAGGAAGCTCAGGTCTATTTGATGAATCTGGCAAAACGTAAGGTGGTGGTGCAAGATAAAACCCACTTCTCTATGTCAGAAATTAAAGCCAAGGAGTTTCTTGATACATTGGGCCAAGACCAGGCTGAGTAGGGTATTGATGTCTGGATCGCTTCTCCTTGGCATTGCTTTCTCCTTTCTGTAGGCCTGCTTTGAGGGGCATGTCACAAAGCCTGGAGCACCCTTCCATCAACAGACCTGGGTCGTCCATTTGCTTCCAGGCAAGGGTGAAGGGGGGATTGTTGGGAAGGAATAGGAGGGTCAGAGGGGGAAAGTGCGGGGGAGCAAGGGAAGGTGGCAGACTGTTCTCTGGGGAGGGGGCTTGGGGAGAATCGGAGTTGGCGAGGGGGTGATCTAAGGGTAGGGTGCAGGGTTGGAAATTGTTTTTTTTTTTGCTTTGGAAAGCTCATCAGACATGATATTCAGTATTTAAGCAGTATGTTATGATCACATGTTTTTTTCATTGTATGATAGCAACAGCGGTGGTACTCTTACAGACGGGAGGTATGGAACTATGGCTGTGAGATGTTCCCTACCTGGTATTCTTAATGATTTTTCATTATTGATGACCTCCTTTATGCTGGTGAACTCGTGGCTTATGTGTGTGCGATTGGCTTCTTTATCAGGATGAACGGTGGGCTATAAATTACGAATATGTTCCTTTAATATGGATGGTCTTAATGATAGGGCTAAGCGATCAAAGGCCGCTTTGGTTTTGCAACATATGATGTCAGATTTGTTAAGTTTACAAGAGACCCATATCCCACATGATAAACATAGGTGTTTTAATGATCTAGGTCTCTCTCCCTTGATATGTACTCACCAAGTGATAACCTCAAGGGGGGTTGCAGTGCTAGCCAAAAAGCCATTTTGCACCTCAAGTCGTGTTAAAGCATACAAATTTAGCTGCTGAGCTTTAGCTGAGTGTGTTGTTGATTATTTACATTTCACGCTTTGCTCAATATATGGTTCTAATTTGGATGAATCTGACACCCTTGAGTTTTTAAATTTAGAACTGGCATTATGGCCTGTTCCTCTCATTTTATGTGGGGATCTTAATGTACATATCGATGTACATGATGATCTAACGGATACCTAGGTGTATAAGGCCCTACAGCACTTAGGTAAGGATCATGGCTTAATAGATGTCTGGGCCAAGCACAAGAGGCCTGATCTTGGCTTTACATTTTATTCAATCCTACACAATAAGTTAGTTCGGCTAGGTTATGTTTTTGTGTACACCACTATAGTCATCCAAAAAGCAATTGAGCGGTTTCTTAGAGTCCTCTCGGATCATAGCCCACTGGTTATGGAAACCCAAATAACATGCATGTATAGGCCTCAGAGATCCTGGACCATTGACTGAAAACTTCTTGTTGATGCAATATACCAAGATCATATGTGCATGTGGACAGAACAATTTCTTGAAGTTATTAGAGGGACAGTGTCTACTGCTATAGTATGGGATGCCCTGAAGGCAGGGATTTGCGGGGAGACTGCGCTATAGGCTGCACGAGCAGAAGCAAAAAGAAACTCAAACCCTCTATAGTCAGCCAAGGCTTATTGGGGAGGAGCTTACTAGAGGGCTACTTAAGGGATCAGATGTTCAGGAATTGCAACAAAAGCTAGGCATACTAAAATTGAACAATAATCCACACCTAGGGATGGAAGTCGCTGCCAAATTTCACTTATTTAGAGTAGGCTGCTATGAAACTTGAGAGTACAGGGCAATTGTTAGCTACACGCATGAGACAGAAAATGACAGAAACCAGTATCCTAGCTATACGAGACATTAGGGGCTGTTACATGAATCACCACCTTGTATTTTAAAAGTCTTTAAGAACTTTTATGAAACACTTTACACTGAAGAGTTGAGTAGCTTAAAGGAGGGCTACAATCTTCTCCTTAATGATCTAGAAATGGTCATTCTAAACCAAGATGACCAGGCAATGCTGGATGCCTCAGTCACCTCAGATGAGATATTAGAGGCAATCAAATCCTTAGTGAGAAGGAAGGCCTCAGGCCCGACAATATCCCATTAGAATTTTATGCTGTATTTTTTTGGTGAACAGGACATACTGAAGACTTTCCATCAAGCGCAACCGGCGACAATTCCCCCATGTAAAATAATTGTATTTAAAAAGAGAGATAAACCAACAGAACTCACAGGATCGTATGGATTGATCGCTCTTATTAATTGCGATGGGAAGATCTATGCCAAAATTTTGGCAAATAGATCAAGCAGGTTTATTGTGCCATTAGTATTGGTACACCAACATGGTTTTATTCTAGGCCGTGGTACGGCAGACCATATTAGGAGGATAATTGCATGGCTGGATGTGGCTGCAGCCCAGAATTTGCTCATACGTTTTGCCTTTTTAGATGCTGAGAAGCCATTTGATCGGTGTCATGGGGCTTTCTTTGGGCAGTAGTGAAGTGGAAAGGCTTTGGGAGTTATTTCATGCAGACTATTGAAGCATTGTATAAGTCACCACGGGCTACTGTTTGCATAATGGGTCAGGAGTCCAACAGTATACTAATCTCAAAGAGGACCTAGCAGGGGTGCTCCTGTTCACTACTATTATTTGCCCTTTTTATTGACCCTTTTATAACCATGCTTGAGAAGAACTTGTATATATAAAACCTGTTACTACAAGGCGGGTGGAATACCGAGACTTGGCTTATGCGGATTATATTACGGTGATTCAGTCTGATACTGGGATTTCACTTCCCTTAATAGGACATCTAGCTAAGCAGTTTGGTTTAGTCTCAGGGTACAAGCTGAATGAGATTAAAACACACATTTTATGCACTGAGGGGATGAGATTTAATGATCCCCTCATTGTGGAGGAAGTAGTGTATCTCCGGGTTAAGCTCACAACAACTTTAGACAACCTGGTGGAGAAGGACTCAGCACAGATATTGGAAGAAACTAAACAGAGCTTGGAAGGTATAGACCATTTACAATTATCATTATTTGGGAGGTGTAATGTCTTGAAGATTCCATTCCCCCTTAATGTGCTTTATGTTTTTAGGACTGTTCCATTAAAAATTAATAAGTTCTGGCTCTCCAGCCTGCAGAATGCTTGTTTTTAGTTTTTGTGGGGTTATAGGAGTTCAAGGTGGGTGGCTAAATACATGGCTCTTCCGAGATGGCGTGGAGGTGGTCTGTTCCTAACCTTACATATTACTCTCAGGCGTGTATGCTTAAGCATATGGGTATACTAATCGATGGTGGATTTAATAGGGTTATCACAGCAGAAAGTCCAACAATCTATGAGATGTCTCTTCAGGGTGGTGCTGCTAGATGTTTGGTCAAATTCTTAGAGCCTAGCTATTACAAGAAAACCAGGTTTAAAATCATTAAAGTAGCACACAGGGTGTGGGCACAAGTCAAACAGAATTTGGGCACTCATGTACACATATGGCAGCCCTTGTAGTACTTCCACGGATCTTTCATGAAGCAACCATGTCTAGGTGGGCTTGCAAGGGTCTCTTGTTTGTGGGCGATTTATATAGTGATGGGCAGCTTCAGGCTTATTCTGATTTACAGGAGGAACGCGGGTTGTTGAAGGGAGATTTTTTCAAATGTTTTCAACTGTGAGAATTTTTATTTAAGAACATAGGGATATAAACACATTTCTAAAAATTCCCTTAGCTGAGGCAGTAATTTTTTAAGACAAGATTGGTTTGATTTATGACCCATTAATACAGGCATCTCCAGATGGCTTAGAACTGAAGAATAGGAAATGGGAGATTAGTTTGGATGCCGGGGTCAATGGGTCCAAGAATTTATTGATTTGTGTAATAGGTCATTGTTAACAGCTAATCTCAGAGTCAACATTTTAAAACCATATTTCATTTGCACACAAGGAGGACTAGAAAAAAATGAAAAACAAAAAATATAAGAAAAAGCATTCACAAAGTACAAATGGGTCCAGTAGCAAAGTAAACCCTTTTTAAGTATATGTGTATATGTGATCAGGAAAAAAAGCTGTCACTCGCAGTGCAGGAGAGATAGTGGCTGAAATGGGCTGATCCATTATCCCATGCGGTCTGCAGCAGCGTGTGAAAGCAAAATATTAATGACTGTTGAATGGACTAATGGTTAAAGAATAAGCCCTACTACATATGTACTTTTTTTTTAAAGATGTCCTCATGTAGTTTTCATTACATGAAGCCCAAGAGATTGGGCTGTCTCAAGGCCAGACCTACAAGGATGTTCAACAATAACTCACTAAAATCCGGTTGGGCCAGGTTTCGAACTTAGAGGCTACATAGGAACTTAATAGACACATGGCCAGAAAACAACTGATGAGAAGCGTATATATGTATTGAGGTTTTATTACCGTTCACCAGTAGCTATGTCTTTTAAGTGCTCTAACATGTATAAATATGTAATGTTTTTATAACAATCCTAAATTTATAACATTGTATCTTGATAAACATAATAATGGGACACTATTTTTAATTGAAAATTGTTCTTATGCCCTTGGGCAACAAACACCCTACATAAAAATAAAAAAATAAAATATGATAAATACATAAAAGAGAGTTTTGAGCATGATATTTATGTAAATCAGTTAATCTTTAATGATTGTCCAGAAACACCCTACAAAGAAATAACGTCTCATAGGAAAATACTAGCTACACCGTGTCACAAAAACTTGTTGCAGAAATTCAAACTACAGGGCATTGCTTGTTGATTTGTTACAAAAACTTAATAGACAAGTGGAGTTGATTTGCAATGATGCAAATAATGCATAATTTGATTGTATGTGAAACCTCAGTATGTTGCACAGCCGACTTTAAAAAAATAGGTCAAATTGCAAAGACAAAATGAGTGTATACAAGAGTGGATATAAGTAGTAGGAAACACAATACAACATATGTTTAAATGCTTTCTTTTAAAGAATCTGTGATGGTGAATGCCAAATTGCTTTCTAACCCCAATCAATGGCTCCAAGTAATTTTACAAATCTACAGGCTTAAGAAGCTACTAACAAGATATGTATATGAACAAAAAGTACCTCTCTGTTAAGAAACTTCTTCTGTGTTGCTGTTGGATTAGATCCACCAATACCTTCAGTGCTGACAGCATACTTTGGAAGAGGACAAAGGTGATACTCCATTTCAATTTCTGGATACGGAAGTGGCTTTTTAAAATTGAGTAAGCCTGGAGCTGGATTCTGAAACAAGAGCAAATTTTGTAATATTTTTTTTGACAAACTGATTGTATAATAAAAAGTAAGAGCAAATCCTTCATAATACGGTTTTACTTTGAGGCGAATGCATGATGGGCTTTGCATAATTAATACACATAAAAGAATACTTACTTAAGGGGGCAAAGGTACCCATTTAATAATGTTTTTTTAAGGCATGCGGCTAGCCCAAAATAATCTTTTAGGATCATATCCAAAGAAGCATTTAGATAAATATGAAGTTCCTACTCGCACATAAGCTGATGGGTACGTCCATAAAAACTGCGAAACTGCTTGTAAAGTAAATACTTCTCAATTTTCACTTCTAAAACACTTGAAAAAAGAAACACTCCCCAAAGATTTTTACCTAAAATATTTTTATTTTATGTTAGTGTGAAACTATAATTGTTATATGGTTACAGGATTAGGAGTTTAGGGGTAAAGGGTTAAAGATTAAGGGGTAAGGACATAATGATTATCCAGTTTAGGGTTTGAGTGTGTAGGAGGTAAAGGTACGGGCTAAGATTAGATGGGTTGACATACAGAGTAAAGGATTTGGGTATGGGGTTAAGAATTTTGAGTACAGGTTAAGGATTTTGGGAATAGGGTTAAGGTTATAAAGGTTATGGGTTAGAGTGTTCTGGGCTACATGGTTAAGAGTATAGGATCAAGGGTTGAAGAATATGGGGAGTTCAGGCGATGAGTCAGAGGTTACTGATATAGGGAACAGGGACAATGATAAAGTGTTAAGGCTAGAGTATTAAGGGATTGGGGTATAGGATTAAAAGTTTAGGGATTAAAAGACGTTAAAAACTAAAGAATTAAGTGTACAGGGAGACACCAAGTTGCGAGAAACATTTTTCTAGAAGTACAGTACTGACCAGTGGTGACTGGACCTGGACTGGACACTGTTGTTGGCCGGTACCTGACACTCTTCTGAAGTCCTGGAGCTCTTTAAAAGTGTATTCATGTGGTGGACTAAAGGACAAAGGCAGAAAGTATAACATTGGACTAGGACAAGCCTGGTTGGTGTTTCTGATCCGTGCTTAATTGCAACCAGCCTCAAATTACCCCTTGGCACTGGTTTACCACGACCAGTGGCTTTCATTAGTGCTTTGTGCATCTTGGTACTAAATCTACAAATAACTTTAAAAAATAATATCTCTTGTTCCCCTTATTTGATAGTTTTCATTTTGATGCAAATTAGTTTATTACATTTTAATTTATTTTTCTAATTCCAAATCTGTTTGGGAGTTTTGTATTTTGACTTTATTACTGGTTTGGTACTTCATAAATAGTTGCCCCAAGTTAAGCCAGTTTGCTCTGTGCTGTAGGTGTAAGGGGACTGAGGTCAGGTTAATTTAGTGCCTTGGAGGGTTTACTTTGACAAGGACTGCGACTGTTGCTTGAGATGGGTAGTCACCCACCTCAAATAATAATCCAATTTCCTACAGTGGTGTTCAGAAGTGGGATCCTGGGCTTGGTTTTTGCAATGTCACACATTTAAGTTGAAATAAAAAAAAACTTTTTTTTAAATTTACAGCAAAAACTGACTTTCTGGATTTTTAATTGCCTTTGGTTTTAATTAGGTCATTTTGGATTTGTTTTCCTTTAAATTAATTCTTGCCCTCAATTTTTGCACTTTAGGTTTGGGGAACATGGAAGTGGACTTAACTCACATTGAGAGCATTGGCATAGTAGAGCTGAGGAACATGTGCGAGAAAAGGGAGATCAAGCTGAATAAGCAGGCCAAGAAGGAAGATTATCATATTGCTCTAACAGCCTAGGAGGAGGTCAAATAGCTACTGTGCACCTCAGAGGAGAAAGAAGATGAGGGTGAGGATGAAAAAGAGAAGGACATTGAGGGAGCTGGGGTACCAGGGGTCCCAAAGGAGCGGTGTCACCTATGTTGTTTAGGACAGGAAGCAGTGTGTTCCCCCATGGTTTGTTTACATTAGAGACAGAGGACAGACAGAGAAGGCCTTGAAGTTGCAACTGACCACTATGGCGGTGGAGGAAAAGAAACCAACCCTGGCCTTGGAAGAGAAAAAGGTCATGCTGGCCCATGAGAGAAGCCAGAAAGAATTGGACCTGAGGTAAAAAATGGCCTCTGAGTCCAGTGATGGTGGCAGTGCCAATGAAGTGCATAGGAGAGGTAATAATCCACATCCCCAAAGAATTGTGGGGAATTGCATAGACAAAAGGGCTTATAGCACATGAGGTGGCCCTAGGTACGCATAGAGTCCCAGAGGAGGATTGTGACACAAATCTGTGGAAGTACATGCCCACTACTGGGAGGGGTACCCTGTTGGCCCAAGAGGCAGTTGATCAGATGAAGTGTGCCCCATACAGGAATCTGTTATTAGTAAATTTGATTGGACCCCAGAGAAGTACTGCCTGAAGTTCATCGACAGTCAGTCATGGGTGGATCCTTTGTATTCCTCAAACAAACCTCTGGACGGTTGGGTGAAGGGCAGCAATGTACTAGATTATGAGGGATTAAAAAGAAGAACATTTAAAGAAATTGTTTTGCAGGGTTGTGCCAGTGCCTAATTGAAACCAAGCTCACTGGCTCAGAGATCTTGGAAAGGATGCTTGCCTCTGGAATAGCACTAGACTGTCAAAGAAGGTACCTGGAAGTGACCACTGGAAATCTAGTTCAGGTTCCCTCTACAAAGGGAAGGGAAGGCCAGGACAATACAGAGAGGGCCTAAAAAGGCTGCAAAAGAGTTTTGACGGGAAGGATTCCAAGACCTCTTCTGAGCACAGGAGGGCAGGTTTTGATGGACGGAAGCTGAAGGTGCCCATTCACCCATTTGGGTATTATGACGGTCTCCATTCAGGGCACAAGAAGTGGGATTATGTCCAAGAGGCCCTCTACAGGTAAGCACTCCACAAGGGTGTTTTATGTAGATGTAGGTGAGAGGTTATTATCAAGAGGAGAGGATAGAGCTTCCCCTAGTATCCCTTAGCCAGGTGGTGGACCCAGAATGTAAGCTGGCGATCTCTGCGGGTGCAACACGTCATTTCCAGGAGATTGCTGTCACTGATCTGCTGGATTCCTTGACCAGCCAGACCATATAGTAGTAAGGCTGGCTTCTCCAGAACAGTATCAGCCAGGTAGGGTAACGCAGGCCCATGGGTAGAAGCGTGCTCGCCCTATGGCCATGGTGTCATTAGAATGGGAGGAGATGTTTGCCCAGAGGAGGTTCATTGTCAGGACTGCATCCTTAGCAATCAAGAAATCCATCAACCCCTCAAGGTCTCTGGGTATCCCAAACCACAGACAACACTGTTACAATTATTTCAAAGAGAATATAAAAAAGATTGAGCTATCTCTCACCAGCAGATTCAGCCTTTCCATTGGAGACACTATTCAACAAATCTGAAAATTATTTGATGTCTTTTGAAGAGCTAGCCAAAACCAATGAAGGAAGCACTCTCTCTACCATCAGGCCACCCCCTCCACTTTGGTGACATGAGAACAGGACACAACCACATCTGTGAAAGACAAACCTTTATTCCTCATTCAATACATGACTCACATAATCAAGATGTAGTTCATGACTGCCTCAAAAAGGACCATAAGCCTCTCTTCTCAATAAACAGATTCTGAACCTGATTACCATATCTATGTCCACCCCATAGGCAACCCTTCATTCCTAGCTAAAATGCTTGAAAACTGTAAAGCTCAAAAACTAAAAAAACACATATATTAAAACATCCTCCTCAGTGGCCGCCAGTCAGGCTTCAGATCCAGTTGAAGAAGAAAGACAGCAATGTTACATGTAGTGGATTATATACCAGAAATCCTGGATAATGGTGAATCCTGACGCCTTGGTTTTCTTGATCTTCCGTCTGCTTTTGCCACAGTCACTCATCCCTTCCAAAAAATCATTGAAGAACAGTTCAAGGGAACGGTCCTGACGTGGTATGCATCTTATCTCACCCACGTCTCACAAGTAAAAAACACCTTTTCACCAAGGGGTGCCCCAAGGCTCCATCCTCTCCCCACCATTCTAGCTTAAACGTGGAACCTAACAGCTCCCTCCTAAGAAACTCCATCTCTTTCACTGTACATGGACAAAATGTAGCTATTCCAGAAGGTCTCTTTGCTAGTGAAATAACCTGTCTCATGCCATCGTCTCCAAGTGAGCCCCCAAAAACACAGAATTCCTTCTCTTCTTCCCAGAACACTCCTGCATCCTAGTAGAAGCCTGCCTGGATACCTGTAACCTGCTCAACTGTAAGCCTTCCATTTCTAATTACGCTAAATGTTTAGGATTTGTTCTCAACAAAAAGCTTTACTTCAAAAACACATCAATGCAGTAGCAAAGGGAGTCTAATATCAAATCAGTCTTCTCAGAAGAGTAAGGGGGTGATTCTAACCTTGGCGGACGGCGGAGGCCGTCCGCCAAGGTACCGCCGTGAAATGACCGCACCGCGGTCAAAAGACCGCGGCGGCCATTTAAACATTTCCTCTGGGCCGGCGGGCGCTCTCCGAAAGAGCGCCCGCCGGCCCAGAGGAAATGCCCCTGCAACGAGGACGCCGGCTCAGAATTGAGCCGGCGTAGTTGCAGGGGTGCGACGGGTGTAGTTGCACCCGTCGTGTATTTCAGTGTCTGCAAGGCAGACACTGAAATACTTTGCGGGGCCCTCTTACGGGGGCCCCTGCCGTGCCCATGCCATTGGCATGGGCACGGCAGGGGCCCCCAGGGGCCCCGCGGCACCCCCTACCGCCATCCTGTTCATGGCGGGTTTCCCGCCATGAACAGGATGGCGGTAGGGGCTGTCAGAATCCTCATGGCGGCGGAGCGCGCTCCGCCGCCATGAAGGATTCCCCCGAGCAGCGGTAAGTCGGCGGGAGCCCGCCGACTTGCCGCTTCTGACCGCGGCTGAACCGCCGCGGTCAGAATGCTCGTGGGAGCACCGCCAGCCTGTTGGCGGTGCTCCCGTGGTCGGTGGCCCTGGCGGCCACCGGCCGCCAGGGTCAGAATGACCCCCTAAGTTTCTTGTTCCCGCAGAGGACTTCAAAAGAGTAGCTGAATTACTAGTGCTCTTGAGAATACATTTTGGCAACTCCTTATTTTCTGGTATTCCCAGTGTGCACCTGACTCCATTGACAGCAGCTGTCATCTCTGCAACCCCAATAATCACCAACTACAGAAAGATGATTAGACCATATCACTCCAATCCTGATTTCACTAAAACAGCTACCCTTTGAAGCAAATAGCATCCTTAAGTTTGTCTGCACAATTCACAAACCAATGCATGTGGAAACTGCTAACTGCCTGGCCCACAAAATAGTCATTTTAGGAGGTTTCGGCTCTCCCTAAACCACAGACTCTCTACGACTTGAAATCCCCTAATTCAAAATGCTAAAACCTTGCAGCAAACCTTTGTGGAAAGGTTCCCAGAATCTGAAATACCATCCCGCCTGCCATTAGGATGAATCTCAATCATATGTAGTACAAGAGAGAGCCTTAAGCCCTACTCTTTCACTAATTTCTCCCAGAGTGACTGGGTTGAACTCTCCTTAAAAATGTCTCTTGACCCAGTAAAACAAAGTGTGGCTAACCTATGACTAATACTGTTTTTTCCTTAGATACTTGCTGCTGTTTTACTATGATTACATTACATCTTTAAGTCCTAAGGCACTCTGTTGCCTTTTTGGATTACATTTGTGCTATATAAAACTGCAGATAAATAAATAAATACATCTGGACACATAATTTGGTACCACATCGTCACATAATTCCAGTGGCCATTATTTATTGTCTGAGATTTCTAAAATCTACATTCACAAATGTTCTCCTACACCTTTCACCCAACTCCCATATTGAGGTTCCACAAATACATCCTTAAGCATGCTACATAATTTGCTCTGGAATCCTGTGCCCCACTGGCTTTCTTTGCAAGGATCCATACTAGAGGCTGAGTTGTTCCATATATTGTACATACCTGGGCAGAAATCAATCCAGCATCCTCCAAAGGTCTATGACCAAAACAAATGCACCCCAAATTGAGATATTTTCCCTTGTTATGAAATATTTATTATACACTTTTCTTCAGAACAAAATGGGCAACAAGGATCCTTAGCAAACTCTAATTCTGGATGTCATTTCATCAATTAAGTACATTAAAACAATGCCAACAAACACCTATGCTGCATTGAGTTTTACAAACATAGAAGCACTGACTAATGGAAAAGTGGTATTGACAATTTCAATAACAGCTAGTAAATACATAATTTTGATTAGAACGCTAGATTGTTGAGAACTCCATTGAAGACAATGAAGTGTCAGCGGTCTATAATCATTTATTGATAGCATTTATAAAGCGCAGCTGTCACCAACTTGGCATCCTGGTGCTAAGCATAGAACACAGGTAATATCTAGCTGAAAATATCCCAGGAGCAGCTCAATCTATTCGAATAATTGATTTTGGAAAGAGCCAGATCTTCAGGACTTTCCCGAAAGGTAACAAGGCCGATGAGGCCCTTAACAAGGTGGGATAGGTCATTCCACTGGTGTGCTGCTTTTATGAACTGGTATAGGCCAACTGCTCCTAACATTTTAAGGCCCTAATATACAGTGTCTGGCTTTCTCTTTCCCCTGCCTCTCGAAAATATATTAATTAGGCAGGGGAAAGAGAAAGTTTGAAGCCATGCAGGAGGGCACATGCAGCGTTCACCCTTCACTCATCCTGTTGCTCAGTATCATTATGG
The DNA here is from genome assembly GCF_031143425.1 of Pleurodeles waltl. NCBI lineage: Eukaryota > Metazoa > Chordata > Amphibia > Caudata > Salamandridae > Pleurodeles > Pleurodeles waltl. Next base: position 1,038,056,556 of record NC_090440.1, read on the forward strand.
CTTCAGAAGGAAGGAGGGATGACTGCTGCTCAGCTTCTAGACTTCAGCCTACTTCACCAGCTCTTGCTGTGAATGTTCAATATCTCACAGCAATGGCCCTGTGCCCGGCTGTTAACGCTAGAACATTCATAGCAAGAGCTATAAAAAAGACTTCGGAGCCTAGGGTTATTTCAAACCCCATGGACTCTTAGTGGCCTTTGCTTTTCTAATTAGAACATTCTGCACTCCGGGGGCTGAATGTTCCAATAGCTTTATAGTCTGCCGTAGCTGGGCTCTCCTGGCCATTTAAGGCCCACTCCCTTGTTAAAGGCCCTTAGCACTGGAGTGGGCTTTTAATGGCTAGTATAGAGTGCAACCACAGGCTATAAAGCTATATTGAAGCAGTTTAAGAATTGAATACAAGGTTTTCCCAAACTGCTACAATGATACAAATATTTCACAGCATGCTTTGAGCCTATTGTCCCAAAAACATATTAGAAATACTGAATACAAATAGGAACTTTATTCTCATTTCATATTAAAACGTCTGTACTTTTACTTACGAAAATGTGAAGTGGATTGTATCCTCGGGGCCGAATTAAAGCTTCAGGCGGTGCCAGTGTTATGTTGATGGAGCCTGGTTCACCGCCCTCCACTCCACATTTGAGGGAATCTTTAAATTCTATGTTTGACTTTGGGAGAGGTTCGGTTGAAATCAGTTCGTCCTTTATAACAAGTACAAAAAGAATCAGAAAGAAGTTAGTGTTTTATCATGCTACATAACATTTTACGCAGTCAATAAGATTTCTTTTAGAGATGTTACCTCAGCACCACTCCGAAGGACTCGGCATGGTCTTTGAGATTTCTGTAATGATGCAACATCCTGTATACTCATTTTCTGGTATCCCATCAATTTGTAATGCTGAGGAACCTGAGAAATAGACAAAAATATATTTTAAAAAATGTTCTCAAAATGGCACAATAAAATGTGTGGTTAGAGACAAAACTTATTCAATGCAAATTCTAATTTTAAAATGCTTGGGTAATAGACTTAAAATAAGGGTGCAGTACTTCTAAGAATTGTTTAATGACAATTTAGGCACTTTAGAAAATCCGTATACAGAACATCTAATAAGACCTTAACTGCTACACCCTGCAAAATCATACATTTTCATAACATGGTGACCACTGTGTTTTGTTAATGATAACAGCACATTTTAAAAGGACAATGGCCATTTCTCACAGAATTGCTCAATGTGTTTGCAAAGTCAAAGGCAGTCTATCAATGTTAGCATGGCTGCTCAAGTGGGATTAGATCAAAACCTATTACCATTTGGCTCTTTCTTAAGTTGGTCAAGGGACTAGACGCATTGTCAGAGTTATTTAAGAGAGAGTGAATGTATGGATGAATGTATGGGTGAATGTATGGCACATCATTATTTGAAGTTTCAACTAAGATACAAATACTGAAAAAGCATCGGCCTTTCATGATGATACTTTGAGCAAATATAGATGTTTTTTTCATTCTAAGGGAATTCTGTATCAATCATATCACATAAAGCATTGTGGATTCAATATTGCCTGAATTGTATTCCATCACACAACTAGACAAGTAACATCAACCAGGAGGTCTCTAAAAGTAAGAACACTCACAGCTGCAAACATGCTTGCAATAATTGTTTACCTTTGACTACTTCACAATAGAATTAAAGACCCCGCCCCAATCTACAAGAGTAAGCATTATACACCACCAATCAGGAGAATAACGATTTGATGAACACTGCATTGACTTTAATATAATTGGTCGAACCTGAATAGCCCTTATTCTTAGGAGACACAGAGCTCGAATGAGGTCATAGCTCAAAACCCAAACTCTGCATTTTTTTATTTACACTGTAAAGAGAATGAAGAAGCACATCCCAAAACTCACATATGGCAAAGTTCACACACTGGACCTTATCACTCCTGGTCTTCAATATAACTTTAGTCAGGGACATACATGACCGCAATCTCTTAATGCCATCATACAATGTCCCAAAGTAATTCCCAGTGGCTGAGATTAATTCAAGCATTCCGTCCATCACTTTTTTGTTTACTTTATTAAGTCACTGTAAATGGGACAGATATGCCCAGACTTGGGTCCCGTGCACACTGTGTCACTGGAACTGATGATGAGCCCTAACTTTTGCAAAGCCGGCCCTGGGTTGCTTTTGTTCCAGTTCATGGAGGACCTGGGTGGGCAGTTTGGGCTGTACTTTTCCACTGGAGCTGGGTCAAGACCAGTGCTTAATTTGTAAATAAAGAGGTGCCGGTGCTCAAAGTCCTTCTCTTAAACATGAGGCTGCTGTAAATGAATCTGCCAGCACTGAATACTGAGGCAGCGTAATCCTGAAGCCATCTCAGGCCTCTTCAATCCATTTACGGCCACCCCTGTCCCTTCAGCTTATCCTGCAACTTTCTACTTTGTCCCTTTATGACGCTTTTTAGTTTTTTCCTTTTTCCATCTTTCCCACATGTGTCTTTTGCTCGCAGCAAATGCTTGAGGCATAAGAATAAGCCCCGGCCCTCAAAAATAAGTGCTGGTGTTCAGCACCGGAAACAACAACCACAAATTAAGCACTGGTCAAGACCGATTTGAACATAGCTTGGTCAAAACTGAGGTGGCATGGTGTGCAAAATAACAGTGGATTTGAATGCAACCCTGAGTAATTACCAGTGGCTGTGAATAGTGCAACCATTCCAATTCATCACTTTTTTGTATCTTTAACGATACAATGTTTAGTATAACAGAATCAACTTAATTGGGGATGCCAAAGAAAATAAAAGCAACACATTCTGCACCATGGTTCTCACCAGAACAATATGAAAAAAGAAAGGTCACCCGGACTTGGAAAAAAATGGAACATTGACTCAAAGAAGTTTAAACATCTACCAACTGCTAGAGGGCAATACATGCATGTGGTTACTAAAGCTAAAAATAGGGATATGCAGCTAATAACAGCCCAAATAAGATGTAGGGCATTGTCGGGGGGGGGCTCTTCCCTTTCCTCTCCTCTCACAACATGCTCTTTCTGGGCTCAAAAGAAAAACGGCAGAAAAATGTTAAGTTATTTGTCAGAAAGATACACTTGAGGCTTGCAAGATCATTTATAAATGCTCTGTTCTTCAGTGAGTACAGTATGAAGTTGGCAAGGCTTTACGAAAACGAGGCCAGACTTTTTGAACACTTATGGGATCACAAGAGAGTCAGTGAAGAAAGATTATGACATTGTGATATAGCCGAAGCAGTGAGCACTAGAAGTTATTTGAAGTAGCCGTATTTTAAACCACTACTAGGAATCTCATATAGTGTTTTTGATAGGCCTAACAGAAGACTATTCCGATAGTTAAGTGTTGACAAGCCCAAGTCTGGTACTTCCTACGTATACGTCCTACTCAAGGGTGAACCGTTTTATGTGCCTTTGAACAAGCAATTTAAAGGTGCCACTATTTACTTTTTCAAACTTACTGATGTAACTGTGAAGATTAGGCCAAGAATGAATACAAACGTTTTATAATATGACACAAGATCAGGGAGCACTTCTGCAGAGAAAGGGCTATTATCTCGCTGGTTGAGGCTACAGGCCACTTTTACGATCTGCTTTCCTTTCTATCCGGAAAGGTGTCAACCTACCCATTCCATGGGAATTACCATTACAACAGATAAGAGGTGATGGTTTCAAACCAGTATGGTCTGAGATATCGGACTTCGGATTTAACAAGAGACACTGAAATTTGATCACTATTTAGGCACAAAGGTTTGAGAGTGACAAGTGTTCTTTTGTTGGGCATGATTAAGCAAGGCAATTTACATTAACACTTTCAGGCAGATGGCAGAGATACCTAGTCTTTCTACAGGCCTGACAAATCTGCACAGCAAGAGTGAATGATGTATGATAACTCATCTTCTCACTTTAGTGGCACCCTATACATATAACACGTCTATACTCTGACACTGCCCATGTGCAGGCTCTCCCAAATCTTCTCCTTTGTCGTATAAGCCTACATCCTCATTCGTTAGACAAATTACATACGCAAAGTCCAGCATCCCTTTTTCTATCCTTACAGATTTTCTGTTGTACCACACATGCAGTTTACTGTACCATGGACTGTACCACTTCCGAAGGATTAATCATATGTGTGATCTTCCCTCACTCCTTGTTCTATTCACCTTGTCGTCCTTAATGGGTTGTTATATGCAATTCTACAGCAATGTTGTGCGGAAGTTTTTCAGTTTACAGCTTGGACCCATAAACCCCACCTTGCATAGCAGATTTTCTCTTAATGATGGGTATTTTGTCTGCTACCCACTTCCGTAACAGTAACAAAACTGTTCCGCAGTATATACTCACCTCATGCTCAGTGTATGTTATTTCAGTGCCTTTCCATACAACCCTGTAGCTGTCTTTGGTTTATGCCATTACTTGCCTCTATGCTTATGGAGTAAAACAGCTTAGATTAGCTTGTTAGATATTTTCTGCTGTTTCCCTTCCCTGCCATTCCTTCAACTCCTTTTTATTCAAACCTCAACTGGGAATACAGCACAGCCTCCCTTACCGCTATCAAGCTTGTTGTACCTGACTATGTTTCTGTGACTCGCAAGCATAATGACATTTATTCAACTGGACCCATAACTAATGGGCCAATAACATGGCACAGAACTTTTTAACATTTAATCAACTGACTCAGATACAGATTAATGTGTCCCCTCCTTGTTCCACTGTTTACTCACTGAAACATCTTTCTGCTGTGACTTAGACAGGAAAAAGGCACATTGTGGTTAAGAGGAAGCCAAAAACCACCTCTTTGCTGAGTGTATGGTCCTGTTTCTCTAGATTTAAGCCAGGCCTAAATCTACATTGACTGAATAGCTCATAACTAATTGAATTTTACACGTAAATCCTGGTCATCCACGTATACTAACAAATGTCTTCCAACTCTTCAACATGAAGAATTACAGGGCAGCCTTCAATCATGTTGACCGTAAAAATCTTTGGTGCAAGCTGGCTTAATGAAATTACCCAGGCCTTACTGAATATGCTTATTTGGCTTCACGCTGATACGTGGATCCAGGTCAAGCTTGGCACCAGAACACATCTCTCCAGACAAATACAAACAACTAAAGAGCTAAAACAGGGGTGTGGTCGCGCCTACATTGTTCAACCTTTTTCTCCCTGACCTGACAGAAAAGTTAAATGCCTGCAACTCCCATGCCCCAAAATTAGGCGGCATTACTCTTTCCAGCCTTTTATATGCTGTTGACGTGGTCCTATTGAGCCAAACCCAGGTGGAGTTGCAATGTCTGCTCAATGTAACGCAAGAGTATTTAATTGAAAATGTCCTGACCATCAACTTAAGGAAAACTAATGATGATCAGCAGCAATGAGAAAAGAACAACGTCTTGGTATGGGGCAAAACATAGATTGATACAGTAGATGAATACAAATGCTGGGGATAATCATTGACAACAATGGCTCATTTGTCCCCCAGAAAGAGGTCATAAAACAGAAGTGTTTTGAACTGGCTGTTATGCTAAAAAATCTCAAAAGGACATTGGCAGGACAAATATTGGCACCCCTTTTATGAGTAGAGCAAGCTAAACTACGACCGACCATAACGTATGGGAGTGAACGAGTGAGAGGGAAAGACGCCAGAGTTCTAGACAGCACAATGACATGAGCATGCAGCTTCAATCTCCCGAATTACACCTTTCCAGCTCAAATCAGGCTGGAGTTTGGCCTACAGAAGCAGACCCTGGCCAGACGGGGGACCTCGTAAACTATTAGAATAAAATTAGGAAATTGGATTCCAGCACTTTGAACTTTTATCTGCGGCAGGATTTGCGGAGCAGACACACCTCGGCTGCTAGAGACTATCTCCAGGATTCACTACTAATATCCGGGCAAACCCAGCTCTGGGAAACGCCCATTAGCCACGTGGCCGTGAAAACACTGTACAAGAAAACAATAAACCCTACCGTGTCTCAATCCTGATACCGGACAACAGAGGACCGCTTGTGGGTCAATGATAAAGAAAGGTCTGGGACCCTAAAAATAACTGAACAAAAAATAGCAAGTTAGTGAAACACACAAACCTCGAAAGAGAAATAAATAAAGCACGCATCTCTGAGAGTTTTCAGAATCAGTTGTCCCTTCACAAATGAAGACGTGGAGCAGACGGTGTAAGAATGTGTCAGAGCAGAATGTCCCTGGTATGGTCAGTTGGACGTACATCCCTTGCCAAGTAACCGAGCTAAATGATATCTGGTAACATTATTCTTTCGGACTAGTGCACATGAAAATGATGCGTGCGTGAAGAGATGTAGCTGTCAGTGGTGCAGTGGCACCATGGAAAAAGAGGACAGTGGACCCAGCCTAGCCTTGCATCTCTTGCAATGTCCTTCAAGAGCTGCCTGCACAGACATTTTTCTGAGGGTCCGCTATATATTAATGGGTCAGGGGCAGAGGAATAGTGCATCGTGATGGGGGTAAGGAAAGAAAGAATTGGGAGATACGGGGGAGGAGAGAGGGTTAGAGAATAGAAATAAGAGATAGTAGTGGGAATGGATAGATAACATGGGCGTAGGCTGATAATGAAGGGTTGGAGAGATGCAGACCATAATGGAAAGAGGGGAGTGTCGAGACAGACAATGGAAAGATAAAAGTGTAAAATCCTAAATATCGACATACTAGAAAGGGCTGAGAATGGGTAGAGAAATACATGAGAGATAGAGGAGAGGAATGATACATGCATGGAGAATAGTGCAAGAGAGGGCAGTTCACATGAAAGGCTGGAGATATTCGGGTGGTAAGGAAAAGAGAGGTGGATGACATATACAAGATTGGAAACAGAGAGATGAGAGTTACAGAGGGGAGGCTAAGTGGAACTGGAGTTGACAGAGTGCACAAAAGTGAAGGGAAGATATGGGATGAGTCTGGATCCAGAAAGCTTTGAGCAGTACCTCTGCATGCCAAAAGGTGGCATTGAGCAGCTCTACATCTGTGTCTTCACTGTCATCTGCACTAGAGGTGACGTGTTCAGTGAGTATATAGGTGCAACCCCAGTGTACTGACATCACTTACTTTTTGTGACACTTCTGCACCAGAAGCACAGAGCCACGTCACAAGGCTGAGGGACTAGTGTGCAGATACTAAGGACCTACAGGGAGCGCCTGTGCAGGACTTGGGCACAGCCCCAAACACAACATCAGCGAGGGCTTCATTGAAGTGTAGAAAAGATTTGGTGTAAGCCACTCCCGGTTGAAGCACCCCTGTCAGCACATTAGTCTTGCCTGCTACAGAGGGCACCATAAGGTCCAGGACTTCAGCCACCCTCCTCACCACCGTGGCAAATGGAGCCCTTTCCTCACTAGCTACAAAAAGAGGGACTGGGTTACTGTCTGGAAAAGGGTCTTGACTACTGGTATCTGCCATTTCCTCATACCAGTTATCCTTGGCCAAGGATTCTTCTAGAGGTTTGGGATAACCATATGAATACCCATTCATATTCCCCCACAGAGCTGTCAGTGAATGGCGGCTCTGACCCAGAGGGTAGTGGTCCAGTTGGCGCCCAAGTCAACATCAGGTCCTGTATCAGTGTCGGGTATGACAATGGGGTCGGTGCCACTGAGGGGCAATGGAGGCACAGAGAACAGCGTCACAGAAATGGACTGCAAGGAAAGTCCTGGATTTGTGATCATGGATTTGTGATCAAAGCTGATTAGGATCCAGGATCAGACTGAAAGAGCCCAATTGGGGCAGAAGGCAAACTTGCCACCGGAATCCAGTTAGGACACCTACCAGACCCATGGTGCCCAAAGGTGCTCCAGAGGGGTCAGCCCACACAAAAATGAGATGCATGACCTCGTAAAATGCTTTTAGAAAACAAGTGGGAATCTGTCACAGACATATGCCTGTTACAGAACCCACAGGTTTTTTTAGGGGACATCCCTAAAGGACAAGGGGAGCTTCAAAAGAATTTCAACAAAATGTCAAAAATGTAGTCGAAAAAGTTGACTGAAGTAGCTTTTCTGGATCGGTGCTGATGGTGTAGAAAGAAAAGAACTGATGTTATAGCATTGGGGTGGTGCCTATATAGGCACCGCGGATGTCACTTTGGGCATAGACGATACAGACGCGAAGCCGATCAACACCACCTGTCAGCATGCAGAGTACTGCTCAAGATTTTCCACAGACACTCTGACACCTGGGGAAAATACTAAGGTAAGGAATCTATGGCTAGAAGTCTCTATCAGAATAAAAAGAAATAGTGGAAAATGGAGAGGGGAAACTGGAATGATGCATTGAATGAGTGAAAGGTAGAAATTGATGTGCTACAGAGAAAAAGAAAGAGGAGAAGTGGTTGAAAATATTTAGGGACTGATGCAGCACTGGAACCAATGTGTGAGAGATAAAAATGCTATCATTAGAGCAGAAAATGTAGTGATGTCAGTTTCCTCTGTCAGTATGTGTGGGTGATGGCACCCTTGGTTAAAGCAATGCATGCATTCACTTTATGGCCCAGCCATTTATGTAAGTTGTGATACTCAGAGCCCAGATCAGTGGTGTGGATGGGTGGACTAGGCATACCATGAAGCAAACATATGACTACCATCGGTGTGTTGGGACTTGTACATTAATAGTAGTGGTGACTGTGTACTTATGTTTTGAATTTATAGTCATGAAAAGGACTTTTTCCTTCTCAGAAGAGTGTGACATCTACCACCCTCACTTGAGTACAATCCTGCGTAAATATAGTGCCCAGAACATGCACTTATATGCAGAGTGAATGTCAGCATGTACTGTGTTTATCTGGTATTATTAGCAGGGCTCAATGTTAAATGTGATTGTGTGCTTGACCACACCAGCAGGATTCGTTTTTTGAAGGTCTCTGGTACAACGTAGCACAAAAAGGAGAAACTGTACTGCTGACATTCCTGGACTGGGGGCAATGGCTCCAGACAATCAATTGGGGAAGGATGGAGACAGGGTTCTATTAGAAATGCAGCTGTGGCCATTTGTTGGAGAGCTAGCAGATTATCTCAAACAGACAGAGCTATGCCACCAGGGACGAAGGTGCCAGGCGAGGTCAATCTGCAGATTATTCTCAGGTGTAAAGTAAATCTTTCAGGCTGGGCCTGCAAGTGTTGCTCTCAAAAGGCTCTTGACAGATAGATGCAAAGCTTCACAATCGGTTCTAGCTGCAGAGAAGGGCGTCACAGAGACAAAAACTGTGTCTGCTTCCTGGAATTGAAATACATATAGAGGAACAACTGCCCCAGACCAGGTCCAGATCATTAACAGTGGGATCTACATCCCGTCTGGGAACTGATGATTAAAATGGGACCCAACCTTTGTCACTTAGTTTCAGTATTTTCATTAACCAAAGGGAGGGAGAACACCACAGAGTACTAGGGCTGGTGTCTTGTGCAGCTTGAATTCCAAGAGTGAGGGGACATCACCTAAAGGCAACAATATTGCCAGATGAGCTGTAGGTTTGTCTGTGTCTGTCACTGTTGAGTTGCTGGCCTCCCGAGCACGATAAAGAAGTGCCTGGTCCCTGCAGGAAGACATCTGCCAATATAAAATAATTTTAGCTGCTGAGCCCATGACCATCAGAGCAGCCTCAGTAATGACAGTCTGTCATGGGGAATGTAACCTGCAAAGACTCAAGTCTGTAATGGGTCTACCAGGCGCAAAAGGTGCAACTGCTGCTGTGACAATCTTCCCCACTGTTCAACAGCTACAAGGTGCCACAGCCTGAAGTACCTGCTGCTATGAGTGACCATGAGGTAAAACCCCCCATAGCTACGAACAACTGTGACCTGAAACAGCCCAGCTAAGGATGGATGCTCTGATCCCACCAGAAGACATCACTGCCAAGCGTCAAAGTAAATGTTGCTGACTCTGTCAAAAAGAGTGGTCTCCAGGAGCCCCTAGGCAGACCCATGAGCTGCCAACCAGCGCAATGGTATGCAAAAATACTCCAAAGATGGAGGGGTAGCCCCAGCATCTACTTTAAGAACCCTATACAGACCCTCATCACGTGAAGTCGTGAAGAGCTCAACTCAAGTAAATGTTCCACGCATTGCCACTATCATTCTAAAGGCTGAGTGCTGGACCATTTTAAGGACTTATTTATAGGCCAGAGAGCCAAGGAAGCTCGTTGCACATTCTATAGAAAGCCTGCATCTTGAGATACATTAACCCTAAATCTTTTCTTTATAGAATCTCTGTGGCGCCTGGGTAGAATCGTATGCCTTCATTATCATTATTTGTGTGTGTAATATTGCATTTGGGAGTACCATACGGCTATTCTCTTTTTCACAAAAAGGAAACGCTGGGCTGGACAGTAATGATCGAATATGTTACATAACTGTTTGGACTGTTTGCATGGCTGCCGCTGAGCATCATGGAATTAAGCAGCAATCTTCAAATGATAATCTCCTGTTTCAAGACGGCTGCAAGCTCCTGACAAGTCAGCAAGAGAAAGGGAAGGAGGGTAAGATTGAGGCAGAGAGGACAAATATCGAGGACGGGCAAACAATCGTTCGCCATTCCAAGCTGGCCACATCGATACTGTTGATCTGTGGGCACTCTGCTACTCCCCTGGAAAAACCAAAAGTGATGGAGTGCTTAAAGGGCACAAGAGACAGTAAATAAATACTGCACGTATAGAAACACAAGGTGTTTGTGAACAGGTGTTATTTTGCTGCTAAATGCGGGTGTTAGGAGAGCTTGAGACAGATCGAGTGTTGGTTGATGGCTGTGCTCCCAAGCATAAATGATGAGGATAATTTCGAAAGACTTCCTGTGTAGTTTAAGGATGATTCAGAGCCAATGCACTGCAGTAGAAATGCTTCCCAGGAGGAATCATATACTGTTTGTACTGATGAAATGGATGAAGGCTGGTAAAGAAGAAATATTTGTTTGTGACCTAAAATGTGAATGGCACTTTCATCACGCAATGACTGAAGGGAGCAGACCAAATAGCCCTCTCTGTATATTTATTTTTTCATCACTTAAGCTCTGTCAAACAGCTGAAAAGGTTGCTTGCCAAATATGAAGAGTGCCTTTGCAGAGGTATTTCCTGACCAGCCAAAGGGTTTCTACACACTCACAGACTGGGCTGGGCAAAGAAAATACGAAAATATGTGGCTTGGACATAATTGGTTGCAGTTCTTCTGTTGCCAATGTTAACTGAATGAGTGTAAATGCTGTCCTAAAGGTGCTCGAATGCGCAGGTGCGGGAGTTTCAGAACACATCCCAAAGCTTTTAGAAAATGTCACGCAAAAACAAAGAAACCTCTTTTTCGGATATGTGTGCACCCAGCTAATCAACATTTGAAAAGGCTGCTTATCCCCACCAGCTTTCCCAGGCTGTGAAGATTCAGAAAATAAATGAATGGGATTACTATATTTGAGCTTGGTTCTTGAGTTAGCATACTTTACAAAAGGGGTACACAAAAACTTAACAAAAAATTCCCACTGTGCGATTTCTGTTTCAGCGCTGGGAAAAAGCGAGGCATAGGGCATACACATTTTTAGTCTACCAGAACTCTGGATAGTCAGGGATATAAAGGTCTTGTGCGGGGGTCCTCACTGACATGGTCAAGTATGGGTGTGGCGTAAAAGAACCAGTAACTTTAGGACATTTCTTTTAACATATACTGAAAATACATACTTCTTACGATTTCAGCCAACAATAAGGCATAAAAAATATATATGTTTTTGGCATACGTGGTTATATTTATGATGCTCTGTCTCACAAAGATAGAGGGCTGGTGACCAGATATATAAAGAAATATTAGACGGAACATCAGTTATGCCCAGGGAGAGGCCAGGACATATTTTCAATTTGAGTATCTGGTATGGTTATTCTGAGAGAATGGCAAGTGATAAAGTTTTTTGTACACGTGAAGCTCACAAATCCTTTAAAAACCTACTTCCAATTGCTGTTAACAAAAGTACAACCTTGTGATCAATGAAGGGCATCCTGGCTTGTTTCTCTGATTTAACTGTCTTGTCAGGACATATAAAAATAACATTGACTGTTGGTAAAAAAAACACTGAACGCATTTCTCTATGCGTGTACTTTGTGAAAACAGATGTCAGGTTGTGTGGGGGTGCACTAAAACAAAGTACCATGGGCGCTGGAAGTTGGGGTGCGGGGAGGGGGTGTGCTGTAGCACCCCTAACAATAACCATGATGAATTTTAGAAGGTGGAAGAACAATAAAAATGCCTTTAAATTCTGTCTCTATCTTGTCACATTTGCTGTGGATTCAAAGAGAGGTCAAATGTCAGGCAATGGCTTCTGACAAATTGCTGCTTATTCAGAAACTGGTGTTTACTTTTATTTCTCGACTATAAAGTGAGAAGATTTTCTTAAAGTGACCTCAGTGACAATTTTGGTCCGGTACAGGCAATGAAAGGCTGTAGGGTCTCAGTTTTTATTAAAAATGTATCAGCAATTAGGAAAAAACAAATGAAGCACATCCTGTTATAGTTCTGAAGTGTGATGGAATCAAAAATTATAATAAAATCAAAACAAATCACAACACAACTTAGCGATGACAAAATGATAAATATTTGCTGAAACCGGATTTCCACGTGTTATCATTTGTGCACTATATAGTTTTTACTAGTAAAACTACATGTCTATGCAAATTTAGTGATCATTTCAACAGAAAATGTGCTGTCGTAAAAGGCAGCAATGACTTCATACCACACCCTTACCTCTCTACTGCTGAATGGGTGTGGCCCATTTGTTACACTTGTTTTTTGTGTGGCACTTGGATTTTTCACAATCCCTATCACTTCGGTGATATAACATTGATGACAGCACACCCACTCTGAAAATTGTTCCAGCACCACAGAAAAACACTTGATGTGCCAACAAAATAGTGTTTAGGTATTCAAAGTGAATAGAATTAGGCCTTATTTTCAAATGCATTCTTACATTGTGGAATCAAGGCAAACACCACCTTGCACAAGGGTCAGAATTGCAAGGTGTCTGATAAACTTCACACCCTATGGACCCTCCCTTCAATTTCAGGAATTCAAACTGACAAAATTTAACACAAGAAAAAAAAGCCATGTCAATACAGAGACATGTGGATTTTGGCACAGAAAGCACCCCTCGTGTCATGCTCCATTTTAAGGTACAAACTTATGATTGGTGCTAGTTATGACACATGGTCAATTTTAAAACTCACAGTCTCAGATTTTACCACTTGGAATAAAAAGTAAATATTCCTCTGTACAAAAATGCCAATTCCAGGGGTCTTCAACAAGTAGCTTGAGAGATACTGGCAGCAGCTCCTCGAGATGCAGCCCTTCACAGTCTGTACTTCAGAAGGTATAGACATTTTGAAGATGACAGCTCTGAACATCTCCATATCCAGGAGTGACCACCGGCCAAAGCAATGGCAGGGCCACATGCTGACACAAAAACACACGATCTGACAGTGTGTGGTATCTGCAACATGATCAGCTGTCTACACTCTAAGTTTAACAAAGTGATATGGAGATTAGTCACTTTCAAGCCCCCTCTCTTGATCACAGTATGAGTCAAAACTGAGCCAGAGAAGATGTCTGCAATAGAAGGGTGGAATCTCTAGATTATGAGAATGTCGAAGACAGAGCAGAAGTATGTGATAACTGTGTGTTAGCAGACCTGTAGCCAAGGAGAGAAGAATCTGGATTGAGAGTGGAAACAGGTAATTAATTCTTTGTTTCAGATGGTGGGAGTGGTGTGTGCATGTATCTATTAAAAAAAAAAATTTTATTGAACTTTCTTAGCAACAATTAAGGCACTTTCAGAGCTCTACATATACAACATTCCTTTAACATTACCAGGTCATTTGTTATAACAGCAATAATATTTTCCATTTGGGATGTCTCTAGGCAATGTGACCACTGCCGTGGGGAACATGCGTTTCAATGTTGATGGTGGATATACTGCTCCATATTCCCCTACTGCATCCCCGCTTCCATCTTTCATGTTTTCGCTTCAGGTCAAGTGCCTACCCTCATCTACCCCCTCCCTCCCCATCAGTCCTCCACAGCCCCAATTCGCCTGTGTTCCTGCTATGTCTAAGATCAAGTATTGCTCGAGATCCCCAAGTGAGAGCCACTCCTGATTCCCTGCCTACCCCCTTAAGGTATACTTCTTAAGATATCACTATGTACCCACTACGTGACCGGGTTGTGCATTATGTCATGGCGTTAAATGGGTAGCACACCGTCACTTGGTGTATTAGCTAAGCTCTCTAAAAGACAGATCAAAGTGCTCCAGGCCTGGGCTCTCTCTAAACAGTCCCTGACCTCGCCTGACCTCCTGGTCCCTGACCATCTCCTCAGCTTTCGCCCACTGTAATACTTCCCTTTTCCAGGATGCACACTGGGGGCCTTGCGCCTGTTTCCAATTCCTAGTTATCTTTTCCAAGAGCAACGCTAGGTCCTGAAACTGGTTGGTCACTTTCTGCTGGACTGTGCGAGGATACCCACTGAGAAAGCAATGCTTTGGGTTATAGGGGACCTTTCTCTCGATGACTTTTCTTATTGTACCACACACCAAGGTCCAGAATTCTCCCAGAACCGTGCAGGTCCAAAACATATGAAAAAATCCTACTGCCTCCTCTCCACACCTCAGACATCTGGCTTCCACTAAATTAAAGTGCCTCCGCAGCCTACCTGGTGTCAAGTATGCTCGGTGTAGTACGTATAAGTTAATGAGCCTGAATTTGGCATTCCTAGAAACTTTGGGCACCCAGGTTAGTATGTTCCCCCCAGTAGTTATCTGTGATTTCTGTACCCAAGTCCTCCTCCCATTTCTGTTAAAGATTCATGAGGGGTTGGCAAAGAGCTGTTCTCATTCTCCCATACAGGAAAGTCACTGCCCTGTAAGTGCCTGCACTACTAATCGAGCATTGACAGGTGCTTGAAAGGGGAGGTTCTGCTCGTCTCGTTCACCAGTGCTTAGTGATCGCCTCAGTGAGTGCCCTATGGAGCAAGAAGTGCCTCTGAGGTAGTTCAGATCAGACCGTTAACTCCTCAAATGATAGTAGTGCATCTGCCTCAAATAATGTTCCCCTCGATGTTGCTCTCTCTTCTATCCAGCTAGACAGTCCAGTCCAGTCACCTCCATGGGGTAACACTGACAGAAATTGCATTGGAATCTCCGGGGCATAAGGCATAGCCCCACCCGATCTGCAGAGATATCACAGCCAGCAATCACGTAGCACTCTCAGGTCCGCAGGTAAGGTTGCGGCTGGAGGGCCGAGCCGGATGACTACCCTGGCCAAAGTTCGGAGATCCAGAGTAAAGGGCGTTACTACTTTGTCCAGCTTCACGTTACTGGCTATCCATAGGGTCAACCATTGCAGTTGACCTGCTAGATAATAGGTCTTGAAATCTGACACTGCCAGTCCCCCATCCGCTGTTGGTCTCTAAAGCATTTCAAGTGCAAGTGGTTGTTTACCTGTCCCCCCAGGAATCTGATTATCAGTGAGTTCAGATCCTTAAAAAAGCTTGCGGTATCCATAGCAGAAGTGTGACAAAAAGATAAAGTAATCGGGCAGGGTAATAATTTGTAACAGAGCAACTCGTCCTGCCACTGATAAGGGAATTGATTCCCAAAAGGCCATATTGCTGTGGAGCCCACGCAACGCTCGCCCTATATTCCCTTCAAGAAGGTCTGCTCAGCTATGATATACATGCATCCCTAGGTATGTCAAACATGCAGTTCCCATTGTAGACCTCTCAGGTCCTGAGGTGCCACACGGTTGGGTGTCATGTGAAGTAGTCTGGATTTTCTCCAGTTAACCCGAAGGCCCGATAGTGACCCAAAACGATCCAGTAACTGCCTCGCTCCCGAAGAGCATCATCTGCATCTACTAGCAGTAACAAAAGATCATCAGCATATAGGGACACGTAATGGGTGTCCTCCCCAACTCTTAAGCCTCTATAGGCAGTGCCCGCTCTTGCTAGGCTTACGAGAGGCTCAATGGCCATGGCAAAGAGGAGAGGGGAGAGCAGACATCCTTGCCTGGTGCCTCATTCCACTTGATAGTCTCCCTAGATAGTGCTACCTGTGCGGACTCTCGCCGTTGGCATGGTATAGTTGCGTCCAGGATATAAAGTGCTTGCCAAGTCCAAATATGCGTAGCACTTCGTATAAGTATGGCCATTCTAAGCTGTCAAACGATTTCTCAAGGCCTACAGACAAGCCCACTATGCTGTTTTTACCATAAGAGTTGTCATCAAATAATGAGAATAGTTGATGTATGTTAAGAGCTGTATGCCATCCGGGGATGAATCCTGCCTGATCGCTATGGATCAAGTGAGGTAAATGGAGTAGGAGGCGTGTTGATAGGATTTTGCTAAGGATTTTGTAATCTATCAGTAACATTGACAAAAGTCGATAGGATGCTACATCAGAAGGTGGCTTCCTGGGTTTTCAAAGGGTAATTATAAGTGCCTTTCGCACTGACGAGAGAGGGTTCTGGCTATCTTGGCCTCTTTGTACATGCTAACCAATCGGGGCCCCAGCGTTGCTATATAGGTAGAATTGTCTGCCCCAGAGTCTCTGAATCCGCTTTGATAGTTTTGGAAGTTTAAGGTGTGATAAGAATTATTGGATATCTGTCAGCGATGACCAAACTTTGCTTGTGTAGAGGTCTGAATAATAATTATAAAATTCCTGATTAATTGCAGCTTGACTATAGATTGTCTGACCCAGGGATGTACCCAACTCAACTATGATTGACCCCCTCTTCGCCAGATTCGCCATCCATGCCAAAAGAGAGCTCGCTTGGTCGCCCTCTTCATGAGCTCTCACCATGTAAGGTTTGTAATTATAACAGCGTAGTCTTTCTACCCCCGTCGCAAAGAGCTCTCAGGCTTCCATGACTGATGTTTGGAGATCCGGGTTTCTGGGGCGTCTCTGCTCCAGCTCCCTCAACTCATGCTCTGCCTATAAATGTCACATATTATCGTGTGCTGTACACGCTTGCAGCTGAAATACATCTCCCCCTTATCATAGTCTTCAAGAAATCCCACTCCAGGAGCCGTGAGGCTGTGGATCCCTCATTCTCACCAAAGAAGGCAGATATGTTGGCTGCAATGGCATCTCTAAAGACCTGTTTTTTAAAAATTCTGGTCTGAGTCGCCATGTGGGCATGGGGGGTCAGGGGCACAACGAGTGAAGTCCTAATAACAAGGGATTATTCTACTCAAGTATGCAGTCGAGCGTGTCAGCTCATGGACGTCTGTGGAACACAGGAAGGTGTCCAGCCGTACATGTAGGTCATATAACAGGGAATAGAAGGAGTAATCCCTGTCCTCTGGTTGTTGAGTCCGCCATGAGTCCACCAGCCCCCATTCTTGTTACCAGTCCCGAAACACCTTAGCGGTGCTCCTAATCGGGGATCCCTGCAAAGAGGGATGTAATCTATTTAGTGCAGTATCAGAAATACAATTAAAGTCCCCGCCTAATAGCAGAGACCCCATAAAGTGGGAGGCGAGGTGCTGGGACAGGGTCCTCAAAAACCCTGGTTGATCAATGTTAGGGCCATAAAAACTCCCTATCGCTACCTCTCGCCTTCTCGTGATTATCACATACCTCCCCAAGGGATCGATTACAGAATTGACGTGTTGAAAAGGCACTCCGGGATTGATCCAAATAAGAACCCCCCATGCGTAAGCTATGTATGTAGTACAATAAACCTGGTCCCTACATCTACGTTGAAGGGCTCTCCCCTCCTTAGCATCTAAATGCTTCTCTTGCAGCAGGGCTATATGAATCCCCCATCTAGTGAGGTGTGAGAATACCTTATGACGTTTACGCAGCGAATGCAGCCTCCTAATATTCCATGTGAGTACCTTAAGAGCTAGCGGGTCAGCCACTGGATATACAGGTGGTGATGCTTGGGCAGCCATAAGGGTCCGGCCTCCCCTACAAATGGGGCCCCTCCAATAGTAACGCAGTTGACATCAGGCATTTGCGGTGGAAAACAATCCCCTTCTTAACTGATTTACACATTTCCCAACTCCCACATCCCAGGGCAAACAGTGTGACCCATTCGCCCAAACAGTCAGAAAAGCATATAATCAATCATGTTTGTGCCCGCTAATGCTTGGGCTATGATCCTCAGGGGTGTGGGGGGTTATACGACTGTCAATTTGTGGCCTTGGGCTCCGGGCCTCCTAAGCACCCACCCGATTCCCAAAACCACACACCTTAGAAAAAACATCAGAAACCGTGCCACAAGGAATATCTTATTACTGTAGTGGTAGAAGATTTTTAAACACATGAAGTACCGCCAGTTCTAGCCTGCCAGAGTGACTGTCCACTACAGTGTCAGAGCTGGGACTAGATAATCTCATCTGCAGTTCCCTGGGTGACCACTGGTAGGATCTCACTGGAGGGCACCAGGGCTATTGAGTCTCCATCTGATTCAGTTCCGTTCTCACTTGCCTCCCGGAGCGAGGATCTGGGGTCCGGCGATGATCAACTCAAGGTTGCAGCTACCACCTCCTGCTGACCTTCTGCACTTCCTGCTCTGTGGGAGACCCAGCCGCTACTGCCGGTCTCTGTCGCCGTGAGTGAGGGTGGCACTTCCTCTTTTGCAGTCGGGGTGGGTCACTCAGGCCTGGGTTGAGCTGTCTCTCCACCCAGTCGAATGCTTCCTGAGGGGTAGTGAAGAACTGTACTCCTGTGGGTGTCACCACTCTGAGTTGTGCAGGGTACTGAATGGAATATAATATCCCTGAATCTCGAAGTCGCCTCTTCACGGCGGTAAAGGCAGCCCTCCGGCGCTGCACTTCCCTGGAAAAATCTGGAAATATGGAAACCTTATTATTTTCCACCACAAGGGTTCTGCCCGTCCGAGCCCACTGTAAAATGTAATCACTGTTTTTGAAGTGGAGAAACCTCGCCACCACAGGCCTCGGGGGCACAGGGAGATGCTGTCGAGCCGGCACCCTATGTACCCGCTCCAGGTCAAAAAAGGGGGAAGAGACCTTCTGGGGGCCACCTCCTTCTTGATCCATTCTTCCAAGTAGCGCACCATGTTTGAACCTTCAACTTTCTCAGGGAGACCCACCATTCTAATGTTGTTACATTGCGCTTCGTTTTACACATCTTCTGCTCTGCTCTCTAGTGCAAGTAGTCGAGACTCAACAGAGTCCATTCATCCCCCTACCACAGCTACTGTAGGTATCGTATCAGAGATCTCCCTTTCAGTCACGGTGACTCTCTCTGATAGGTGCCTGTGGTTTGCTCGCAGTAGCCCCAAACCAATACTTAGCGTGTCGATTTCGACCTCTAGGGCCTCACTCGAAACCGCTATAGCTTGAGGTACATCTTGAAGTACGGGGTGGATGGCATTGTATCCATCGACACAGGTAGCGTTTGTTCCGACCTCCTGCTAGTGGCCCCCTTACACTGGGATCGCCCCAAGTCTCCATCCCTCTTTTTGAGAGCTTTACGCAGGGCGCGGTCTTGAAGGCCGAATAATCTATTCTCAGGTCTCTCCAAGTTGGTCGTCTTCGATAGATTCTATCTACATGATTGGCTCACAACATAGGTTCCATGGTATCCCTCTGATGCTGTTGAGCCTCCCCTTCCCCGGCCAGACAGGGGGGCTCAGCTGCCACTCCAGCACCTGATGTAGGTGCCATCCGTAGTGTTTTACTCCTGTTTCCCTAGGGCATCAACCAGCCCTCCCTGCTCATGTCCCTCTGTACACTGCGCTCCTCCGGAACTCTGGTCTTCCCAACACGCTGTGGGAGTGCCTACGTTCAGAATACTATCTGCAGCTCTGAGGGCTGCCTCCCTTCTGCGTACTCCCTGCAGCTGCACAGCCCTCAAATGTCACTTTCACCTTGCTTACCATGGGGCCGGTCGCCTCTGCACTATCTTGCACATCAATGGCTGGTTTCTTCACCTTCCTCACAATTAATTCCGCCACTGGGCAGCTCTCCCTGCTGTAGGCATAACGTAGTGTGGATGCAGTCCTTCAAGCAATCTCACTATGGCTCCTGGGGTCCCTTTCTCCAGCTTCAGTGCCTGTCTAAGCACCAGTCGTTATCCTGGGCAGCTCTGCGGCCGGTGCCCTCAGGGCTCTCCGGTCAACAGTACATTTCTAGGGTACCCCAGGGCCTAGCCCAAGTCTGCTACTTGCCAGACCTCTCGGCCGAGTGGGGTCCAGCTGCACCTATTCACCCGGTTGGTTGTGATGCCAGACCTCAGTTGCTACAGTGCTCCCCTTCCAAAAACAGAAGTCGGGGTCCCCCCCTCTCTCACTGGTGCTCTTTCTGCTGGACGGGGCCCCCCACCGGTGTCTGCGGGCAGCATCATTGTTATTCGCCTTGAGGGGCGCTTTCCCCTCCTGCTCTTTCAATCACCGGCCGCCATCTTACACCATTGTGCGGCCCGTACTCTCAGGGGTCCCCAGCCAACAAACCCCCCCGTCGGGGCGTCTCTGGGCCCGACTCGAGTCCTCGTCGCAGCTCAGTATTCCTTCCCGCTGGGCAGGCCCTCATTGCCTCTACTCTCCTGTGCGCTCACCTCGGCCACCTCATGATATATCTGGGCCAAGATAGGAGCACGGCGCTCCACCTTTTCTCCTCTGTGCAGCCCTTGGGTGCCGCTGCTCTCCTCAGCCGTGATCTGATGCAGCCCTGGTGCCAGCAGACTGCTTCCCCCGTCCAGGCCTCCTCCTCTGCGCTCCTGTTTCAGCTGCCCCGGGCTGCCGGAGCAGCCCGGTCACGGCCGCCATCTTAGACCTTCCCAGCGCCTCCACTCAAACCTCGGGACTTCTCCCCGTCTGTGCTCTCCAGGTGCCGACCATCTCCGAGGAGGACATTCTCACTGTTGGGAACACACACCCGGCGATTCCTGGTGGCCTCGGCAGCAGGATGGCGGTCAGGTGGGGCCCGGAACACCAGAGCTCGCCACTCTATTCCATTTGCTGCAAAAGCCACGCTCCCCGTGTGCATGTATCTATGTGTATTTGTTAAATGTTTCTCTGTGCATATATATCCAAATGTGTGGTATCATTTATGTGTTAAGTATATGGCTGGTGCTGTTTTTACCTTCCTTCAAAGACATTGTCTCAAAGTGCATATATGAAAGAAAAACATGTACTTCATAAAGTGATGTGCTAAAATGATTAAGAATCCAAAACTTATTTATAGCTGCTCTTTGAGTGATAGTTAAGACCAAGTTGAAGAGACAAATACTTGTTAATGCTTTCTTTGGGCCAGTGGCTGCTTTCTTCGGTGACTTATTTCATTAGTCATGTGGAGGCATTTTATATTGATTAGGCTTTTTCTGACACTGCTGTTTGTAATCATGTCTTATGGGTTGTGGAAGTTAGTGTTCTACTAAAATATCATCCAGCGAAAATATTATATCCAAATTATAGACTATCACAATTTCATATATGCATGTTTTTATTGGTAAGTGTAATTGTATTTACATTCTCAACTCCACATATGTCTATCTTGAAGATATATTGAGGGAAAACGTGGCTGATTGCAGAAGCCCACTAACTTTTTGCCCCCATTTTTCACTCATACTGGTGTTTTTCCAACTGATGGTGCCCTGGGCACTGCAAAACAGTCCCAGGGTCTGTGCTCTGATTTAAATGGATATGCAAATTAGGCTAATTATAATTGGCTGTACCAACCTACCTATAAGTCCCTAGTATACGGTAGGGCGTGTATAGGGACCCTAGCATTTGTAGTATTGCTGGATGCTTTTAAATTAAAGGTAATCCCAAATACTACTTCGGAATTGGACTATCTTATTTTTACATATAAGTCACCCCTACGGGATGCTCCAAGTGGCCCCAGGGTTGAGTGCAGTGTAACTATAAGCAGAGACTTTATAAAAGATGTTTATCAGTCCTGGTGAGGGAAAAATTGCCAGATTTGTTTTTCCCCATTGCAGTGAATGGGCTCCATAGGCTAACATGGAGAGACAATATTTTAAAACAATAAAGTCTTATTTTCCATTGGAAGGAGCTAAATATAGCAAATTTAGTATCCCATCAAAGGTTATAATAAATCCAACACCTTGCTGCTGATGAATTTAATATAATTTGTACCTGGAAATAGTTTTAGAACTCTTACTGAAAGTTACCAACTTACAGGCCTGTAGTGCTCACCTCTGATTGGTCAGCCTCTGGCAGCCTGAGCCAGGCTGCCTTAATGAGGTGTTAAGTGGCCTGGGCTCACACAAGGGAAGCATCTGGTGGGAGGAGATCTGCTTCAGCAGATGGTAGAACAGGATGTGGGGAGAGCAGCCAAACTGGACTTCAAAGGCAGGAACGACATTTGGGACAACAACTGTACCTCCCCCATTTCCTGCAGCCCCAGACAACCAGGTTTCCCTTGATTAGATTAAGAGAAGGCTGGAAAGGGGTGTGTTAAGGCAAACTTAGCCAAACCAGTGGGCGGACTCAGCCTGATCTAAACTCTAAGACTGAATTTTTGCCATCTTGGATTTTGGAGGAACGTTGCCCCCTGGGATTGATTTTTGCCACACTTCCCAGGAAGTGGTCAAGCAAAAGGGTGATGGCCTGCACTTCCGATCCTTACTGGAAAAAGATGAGAAGAAGAAGGACTGCCCTGCTGGACCCCTGGGTCTGCACCTGGACACTTCAATCAGAAGGACTGCATCAGCTCCACTCTTTGAGCCTCATCAAGAAAACGACTTTGCCTGTCTTCTACTGCTCCAAGAAGGGATTCCCTGTAAGCTACAGGTAGAAAAGAGCTGACCAGAGTCCCCTGCATCAAGCCCTGCAGAAACTGACCAGTGATAAGTGGTCATTTAAGGATTTGAACTCTGTGCATTCTGGGAGTTGGAGTCCTAACACCCCCAGGGAGCAGCACAGAGCTTCTGGAACCTTGTGTGAGTTGTGGACACCTGAAGGACCTTAAAAGTACTTCTGGAAGAAGATCAAGACGTTTGGAGAAGTTTGGAGCAACTTTGGAAAAACGCTCCATAAGTAGACCGACCCGACATCATGAGTCAAGCCGGCCAACATAGGCCGCCACCCAGCCTGACTTGGAGGTTTATCCCGCTGGAAAGCTCCGGAACCCCAGACTTCCAGGATTTCACCGGTGGCTCATAGAGAGGCAATATGACGACGGTGCATCGAAATCGGCTTAGGGGGAGGGTCGTCTGGCGTTGGGGAAGAAAAGCTCCAGAAAAGTTTCTAAGTCCAAAGGTAAAAGTTTGACTGAGACTTCCCCCGCAGTGTATCAGAGGTGGTCTCCATCTAGGTCGGCTTCGACGTTCGACTTGGTCCTGGACGAAGATTTCCATCCTGAAAAAGTTTCTAAGTCTAAACGTAGGTACCCTGACCGAGGTCTCCCATGACGTGTATCCAAAGAGGGCTCCAGCGAGGTCGGCCTCAACTTGCGACTTCGACCCACTGAAGGGAAAATATTCAACAAAACGACTAAGTGTGAAGGCAAAACTTTAACCGAGGTCCTCCACTCAGTGGAGCCGAGCAGGGCTCCATCGTGGTCAGCCTCAGCATTTGACTTGCAACCAAATGTCCAGAGTGCAGCTTCTAAGCGCTAGAAAACATTTAATCATTACAAATTCATATCTGTGAGTCTCTTTATTGGATTTTTGTCGTTTTGGTGTAATTTTAAAGATAAAAATATATTCTATTTGTTATAGATTGGTATGGGAATTTTATTGTGTTTTGTGTCTTACTTTTTTACTCTTCTGTTGATATTGAATGCTTTACACAACTGTCTCCTAAATTAAGCCTAATTGCTCGTTGCCAGGCTACGAAGGGTTGAGCCAGCATGAATTTATTGAGACCTTGACTGGACCTAGTGGGGTTATGTGGCCTATTGCTAAGTTTAGGTACATCTGATCGAAGGTATGTTCCCACTGATGATCTTAACTTATAAAAGTAAGTAACAGATATACACTTTGGCTTTAGTATATTACAGAAGCCAATAGTGCCATTCTTGGTCTTTGCTGAGGCCTTTTCGTACTGTGTTGTAGCGAATAATCAGACGACTTTCTTCCTGGCGCAGTTGTAGTTTTGTGTTTCTGCCTCTTGGATGTAGTTTGAGACGTAGGAGGACACAAAAGGTAAAGGTGCGTTTCTCAGGGCAGAATTCAGTGAAATGATCTATAGGGGAGCCTTGAGATCATTTTTATGCATGTTCCGAAAACGTTTTTGGATCCTTATTTTCAAAGCGCAAGTCTATTTACAGTTTTCCCACCAGATTATTACATTGAGCATTGCCGTCTTTTTTCTTTTCCTTTTTCTTGTTCTTTCCTTTCTCGCAGATTGATTACTATTTAATGAGTACATTGAATTACTCTACCTATCTGATGTTGAACTTAACCTTCCGGTATGTTTTTGCTTTCTTTTGAGATTATAACACAAGTTATTTAATAACATTGAAGTCACTCTTCCTTATAGCTATGTATTTTTTAGTTCACTCACAGTTTTATGAAACGCTGATTAATGTCAGCCAGCACCAATACCTGATTTTAACCTGATTTTATCATGGTATCTTTGCTTTAACTATAACTACCACGTTTCTCACTGATCATGGTGGTTCACACTTTCCCTTTCCTTATTATTTCTTTTCAAATACCTCAAAAGGAACTACTCCCAATCATCCCTTGACGCTGTTCACTTCTCTTTCTCTTTATTAGGATTATTTTGGTGCAACCGTATTTTCTCACTCACTTTTCCTTGTTGCAATTATTGGCCAACTACGTCTCTGGTTCTGACGGCACAGCATGGCCCCCTCTTTTTGTTCTTGGGTATCCACCCCTCGGTGCTTATTGGTTTAAATGACATATTACCTCCTGCCCACATCTTCAATATACCTATTTTCATTCTCCACAGCCTTGAGAAAGTCCTGGTGGACACACCATAGAGGACGAAACACGTGTCGGCTGAGCACTTCGAATGTTTCGTTTGCCACCCATAAATGCTGGAATAGGAGCAACTATACTGATAAAACGTTTGACTCACGTCTTGGATATTATTTTTCTTTATAAACAACCTTGGAACATTGCAACACAATATATAACAATACCTCCTATGGCAATGAGACGCCTATAAATTAAGATCATCAGTGGGAACCTTCCTTCTATCAGTTGGACTACTTCATATATGGGGGACAATCCCCCGGTTTGAGCTCCCACGACTTCTTTAATAGCACTACCAAACAGGCATTTACACAAGAAGTAAAAACTGGACCTTTCACTTGCTTCGTCAAGTTTAGGTACATACCTGCCCTTACCAACAATCCAAGTAAATAATGTAAGACCAATCCACGGAGTGTTTTTGAAATATGCGGGCATACAAGCCACATAAAGTGCTTTCGGTTGTAGGTATTTAGCGGCACATATTCATGTGAGCTCACCTTTAACAACTAGAGTGACTTACGCATGGAGCACTCATTAACAGCGTTTGAACACAGGGTGAACTTTAAAACAATGTGTTACGCATATGGCGCTGCGGTTTGAGTCTTTGCATTTTATCACCAGAGTTCGTTTATGATGTTGGTTTTGGACATTTAAGACAAGACACACTGAATGTCATATTTGGTAGGTCACATTACATAGCATGAAGCTCATGCATGCATAGATCTTTAGGTGCCAGGCGGTCAGAATTGATTGATTGTAAAATTGTACAGAGTTGCACTGCAGACCCCAGTCAGACTGAGTTAATGTATTTTTTCAGATACCCCTGATGAAGGGTGATGGAGCCCGAAATGCATTGGGCCATTGTTGCAATTGGTGGTATGAAAACAATGTGAATTTACTTTCTGGAGATTGGTTGATGAAAAATGAGATGGATATTAATCTACATGATTTTATTGGATAAAAGACAACGGATGTTTAAACATATAACAAAAATAAATTTAAAAAGGTGAAACAAACTTTGGCGAGAATTGATTTTTGGTACAATTCGGAATAGAAACACCACAGAGGGTGTAAAGCTAAATGAGCCCCGCCGCGGGCAATAGAGAGTTCTCTTTGCCAGCACAAGCATGACGAGTAGGTCTTATGACAACACATCAGTTGAGAGATGCTGGGAATGTATAACATCAGCTACAATAAGAACTATGTCTATGTGCTATGCAAAATCCTAGTAATGGAAGCAGCTGTGGTCCCAAAGCCTCCAGAAAATTATTGGAACAATATCTTATGTTTTTTAGACCTCATGTGTAGGTAATCCTGGTTGAAATTATTGCTGTCTGCAAACTAAAGTGCCAAGGTAGCCATTCTGAAGTTGGGAACTTCAGGGGAGAGATCTTGACCAACTGATCTAAGAGGCCATACCAGTACCAGTATACAAGGTCTCTCGGTTGTAACAGGAATAAACTTCATGTAGGGCATTGTTGATTACCTCTCCATTACTAATCCAGGATTCCCATCCAATAGAGAGCCAATGCAAAGCCCTCATTAAGCCTTAGAAATGGTATCATATTTTTAGGCACTCTACAACTCTTAATGGCACGTTTTGTCCTGTCTGAAGTAGATTTGAAAGGTTGCTGGAGCCACATGTCATACTGGAAAAATTGTCTTATTCTCGGGTCTTAGGGTATTGCTCCTGGTAGCTCCTGATAGCTGTTCATTAAAAGCATGAAGTCTTGTCCTTCTGTTTGGTGGCTGTAGTCTGTGTGTAGCACCAAACATATGTGGGCTGTTGACCTCAGAACTGGAGGAATGGAAGAATACTGGTTCACAGAGGCTAAACAACGGTGGTGGATGAAGTGGGAAGCTACCTCCTAAGATCCAAGTTATTTAATCCAATGTAACTCAAATGGACTTTATGGTATATTCTAAAGCAAGGTCCCTTTACCCCCTCAAAAAACCCTCATGCGGACGGTTTTGAACCAATGGATGGGATGCGTGCAACACAAAAATAGTGCATACAAAACAACCACACAAGAACAATCTACTTAAAGGCAGCTTACTAACCAAAGAATGCAGCAGAGAAGAGGTTTTCATTGCAAACTTGTGCTCCAAAACCAATGCTATTTGGCACGCATCATTTATTTGGTTATTGGCTAATAAACACATTTAATACATTAATCTCCAAAATGGACACTTTACAATAATGAGTCCATGTTAGCTATGCATATCATTTTTGCATACAGAGCATGTGAACAGCTAACCAGTATTTTGGCCCTTCAAATGGGACTTCCTTATCAATAGATCCTATGGTTTGATTATGTTGTGCACTACAAACTCCTAATGATAACTTACCTTACATCACACACATTAAATGCAGCAGCCTCTGACTTTCTTGATGATCCTGACAGCCACACCATGCAGAATCACATCACCCATAAGACCTGCTTATGTGCTTCTCTCAAATATAGCTCAGTAGAGGCTGAGAACTTTGAGCACTGGAGCTCATGAGCACTACCATTTAAAACCTAGCAATCTTTGCTTTGCACCTGAAAAAAAGTTTTTCTATAGCATACATTTCTTCTGATTCTATGTTGGGTATCAACCTAGAGATCTCATTAGTCCACCCTCAGTCTGAACCACATTATGTAAAAATAATTATCTACAGTGTGATTTATAAGGAAATAGAGCCAAACCATATACTATACATTCCCAAAATGGACCTAGACATAATAGGCATTGAAGCTGCCATTTTCCAAATTTGTGTACAAGGGTTCATAAATGCATAAGCAAAAGGCATAAAAAGGGCACTCATTTTATGGTTCGTCTTGAAGTGCACCTGTCATTTTACAATGGCATATTAGGTATTTTTAAGGTAAGCATACTATTTTTTTAAATGTTTTTATTGCTTTTTCAGGGAATAACAGGCATGCTGCAATCTTGAACATACAGAGGAACTGTGCGAGTTACATTACACCCAAATGGCATATACAAATATAATCACATGTAGAGAGTATTGATACAAGCAGTAAACACATGACAAATGAATCAGCCTAAGGTATCGTCCATTGTGGCCAAATCTTGTGTGAACAGATAAGTGCAAAGGGGATGCCCAGATATCCTTAGATCTGGAAGTGGGAGGCTTTAGGGATGTGTAAAGTTCACTAGTAGTGTCACAATAAATCATATCTTTCAACCAGTTGTCTGTGGTAGGTGTTCTGCTGCTGCTCATAGATGGGCGATATGTCATTTAGCTAGTAGCAGCACCATGGCAGCTTATCTTCCGTGGCCAAGGTTGAGGAATTTGACGTATCCTGGGAGTGCTAGGAGGGGGGTCAGGGTCAACAGCATGCTCCAGCATGTTATAAATCAGGGCAAATATGTCGTGCCAGTATGCCTGTATAATGGTGCAATTCCAAGCCAGGTGAGCAAAGTCAGGACAGTCAGCCGCACATTTAGGACAGTTGTGTGAGTGCAAGGTATCAAATTTAGCAAAAGCCTGAAGGGTGGTTATGTTCAGTGCAAACACTTACAATGGAGTAAGTTATGTGGGCTACAGATGGATACTAACTCAGTATAAAGTTAAAATGAAAGTGTCTTCTAATTGTTTAAGATAAACTATGATTTTGCTCCCAGTATTCCTGGAACCCACATGTTGGGATAGAAATGATGAAGGGGAGGAGAGTTGTGGGAGTTGTGACAGGGAGTCAACCTAAAAAAACAAGTATTGATAAAATCAATAGTTCTGAGGTTAATTTGCAAGCATGTGGAAGCATAGGCATGCGCAAATGTGCACAGACTATTTGTGCAATGTCACTGCACAAACTCCAATTTTGGACCTTGTATGTCTGTGCAGTTTTTTTCCATAAGCTTGGGGAATAATAAGCAACACACATATAGAAGGCAATATCCACATAACTGTTAATAAAAGTTGTAAAACTCAATTCAGCAACATCAATTTTAATCTTAAAAGCACAAACACAGAATAAGTTCTAAAGATGTAATGTCTTAATGGCGAAGGCAATGAATTCTCAGAACCAAAATGATCCCACATCAAAGCTTTGGTTAAAGCAATTTAGAGGGAATGCTTAGCAAATATAGATAATCAAACTAATTTCAGTGAAAAAGGGCGTAGTGAACAGTGGCTGGAATTTCAACCAGTGGAGCCAGTGAAGTTATTTCAGGGACAATCTGGGTGTCAGCTTTGTATTCTTAGAAGATTCCTATTTAGCCTGTACATGTGCATTATCTTGCAAGAAGGATATTGTCATACCTGTATTTAAGACCCTAGTACAATCTCATGGCTGGATTGTAGAAAGTGTGCAGTGTGCCATAGACTATAATGAAAATACAGAGGCGCCCCAGTTTCCTTGGATGAGATAGCATATGAGTGTGAACTTACAATTACCTTTTGGTGGCAGGATTTCGCAAATTCTATATGCCTGAGGGGCCCAATTTCACAATCAAATTATTACAAATCATCTATTTCCAGCTCAGCAAAACTCGAGAAAAGAAATTTAGGGGGAGAAATTTCATCAGGGCTTAATCACATCGAATTAAGTGCCTGATTTATAGTTTGGCGCACAGGTTGCTCCGTCACAAATGTGAGGGATATCCTGTCTGCTGTATTACCATGTCCATAGGATATCATTAGGGGCGGCTCCTTCGCAATGGTGAAGGGGCGTCAACCCACTGGCTGAGCGCGCACCTGAAAAATAAAATTATATTTTACTATTGTTTTATATTTTAGCTGCTGGCTCAGCCATCATGTGCAGGGAGGGGCGCGGCTGGGAGAGGGTAGGGGGAGGAGGAGTGGAGTGCACTAAGTGCGCATATCAGTTAGGCGGGCCAAACTGACATGTTCACTTAGGTTTCTCTAAACCGGCACTGCACAGACCAAGACGCTCAGACCAATCCTGACGCTGCTATCATGCTAGCTAACCCCCCTGCCTGCCCCTACCCTTGAGATTTGTGGTGGCCACCGCTGGATTTCATTGAATAGTAATACAGCGGACGGGATATCCATCACATTTGTGATGGAATAACCCTGTCCGCCAAACTCTAGATTAGGCCCTTAATTCTGGAAAAAATAAAACAGGGAGAGAAATTATTACTTTTGGGATGGAGAAAGTTGAACTCAGTTGTGGGTCTAAGAATCGACAACAGATAAAAGTAAGCACACACAGGGGGTTATTCTAACTTTGGAGGAGGTGTTAATCCGTCCCAAAAGTGACAGAAAAGTGACGGATTTACCACCAGCCGTATTACGAGTCCATTATATCCTATGGAACTGGTGGTATATCCGTCACTTTACCGTCACTTTTGGGACGGATTAACACACCTCCAAAGTTAGAATAACCCCCACAGTGCTTTAGTTAGGCTAACGGTGAGCGGTGAACTCGGTACAGTGTGTCACCACTACAGTAAAGCTGCTGTAACAGCATATGCACTGTATAAGAAGAAGCACAATTCATTGGTCGTTTAGATTTCCCCATGACTTGCCCTGATCCACAAAAGAACTGCAATTTAACAATATATCTGCCGAAAAGTGAGATGGTAAGGGTAGTTGTATGGCGAGGTATCACGCTGAGTGCGCCAGGGAAAGAAAAGAGAGAGAGAGAGACCGGAAGGAACAGACAGGGTTGAGAAATTAAAGTATGCATGCAGAAAAGATAGACCAAAGCAATACGGGGACGAGGGGCAATTGTATTTGTACCCATCATCTATTTAGATACACTGGACTATTTAGGAAAGGAGCATAGTGAAATGGGTCAGGGAAGTAGATACATGATAATTTGTACCCCACGTGAAATCCATAAAGGGGTAGTCAAGCATGGAAAGTGATGCATGGTCAAAGCCATACTTCGTCACCAAAAGCTATTCATTATCTAACAGGGCAACACATTTCAGCACAAACTATTAGAAAGCCATGCATTTTAGGTACAGCACAAGGTTATATTTTGAAGTAGATTACACCTCTATCAAATGTATGAAAGATGCATTATACGACATAGGGCCTGATTTAGGACTTGGAGAGGGAATAATCCATCACAAATGTGATGGATATCCCGTCCGCCATATTACGATCCCCATAGGAGATAATTGTAATACGACGGTCGGGATATCCATCACGTTTGTGACAGAGTATTTCCCTCCACCGAGACCTAAATCAAGCCCTTAGTTGTTTAAAGAAATCAAAGTAAAAACACAAGGATAGATGCTGATAATAACCTTAAGGTCGTAGAATGGAAACACTTGTTTCACTGGAACATCCACAGGTCTCACAGGAACTATTCCAAGGGCATCAGGAGCCTAAAACAGAAATGTTTACAAAATATCTCAGCTCCATTTTCAGAGGGATATGTGATGTTTAAATATTCAGTATTAGAGAGACCAGATTTTTCAAATGGACTTTCATGTTACATTTTGTTTCACAAATATGGCCACTGGAAAAATGGAGTATTATAAAGCATACACAAACTGTACATTTTCGTGATTTGAGAATAGACTGATTATACTAGAATAATATTACACATAATAAACAAATACATCCACCATTACTAAACAACATAATAAAATCAAGTAGAATTTGTAACTAAATGTATAAGATCAAAAAAATCTAGTTATAACGGAGAAAAATAAGAGTCCAGCTGTATGATGCCCTATCTATTACTATTTGTAATTTCACATAAAATGCCCAGTGCCACTTTGGCCCAGGATTGCAATCATTACACTACTGTTCTTGTGGTAAAGGCAGTTTCTACGCACCCACTATGGCAAATAAACTTTAAGAGATTCTACCACCTCACTGTCACCAAGCACTCCCGTAACACCCCGACCCTAACTACAACTTACTTTAGAATCCAACCCCTCACTTAGGGCCTGATTTTGTGTTTGGCGGTCTTTGGACGGCTATGTCGGCAGCAGCAGTCCTACCACCAGATTTCGATGCTGTTGGAAAGCATGCTCCAAGACAGCAGCAGGAACGCTGCCACTGCCAAGACTCCTGCTACTGCCACCACATCGGTCCAGCCTGTTCTGCTGCCACCTGGCCACAACGCTCTGCACCCCGGTTGTCCACAGAATCAAAGGTAGGAGACACCGTCACTTCTCCTATGTCATGCATGTGAACAGTCCATGTACTTACACATACAGCGGCACATACATTACACATGTCTATGTGCACTGTACTACACTTACACAACATAAACATGTTTCCTGATACGCACACTTTGTACTTCCCTTTCTTTTCTGCAGCGCTCCTCTAATCTGTTGGTACTCCACCACAGCACAGCCCGCTGGACCATCAGGAATATCGTAATACTGCAGGGTGGGACAGCCAGGGGAGGGGTTTTCTTGGACCGCCGTCTTGGCGGTCTGGAAGTCCGACAACCAAAGTCGTAATCAGGCCCTTAATGTTGTCCAAGAACTGATTCATTAGGCCGCTATGTGAGAGTGTTGGGCCTGTTGGAGGGAGTTACCTGGTGCTTTGTGAAAGTCTGTGTCCCACCGGCATTAACTGATAGTACAGTGACTACCATATCTAGCCTGGTCCTGGACCTCCCTGTTGGTAGGCTGGCAATGGGAGGGGGACTTAAATGCCATTATGAACCCAGAACTAGACATCGTGCATAGGACACCCTCCTCCATACTTCCCCTCTGCCAACGTGGCCTTTTCACTGGGGCTCGTAGTTTTGAAAAGGCATTTAACTCCATGTCCTGGCCCCTTCATGTTTCGGGTGCTCAATAAAATCAACTTCAGCCCACAATTTATCTTCTATCTCCAACTGCTCTACTTCTCTCACTGGAATCGGTGCACCTTAATGGCTTACTTTCTTGCCCCTCGCAATTGTTCGGGGAGTATGCAGGCCTGCCCATTATCCCAACTCTTACTGGCCCTGGTGATTGAACCACTCGCAGCATGGATCCGCCTATATGGCCAATTATGGGTCATTAACTCAAGTTGGGGGTGGAGGATTGGGTTTCCCTCTAGCGGACAATGTGTTGTACCTGGAGCACCTATGTCTGTTGATTTCCAAAATCCTTCAGGTGGTGTCGGTTTACGGAGAAGCCTCGGGCCTCAAAGTTAATTGGCATAAATCGGTGGTGACTCCTGTGGGAACAATTGATGAGGTGGTTCTGCCAGTGACTATACCCCTCTGACAATCCCTGAGCCCATTTAAATATCTGGGCATATAAATCATGCAGAGACTCAAACTAAAGCTCCTTGTTTGGAGATGGCTCTCACTTTCGATTGTAGGGTGAATGGCACTATACAAGATGATGTTTTGTCCCATAGCTAGTCTACATACTGCAGAACTATCCACACCTGCTGCCCACTGACTTCTTCAGTGTGCTAAATGCCACCCTTTCTGCATACTTGTTGTGTGAGAATGGTCCTCCGTGAGTTTTATTTACAAAGGTGACAGTCAACATGAGATGGGGGTTTAGGACTGCCAGACATATGTAGGAGGGTGGCCTGGTGTGGTGGGTAACTATGGTACTTGCACCTTATACCAGGTCCAGGTATCCCTTATTAGTGTAGTGTAAGCAGTGTCTAGAAGCCAGGCTCTCTAGAGGTAGCTATGGACAAGGCCTATCAAGGAGACATGCAAAGCTCATGCAATATCGCTGTAATCACACAGTCCTTACACACATGAAAGAAAACACTCAGTGTTACAAAAATAAAGGTACTTTATTTCGTTTACACAAATACCAAAAATACCATAGAGGCTATATTCGCTTAGGAGATATGTAATACACAAATTATGTACACTAGTATGCAGAAATAGGCATAAAAACAGTCAGAAAACAGTGCAATTAGTGAAAATCACATTAGAGAGAAATAGCTCTAGGGGGAGCACAAAGCATATACTAAAAAGGTGGAATTTGAAAGTTGGTCCCCAACCTAGGTAAGTGGAGTGTGTAAAGGGGAGCTGGGAGTACTAGGAAAGCCCAAAGTTAAGTACCACAACCCACCCCACCGACCAGGAAAGCAGGAGTAAATCACTTTAAATTCCGCAGAACACCCACTTAGAGGAAAAGAATAATAATTAAAAACCCAGAAAAGACTGCAAGACACCAGCAGTAGATTCCTGGACAAGAGGACCTGAGGAAGAAAGGAAGAAGGGGACCAAGTCCAAGAAGCTTACAGCAGAGTCCAGGAAGGGCAGGAACCCCTACTCACCAGGCTGAGGGAGCAAGAGGTGAGTCGACGATAAAGAAGGAGAGTCAGTACTGCACCCAAGAAGATGAAGTCGAGTTACTGGAGGATGCAGGTGATGTCCCACACCAGAAGGACTGCAGTCAGGGTTGCGTCTTTAGATTCCGCAAACAAGCATTGGCACACGCAAAACCCGCGGTTAGCGGAAAGTTTAGCTGCCGGGTACCAGGAAGGACCAGGTGGACTCTACCCAGGAGGTGGAGTCAGAGTGGGCCCTGAGCAACACAGAGTCCACAAAAGCACAGGCACCACCCACAGGAGTCCCACAGGACAGGGACACGAAAGTCGAGGAAGAGGCCCATGCAGCACTATGAAAAAGGCTCCCACGCTACCGGAGAACAACTCAGGGAGCTGTGGATCGCAGGATGCAGTGCCGGGGGCTGGAGCTTCAGGATGCAAGAAGATCTCATGGAAAAGATGCCAACAAGCCTTGGCAGCTGCAAAGGACACAGTGCACAGGGATACTGTCCTGCGTGGGCAGGTAAGGGCTTACCTCCACCCAAGTTGGACAGCTGGAAGAGAGGACCATTGGGACCACTTCAGTCCACCACATGTGATGCAGGATCCACGCAGCCGGTCATCATTGCAGTTGGTGCCTGCAGAAGCAGGGGAGGGACTCCTTCACCCGAAGGGAGATTCCTTCTGATGCAGGCTGAAGACAGGCTTTGTTGCAGTTGCTGGAAGGAGCCATGGATACAATGTTGCAGGAGGTGTCTTGCTTCTTTGTTGCAGCTTGTCGGGTCCTGGAGCGTCCAGATGCAGTTTCTTCAGTCAGAATTCGAAGCGGAGGTTGCAGAGGAATCCTGCTGGAGTCTTACAATCCAAATCTGAGGAACCACCCAAGAGTGAGACTCTAAATAGCCCTGAAAAGGGGATTGGTCACCTAGCTGCGTGGCCACCTATCTTAATGGGGCTCTGATGTCACCTGCTGGCACTTACCACTCAGATGCTACCAGAGCTCCCTGCCAACCTGGAATCCAAGATGGCAAAACCCAGAGACCCTCTGGAGGAGCTCTGAGCACCACTCCATGGCTGGTGATGGTCAAGGAAGTGGGCATTCCCCATTCCTTTGTCCAGTTTTGCACCAGAGCAGGGACTGGGGGTCCCTGAACTAGTGTAGACTGGTTTATGCAAGGAGGGCACCAAATGTGCAACAAATGTGCCCTTCAAAGCATTGCCAATGGCTTTGGGACGTTACCCCTCCCAAGCATGAAACACCTATTTCCAAAGGGAGAGGGTGTAACACCCCTCTCCCAAAGGAAATCCTTTGTTCTGTCTTCCTGGGCTTTAGCTTCTCAAGCAGTAGGAGGGCAGAAAACTGTGTGGGAGGTGGCAGCAGCTTGGGCTGCCTGGAAACCCTCAGAAGGTGTAATGGCAATACTGGGGGTCCTCTAAGGAGTCCCCAGAGTGCATGGAATAATACAAATTGCAAAAGCATTGGGGTACGATTCCAACATGTTTGATACCAAACATGCCCATGTTCCGAGTCACCATTATGTAGCTGGACATAGGTATTGACCTATGTCTAGTACACATGTAAAATGGCGTCCCCCTACTCACGAAGTCCGGGAAAATGGAATGGATCCCCTGGAACCCCAATGCCCTAGGCACCATATACTAGGGACTTATAATGGGGCACCAGTGGGCCAATTGTGGGATGAGATACAGAGTTTTGTGTGAGAGAGCATAATTACTGGGGTCCTGGTTAGCAGGATCCCAGTGAACACAGTTAAACACACTGACATCAGGCAGAAAAAGGGGGTAACCATGCCAAGAAAGAGGGTACTGCCCTACAACATATAGCTCTAACACAGGACTTCCCACATGCTCTTTAGCAACGACTGCCTACATATGAATAGAGACGAACCTATGGTCCAACTTGAACTTTGAGAAGCTGGGAAATATGGGGTGTTGGTACTTCTTAATAAAGCTAAGATACCGAAGGACTTTCTTTCAGTCACAAGACTTACGACTGAAAGCTACTCTAAAGCTTTACATTAAATAGATAGGGCGGCTTACACGAGAGACCCCTTTGGGGGCAGGTGACTGGCTACCCTCAGTGATATACCTACGGGGATTTGACTCATGGGACAGAATAGGTATTTCTAAGATGTTTGGACTGCATCTCACATGAAATCATTTGCAGCACTAGAGGCAGAATAAGATCTCCATAGGTCCCAATTATTTTGGTTCCTCCATGTTGGACTTTTGCTTATGCAGGGTCATCCCCAGTCTTTTTGCCTCCTGCCTCCTATTTTTTTCTGACCTGTTGCTGTTGGCTTTTCAACTCTGAGCACTTTACCACTGCTAACCAGTGCTAAAGTGCATATGCTCTCCGTGTAAATTGTATGTAATTGGTTTATCCATGATTGGCATATTTGATTTACTAGTAAGTCCCTAAGGTGCACTAGAGGTGCCAGGGCCTGTAAATCAAATGCTACTAGTGGGCCTGCAGCACTGGTTGTGCCACCCACATAAGTAGCTCTGTAATCATGTCTCAGACCTGCCACTGCAGTGTCTGTAAGTGTACCTTTACACTATAAATTCGACTTGGCAAGTGTACCCACTTGCCAGGCCTAAACCTTCCCTTTTCTTGCATGTAAGGCACCCCTAAGGTAGGCCCTAGGTAGCCCCAAGGGCAGGGTGCATTGTATGGATAAGGTAGGACATATAGTAATGTGGTTTATATGTCCTGACAGTGAAATACTGCCAACTTCGTTTTTCACTGTTGCCAGGCCTGTCTCTCTCATAGGATAATATGGGGGATACCTTTAAATATGATTAAAGTGTAGATTCCCCTAGCGAGTAGATGGACATGTGGAGTTTGGGGTCCCTGAACTCACAATTTAAAAATACATCTTTTAGTAAAGTTGATTTTAAGATTGTGCATTTGAAAATGCCACTTCTAGAAAGTGAGCATTTTCTTGCTTAAACCATTCTGTGACTCTGCCGTGTTTGTGGATTCCCTGTCTGGGTCAGTTTGACAGTTGGGTTGTTTTTCACCTCGCACTAGACAGTGACACAAAGGGGGCTGGGGTGTAACCTGCATTTCCTGATTAGCCATCTCTGCTAGGAGGGAGGGGTGGAGTGGTCACTCTTATCTGAAAGGTCTGTGACTGCCTCTGATAATGCCGGCTCCAACCCCCTGGTGTGTGTCTGAGGCCTTGCCTGGGCAAGGCAGGATTTCACAAGTAGGTGTGAGTCCCCTTTGAAGAAAGGTGACTTCAAAGACTAAAATGGGTATAAGAAGGGCACCCAAATTTACAGACTTTAGAAACACTTCTGGAACCAAGAGGAACCTCTGCCTGGAGAAGAGCTGATAGCTGAGGAAGAAGTGCTGCCCTGCATGTGACTGTGCTTTGTGGAGCTTTCCTGCAGTGCTGCTTCTGCCAGAGTAAGAGGGCAAAGACTGGACTTTGTGTGCCTTCCATCTTGTGAAGAAATCTTCAAGGGCTTGAATTAGAGCTTGCCTCCTGTTGTTTGAAGTCTCAGGGACAGCAAAGACTTCTCTCTGCAAGCACCTGGAGTCTCTGGAGAGACTCCTGATCTGACAAGTGGTGCCCTATCCAGTTCCTGGGCCCTTGAAAGGAAAGCTGGTGGAAATCCAAGGAAATCGACTTTGGACGACTTCGGACCGACGCCGCTGCTGAATCCGGTAACGCCGCCTGCACCTGACGCCGTGACCTTCGCTGGAACGCGACGCTCTTCACAGGCCCGACGCCGCAGCAGCCCCGCTGAAGTCCGCGACTCCGAAGTGCGCGGATTCAACGTTTCGCACAGACACCGCGATCCCCGACTTCGCGCATCGGCTTGTTTTCACTCTTCACCAAAGGAACTGAACTTGGGGGTCTACACGACTCCGTGTCCGGCGCCGCTGGTGTCGGCTTGTTGGGAACGACTCCGTCACGACGCCGTGTTAACATCTCATCGTAGCATTTTTGTTTCTAAGCGCTATTTTTGAGTTTAATCTTTAAAAATTCATAACTTGACTTGTGTATGTGGGATTTTTGTCGTTTTGGTCTTGTTTTGTTTAGATAAATATTTCCTATTGTTCTAAACCGGTGTTGTGTCATTTTGTAGTGTTTTCATGAAGTTACTGTGTGTGTTGGTACAAATACTTTACACCTAGCGCTCTGAAGTTAAGCCTACTGCTCTGCCAAGCTACCAAGGAGGTAAGCAGGGGTTAGCTGAGGGTGATTCTCTTTTACCCTGACTAGAGTGAAGGTCCTTGCTTGAACAGGGGGTAACCTGACTGTCAACCAAAGACCCCATTTCTAACACTCCATAAAATACATGCTCTGGAACCCTATAAAAAGACCTGCAGTCCAATTCGTGACTATAATCCTCTCAAGGACAACTTAACCTGTGAAAAAATTAACAATAAGGGACTATCTAAATTCTGCAAAACAATCTAACTACTCAAGACCCTTTCTCACTACTGAAGGAACGTGGGCGTAGGAGATCTGGAGGATGACTGGAGAGAAGCCACCATGGCAGCATGGACAGACTGTGTGTAGGACAATACAGATATTTTTTGCATACAGAGCAATTATATAACATGCACAAGTCCTACACTCCAGACGGCACTTGCTGTGCGAGAGAAGTAGGTACCCTGCTACATATGATATGAGGTTGTCCACTGATACAAGCATATTGGTATAGAGTGCATAACACTCTATGCAGCATCCTAGGCTACCCAGTGAAACGCGACTTTTGCAGGCTTTTCTTTGCATCCACAGAGGGGTGTGAATGTCAAACCGGAACAAAATACTGTACAAGACTGGTTGCCTAATAGTCAAGAGGGATATTACTAAGCATGAGTGCTCGCCGGTGGTCTCCACAACGACGAAATGGTTACGGTGCATGGATCACTGTGGCTTGGCAGAGGCCTCGGTTTATAAGGCCAGTGGCTTCCCTGGGAAGCACAAAAAAATATGGGGACAATGGATTTGCTACTGTCAGGATGCACTATTGTAATCTACCCGTTGATATAGCCCAAGATCTGTGGGCCGTGCTTTGTTATGTACTCCAATATGCTTTTGTCATGACTAGCTGTAATGATTCATCACGCTGGAGCATTCATTGGTATAGGCTGCCTTTTGCTGCTTCTTGTTTTTACAAAATATAATAAAAATAGATATTTTAAAAAAGTTTTCCAAAAAACAGATGGCCTCAGGTTCCCCTAATCTACCATGCACGCATAATAGTGCTTCACATTGTTGAATGAAGCTCCACATGAGCAATCTCTGTGAACCCACCTTGCGATCTGGTATCATATGTACCCACATCTTTTTCCTACAGCCTTGATCAACTTTTAACTCATGTTGCATAATATAACCATGCCGTTTAGCCTTTTGTGGGCAATAATATTAGCTTCATGCCTTATTATATTGTGCTTCTCATGTCTATGTACTAATTGTGTTATGATTGTGTGCTTATTTGTCAAGTCTATATACTAATGTTCATTTAAGATGTATAAGAAAAAACACAATGCATTGCTCTCATGGGTATCCCATAAGTGTACTGTCCTTATACTTTCGCACATAGCACGACGTTGCATCTCAAATGTTTTTCACAACCCGGGATTCTGCACAAAATATTTTATTATTCTGCTAACAAGCAGAAATCACATGTTATTTATTTATTTATGCACATTCATACAGAGCAGACACTACCCAAAGACGCTGGAACACCTTACAGGAGCAATGGTATGTTACTTGGAATTTACAGATGGTTTAAGACAGATAATGCGGGCATACGTATTTACAAAGATTGAAAATACTACAAGGTAGATCACTACATAAAACAGAGTGTAGTGCCCTATAAAGGTTGCAATAGTATACAGAGCATACAAAAGGTGTATTTTGGCCATAAAAAGGTTGAGGTAGTAGACAGCCGAACAGGCTGTTGAGGTAGCATTCAGGTCTGCTTTGAAAGTCATCGGCAATGAAGTTGTGTGCAGATTTGGAAGTAGTGAGTTCCAGATTCTGGCTGCACGCCTGGAGAAGCATTTTGTTTTGTAAACAGATTTTACTGATTTTATTGATTATTAGTTAACAACAAAAGATGATCATAGCAAGTATAGGGAAGTGCATATCATTGTAATTCAGGTTTGACACTCCATATTACCATGTAATCCATGTTTCCCTTTCTCCTTGGTCCCACCTCCCATCCCCTGAGTCAGAGCATCATGGCATCGTACCAATAGTTGTAAATGATGAATTAAGAGCCTCTTAGTTGAAGAATCGGCATAAGCCACCACAGGTGGTAGTAGAGGGTAGGTAGATAATGCTGGGGCCTCAGATTGGTGAAGGAGATAGCTACTGGGTTAACTTTAGATGTTGGGCTGAGGTGAGGGAATCTCAGGGGATAAGGCTGCAGGCAAAATCTCCTGTGAAGGCAGGTCTGGGTTCCTCAAATTGTCAACTAACTCCTCCAATGGATGGGTGTTCTCCAGCTTCCCAAATCCGGGGTGCTTCTCCCGCAACAACAGGGTCCCCTCACAGCACACCCAGTTCTACAATTCCTTACACCATGTCAGGAGGCGCGTGACCATCGGGTCTTTCCAGTAGTGGGTGAGTTCGCTTTTAGACTGTATCAATGATAAGTCTTGTAATTTGCTGGTTACACTAGTTTTGGTGGTGTGGTGGAACCAGTGAAGTAGACAAAGGCCCAAGATAGTGGGGGTGTCTCAGTCGACCAATTCAGCTAGTGTGGGTGTAACCCCCACCCAGTATGTGTTAAAGTGTGAGCAAGCCCATGTCATATGAAAAAAGGTAGCACCCACTTCCCCGCACCTAGGGCAGGAGGCATCAGCCACCTGAAGTACCTGTTAATTCTATCTGGGGTTAGGCAGGCTCTGTGTAATATGTAAAAGCCAATCATTTTAAATTGTGCATTTCTAGAGATCTTGGGGAGTCGTTCAAGTATAGTCTCCCAAGCCTGTACCGTAATGGGGGCTCCCAAGTCTTCCTCCCAGCAGGACCTCAGGGCCTCAAGCGGGCACAGTGTATCTGCCTGTAGTGATCTATATAAGCATATGACAGCCTCATAAGGGCCAGTTGACAATGCTACATAACAACAGAGCTGGGCTTTCGGTTCCGTTCCTCCGGATCTCCAGTGGTGGCAGAGGGCTGCCCTCTCCAAGCCATGAAGCAGAAAATGACCCTGAGGTAGGTCGAAGTCCATCTGAACGTTGTCAAAAGGGAGAAGGACCGACTCGCACGACAGTTGTCCCACTTTGTCGACTCCAGCAACCATCCAGTCCTGGAGCCTGCCCCAGTTCCCCCCATGTGGTAGCGATCTCAGAATTTAAAGAGGTAAGTCCTGGGGGGAAAGTAATCAGAGTGTGTGTATTCCGCAAACTGCAGGCACAATACTTCCAAATGACCGTGAACTGCCTTGGTATAGTTGCTGGAACACGGCCTAGGCTCAATAGTGTTATCACAAGGTCTCCCAGAAGCGGGACAAATGGGCCTATTTCTCTACCTAGTGTTTGTCTGCCTGCCATCCACTGGGTATACCATTGGAGTTGGGCCACCAAGTAATATGGTTCAAAATCCGGAACTGTCAGTCCTCCCTGAGAGGTTGGGCGTTGCAGTGTGGTGAGTGACATCGGCCTGCGTCTCTGGCCTCAGATGGAGGGCACTAATAAAGTACTGGGTTCTGTAAAAAATTATCTAGGTATCCATAGAGGGAGTGTCCCAAAAAGGTATAAAAAAAGAATGGGGTAATACCACCATTTTCAGTATGGCTATTCGTCCTGCCACTGACAGCGGTAGGATCTTCCAAAAATCTATATGAGATTTCAGTTTCCTATTTGCAAGCCACAGGTTCCCATTGAAAACGGCCAATGGGTTATCATAAAATTTTACCCCCAAGTAGGAGAGGCAACGAGGTTCCCAAATGAGGTTACACAGAAGTATAGGGGTTCTGGTACCCTCCTCAGTGGGGAAAAGTCAGGTTTTCTGCCGATTGACTAAGACCTGATGGAGCACCAAAACTGTCCAACAGTGCTCTGGCCCCAGCGATGTCATCCCCAGTGACGTTGAGGAAGAGCAGGAGGTTCTCAGCATATAGTGCTATCCTTTAGGTAGTGATGCCTACTTGGATGCCTCTGTAATGGGACCCTGACTGAGCCAGGCACGCAAGGTGTTCCATAGCTATGGCAAAGATGAGGGGCGAGAGAGGACAGCCCTGCTGTGTAACCCACCCAATGGTATAGCTATCTGAGATGGTTTGTCAAATGCAGACTAGGGCGGTGGGGTTAGTATACAGAAGACCGGTGCTGTCCAGAAAGGCTATACCCAGCCCCATGCATGTCATAACTCCGTAGAGGTAGCCCCATTCTAGGCTATCAAAGGCTTGGGCAGCTGCTCTCTCCTTGTATTATGTGGAGGCCTCCAATAAAGTCAGTACTTTCCTCCCCTTGAGGGCGTATTCCATCCTGGAATAATGCCCGCTTGATCAGGGTCATAAACGGGAGTAGTTTATTGGCTAAGATTTTGCTCAATATTTTATAGTCAATATATAACATTGAGAGCGGCCGGTAGGCTTTGTAATCAGCCGCAGGTCTCCCATGTTTCAAGAGGGGTACAACAAGTGCTTCCCTGGTGGTCTGTGGTAGATCTCCAGAATCCCTGGCGGCCCTCTAAAGGTCCAACAGTTTAGGTGCGAGTTCTGGGGCATAGGTGGTATAGAACTCAGGTGGGAATCCAGCTAATCCCGGGGTTTTACCTCACACGATTTCTTTAATTGCTCCAAGGATTTCCTGCTGGGAGGTGTCTGCACCTAGACCCTCATCCTCCTTGGCTGTAATGCGTGGAAGGGGAACTGCCGCAAGGAATTCCTGTATGGTTGCCTCAGCATATGGAGTCCTACTAGTGTATAAGTTCTGGTAATACTGCGTGACGTAGTTAT
Source organism: Pleurodeles waltl (assembly GCF_031143425.1). NCBI lineage: Eukaryota > Metazoa > Chordata > Amphibia > Caudata > Salamandridae > Pleurodeles > Pleurodeles waltl. The sequence continues at coordinate 1,038,099,636 of NC_090440.1, forward strand.
TAATGTCAGTTTGGGAATTAAGAGCATCTCCGTTAGGAGGGGTTAACTCAACTATGGACATACCTCTTCTAGTGGTATTAGCTATCCAAGCTAATAATCGGCCACATGGTTCCGCATGAGACCTCTCCATGTAGGTCCTATAGTCCAAAGAGCGTAGTCACTCAGTATGAGCCACCACAATCTCTTTGGCCTCTAATAGTGTGTTATGTAATTCCGAGTGTCCAAGGCCTTGCCTTTCTCTTTCCCTGAGTGTTTCCTCAGCTTCAGTGAGCCCCCAGAGCAGCGTGCCTTGGATGACCATATACTCTGCTAGGCAGTAACCTCCAATTACAGACTTGAATACATCCTATTCCACCTGCGGGGTAGAAGCAGTTCGTGTTGTCTGTGAAAATGTTCCCTATCTTTTCCCTAATTGTTTCCTTAAATAACGGGTGACTAGTGCTTCAGACTCCAGGTGGGAATCTTAGAATGCGGCCTATGCCATTGTAGGTGTGATAGGACTGGGTCATGATCCTATTCCACATCTTGGACCAGGGTATGCACATCAGTTGAACACAGAAAAGTGTCAAGGCGTACAGGCAAGTCAGGTATGGGAGAGAAGTAGGAGTAGCCTCAGGTCCAGGGGTGTCTGTACCGCCAGGAGTCCACAAAGCTCCAGCTCACCTGCCAGTCTGTAAATGCATGGGTCGTATGATAGGCGGGTAGTCGTGCAGCGGGGGATGGGACCGATCAAGGGTGGGAATCTTAGAATGCAATGCAGTTGAAGTCACCACCAACTATAGTAGAGTGTGTTAGGAAAGGGGCTTAATAAGCTGATAGCCTTGCCAGGAATGCTTTGATCTACATTGTGTCCATGTATATTCACAATGCTAATATCCCACCAGTTAGGCCTACCAGCAACTGCCACGTATCTGCCCTCAGGATCGACTACAGAGTTGATATGTTGGAATGGGATCCCGCTCTAACCCAAATTAGTACACCCCTGGCAAAGGCAGAGAATGAAGTATATAAGACCTGCCCTCTCCATCGACGCTGGAGGGCTGCTCCCTCTTTGGCCGTTAAGTGCATCTCCTGAGGAACAGCAACGTGGATCCCCCACCTTTTTAAATAGGAAAATATTTTGTAGCGTTTTGACATGGTATGAAAGCCCCCCCTACATTCCACGATATCAGCTTATAAGGTGTAGGGGTTTCAAAGATCGTATAGTGTACAGTTTTACTTTTACTCCAGTTCCTCTTAAGGGCTACACATTCTCATAGGGGCATCAGGTTAAGAGACAGCTTCAGACTCAGAAGGACCCCAAGAATAAAAGTTATGACAGTCAAAGAAAACAACACCTAACTCCCGCTCCCAAGGGCGAGAGGTAGGACTCCTCTCATCCAAACCTTAATTCAAAACTATCCACCTAGTTCACTGTTTTGGGGGGGTGCATTGTAGCCAAACCCAAGGCCAGCCACTCAGGCACCCATTGGATATATGACCTCAAGACAAATATCAAGGTGTGGGGAAGCATCAGGGTAAAACAGTAATCATCCCAAAGGAGACAACTGGGTAGCACCGAGCTCACCCCTCTCCACCATCAGGTCTCCAACAAAGGCCTTGTATACTTAAATCAATTTGTCTGCGGTCCCGGGGGTAACATCTGGCAATAAGACGCTCAACGTCTCCAAAAGATAGGATTCATGTTCAGAGTTGGGCCCACCTCCTTCCATGTCTTGGGGTGGAGAGGATGACCCAGAGCCAGAAGCACTTAAGGATGCCACCACCCTCTGTCTCTGCTGTGCCTTTGTTGCTGTAGGTGCCGTTGATTTCCTCTAGGCTCTTTGTCACCACGAGCAAGTATGCCGCTCCGCCTTTCTTGTTCAGTGTTCTCCACTAGGACCAGCACGTGGCTGGTGATCAACCATGACCATAAGTCTTGTGGTGACTGAAAAAACTCAGTACCCTTGGGAGTCACCACTCTCAGGAGGGAAGGAAACTGCATCAAGTATGGAACTCCCAGTTCTTGTAGTTTTTTCTTTGCATCCACAAATGCCAAGTGCTGGTGCTGCATCTCATGAGAAAAGTCTGGAAAAATCACTATTTTACTGTTCTTCATGGTGAGGGTCCCCCGCTGCCACGCTTGCTTCAGGATGTGGTCACAGTCCTCAGAATAAGAGATGTGCCACCACTGGTTGTGGAGAGTTCCCTGGGGGCAGGGGTCATGATGGCACATTGGTGCTGAACCAGCGCTCCACGTATGACACCACATCATTACCTTCAATACACTCAGGGAGCCACACGATTTGAATGTTGTTGCAGCACGATCTATTTTTCTCGTCTTCTGCCCTCACCTTGAGAACTTTCAATCGCAATTCCATGGTGGTGAGCTGACCATTGACAGTGGTCAGTGTAGGGGGAATGTCAGCGAGGTACCCCTTGGAGGCTGTGACACATTGGGCAAGGTGCCAATGGTCGACTCTCAAGAGCTCCAGATCAGTATCAGTCTATTTTAGTTTCTAAAGCCTCACACAAGGCTATAATAGCTTGCAAAATGTCCTGCAATGTAGGGATCGAGGTGGGACTCCTAGGATCAGATCAGTCCACATCACCGATCAAAGCGTTTTCCATCTCAGGTTGTGCCACCCATCGTAGGTCGTGGACTTGTTTGCGGCAATTCTTGCCCATGGTGGCCAGGCAGGTAGGGCTGTGTGGTTTCAGTAAACAGGCAGGGGCCCCTGCCACCTGGGGCTGGGGGATCCAAGAATAGGTTCAGTAGGGTACCAAGGGGGTGAGCACTATCCTGAGTTTTGGACAAGTGGATCCCAAGGTACCATTGGTTCCCAGCAGATAATAAGTTGCAGTGGGAACCACAGGGACCAGTAAGGGTGGTAGGCCAAGAGGCTCCATTGACCAACAGGATCTACTCGGTGTAATGGGAGGGCAACCATGATCCTCAAGTAGGACGATGGGAGCTTCTGTCACAAGCCTGGAGGATAGGTATTGTGGAATCTGGTCTCTTCCAGGGACTGTCAGGCTGCATCCCTATTGTAGGCTCATGTGCACCCCGGCAGATGGGTATGAAGCAGGCTGCTCCCCAGATGGAAATCTCCAGCAGATCCACTCTGCTGAAGTGCTGCCGGTCAGCCACCCTACTGCCAGTTGCAGCGTATGGGCCCACTCCTCCACAGCAAAGCACCAGTGGTCGGCTTCAGGTGGGAGGTCTAGTTTCCAGGGTGCAGTAGAGCGAAACAGGTTTGGGGGAGGAGAGCCCATCCACCCTCGACGTGTCACTCGAGAATCCCCTGCTCTCCACTACATCAGTCAGTTGCAAGGAGAGCATAGGGTGACAGAGTCCGTCCCTTACCTTCGATGGACCCTACATTGCACTGCGGTGAAGTCGCACACAGCACTCACCTATTGATGGGGCTGGCGCAATACCAGCCTCCAGTGACAACAGTTAAAACAGCGCTAGGCTCCCTAATGCCGATCACAAACTGTGGACCCGCCGCCGACGGTAGTGTTTTCTCTGATTCAGTGGATGGTGGAGAAGTTGAGCCTCAGCCCGCGGTATGGATACTGGCATCTCGCTCTGCGGCCGGAGCCTGCTGTGCCTTCAGGGAGTGCCCTCCCCTCACTGGCATGGTTACCCTAGGGAGTTCAGCAGGCCCAGCGTCCCTCACCCAGCGCAGTCCCCATCGGCATCCACGGCAATCTAGGAGCCCCCGATCTTGCCATTAGCCAGATTGGCAGGGCAGAGATGTGGACTGCTCACTCCCAGGGCTTCAGAGGGGCAAGGGCTAGTTTTGTTATAGACCCCAACCCAAGAGGCCTGCTTGCCCGGAGGCCCGTCCACTTGCACAAGGTACGGCTGTCATATCGATTTTGGCGCCCAGGCAGGCCCTCGCAGCGTCAAAGTCTGAATTGCCCCCTACCTGTCACAGTTTCCTCTGCTGCGGCCACGGCAGGTCATGGGGTGTCCAGACACCCAGTGCTGCTATGTCAGTGGTACAGTTCATGGGCAGGATGGAGCTGGGTGGGGCTAGGTGCACCGGAACGCTTGAGCTTGCCTCAAACTTCATGCACTGCTGGCGACACCCTTTGCACATCAGGAGAAGCATTGTGCAATAATTTATTCCTTGTTAATTGACAGGGGTTCAAGGAGCATTGCTTCAGCATTTCACAATGGTATGGAGCTGCCTGAAAGCTTCAGTTTGTCCGCAATGTATCAGAGAGTGGAAGTGTGCAGAGCTTTATGGGTGATGCACGGAGACTTGTAGATAGCCCTTGGTTTAATTGGCAACCAACAGAGCGTGATCAGAATGAGGGTGATGTGGTAATTTCTTTGGGCCTGTAGATGAACCATGCTGTCAAGTGTAAAATCGATTTCAAGGAGGTGAGATGGGTTTTTGGAAGACTAGTCAGGAGGGAGTTAAACTAGGTTATTCTGTAGATCACTAGTGTATGAGCAAGAGATTGATGATCTTGTTCTGGGATGTAAGAGCAGATTCTCCACAGAAGATGTAGTTGATAGTGGGGGCTTTTGGCTATGATGCTGATTTGAGAGTGTTGGCTGAGTTTTCTGTGTAGGGTGACTCCCTGAGACATGGCACTGTCCACAATGGTGGGTTTACAGTTGAGTATGTTGTGCAAGTCCATCGAAGATTGCAGTGGGAATGTTGATTTTGAAGGGGAGATAAGAAGAAATTCAGGTTTAGAAGGAATCAGCTGCAGGTTATGAGAGGCCATCAAGTCATGAACAGAGTTTAGGGTGGTGGGGAGCAGTGAGATATAGTTTGGTGAGGAGACCTTTAAATACAGCTGTGTGTCATCTGCGTATTCGTGATAGAAGATCCTTGACTTCTTAAGGACTTTGATCAGCTTGATGTATAGGAAGAATAGGTTTGGGGCAAGGATGGACCCCTGGGGGACTCTTGGCCCACTGCAATAGATGAGGAGAGATTGTCATTAATTTTAACTCTCTACAACCTGCTCACGAAAAAGGAATGGACCATGCCATCAATACCCATTTGATTTTTGAGTATGTCTAGGAGAGTGCTGTAATTGACCGCGTCAAAGGCTGATGATACGTGGAGAAGAATAAGGAGGCAAGGGTTGTCTGTGTCTAGAGTTCAAGGAGCATCATGAACCACTTGTAATAAAGTGGTTTCTGTGCTAAAGCCTGGACTGAAACTAGACTGGAATTCCTCTAGGAGGTCGTGGTTTTGTATGTTTTTGGGTGAGTCGCTCTGCTACACACCTTTCAATGATTTTTGAGAGGAAAGGCAGGTTGGAAATTGGGAGATAGTTGTTGAGGTCATTGGGGTCTGCACAGGTTTTTTTTGGGGAGGGGTGACAGTTTTTAGGCAGTTAGGATATGTTCCAGAAATACAGTGCAGAGGTTAAGAGAGAGAGAGATTCACTAGTTTTGTCCAGTGAGGAAGCATGTGAGTACAAAGGTCTTTTGCAATGACGCCACTGATTTGGGTCTACAAAGTGGTTTGAAGTTTTTATTGTTATGATAATTTGAAGTAGGTCTTTTCTTTGTATTGGAATTAAATAGTTTCCAAATCTCTTTGGATGTGCATGCCAAATGAGAGGTAGTGTGGACATCATGATGTAGTCGCTGTTGAACTTTGGAGTCGAGGAACTGAAGAAACTCCTCTGCTTTTGATGGTGGGTCTTCAAATCTGCTGGGTGTGGGGAACGGAGTGGTTGTTGGCAGTTTTGACTAGAATAAAGAGATGCTTTGGTCATTTTTGACTGAACCCAAAATGGATCTAAAGTGGTCGGATTTCTCCCAGAAGATATGTGGCTTTACTTTCCTCAAAAAGGGCCTTGTTGAACTGTGGCACTGATGGTTTAGGACGTTTCTTTTTACTCTGAAGCGGAGCTGAAAATGTCAATGCCATCAGAGAGGCATGCACAGCTGTGGGAGTTGGCATTGTTTAAATTTGTTGTGGGGCGATTGGGTGAAAGTATCTTCTGAACAGTGTTGCTATGAGTAGTGATGTTTCTGGTGTCTCAAAACCAGGTGGTTGCTCATTTTTTCTATTGGCCCATTACCACGGTGTGATAGAGTCGTAGGAAGAAGGGAATGAGGGAATGGTCATATAAGTGTACCAGGATTAGATCATTCCATGAGAGCTTGTCACCCTTAGAGATTATAAGGTCTAGTATGGAGTCTTTAGTGTGTGTTGGCTTAAGGTTATGTTGGATCAAATAATTGTTGAGGAGAGGTGACGTGAAGTGGTTCATTGTAGAGTCTTCTGTGGAGCCCCAGTGAAGGTTAAAGTCTCCTAGAAAGATCACTTTGTCGCTACAGGTGGTTAGGTCAGTTATGAAGTTGGTGCATTCCTCGACAAAGGCCATGTTATTACCTAGTGGGTGGTAGATTGTATTTATTCCAAAAGGAGAGTTGCGTTGAGCACGTAGATCTAGAGCAAGGCATTGAAATGTGGAGATGGAACCATTTGGTATCTCTGGTATCTCCTTACTTTGCAGTCAATCTCTGTACATGACTGTGATACCGAATCCAGTTCTGCCTACTCTGTCCTTTTTGATGATGTAGCAGTTTGGAGGAAGTAGAAGATCAAAGGTTTTGTGGGATGTGTTGTTGAACCAAGTTTCAGATTAAGAGGTCAAGGCTGTATTGAGAGATGGTGTCTGAGCTTTCTAGTTTGTGTTTCATAGAAGATCTACAGTTGTGAAGCATGGCTCATAGAAATGTAAGGGATTCGGTTTCAGAGGTTTTGGTTATTACAGAAATACTGTTTCCTATAGAAGGCGTCTGCTTTGGATGAGACCTATACATGAATCAGTTGAGGGAGTTAGCTGGTATTCTGTGCTGGTTGGAGTTGTCTAGGGTAGAGGTGGTGGTAGGGGGAAAGAGAGTAGAGGGGTTTGGGGGTAGCTAGGTGCTGTAACTTCCAAGTTGGTCAGCAATGTCAGTTACGGAGAGAGTGATTGAGAATCTTGTGGGGCAGGGTAAATGACTACTCCTGGATATTGAGCACTAAGGATGGTGGGTCTTTCGCTGTGGGGAGATACTCTAAGAGGGATGATAGTCTGGAGTTTAGCTGAAATACAGTGTTATCGAGCTGAGAAAATTTTGAACGGAGATCTACTTTGTGCTCTAAGTGGTGGATTTCAGGAGAAAGGAGATAGGAGATAGGGGAAGGGGGTTTCAAGGGTGGTTGAGAGAGGGTGTGGCATGTGGTGTTGGTGTGTGGGAGGAGTGTATGTTGTGTGGGCAATCAAGGCTGCGAGCAGTGTAAGGTACAAAAATGTGGAGCACTGTGTTGTGTGGTATGTCATATGGTCTCAGCAAGGTTATGAAAGGTGGTTTTAGTGAGGTGGGGTTGGTTCCCAGTTACTGTGTGTTGATGTAATGTGAGGAGAATGAGTGTAGTGAGCGATTGAGGGAGATGTGTAGCCAGAGTGAGTGAAAAGATTGTGAGCGTAGTTAGTAAGAGGCTGATTTAGGTGTGGTTAATTGTTCTGGTTAGCAGGGAATAGCGAGGAGATCCGGGGGTGTGGTGGTAAATGACTGGGTTTGGTAAGGGAGGAGAGTTATTGTGAAGTAATAGTACGTGTGGGAGGGGGAGGTAAAGTGTTGAGATCAGGAGTCATCAGATGTGGTGACACAACAGAGGAATTGTAGCCAGTGTGGATAAGTGGTGTGATGATGCTGATGGGGAGGGAGGTCGAGCCCAAGGTGGGTCAGTGATGAGTGTGGGAGGTGAGTGGGGTGTAGCTGGAGGGTTGTTACTGCGAAGGAGGGCTGTTCTGTGTGTTCGAAAGCAGAGTTGGTGGGGGCATGGATTGGCATGAAAGGTTGAGGTATGGTAGGATAGGTGAGTCAGTGTGTGGTCCAGTAGGATGGGATTATGCCAGTGTGGTCCAGTTTGGGGGTTGTTGGTTGTGACAAGTTGAGGGGAAGTACATGATTGTGGAAAGAGGAGGGTGTGCGGGAACATGTGGGGGGTGTAGTGAACGTTGGGTGATATGGCTGGGCAGGTAAGGGTACCCTGTTTGGGTAGGTGTCAAGACCAGTGACTGTGGATTGGTGGGATCATTTATCTGGACTCTGCAGGGTTCATAGGCTCAAGACCAGTGACTGCGGATTGGTGGGGTCATTTCTCTGGGCTCTGCAGGGTCCATAGGCTCAAGACCAGTGACTGCGGATTGGTGGGATCATTTCTCTGGGCTCTGCAGTGTCCGTAGGCTATTACCACAGCAGAATCCAGGTCCGACAAAGATCTAACTGGTATGACCAAAATCTTGGCATGAATTACTACTAGTTTCCCATTTTGCAGAGAAGGGCAAGTGGCATTGGCAATTAAGTCATTGTTAGTCCTACCCTTATACCAGGAGTGTCTAATGCAGGTTCAAAAAGGCTAGATCGAGGATGCGTTTTCAGGATTTGCATATATGAATAACTGACATAAAATGAACAGAAAAGGGAACTCTTTCCATAATCCAAGGTTATCCTGCGTAATCCAGTATTGAATCGGTTATCATTGAACAATGTGCCTTTAAGTGACACCAAACAACGAAGCATGTGAAAGTTACAAACAATTCTGGAACACATGGTTGTAGAGCAGGACATCTGAATACCATTAAAGAGATGATTTGCATAAAATGGTACGACTCCACTTGCAATTCCTAGACTGCGCTGCTGCTCCTTGTTACACTATATTCAAGCTGCACAGAAAATAACCATGGGACCATGTATATGCCTTAGCATTAAACAGGATCCAAAGACACTGGATCACAGGGTAAATGAAAGACCTCTTACTTCCACCTACATGAGTTCTAAAGCTGTTTCCCGAACCTTTTATGTGAGTTCTTGGGTCGTGCTCTTGACTTAGTAGGCTTGAATATCCAGAAAACAGACTTACTCTTGAAAAAACCCACTGTAAATTGGACCTCAGTTCTCTCAGGAAATCTTTCACTACACAAAGCCATCGTAGCATGCCTTCAAGGTCATTGTATATTCAAGAGCACAGTTCCATCTCAAGCACGGGCAACTGTAAAAAATGTGTTCTATGGCTCTGCTCCTCCTGTTCAAGCATTTCAGTAAATGCATTGCGGATGTTTGTTGATTTATTATTTATGTTTTTATTTGTGACGTTTAATACAGCACAAACGTGGTCCATGGGCAGTAGGACACCAGAACCATAAGCTTTACATGAAAGCCAGACGTTACAAATGTTTTTTGTAGGCACGAGGAGTTTAAGTGATTTGCCCAGACCTCACAGCACGTTGAGTTGATGTCAGATTGTAACCTGGATCTGCAAATCTAAAGTCGGCAGCTCCTGCTATTTGGCCACATCTCCTCCCAAATGATTAAAGCACAATTCAAGTATACATCTATTAGCCGTCTTCTCTAAAGAAGGTACAAACTGACACCAACATGAGGGCATGCTGATGCAATTTTTTGCCCAACACTGGATCAGATCCAGGGTGAATGGGTCAATCCAGCTCACACGTTTACCTAGACAACAGGGATCTATCTGTGATTAATGAGGGAAGTGAAGTGACACTGGAGCCAGAGGTGTCATGGACACATCACAGCCCAACTGTATCCTTCTCCTAACTTACATAAGGCCATGGCCCCTTTGCTATGCTATTTTGTGACAAAGTGTGATTATGCTGAACAAAATAGTGCACTTGATATGAAAATCAACAGTAGCATCTCTCTAATTTCAAATCAAGATGTAGCGAAAAAATACCAGGTGAAATATTGAAATATTGCTCTTCGTACAAGTGATACTAAAGGAAGTCTGTTAGTAGAGTATTAATTAAACCTTTCCTTTCGGCTATATCTAAAAACCCCACAGAGAAGAGGATGATGAGGTCATTTATCGGTAGAAGAAACTCATAGGCTAGGGATTGATAGTGGAATGATCACTGTCAGCTCTCAACAATTTGAACATGGATAGCACAAAGGCCAATATGATATACCACACACCTGTGTGCAAGATAGAAAAGGAGTTGAAGGGGAGGGCAGGCATGCGCCAGTAAGGTATGTACGCTTGACCTGGGCACAGTTACTGGTAAATTGAATGGGCTTCTCCAACATCATTCCAAGTGTATCTGGCATTCTTCTGCCTGACACAGGCCTTCTGGCATTTCTGAGACAAAAGCACAATGTTTGATTGACCTCTGCGTCCGTACATGCATTTCAGTGGCACTGACTTGATGTATTTGACTCTGTCCCAGATGTACATGCCTTTCAGAGATTCCAATCCAGCTTAAGATGGGCGGATCTCAGGAGAGCCTGAAGTTCTGTGGTCTGGTGCCTTACTTGCACATCTGCAGCACCACATTATAGTGCACCTCCCAGCTGCATGTATGAGCCTCCATGAAGTAGGTACATTTCAATGCTTTCCCTTAAAAGCAAGGGAAAGCATGGAAATATGACACATATCGATTATCTATGTGGGGATATAAAGTACGGACACGTTAGTGCACGTTATTATTAGGAGGTGGTGACACATTGAAAGCGAGGAAGCTTCAACATACCGAGGACAGGCAGTTAGTACCATTAAGAAATTCATTAATATCAATGAGTATACAAGCTCCTTTTGCATGGGGACTAAGGAGTCCAGATATGCAATTATTCTTCTGGGCATCGCAACTAGTAGTAATCAATGATTGGATATTTGGAGATTGAGGTTTAGACATGGGGACTGGAGGAGATCTTGTATGGTACATCAATACCTAAGAGGATACTGGAGGCCATCAAAGCCCCCTTGACTTTCTACCCTATGCCCTTAAATATATTAAATGTCACAAGACCATTACCAATGAAACACCCCTGTGGCGTCGATCCTGGCTTCCACACTGTAGGGATTCAGGTACTGGGACCTCATCAGCATTTCCAAAATTGGAGACCTGTGTTCCAATAATCACATAAAGTCCTTAGAAGAATTTGCCCCAGAATTTCAATTACACAATACTCGACTCTTCCATTATTTACAGCTCTGGCACTCTACACCTCTGACGTAAAAACATGTGCCATAATTTTACCCCCTTGAACCCAAAATCACAATGGAAGGCCTGGTCGAAAAAGGGATATCCCGCATTTACTGATCACTGGTGCTCAATGCACCATACCCCTAAACACAACTCAATGCCCACTGGAACCAAGACATTGGCCCCCTGACAAACGAAGAATGATAAGAAGCTAAAATGGCTGCCATGTGCCCAACTATATCAGCCAGGCTCTGCTTAATACAATTTAAATACTTCCACCAATTATATTATGACCCAAATAAACTGTGGCACATCTGTCGCAACCCTGACAATTACGGCCCGAGATGCTCTATGGAAGGCACTGGCTTCTTCCACGTGGTTTGGAGCTGTCCTCTCATTACCATGTACTGGACTAGGATACAAAACAAAATTAGCAAGATTGCAGGCTAAATACTCAACCCGAACCCTCAACATGCTATACTGGGTACTGAGGGCTTCTGGGGTATATTGGGTGGGCCTCAAACTCTATATTGCCATTGGCTAAGAGGTGGCAAAACAGGACAATGCACAACGCTGATTCACAACCAATAACCCTCCTCCCCCACTCCCAACGAAAGTACCATGCATTATGGGATGTATACTGAGACTATATTGACTAACGGCACCACCTCCTGCATCTGACCTTACCTGTATACTGCTAATTGTAAAATGTAATGGTGTGTTGACCTATAACTGGATGTTTTGAACTGATCTTAGTTTTGTTGCAAAACTAAATAAAAAGATTTCTGAAAAAAGAATAACAACCATCAACACAAACCGTGATTTTACAAGAAGAACACTCCGCGATCATGTGCTCTGGACCATGTAACAGTAAAACATGTCATGCATTAACCCATACTTCTTTAAAAATTAGACTTCGACTTGGCAAATTCAAGAAATACTTCCTCTGAAATCTCTTCCTACTTTACCTACCAATTCGTCTTGACCCTTTAACGGCTGGTAAGTGGGGAATGAAAAAGGTAATATCTTTTTCACAGGAAGTTGAAACGAGAGCGAGCAGGCATCCTCTTCTTTCTCAGGCGTAGAAATGTGTTTTTTCAAACACTCTTCTATGAAGGGAAAAACATGTTTTTACTACATTTCTGTATTTTGTCATATGCAGATCAAGCTACCAAAATGACGCACAGCAGTAGAATCCAAAATCTGCACGCCTTTGTGGCAAAGGAAGCCTGAATGTCAAGTCTTATATGGGAGAAATGTTGGGTTAAATGAATTAACTTTACACACTGCAGGCGCATAAAACAGGCATTTGACTCTACGCTGAGCCATCGAGGCCCCTCATGATGCTACTCCAGGACATCCAAAGCGCTTTGAATTCAAACCAACAAAGCATTAAGAACAACATCAAGAGCATAACAGCCTTTTAGGCGCTGGCCCTCAGAGTAACAACCATAGAAGTGAAGGGCTCCTAATACATAAATACAAATCAGAAGTGAGAAAAGATCTCCGACAAAACATAACTCAATCCGAACAGACAGTGCAGGGAAACTTCTTACAAGTGGAAAGGAAGGAGCTCCAGTTATAAAGTTTTGATCAGCATATAAACAGAAAATCATAGGTCAGCAGCAATCAGGAAAGTAGAAAAGTGGAGAAAGCCAGAAGGTAATAGGTAAGGGAGAATGATAGTAAGTGAAATATGATAAACGTATCTTGAGGTAAGGGATAGGTTATGATGATAGGGGCACAAAGCAAGCAAAGTAGGGCGCACATTCCAGAAATACAGTGCAGAGGTTAAGGGCACCTGCATGGTTTAGATACTCAGACTGGAAAATTTTAAGACCAGAATCCAAGTGCCTTTCAAACAGTAGGAGTCCTGGAAGTTATTTAGGGGACACCAGTGGTCGCAACTGAGAACCCTGGCTTACTCAAGCAGCCACTGGCACTGCCTTTGCGACAGTATAGGGATTTCCGATCCTGCTCTTACCATATCCCCATATTATAGGGTTTGTGGTCATCAGACACCATATTTGAACAGGGTAAAATAGACATTAATCTGATTTTCCCCATACCTATTGTTTTAATCATTACAGAGGCTAATTTTTTCAATACATTTTTCTATTGTTATTTTCCCCTCTAGTCATTTTTAACAGCAACAGATTCTACCAATCCCACATAACTGCACTCACCCACAGGCAAATATCCTTAATAAATGATCTCCGGGAAAGAGGCCCCCTGAGGGGCCTGTCAGGCATTGCAGCGCCGGCCTGACGATGAGCAAAGCCCGATGATGAAGCATGTCACCCCTTGGTGAGTGAGGGCTCTTGTTCCTGATTTAGGATACTCACAGGGACCTACTCTTCTCTCCCAGATTGGGATTAGTTTCACTATCCTTATTGTGGAACTGTGCATTCAGTGTTTTGTGATTTATATGGGAGTATCATGCACAGGACCACCTTCTCTCTTTCTTAAAAAATCTCCCACCACATGGGCCCTCCTTTTGTTTTTGACTGCCTTTGCGAGCCCTGGCCTCACAGGTGGCAAAAAACACAGGGTGGCTCACCCAGAGGGACATTAGGGACTCTGCCCTGCATGTTTTCTGCCCATTTTTTACTATACTTGTAGTAAATAATAGTATATTATTCACTGTTATTGTAATACAAAAATTAAACACCAAGTGCTGGATTGGAACATTTACTGACAGGTGAAGTAAGAAAAATGCTTTTAAATGTATGTTGTGTCCGTGCTTGTGTGTACACTTGTGTGAGTGAGTGAAAGTGAGTGTGTGACAGTCAGTGACAGGTATACAGATTCAGTGAGATTGAGTGTCATTTAGTATGGCCGGGTCAAAGTGCATGAGAATGAGGGAGTGAGAGTCAGACTCAGTGCAAGTGAGTATGTCAGTGGGTAAACATGAGTGTGGGTAAAAATGTGGTGTTATGCTTACGCTTTTGGCATGCTGAAGGTCATTCTTGGCTTGTAATGGCAGGCATACACTGGTGCTGACATAATGGAGGTAATTCTTAGCATGACAGGCAACTGTGACACAGTACAGGCACTGGCATGCTAGGGGTAATATTTTGCATATGACATGGAGTATCCATGGCAAAAACTGGCACACTAGAGGGAATTCTTGGCATAGGGACAACCATGGTAAAATAGTGGTATTGTAATACGAGATATAATTCATGCCATATGGGGCACCTATGGAAAAATGCTAGTGTTAGCATACTTCAAAACACCACATAAGTCACACAATGTTGGCACTAGAATATTGAAGGTGATTATTGGCATAAAGGAGAACAATCGTGGAATATAGGAGAGGGGCAATCTTGGCTAAATGCTCACCCTGATTTACCAGAGGTAAATTTTAAATAAGGGGTGCCACTATATATTGATGGCATTAGGGGCACATTTCTGGCACAAGCATACTGTATGTAATATTAGGCATGAGTGGTACTTGTGGTATATGGAGGGCACCCATATCAAAATGCTCGCCCTACCACAGTAGAAATAATTTTTAACATACAGGGGCACTCGTAGCACATTTTGAAAAAAGGGTGTCAAACTCCTGGAGAGCATGAGGTTTCACTGGCGCACAACGTAAAAGGCCTTGAATATTTAGCAAGTGTTCTTTTAGAGCCAAGGGTTTTCGGCAGATGTATGCAAACATTCTACATTACAATGCACTACTTTTTTCAAACAATTCTCTGGGGAGACCACTCCGACTCCCACTAGAAATGTTCTGCCACGCTTGCTCCAGTTTAGGGGAACTATTGTATTACTTCCCACCACTTTCAAAGATCATGCTCATAATAAAGGTGTATCTAAAACATATATTTGTGTTGCTGTATTAATTAAGTAATTATTACGGAACTTCAGTGGTGTGAAATATTGAGATGTCATCCGGGTCAAGGCCATGTGATATCACTCCCTGAGACGATTCAGTATCAAAAGTCATATGATGTTAACTCCTGTAATGCATGCTATTAAGGTGAAAGGATGTTGGTAAGATTCCTGGGTACAGGCTGATCCGAGCCCAAATACCACAACTATTCCCATGAAACTGAGAGAAAAGTAAATGCTTTTTTAGGCACAATGTTGATGTTTGAAGGGCATTCTGGATATGACAATTATCTGTGATCCATGAAATCCATGCCACACTGAATTCCCCTGGGTCTCTAGTTTTCAGAAATGTCCATAGTAGGTAGAGGCTCCTCGTAGCTGGTCAACCCAGGCCCAAATACCACAGTCATCACCAAGGGAATTGAAAATACCCAGCTTTTTAGAGATATATTAGATGTTTGAAGGAAATTCTGGGTAATAAATATACGCTTGGCCACACACAAGCCACACTATCTTACAACTCCCTTAGTCTCTAGGTTTCAGAAATGCCAAAAGCAGCTGACACCCAAGCACAGCTAAGAAATCCCAAACTGCCCTGCTGATGTGGAACTATCATGGAAATAAAAGAATGACCCCACATTCCTGTAAGAAACTCCTGAATTTGCGGGGAATGTCAAAGGCCCGCACATAGCATTCCCACACTACTCCCTTTAAAAACGCTACCCCACGTGAGCAAGCCAATCGCACAGCATTGGAAATGCCCAATTTCTGGATGCTGGTGTGTCCTCAAAGTTTCTTTGTGAGAAAATGAATCTTTCTTACCTGTAATCCCAGTTCTCTCTCAGGGGAAACTTCATTAAGCACTGAATAGTCCCACCCACATGCGGGGACAATGGAGTACTTTTCCATAGTATGTCTTCTAGTACAGATTTTCGCCTTTCTTCCAGAAGGACTGTAAAACACTAGAGATAAGAATATTATGCAGCCTATAAGGAAGGCTTTAATGGCCAAATCCATCAGATTATACTTAAAAAAGGATAAAGAAACCAATATATATTTATATATATATATATTTTTTTTTTAAAGCCAAATACTTTCGCAGACAGCTTAAATCCCTTTCACAAACCCTTTTTGTAAAAGTAGAGAGATTAAGAATAGAAGGGCAATGTAGCCCTATAAACTGCCATTATATGAGTGTAAAAAACAGCATCTGCGCCTTTAAGAGCCCAGACACAACCCACCAGTATCCCATCATTCCCAGCAGGCACTCCAGTCCTTTTTGACAAGATATGGCAGTGATAGATAGATAGGTCCAATAATCACCTCTTACATCTCCACTGGAGAGGCGGGAGGGTTGCTTATGACCTTAATGGAGATTTCACAGAGAGAAAACTGGGATTACAGGTAAGAAACCATTCCCTCTCTCTCAGGGGATCTCCATTGATAGTCATAAGCACTGGATAGAGTAGCAAACCCATCCCCACCAAGAGCATCAAAAAAGACAGCAGCACGATTAAAAAACCAGATTAGGCAAACACATTTTTCAGGGAGGCCTGTCCTACTTGAGCATCTCTTCTAGCATCCAAGTCCAAACAATAATGTTTGGTAAACGTGTGAACAGATCTCCATGTAACCGCTTTGCAAATTTTGGCTATTGGCACATTTCTCATCAAAGCAGCAGTAGCTATTATTATTAGCTTTTTGGTAGCATAATAGGATGCAAGAAACTATCCATCGGGAGATGGATTGTTTGGAAGTGGCTAGGCCTGTACAAACTGGGCCATAGCTTAGAAACAATTGGTTCGATTTACGTATGTCTTGCGTTTTGCCCAAATAAAACTTTAAGACTTGCCTAATGTCTAAGGACTGGAGAGTTCTTTCAGAAGGTGTGGAAGGATGCTGAAAGAAAGTTGGTGAAGAAACTGTCTGACGTGAAAATCCAAAATGAATTTAGGAAGGAATTTTGGGTGAGTCCTCATCACTACCTTGTTTGAGTGAAAAATAGAGTATGGTTCATAGGAACACAATGCCTGGATTTCGTTAACCCTATCTGCTGATGTGATTGCTATGAGGAAAGCAGTTTTCCATGAGCGATATTGCAAGGACAATTTGTAAATGGGTTATAAGGGGTGCAGCATGAGAGAACTATATTGAGCTCCCAGGGAGGAGAAGGACGCCTAATGGGAGGGAAAACCTTTTTCAACCCTTCCAAAAAATCCTTGGAATTATGAAAAAAGAGGTTTGTGAAGGATATTTTCTGTAGGCAGTAAGAGCTGCCAAAGGAACTTCTATGTAAGAGACTTGGAAGCCAGATTTTGCCAAATAAAGTAAGTATGGACAAATTATATCTTTTTAGCAGGTTGTTCATGTTAGAACAGCAAATGCAAAACCTCTTTCATTTGAATGAATAAGCTGGACAAGGTGATAGTCATTTAGCCTCCTTAAGAATGTTCATGCAGTGGAAGATTTAGCTGTCCATGCTGAACTAGCTCAGAAGCCATGCTGCCAAATTCAAGGAGGATAGTTTGTGGTGAACCATCTGGCTTCCAAATTTCACTTACATGACCACTCTGGAGAAATCAAGATAATTCTGGCTCCTGAGTAAGGCAGTTTGATAAGGACCATCAGGATCAAGGGGATTGGTGGAAGGGGATGGAGAAATTTGCCAGACCAGTCGAACCAAAGGGCATTCCCCTTGCCCCTGGTAGGAAGAACTTTGAGGCAAAACCAGGGCATTTCTGTTTTCTGCAGTGGCGAGCAAGTCGATGTGTGGAGCGCCCCACAGCCTGAAGATGTTTTGTACAATGTCGTCGTGAAGAACCCATTCATGGTTTTCCTGCAGGACACTGCTTAGGGAGTCTGCTTGAACATTTTGGACACCTGGAAGATGAGTTGCGGTGATCCGCAGTTCTCTGGCTATCAGCCACTTCCAAATTGTCTGGGCCTTGTGGGATAAAGATCTGACCTCATGCACCCCTGCTTGTTTAATACATGGTTGTCGTGTTGACTGTCTGAACAAGCAAGAAATGAGTTCTTAATGACAGGAGAAAAGCATTGAATGACAGGTGGACTGCACGGAACTCAAGGAGATTGATGTGGTAGGTGATCACTCTCAGAAATCATGTACCCTGAATTTGGAGGTGATCAATATGTGCTCCCCATCCTAGTAACAAGGCATCCGTCAATGTGGTTTGGGAAGGAAATCCTGATGAAATGGCATCCCTTGAAGTAGATTCGTTGGAGAACACCAGCATTTTAGAGACTGTGTTGCATGGGTGGATAGTGTGATCCTCCCAGTTGCCTGAGTTGGTCCCTCTGATCCTGGAGGCATTCCTCAAGAAGACGCATGTGGAGACGGGCATTTGGAGTTAGAAAGATACAGGAACCCATCAAGCCGAGGAGAGATGACTCTGTCCTCAGTGTGGGGTGAGAGGCTTTCATAAGAGATCCGAAGGACATATTATTGCTTGACTGGTGTTTATGGAGACCCTCAAATAATGCAGTATCTGAACAGGAGTAGACGGTGACTTGCTGTGATTGATATGCAGCCCTAATCACTGGAGGAGATCGCTTTTCCACTGGTAATGTAGTCAGGCTTCCTGAAGAATCAACATCTTGATGAGCCAATTGTCTAGGTAGGGGTAGACAAAAAACTGATTCTTACTAAGGTGGGCAGCTATCACTGCCACACACTTCGAGAAAGTTCTGGGGGATGATTTGAGGCAAAATGAAGTACTTTGTACTGGTAGTGATCTTGACCCATATGGACCTCAAGAACTTGTGATGCTTCTTGGCTATTGGTGTATGAAAGTATGCATCTTGAAAGTCTATCGAGCAGAGCTAGTTTCCCTGGTGTAACTGGGGATAGATCTGATGCAGTGCCAGCATTCAAAACCTTTCTCGTCTAATCCACTTGTTGGCCAGTTTCAAATCAAGAATGGATCTGCACTTGTTTCTAGGACCTTTCTTTCTCACCAGAAAGTATCAGGAATAAATGCCAGTTTCTCGTTCTTTTGGAAGAACAGTCTCCACCACATACTTCTGCAGAAGGATGTTGACTTCTGAGTGCAGCATCTGTAGATGATGATTGGATGTTTTTTGTCTTAAAATCAGCAGAGGACTGGTGAACCTGAGGCAATACCAATTCTGAACAATATTTATTACCGAGACCATAGTCTTTTGTGATGGATTGCCACTCTGTCAGAAAATCTGAAATACCTCCTCCTACCAGAGTGGGTAATGAAACAGGAGGAAGGGAAAATGTGTGGCTTTCCCCTTGAGCAGGCTGTTGAGTCGCTCTCCCTCTAGGCTGCTGCTGCTGTTGTTGCTGGTAAGGCCTCTGCTGTGGGGAATGCGATCTTGGTACCAGTCTGAACTTTCTGAGGGAAAAAAATGCAGTAGGTATGGCTTTCGAGGACCTTCATTGTTCTTTTAGTTTTTGGAAGCCAACTGCCTTACGGGTATTTCCAAACTTCATCCAGGCCTTCTAGTCGTTCATGTGACTGCCGAAGCATCTGCATGCTGAGAATGGCAGGTTAAGGATCCCTTGCTGTGATTCATGTCATTCATGATTCGTGAGATGGGGCCATGAATGTCTGCCTCGTGCCACCCCTCGGCAGTACTCATGTGCCGCTAGCAAGGATGAATCTGCTGCAGCACTGATGATCTGGTTGGAGGCCATCATCCCCTTGTTGACAACCTCAAAGAAGTTCTCCCTTTTGTCTCTGGGGAGGTTGTCCACAAACGTCTGTAAGGAGTCCCCATAAGGCCTTGTCGTACCTGGCCAGAAGTGCCAATGCACTCAGTGCCTTCCTGGTGGTTCGAGCTGTACCTAATACCACACACTGAATCCAGTTTCTTATGCTCCTTGTCTGGTGGTGCAGTAGACAAAGGAGTTGTAGAATTATGTTTCTTAGCTGCTAACATGACCATAGAATTCGAGGGTGGGCTGGACCAAAGAAAGAGTGGATCTTGCTCTGGAGGTCTGTATTTCTTCCATAGCCTCGACAGAGCAGATTTAAATGAAGCAGTAGTGAAGAACAAATCCATCACTGATTCCAACAGACCTGGAGCCAAATGAAGGAGAGGCCTTGACGATGATCAGTGGTGAAGCGTCTCAAATATGACTGATGCAGATGGTGTGGGACTTCGGGATATTTAACTTCACAGCCACTCTCGCCAGGACCTCCTGGAAGGTAGTGACAACACTCACTGGAGAAATCCATGGTTGTGTTGAGTCCAACAAGGTTGGAGAATATCATCCTGTGCTGGAAGGTGGAGGTGGAGTAGTAGGAATGGTGCCTAGACCTTGTACGTGATCTTGATCTAAACCTAGATGCATGATGATAGTGAGATCTTCTGGAGGATGGTCTAGATGAAGAGCGCGGGGACCGGTGACGATGTATGAGATGGAAATTAATGATGGCAAGTTCTCCTCCTGGAGTAGCTCTAGGCCTTGGAGTACTGAGAGTCCGTAGATGATGAAATGCATCTCCATTTTCTTCCTTCTGCATGCCTAGATGTTTTCAACATCAACATGCTCATTGATGTCAACCTTCTTCTACATCTTGACGTCGACACACTCCTCGACATCAAACTCCTTCTGTGTCTCGACGGAGTAGCCACCTTCGACAAACCCTGTCTCGACGTCGATCTTCACCTCTTCTTTGTCATTTACCCAGCCCTCGATGGAGAATAAGTTGGTGCTGTACCTTGTTTTGAAGTCGATCCTGTCATCGACCTGGAACAACATTGTTTTTGGGCTGTACTCCTCTTTCTGGACCTTCCTTGCTTAGGGTCCTCAAAGGAATGTGGAAGAGCCCTGGTAGGGGACTGACCCTCTCCTAGCTCCCCTGATGTTTCACCTTCAGACTGCACCTGATGCGTCACTCTTCTGTACCATGGAGGCAAATTTTCCCCCTTTCCCTCAGGGTACGCCTAGGCAACTTTCTGCAGTATTGGCATTTGTCGGGAAGATGGCTCTCAGGAAGGAATATGATTCATAAATTGTAAGGGTCTGCCTTGGCCTTCTTTCTCCCACAGACAGGGCACTAGTCAAATAAAGATGTCATTTTATTTGACTAAATACCACAAATTCCTCCCAGAAAAAGACCACATATGAAAAGGACAGTTTGAAACCATTGAATTAAGCAGTTGTCAGAAAAATCCCTTTGAGATTTTTGAAGAGAAAAAGCCAAAAAGGCCAAGCTCAGTGATCCAAGATCCTGTCACCTGGAGTAAGAAAAAAGAATTGAAGCAACTGCCACCTGCTGGGCATGATGGGATTCCGGTGGTCTCTGAGCCCTTAAGGCACAGATGTAGTTTTTTACACTGACATACTGGCAGTATGTAGGGCTACATTGTCCTTCCACCCTTCATCTCTCTACTTTTACCAAAAGGTTTGTGAAAGAGATTTAAGCTGTCTACGAAGGTATTTGGCCTCAAATATACAAATTTGTGGGTTTCTTTAACCTTTTTAAAGTATAATTTGAAGAATTTGGGCATTGTAGCTTTCCTTATAGGCTGCATAAGTTCTTATTTTAAGTGTTTTCCACAGGCCTTCTACACTTAAGAAGGCATAGTTTGGCTCTGGGATCCCCACCCGTGGGCCTGCTTATGACTGTCAATGGAGATCCCTTTAGAGAGAACAGGGTGATGTGCCTTGTGTGGATCAAACACTTTTTTAAAATCAGAAAGTCATGCAAAAGTATGAGTGAAAAAAACTCACACGTATGTGAGAGAAAAATCCATAACTCACAGCCAGTTCCAGTAATGGGGCAGAAACCAGGAAGAGGACAAGCGCTCCAACGTCGTCCACGTAATTTGGCACAATATACGAAGCAGTGTCAGGTACTTGGAAACGGGTTGTATGCTTTGCAACCCGGAAGTCCAACCAGTACTGCTAACCTTAAGGATGTGAAAACGAGAGCTGCAACGCTGACTTTAAAGGGCCGTTGCTCGTGTATTTTCAGCATTCGGCTATGGATCAAGTCATGAATGCAAAACAAAACTGTCTGGCAGTGGAATCAAAACAACAAGGTAAAGACAATAATGAATCACGTCATTCACACTGATGGGCTCAGAACCATGACACTGTCCTGGCATTACGCCGCACCCCCTTGCTATTACTCCCTTCCCCGGGCCTATACAGTTGCTGTGCCAGTTTCAATTTCTTACCCTTCAAACATCAAAACCATGCATAAAAAAGCTAATCTATAATTTTCAATGGGAATGGGGGAAGAGTACATTGTTTGGACCTGGGGATCTGTTATCACTGGGGCAATCCTAACATTACCAGGCATTTCTGAAAACTAGAGACACAAGGAATTCCATGATGTGTGAATCTTAGCATATTTTCTTACCTAGAATGCCATGGTTCAGAATAACTAAATGCATTTATGTTTACAGAACAGGAAAGTGGGGAACATCAAGGTAACAACATTTATGGATTACATTTTGTTCACACCAATGAGCTCAGAACCATGACAGTTCCCCAACCCCATCTCCCCCCGACAACAGTATACCCAACCCAGGAGTAGCAGGTGAGGTTTTAATGGGTGACGGCATTGAAAAGCACACACTGATTGAGGAGCTTGATGGATATGGGGAAGAGGTTCCCAGAAACATTTGCCTGGATCGTACCCCTTTGTGTCCGTAAGAAAGTACAGTTTGCCCCTGGTTCTTCTTGAGTCCAGTATAGCCCAGACTTCATATTTCTGATGGTTATGAATCAGCTCAGGGAGTGGAGCAGTGCTGACTTGACTTCTGGATGCACCCTTTTGAAGAGAGAGACGTGGAATACCGGATGTACTTACATGGCTCAGGGTAAGTTTAGTTTCATGGCTACCACATTTATAATTTTGGTACTGGTGTAGGGACCCAAATATTGCGGTAGCAGCTTTTTCGAGCCATGTAGCTTAAGGTTCTTTATGGATAATCCTACCTTATCCCCCCATGCAGACAGGTTTGGATTGACCATGTGCATCGGATGCTTCCTTGTGTGCGTCTTTAGACTTAGCAAGTTCAAAACTGCTCGCTGCCACAATGCCTGCAATGATGAGTAGAACTCCTGCACTGTAGGCATAGGACTGTCGATGGAGACTTCTCAGGGCATCACTTGTGGATGATGTCCCTGAAGACAGATGAAAGGTGGCATACCTATGGATGAGTGTTCTGTATTGTTGTATGCGAATTAGACAGCCCATAATATGTCAGACCATTATTTTTCCATGGTAAGCAGTAAGCATTGCCAAGTATTGTTCATGGTGTGGTTCATTCTTTCTGCCTGACCGTCCGTTTGTGGATGATAGGCAGAAGAAAGATGTACTTCCATGTTCAATGAGGTGCATAATTTGCCCCAAAAATGGCATATAAACTGAGAACTCCGATCAGTTATTAACATGGAAGGCAACCCAAGTAAACGTACTATGTGTTTCATGAAGATAGGGGTAGGTCTACAGCTGAGGAGAGTTTCTTTAGTGGCATGAAGTGTGCCATTTTGGTCAGGTGATCTATGACAGTGAGGATGGTAGCGTGTCCTTTCTTTGTTCTGGGTAACTCAACTACGAAATCCATGGACACTGTGTGCCACAGATGTGGGAGCACAGGATGGGGTGTAACAACCCAACAGTGGGCGAATACAGGTTTTTTCTCTGTGCACAGACACTACACTGAGCTATGCACCCATGTATGTCTTTGGCCATGGAAGGCCACCAAAAGTGTCTGTGCAGGTATTCTCCTGTCTTATTGTATTCAGTATGGTTAGAAATGAGATGGTAGTGGCACATAAACAACGCCTGTTGGTGATGTTCAAAAGAAGGCAGGTACCATTTATTGTTTCTGTACAGAAGCCCATCAAGGTATGTAATGTCTTTTTGATCCTCAGTCCTCTCCTCAGGGGTCTTTGTTGCTTATATCACAAAGTAGGGTAGATAAAAAGGCAGAGGTGAGGACTAAACCCTGAAAACAGTGGGTGGGTATGACTGGGGAGGGTTCCTATTCAGTTTGTGTTCCCTCACCTTCACCTATTCCAGAGAGTGTGCCTGCTTTAGCATACTCTTTCCGTGGGCTATATGTGATGACAAACTCGTAGTCACTAAAAAACAAGAGTCCATCTCAATTGACGTGCTGTTAGCATTCTAGCGGATCTGTAGGTTTCTGTGGTCCAGATAAAGAGTTACCGGGTGTTTGGCATTTACCACATAATGCTGCCATTCCTCCATTCCCAAACTGCTACACTGTAATGACATTCAATTGGACGCAGTTTCCGTGAGTAATATGCTAAGGGGTGTAACTGTAATGTGCCTTGAGTTTGGTTATGACAGCACGCCCCTAGGTTATTTTGTGGGGTGTCTGCTTCTACAACATATGCTTGTTCTAGGTTGGGATGTGCCAGTATCAGGGCAGATGAGAATTTGTTCGTCAGGGTCTTGAATGCCTGTTCAGCTTCAGCATCCCATAAGAACCGAACCCCCTTGCAAGCCAAACAAGTTATGGGGGTTATCGTGTTGGAGAAATAGTCAATGAAGCACCTGCAAAAGTTGCCAAAACCCCAAAAACTTTAGACCTGCATTACTGAGATGGGTGATGGCCTTTGGAGTATGGCAGCAACCTTTTCATGTCCATTGATACCCTTGGGACTTAGGATGTTGCCCAGAAATGTTACTTCTGTGGTTGGAAACATACGTTTTTCTAGTTTTACATATGGAGCGTGCTTCTGCAATTGCTGTAGTATGACACATACCTGTTGAATGTGTTCTTGCACATTTTTGGAATAGATCAAGATATGAAAAAAGATGGAGAAGACACTCTACAAAAGATCTAGAACCTCTTCTCCTGTGCCCCAACCTTCTGTCTTGTTCAGTGTACAAACATTTAAGTGGGAAGAAAGGGCTGGTGGAGTTGGTTCATACCGTCTCTGCAAGATCACTCCGCAGGCTCAAGCTAAGGTTTGTGGTGATCTGATCGACAGTCCTCCACCCCCAACCCCATTCACTTTTAAAGAATCTATCTCTGGTGTCTAGTGGGCTTTCTGCTCACTGAGTAGGCAGATTAAGGGTAAATCTGTAATTTGTCCCCAAGGAGAGCAGAAAGATGGTCAGAGCTGCAGGTATTTGAGGTGTTGCCATATCCCGCTGTATTCGTTATTCATAAAAGTATCACAGGTGTACAGCAGGGTTTCAGCTACCCTAGGTGGTCATACTAGAGATAAGCCCCCATCCCCATCTGCTATGGCAGTGGTCATGTAGACTACCGGGGCAGTGGGGTGTACTCCAAAGTCAGTAATCTATTCCTTATGCCTAGAGCACTTTCTGCTGGGGCAACAAAGCTGGGGGCATACTCTATACCCTGCCTAGTATGGGGCACAAAGACTATGTGGCCCAGGATGGGGTAATGATGTCTGATGTCATGAAAGGTTGGCCTCCACCCCATTTTTAGTTTTTTATAACCTGTCCCTGGTGTCTAGTGGTCTTTCTGTTGCCTTGAGGCAGACAGATTGAGGGCAAATTTTCTATACTGCACCCAGTCAGCGGTAGAAAGACTTTTTGAGCTTGGGGGTAGAGAAGTACGTCACAATGACAAGATGTGCTGGCCCTCCACCTTTTTCTTTTTTTTTAAACCTATCCCTGGTATTTAATGGACATTCAGCCTCCTTGGAAGGACGACTTGGGGTCAAATGCTCTAATCTGGGACAGAGAGGGTCAAAAGAACTTCTTCAGGGACAAGGGCCTGGGTCGTGCAACCCAATATCATGATGGCAGACCTCCACACCCTATACATTAAATAAAAATCCTATACCTAGTGTCTAGTGGGCTTTCTACCCCCATTCTGTCCCCAGTGAAGCAGAAAGATTGAAGACACACCCCTCAATCTACCCTGAGGGCAACTTAAAGACTGTATATTCCCCAAAGCCATGGCCCAAAGCCTTGCTATGCTTCCTCCACCTCATTCCTTGTTAATAAATAAACTGCTTGGTGTCTTGTTGGTCTTTTTCACCTATTGAGATGGTCAGATTGGAGGTAATCCCTCCAATCTGTCCTCTCCAGTAGGGCAGAAATACTATCTGGGCCTTGGGAGTGGTGCAGTGACTCCCACATTAATTTTTTTTGTAAACTGATCCTGCTATCTAGTTGGGTTCCTGTCCCTCTGGGTCTGGCTGATTTGGAGCAAACACCCCAATTTGCCATCAGGTGGCCTAAGAAACTGGATATACCCCAAGTTTCGGGTGGTGTGGCCCCCTCACCCCACTGACTATTCAATAATAAATCTCTGATGTACAGTGAGTTTTTGTCCTGAACGGTACATAGGTTGGGTGTAAACGCCCCAATTCTCCCCCCCAAGAGGGCAAAATATTGATTTGGCCCTCAGTTGTGTGGAATGCTATGCCCTGTGCCTTGTGGGACCTCTTCCACCATTAACAATTACCTGGTGATTTAGTGGATGGATCAGTCCCAGTGGATGGCCTTCCAGTAGTGATCCATGAGCAGAGTTCCACTAGGGAAAGGCACCACTGGAAGAAGGAGAGTCTCCCCTTCAAGTGCTAACTCTTGTTGGAATCTGTGCTCGGGGACTGTGCATCAGAGCACAGGTTGAAGAGAAAGCTAATCCCAAGTAGCCCAAGTTGGGGATCTCAAGCCACAGAGTGTTTTCCAGTTTTCCAGTTATAGTTTCCAGGATGTGATGGTCTCATAGACAGCACATTCATAGCATTCTAAGGTGGCACCGCACTAGTGCCTTACCAATCTTGTAAAAAAGAATAAGGACTTTTTTATGTTGATGGTAGAAAACAGTTTCTCTCATGGACTGTCAAGGACATTAAAGTAAAAGAAAGAAACACTGATCTAATTTTTCAAACAACTAATATACTCGCATCAGCTCTAGCACAGCAGAGTTTTTACTGTTTCTTTTTTCTCTGAAGGAAGAATTTACATAAAAACCTTGATCTCTCTCTCCTTTTGACAGCAAGTCTCAGTTTAAAATGGTATACCCAGTTTTTGATCACCCAAAATCCATGTTTGTGCTCGATTGTAAATCTTTTTTTACACTATATAACATATGGGAGTCAAATGCTGGGTGGTGGATGTTCAATTTCCCTATCCACATCGGAATTCTGAGATCCAATAGAACACTGCAGATCTCTTACCTTTCCCCTGGATGGAGAGTTCAACTGCTGAAAGTAGCCAAATTCTCTAGCTGAACGTCTGGCCCAGAATGAACAATTATCAGGTGATTTGGACTCGGATTTAGGGATTACCTGGTAATTCCTCATTTGTTAGTTGACCCTCAGAGTCCACCTTGAAATGGTCTGGATTTTCCCCACCCCAAGAGTTACCTGTGCCCCTGGTATTAGTAAAGTTGGAGTGGGGAAAATCAAGCCCTTTTACTTGGCCACTCATAACGAGGACCTTAGTGTGAGATGAGTTTTAGGATTGCTAGAGGTTATCCAACAGCACTAACTCAGTGCTCCTTCTAGGAGCTTGCGTTGAGAAGTAAATGCTATCACAACAGCTTTGAAAACAGGGCTCAAAAATCACACTTCAAAATCACTGGTACTGGGGACTCAAACTCTATCTCTTTATGGAGTTTGTAATATAATCAGATGTTATCAAAAAAAGTGAATAAAACAAACACCAGACGTATTTTACCTGATATGTGTTGTCCATCTTCCTTCTGTGATTTAATGTATTGCATTACTTTTCTTAATAAACGTAATCTTAGGTTTACCCGACACCTAATCAGGATCTAGGGGAAAAAAAAAATCATGAAAAAAGTTATTTATTTTACTTGACACTTGTGGATATTTTAATGATTCTGCATTTACATAATGTTTAATAACTATGGTACCAGAGTTGTAGGGCCTTATTTACAAAATTAAGGCAACCTTACATTGATTTTACATTGCAACTGTGGTATTCACAGCACAAAAGATCCAGTCACAGTGAGTCTCAAGCCATATTAATATTTATGAGTCAGAAGTCCATTAGCAATTTTCTAAAAATGTCTGCAAATCTAAAGATGGAGGCCTTGAATGAAATTTTGAATGCAGTTTCTGCCACCTAAAGGGACAAAGGCTGCTTTTAAAACAAAAGTTGATATTCAGTAAATGGCACTGGAAGGGGTGCGCAGAGATCCCCACCAATGCCGGCAGCCACCATTCACAATGTGGAACATGTTCCTCGTGGTCAACTTCCACTCTGCAAATGCCTTACCATTTTTTTTGCAAGTATGTAACAGATCAGTGGTTTGTGAGTACAAATGAGGTCACAAAGCATTGATACACTAATTGCAGAGGAGGGGGGTGTCCATTACATCCCCCTTTCTTTTGGGATTCATGATGGGTCACGTGCACTTTGTTACCTGCATTTTTTGTTGCAACACCTGTAATTTTGCGAACTGCCTGCTTTGCTACCACAAAAATGATTTATACTTTGGGTGTGTGGCTTCATTTTACAAATTCACACACAAAAAAACACATTGGACCATTGCTTTTGATGGGAATCGGAAAAATCATAGGTTGCTTCCTTTTTACGAGAGCTTGAGTTATAGCAAGAACACTCTCTTTTTTTTTTTTTTTTTTTTTTTTTAATATATTTTTATTAACATTTTGCTATTACATCGTTACATATTTATTCATTTCACATGCACTTTTATATCTACTTCCTATTTTGTACTTTTTCGCTTATTGCTCGATCTTTATTAACAGTCGTTTTATTTCTCTTTATTCAACCAGTTACTCTTTTACTTATTCAATCACTTTTCTTTGTTACAGCTCTTTGTTCTGCATAAGCAATAGTCAAGCAACAGGTTTAAACCCCTTCTTCCTTGTAACTTGGAATAATGATATAGAGGGTTAGGTGCCACCCAATTGGGTGTGGGAGGAAGGAGGAAGAGGCGGGAATAAAAAAGAACAGGCCACCCAGGGCCAACCATGCGGCTGTGTGCAAATGATTTTTATAGTTGTTGAATTGAAGGTGCTATGTCAGATCCATTTTTTTTTTATTTTTTATTTTTTTATTTTAATTTTAAGCAGGGGGTGATATCGACCCAGGGCGCAGGGACGCGCCGTGTAGACGGAGGGGCACGCACATTGCCTATCATGTTCGATGGCGAGGTGGGGATCCACGGCCCAGCTGCCTTCAGGCCTCTACACTTAATGAAAGCCACGTGGAGGTCGGGTTTTTTCTGGGCGCCTATCTATGTGCTACAATCGCCTGGCTCCGACCTCGGCGTGGGTTGGGAGTCGCTGGTTTCTCTTGCTGGGTTCACCAATCTCCTAATTATACTCTCCCAATTCGTCACTAAGTTCTCCCACCCCGGAGCTATGGGAACCCGGCGGATACTCCTGGCTTCTTCTGCTTTTAGGACCTGTAATTCAGCTCTAGCCCACGTTAATGTATCATTCTCCCAGACAGTCAGTAAAGGACAACCCGCAGCTTTCCAGCCCCTCGAGATTAGTCTCTTATATAGTGCCAGGGTGAGGTCCAAAAAGCGCCCCTTCACTTTTCCACGGAATGCCGTTGGTCCAAGGCCCAGCAAGCACATCTCGGGGCTGGGTCTTAACTCAATCTCAAGCAATTCAGTTAAGGTAGTCAACATTTCCTTCCAGCCAGTCTGGATCACCGGGCAAGTCCAAACCATGTGGTCGAAATTCGCCCCACCCCCCCGCACCTCGGGCAGGTCGCTGGAGATCCACCGTATATACGGAACAGCCTGTGGGGCGTGAGGTATGTTCTATGCAGGTAATTATATTGAAGGTACCTTAAGCGTGTATTACGGGACACCATCCGGGGGTAAGCCAGTATCTTTTTCCACTCTGAGTCTGTGAGTTCTCGACCAACCGTGCCCTCCCAGCTTCCTCTCAGTGAACGTAGGGGGTCTAAAGCTGCCTCAACCTGGGACCGATATATCTTGGTGATGAGACGTGTTTCCTCACCTAATGTCATCAGTGAGTGCAAGACCCCGTGTGTGTCAGGTTCCGCATTTGCCGTGTCCCAGTGAGCCCTAAGGGTATGTACCAGTCTCCCGTACAGTAGAAACTGTCCACCGGGAACACCCTCCTCCATCAAGTCAACAAATCCCCTCAGGACTCCCTCTTTGAAAAGTCCTCCCACTACTTCTATTCCCGCTGCTAGCCAATGACTGAGTCCCATACTTCCCGGCCCCCTCCCCCTGGGTTCTATAGCAAGTACTGCCAGCGGCAGAGCTGGAGAATACGGGTGACCAACTCCTACTCTTTTCGTGCATCTTTTCCAACATCCCATTGCCACTTTTATCATTATGTTGTTCCCAGGGAGAGTTATCTTCCTGTTTGCCATGTTTGCCGCAATCCACGCCGTATCAATCACTCCCTGGGCCGTATATAAATCCAATTGGCCCCGACCCGTAAGCCACCCGGCTATCCACTGCAATTGGGATGCAAGGTAATATGCCTCAAAGTCAGGTGCCCCCAGGCCTCCCGCTTGGGGAGGCCTGCAGATGGTCACGAGAGTGGTACGTCTTCGCCCACTATCCCAAATTAGTTCTCTAAGCAATGTGTTCAGATCACGGAACCATGCCCGGGGTATTAGCAGCGGTAAATTGGCAAAGTAATAGAGCAGTCGGGGGAGCATGATCATTTTGGATAGCGCCACTCTAGCCATCACTGACAATTTTAAAGAGCGCCAGAATGTTACTGATGATCTCAGCGAACGAAGCGCTCCACCTAGGTTACCCTCTCTTAGGTCAGCCATACCATGGTAGATCTGGATCCCCAAGTATCTAAATGTACGCGGAGCCCATTTCAGGTCCACCGGGCACGCTATGGGGCGACCATATCCAGACGTCAGGGGGAACACATATGTTTTATTACGGTTAAGTCTTAATCCTGATACTAAACCAAATTCCTCAAGTACGTTCAGGGCCCAGGGGAGTCCACTCGCCCCGTCTCTAAGGTATATCAAAATGTCGTCTGCATATAGCAAGATAATGTGATCCCCTGGTCCCCACCGAATCCCTCTGCCCGCTCCTTCACCTCGCACCCACGCCGCTAAGGGTTCCATCGCCAAAGTGAACAACAATGGAGACAGGGGGCATCCCTGTCTAGTTCCCCGATACACTGGGTAAGCAGCTGAGACTGTCCTACCCGTCTTGACCCTTGCCAATGGGGACGAATATAACAGGTTCACCCAGGCAACCCAGCCACCACCCAGGCCCATTTTTAACATTGTCGCCCTCAAGTAATCCCATCTGATCGAGTCGAAGGCCTTTTCAAAGTCCACAGCTAGCAAGGTCCCGGCTGGTGGCTTCGCCTCATCAGGCATATGCATTATAGAGAAAATCCGCCTAAGATTCAAGGAGGTGCTGCGACCGGGAATAAAACCGTTCTGGTCAGGGTGCACCAGGGTCGGCATAAGGGGCAGTAACCGATTAGCTAGGATCTTACTCAAGATCTTAAAGTCGCTATTTAGCATTGATAGTGGTCTAAATTCTGTTACCGATGGATCACTAATGTTTGTTTTTGGGAGCGGCACAACCAATGCTTCACGGAGCGTGGAAGGGAGCACCCCATTCTTTACCGCCTCCATATACATTTCCTTCAGTCTGGGAGTTAATAAGGATTTATACTTTTTATAAAAATCCATCGGAAGACCATCTGTGCCCGGGGTCTTCCCAGGAGCCAGCTGCGTGATTGCTTCGTTTATCTCTTCTGCAGTCACTGGACCCCCCAGGCCGGCCCCGTCCTCCGGGCTCAAAGCCGGCAGAGACATCCGAGCTAGGAAACCATCAAGGATCCCCACCTCCAAGTCTGTGGGCTTCCTATACAAGTACGTATAATAATCTTTGAATGCGTCGTTAATGGATTCTGGACTAATTCTGCGTGCCCCACCCCTGTCCAATACACTTGCAATAGGACCACTATCACTATTCGGGCGCACTAGCCATGCCAAAAGTCTACCGGATCTCCCCTCCTCTGATTGCATGGATACCAAGTATCTTTGCACACTGTGGCATCTAAGACGCTCTTCTATTCGGGAGTGCTCCCTACGCGCACTCTCGTACTCTTCATCCGCTTGTCTTGTGGGGCCCTGTCTCAACTCCCCCTCGTGGATGACCTTCTCCAGTGCGTTTAATTCTCTCTCAAGTGTACGTTTTATCCCCACTGACTGTCCCAGACAATGACCCCGCGTCCCCACCTTGAGTGTCTCCCACTCTATGCCTCTGGAGGAAGTGGATCCCCGGTTATCCTCTATGTGTTCCTCTAAGTAGCTTTGTACCCCCTCCCTGTACGCTTGGTCCTCCAAGGCCGACGGAAGCATTCTCCATGCTGGTATAGGAGGTCTGTCCCGAGATACATTCAATGTCATCAATAGAGGATTATGATCAGATATTGTGCGGGCAAGGTACTCCGCGTGGGTCATACTTCGGGCCAGCCCTGCTGTGCAAACTATTCTGTCGATTCTAGTATGTACCTGGTGGAGGCCCGAGTAAAACGAATAATCCCTGGCAACAGGGTGTTGTAGCCGCCAAGCATCCACCAGTCCCCAGGCGTCCAGCCACTCTGCTAGTTTTTTTGCTGCTTTAATTGATGTTGCTCCCTGCAGTGGGGGGTTAGACCTATCTAGGTCGATATCAAGCACTGCGTTAAAGTCTCCTCCTATTAGTACTTCCCCCGTGCATTGACGAGTGAGATGCCCAGACAGGCCCGTCATGAATAATGCTTGTTCCTGGTTGGGGGCGTATATACAACTCAGGGTCAACTGGAGCCCCTGTAGTTTCCCTTCTAGAATGACAAATCTTCCCTCCCTGTCTATGTTGGAGGAATCTAGCACAAATGGAACTCCCGCTCTAATCCAAATTAGGGTTCCTCTTGCGTAAGCTGAATATTCTGTGGCAAATACCTGACCCCTCCATCTCCTCCGTAATTTCTCCCCCTCTCCGGGCGCGAGGTGAGTCTCCTGTAGCATAGCTATATGCACCCCTCTTCTTTTTAAAAAGGAAAGAATTCTATGTCGCTTACTCGGAGTGCCCATCCCCCTAACGTTCCAGGTCATAGTGTTGTAGCCCCCCATCGTATTCTTAGAACCCGTTGTACATGGAGTCTACACGCCCCCGGCCCCGGCCAAGCCCCCCAGAAGCTTGCACCTTCATTATGATCAGCCCACATCGCACATATAGCCGGTATAACTAATAACAAAAAAACCTAACTCCCCTTCCCCAGGGCGCCTCCAAAACTGTAGGCTGCCCAATAAGTCCTACAACACTGCAGATCACACAAACACATCAAGTCAATACTCGCCGGTCAGGGTTGACAGGCAAGAAACAGATCCGGGGGGGCGGCCAGGTCCGGAGGGGCCACCGTACTTCTTATCTTGACTCGCCTTTCAGCGCCGGTGCGGGTTCTGTTTAGATCAGTTCATCAGCCGTTTGTGTGGTTACCTCCGGTGCACTAATCGATCCCCCAGAGCCCTCGGGCGAGGACTCCACTATGTCTTCTGATTCCTCTTCAGAGACCGCCGGCGGAGACGATTCCACTCCCATCTTGGCTGCCGCTTTTAGGGCTTCTCTCTTTCCAGTCTCCCTTTGTTCCTGCGTGGGTGCTAGCCGTCGGCCGCCCCCTGGCCTTCTCCCTCTCAGGGCCCGCCGGGACCCTCCCCCACCGCGGCCCCCCGGCGCAGGCCGCGCCGGGCCCGACCCCGAGCTCTCAAGCCACTCCCATGCCTCCTCCGGAGTCTGGAGGAAAGTGGTTTTCCCCTCCACAATCACTCGTAGTCTTGCTGGATAGAGCAATGAGTACTGTATCCCTTCTTCTCGTAAAGTTCTTTTAACGGCCAGGAAGGAGGCACGCTTGTTTTGGACCTCCA
The DNA here is from genome assembly GCF_031143425.1 of Pleurodeles waltl. Lineage (NCBI taxonomy): Eukaryota > Metazoa > Chordata > Amphibia > Caudata > Salamandridae > Pleurodeles > Pleurodeles waltl. Next base: position 1,038,133,280 of record NC_090440.1, read on the forward strand.
AGGTGAAGTCAGGGAACAGTGTTGCTTCGCCATTGGCCACTTTAAACGGACCCAATTCCCTGGCTTTCTGCAGGAGGATGTCTCTGTCTCTATAGTGCAGGAGTTTAGCAATTACAGCCCGGGGCGGCCTGCCAGGGGCAAGCGGTCTAGCCGGCACCCGGTGTGCACGTTCCAATGAGTAAAAGGGGGTCAGGCATCCTGGTGCCACAACCGTACTTAGCCATTTCTCCAGGAACTCCACCATGTTATTCCCCTCGACCCCCTCAGGGAGACCCACCACGCGAATATTGTTTCTCCTGTTTCTGCCCTCTGCGTCCTCAGCTCGCCGTTCGAGCTTCGCCACTCTGTCTGCCAGAGAGGTCACCTCCGCTGATACTTCTACTTGTTTTGGGACAACTTCCTCTAGTGTTGCTTCTGCCTCCTTTACTCTGTCGGCCAATTTGTGGTGGTCGGCTCTCAATAGCCCCACCTCTATCGCCACCTGATTAATGTCACGCTGTAGAGTGGATTTGGTGTCCTCAATGGCACCCAGTATCTTGTCCAGGGTGTCCTGAACCTTGGTTTGTGACTGGCTCTGTGTGGTCAGCTCGTTGTCCGCCATTGGTATCAGTGTCATGGGTTCCATGGCTTTGTTCTTGTGTCTGCCCTTGGAGGGCATTGGATATGCAGAGGAGGGCGTCTCAGCGAGGCCGGCGCGCTGTGCAGGTAATTATACTGCCTGCTGTTGGCCTGCCCGTTCACCCAATCTGTTGCCGTCAAGATCTCAGGTTCTGGTCGCTCTAGGAGGAGTCTCAGACACCATGCCAGTCATCCCCAGCTCATTGGGCCACAGTAAGCAGGTGCGCCCAGGATCCTCGATGTCGCCGTGTAGCTCGCCTCCGCCGAGCGTCCCCACCAGCGGCGCAGTCGGAAACAAGGTGGTTTGGATCGGGTCGGGGGTGGCGCCTCCCCCAAGACCGCGCCGCCCTGCGCAGGAGGGGCAGCCGCGGTAGGCCCCCAAGGCCGCGCCGTCTCCAGCAGCCAGGAGGGACCCCAACCCCGGGCAACAATGGTGCCAGTCTCAAATTTCGGGTGATAACAGCAATCAGCACGGGGCGGACCCTCGCCGCCACACCCCGCGACGGGCGATCAGTGTCCAACTTGAACCGTCCTAGGCGCAGGGGGCCCCCCCTCCACCATACAGGGGGCACCCGGGCAACGACCACCGGCACCGCAGTCGTACGGCCCCCAGGGGGCACAGGAGAAGCTGGCTCCCTATCAGTCCTCCTCGGGTCGCCTCTTGTCCCCTTGTCTCCTCACCGTCCGTGCCCCCGCAGCCGGGAAGCACCAGGCCCCGCCTCCCGGGTGGGAGGCCGACTTCACTCCGTCCGGCGTCCCCACTCGGCACTCCGATCTGCCCCTCACACCTCGGGGCGGGCCCGCGCACAGCCTCCGCGCCCGGCGCGGCACGCCGCACGTCCCAGGTCCGTGGCCGCAGCCCGCCAGCAGGCCCCCGGGCACGATCCCCGCCGGGCCACACGAATCCGTAGGGGGCCACCCCCGGGGCAACGGCCCCTCGCCAGTGGCCCCACCCGCAATCGCCGCTCACCTCCTCCTTCGCTCCGAGCCAGCGGCACCTCAATTCAGCGCGGGGCGGCCCCGCCCGTCAGCTAGGCCGCAGCCGCTCCGCAGCCCCGATCGGCCCCGGGAACCCAGGCGCTCACCCCGGGGGCCAAGCCGCGCCGCCACAGTCTCCCCACGTCTTCAGCAGTCGTTACGCTCCACTTTGAGCGCGACACTGCCCGCCCCAGCGCGTCTAGGCATACATTTGAAGTCGGCCCCTCCGGAGCCGAGCGGTTAAGCGTGCGCCATGCTCAGCTCCGTGGCCACGCCCCCTAGCAAGAACACTCTCAAAGCGTTCCATGTGCCCAAAAACTAAGAGGGCTTAGAATGTGGAGATTTCATCTCTTCCTTATCTCTCATCAATTACATGCCTAGGCCACTTTGCATGGTGACCATCTATCAGAGGGGGACACTGACGTCACCTGCCTGATCTGGCCACTCAGATGCTCCCAGGGGCCTCTGCACATCTTGTTTCAAGATGGCAGAAACAAGTGGTCACCCTAAGGAGCTTTAGGCACCACCCCTGGAGTGGTGATGGGCAGGGGAATGGTCACACCCCTTTCCTTTGTCCAGTTTCACACCTGAGCAGTGACCAGCAGTCCTGGACTGGCGCAAGCTGTTTTATGCAAGGAGGTCACCAAATGCGACCTTCAAAGGAAACTGATGGCTTGGGAAGGCTACCCATCCCCAGCCTTGTAACATCTATTTCCAAGGGAGAGGGTATTCCCTCCCTCTCCCACAGGAAATCCTTGGTTCTGCCTTCCCCTGACTGAGCTGGTCAAGCAGCAGGAGGGCAGAAACCTATCTGAAGGTGGTAGTAGCGTGGGCTGCCGTAAACCCTGAAAGACAGGTAGGAGCAATACTAGGGGGTCCTCTAAAGAGCCCCCAGAGTGCAAGGAATCATGCCACCAATGCTGGCATTAGTATTGGGGTATTATTCCAACATGTTTAACACTAAACATGCTTAGGTTTGGAGGTATCATTATGTAGCTGGATCATAGACCCGTGGTCAGTACACGGGTAAAGTGGCTTCCCCACACTTACGAAGTCCGGTGCATTGGAACTGGAGTTCATAGGGGCACCTCTGCTCATGCAGGTGGTCATCACATACAGGAACCTGCACCCTGCCCTTTGGGCTGAAAGGGCCTACCATAGAGGTGACTTATAGTGACCTGGTGTAATGACCTGTGGTGAAAGGGTGCATGCACCTTTTCATGCAGGCTGCAATGGGAGGCCTGCAAAAACATTTTGCATGGGGTCCTCTGGGTGGCATAATACATGCTGCAGCCCATGAAAGACCCCTGGCGTCCCAAAGCCCTGGGTGCCTAAGCAGCATATACTAGGGACCAGTATGTCAATTGTGGAGTGCACAAAAGGTCCAAGGTAACCAAACTTGGAGGAAGAGAGCACAATCACTGGGGTCCTGGTTAGCAGTCTGAAAACAGTCTAAGCACACTGATAGCAGGCAAAAAGTGGGGGTAACCATGCCAAAAAGAGGGTACTTTCCTACAGGCTATACCATAATTAAGTAAACGTGAGTCCGCTAAAATATTCATCAAGCGTTTTTCAAAATAATGCAGATATTTTTTTTTTCAAATGTATCATCTAGCTTACACACCCAGATGTCTTAGGAAATCCCTGTGAGAGACTTGTGTGACGTCAATACTTTGCTACCCTGACAGTTTCAGGAGTTTTCATCAGTACTACAGATTATGAAAGTTAACATATTTGGGGCACAAGGATAGTGAAAGCACTGAAGTGTGCGTAAAATATGTCTGAATCAAACAGTCACCTATGTTCCAATAATGGGGAACCTTTAGGAATTCATGACTTTACCAACATGGTACAAAATACTAATGTTAATGGGATACATTCCAAACGGAAGCCTACGTTTTTTCCATCAGTCCATTTAACTGTTACTGTGCACTGAGACATTTTTCGATATTCCTAGTTTTCTAAATCTCCTAAAACACTAAAGGTTATACTGAATATTTTTTATGCTTCTTGGGTGTGAAACTGCGAGAAATGAAAATTATCGACCATCTGATTACACTCATTTAATGCTAAAACATAACCTTCATGTATACAAACCTTTCGGGCTGCTTGCTGAAACCTTCTGAGGGCTCTTTGTCTCTTGGCCCATAATCTATTAACGTAGGCATCAAATTTTGGCTCAAAACTTGGTAACTGTTTTCAATAAAAAAATACAATGAGTTCCAGTTATTAAACGAAATATAAATGCTTACCAACGAATATATTGAATAAAGAATACATTTTACTAAACAACAAAGCTGAACTAGAGTAGTTCATGATAGTTATGAACCTGGGTTTAAGACATCATACTGTTGTCTTCTTAGACTGACGAATACCCTTGGCTAATTAAAAGCAGTGTCAGAAACATGAAAATTTGACACATCCCCTACACGCCCAACCTCCCTCACTAAGCCTGGTACACATTAAACACACACCTACAGCAGCTGCACAGGCATACACACAAATGTCTCATTGGCAGGGAGACCCACGGCAGACAGACTCCACAAGCAAACCTACAAGGAAGACTGGCCTAGCAGTCAAACTCATTCCAAACACCACCTGCACAGAGCAGAGACAGAGCAGGCTCATCCATAACAGACACGCATAATGCAGACATATAAACACACCACACAGATATACATGCCCCCTCACATTAAGGAGAAACAGCAGACCAATCAGGGACCGAAAAGTAGGATAGAGTTTTAGGTGCACACACAGATAATCCTAGGACAAACATTCAACCAGAGAAACACTCAGTCATACACTCTCTGTTCCTGAACATTGCCCACTTACCAGCCGGGTGCAGGGCACTAGGCAACAAGCAATGTTCTGGGCCACAAGATCCTGGGAACCAGGGAGGAAGGGATTAGTTCAATAGATTGAATCTCAAAGTTGATTAAAGAGTGTGTGCCCAGTAGACCAGGAGTTTAGAGACTCAGGGAGGAGGGTTAGTCCTCACTGATAATGGAGAAGATGTTGAGACTTTAAATACAGCTCTTTTAAAGTTACTACAAGTCCTATCGCACTGAAGAGTGAAGCCACTCAGCTGATGGAATAGGCCGAGTTAAGTATTAAGCAAGGTGGATCCCTGCACCTCAAGCAGGATTATCGTGTACATGGGATCCAACCACATTGGTTGAGTTCCAGTCCCAGGACTACGGCTCTTTTAGCACAGCTGCATCCTTGCTAGCTTCTACTTTGTACATACAGCCTTCCTGGGAGTGGCTGAGGGTTTGAGTACCTCCGCTCAGCTAGTTTTTGCTGACTCAACAGAATCTTCTGCTGCTGCCACGGCACTCACTCATTATTTTAGCAGAAGAATGATCAAGAAGATGACAGGCACACAGCACAACCGATTTAGAAAACGGCTCATCTCTTGAAGCCCAGCAAGAAGAAGCTGTGGTGCAAGAAGGGAGTTCTTGCGGCTGGATTTGATAAGACCTGTTATCTCAATTACACACAGACATTCTCCCCTTGGTCTCAGGCTAGTGCACAAAGAATTACAATGGTGACTCATAAGGGTAAAGATCCCACTATACCCAACTCCAGTGCCTAAGAGGATGCAGGGTAATGCAAGAGGAGGATTAGGACATTTGGCGGAGCAATAATTAACTGCTCCACTCTTTCTCAAATACTCCTGAGTGTCTTTCTTAGAAGAACAGGCCAGGCTGGTGACACACAAAAAATGTTAACAGTGCTTGCCCAAGAATATTTTTTTTTTCCTGAAGGATAGTCCCCAAATGACAATTTTGATTGTGTGGAGCCATGGGCAGCATCTGGTCAAAAAGTGAGTACTGCAAATACAACTGTTTCTTTTTTAAACAGTGATATCAAAAACACAAACTGGTGTTTACTTTCAAACACCTTGGTAGTATTCCCATTTACATCATTAATATTTCAATCAGGAACACTGTATTTAACATATTAGTAGACATGTTAGGACATGTGGTACATAGACACAAAGTGGTAAATAAGAACTTCAATTAACAAAAAAGGGTCACCTGACTTAACTCAGTGTTGAAAAAAATGACTTTGTCCATTTGCCTGTGCTGGAGGCTGTGGTAAACGACTGGCGAATGACTGATTTCTTTGGGAGCAGTAGCTTCTGAGTGTTCTGTCAGTAAGAAGACATGTTGCGCAGCTTCTCTTTGAAGGTACGCTGTTAAGTGGCAGATCTGATATGAAAAGAGAGTGTGGGAGGAGCCAGAACCATGAATGGCGTGATAGGTTGTTGAAGAAACAGTGAGCCCACTGAGAACATAAGGTTTAGTAGTTGATTGTCTAGGAAGAGTTTGAGTACACAAACTGTAAGCTAAGATCAAGATATTCAAGAACCGGGTACAGGGGACATAAGCAGAGTCATTTGGTGCTGGTAAGAGGCAGGGGTTCACAGGATGGAGGGGTTGAATATGGTGTGAGCATAAAGGATGAGGGCTTTGTTTAAGGACTGGAACAGTAAAGGAGGAGACCAATCAGGAGGCTGTGACAGGAATCAAGTTTATTAAGGACGAGAGTGAGTTCAAGAAGCAAGAAACAAAGTAATGGGACATCTTGAGGATATTACATAGTTTGTAGTTAACCAACACTGCAGTTGCAGCTACAAAAGAGGAAAGTCTGAGGCCACTGTTGAAGAGGGCTTGGGTTGCAGGAATGGGGGCCAATGAGAAGGGAGTTGGGAAAAATTTGGAAGAAGGAAAAAGGGTAGTTTTGGAGGCAGCTAAGGAGAGAGGCAGATAACACCACTCTTTGCTGGAATGGACTAAGCATATGGCTGCGATGAGCCATTTACTAAAAATATTTAGTGTTGACAGTTGCAGATTTGAGAATGGAGGAAGTTAGAGAGAGGGGAAAGTAATGAGCATTTAGGTGTTCTCAACATATAGTCGTCCAGAAGTGAAATGCTGAGAGTGACATCAAAATGGCTTCCTAGCATCTGCATTTTTGCAGCACGTACACTTTTTGAGACTTACCTCACCCTTAGGATTCATTTTACTTCTATGTTTTTCGGTGTACCATGCAATCAGGCTTCTAGCATTGAGGAGAAGCTCCATCTATTATTCTGTATTGCTGAGAAATGCAGAATGTATTTTGAGTTGCAGACAACCCTAAAGTTTGTGTCTAATTACAAACTTTATTCTAAAGAACAGTGATGGTGGTCTCACAGGGATTATGGCACCTTATTCAATGGACATTTGGTGTACAACTCACACTTTTTGCACTCTAGTAACTACAGCCCTTTTCACATTGTTCAAGAGTGACACCTACACCAGAATGTGTCATAGGTGACTGCCTATGTGGTCTATACACAGAAATGGACATTAGTATCACGAAAATCATTATGCCCTCAAATACCATGTCCAGCAAATTTGCCTATCTGTACAAACAAGCCTAAGAAAGGTGAAGCCAACAATATACCTTAACTATAACCAGAGTAGCCACTGATCTAGCCAGGACCAGGAACAAATATTTCCTTTCAGCTTTTTTAAAATGTTTTAAATGGTGTCTCTGGTTAGCAGTCAGTTTGCACTCTGTCCAAGCAGGGACCCTCACTCTAGTCAGGGTAAATGAAAAACACATTTGAGTAACCCACACTCACCCCCTTGGTAGCTTGGCACAAGCAGAAAGGCTTAGCCCCAGAAGCAATGTGTATAGTATTTGTACCAACACACACAATAATACAGTGAAAACATTACAAAATGGACAACACCAGTTTAGAACAATAGGTAATATTTATCTAAATCAAAAAAGACCAGAATGACAAAACTCCAATATACACAAGTCAAGATCTAAATTTTAGAAAGAATAAGAGTCTTAATCCTTAGAAAACAGTGAGAATGCTGTTGTTACACAAAAGTACCTGGTTTGCGTCAAAAATAAAGCCGCACGGGTGAGCGTGCATCAGAAAAATCAGCGATGCATCCATTCCTTACTCGCAAGCGAGGCCGTGCATCGTTTCCTTCTTCGGTCAGGTCGGCGATGCATCATTTTTCTCTCTCGCAAGAGAGCAATGCATCGATTTCCAGACGGGCACCTCGGTCCGGGCAGGCTTTGCGTCAATTTTACACGGCCACCGATGATGCATCGAAATCCGGTCGTACGGTGTCAAAACTGCACTGCTTGGGGTTTGCGTCGTTATCAGCCTCCGTTAGCAGGTGTTGCACGTTGTTTCTCCAGCTGTGATGTGTTGGTCTCCCAGCCGCGATGCAGGTGGAGCATCGATTTTAGCTGCGAAGCCGGCATTGCATAGCTTATCAGCCAGTTGTGGACGGTACGTTGAAAATTTCCCCGCACATCGGTCTTTGCGTCCTTTTCCACCAGCTTCACCTTTCAAGGGCCCAGGGACTGGATGGGGCACCACTTTGCAGGGAAGGAGTCCCACCAGAGAGTCCAGGTGCTGGCAGAGAGAAGTCTTTGATGACCCTGAGACTTCAACAACAGGAGGCAAGCTCAACTCAAGCCCTTGGAGATTCTTCATAGGCAGGAATGCACAACAAAGTCCAGTCTTTGTCCCCTTTCACAGGCAGAAGCAGCAATTGCAGGATAGCCCAACAAAGCACAGTCACAGGCAGGGGCAGCACTTCTTCTCAGCTCTTCTCCTTGAATCCTTGAAGAAATCTGATTTTCAGGGGTTTTGGGTCCAATACTTATGCCCTTTTCTGCCTTTGAAGGTGGGAAACTTCAAAGGAAAGTATCTTGTTCACAAGATCCTGCCTTGTCCAGGCCAGGCTCCAGGCTCACACCAGGGGTTGGAGACTTCATTGTGTGAGGGCAGGCACAGCCCATTCAGATGTAAGTGCCCACTCCTCCCGCCACTCTAGCTCAGATGGCCCATCAGGATATGCAGGATACTCCCCAGCTCCCTTTGTCTTACTGTCTAGAGGGAATTCACACCAGCCAACTTTCTAAAAGTGGCATTTTCAAACTGACAATTTAAAAAACAACTTTACCAAGAGATGTATTTTTACATTGTGAGTTTAGAGACACCAATCTCCATTTCTGCCCCCAAAGGGAATCTGCGCTTAAATATCATTTAAGGGCAGCCCCCATGTTAACCTATAAGGGAGATAGGCCTTGCAACAGTGAAAGCTGAGTTTAGCAGTATTTCACTGTTAGGACATGTAAAGCACACCAGTACATGTCCCGCCTTTAACATTCACCGCACCCTGCCCATGGGGCTACCTAGGGCCTACCTTAGGGGGATCCTTTCATGTAGAAAAAGGGAAGGTTTAGGCCTGGCAAGTGGGTACACTTGCCAGGTCGAATTGGCAGCTTAAAACTGCACACACAGACACTGCAGTGGCAGGTCTGAGACATGTTTACAGGGCTACTCATGAGGGTGGCATAACCAGTGCTGCAGGCCCACTAGTAGCATTTGATTTACATGCCCGGGCACCTCTAGTGCACATTACTAGGGACTTACCAGTAAATCAAATATGCCAATCAGCATATTTGACAGTTTACACAGGAGCACTTGCACTTTAGAACTGGACAGCAGTGGTAAAGTGCCCAGGGTACCAAAAACAGCAAAAACAGAGTCCAGCACACAGTCACAACATGGGAAGCAGAGTCAAAAAAGACAGGGGAGACCACGCCAAGGATGCCAGGTCTAACATAAAAGCAATCAAACTAACTTTATTGGTGTTTCTGCTTTTTTCATGTGTGAGGGGCAAGTCCAAAAGGGAATACTAATCACCTTTAATACTATGGTCACTGGCCTCAATAAGATCCACAGCTTATACCAATATAATTCATTCTCCCAGACTTGTGGTCTGCAAAATGGTAAACAGATTCGGTCTATATCTCATGTTAGCTGTATGCACCATAACTGGGTAATCACAAAGGTCACTCACATCACTTATTTTAGCCCTGTACTTCCTTTACACTCCTTGAGATAGCTACAAAGAGAGCCATCTTTCCCCACGACTCATATTGGTGTATTTAAATTCCTCCTCAAAGAAGAAACATAGACTTATCTTGATGCCCCAAGGGCATAGTTTCAGGTACTGTAGTTCGAAATTTAACTGCCTCCTTATCTTCTACATTTAAAAATAAGGTTGAAGTAGCTCTCTTTTACAAAGTTACCCAAGGCATGCATGAAGTAATCACTTGTGCACTAATATTTACCAATTTTCAGGAGATTAACACACACACACACAGTATATAAATCCTCAAGATCCTATATTATATACAGATCAGTTCAGGGTCAGACTGACCTATTGGGCAAGCTGGCAGTACCAGAAGGGCTGGTCTGACAGGTCAGTGTGTGGGCCGTTTTTTGGCTATTAGTGACCTTTTTATGGTCTGGTAGGCCAGTTTTCACTATTGATTTGTCTGATATTCCCACAAATATTGCCTGCAGCAAGCACAAATACATGCAGTCGGCTATACCATGCAGGAAACCCATACAGTGTGTCTTTACAAGTTTAAAACTGCCCTGATTTACAAATGTGGGTCATCTTTTAGCTGATTGGCTAATGGGTTTGGCCACTTTTATGTTGGTGCCCGGAACTAGTTTTTGTCCATGCCCAACCCTGGATCAACTTTTTTAACCTATGTGGAGCACTTGGATGATGCATTTCCCCGTATTTCCTTTAAAGAAATCTTTACTAACATTCCACCACTCCATCAACAAATGCAAAGTACTTGTGCATTAAAAAGGTTCCTTTCCATCATTTCTGACTGTTACCTTTCATTTCATAATGTGGTAGAAACCTTTCTTTCCACCTACTTGCCAATCAGGGCCACAGTAACAATATATAGTGGAACATGTTACCAAGACTCTTAAGACCACTAGAGATCTTTGGGACTGCTGATCAGAGCAAACAAAGTATCTAGAGAAACGTCTTTCTCTCTGATACCCTTAATTCCAACACTGCTCCTTTGAACCTTTGGGTATTGCTTCCAAGAATATACAAATACCTACACCTCACCACATGCCTTCCAGCACTTCATGGACAGTGGGCTCGAGATTTGGGATAACTCCTCAGGAACGTAGTAGCCATCTATAGAGTAGTCTCCATTATTTTGCGGAAGCCTGCATGTGAAACTGTAAAGGTCATTACAAATTAAGTAAATGGGCAACCAGAGCACTTATGCCACCAGATTCACCCCAGCCTGTCTGCCACATTACAAATTGTCTACCACAATGGCAAGGCATTTTTGCCTAAAGTACTTCCACCAACATGACGGGAACACTTTCATCAAAGATATAATAGCTGATGGGCCTCCATGCATGGCAACCTGGTCAGCAATCATTCGGTTTTCATAAAAAAAAACCTGAACCCAGTGCTTTATTTGTAAATAAAAACGTGCCCGTGCCCAAAGCTCTCCTCTTAAACACGCGGCTGCTGCAATTAAATGTGCGAGCTCGGAATACAAAGGCGGCGTAATCCAGAAGTCATCTTGAGCCTCTTTAATCCATTTACAGCCACTCCTTGCCCCTTTAGCTCACTATTGCAGCTTTCTGATTTCTTCCTTTGTGACGCTTTTTGTATTTTTCTTCCTCAGTCTTTCCCATAAGTGTCTTTTCCTCGCAGTAAATGCTTCAGGCATCAAAAATAAATGCCAGTGCTCCGCACCGAAAACAAGCACAAATTAAGCACTGCCTGGACCAGAAGTTTATTTCTGAAAAAGTAAATAAAAAAATGTTCCGGATGCACCAGGAGGAGTGCTTTTATGAAAAGATCAATCCTTTCAACAATTTGTGGCCGTGAGGGGCGTATGGCAGATGGGCCGCTGGGTAAAGCTTTTTGATGGTGGAGTCATCAGAAGTTCAGCTGTTGGAAACTATGTAAATGAGGTGGACGGATTTGTTTTGAGATGGACATCCACCACTTTACAGTAGATACCCTGCTTTTAGCAAACGCTAAATGATTCCCTGAGACTCTTAAGAGGCTTGCACTATTTTTTTTCCCCAAACCTAATCTCAGAGCTCCTTTCCCAGTTCCCTTCACTCACAACACACACAACACCTTGATATTTAAAGGGTAGCTCACACAGTTTCAAAAGCAGTAAGGGTTTTTTATTCTAAGCAGACCATGATGTACATACTCGCCGTTCCTGTGATAAAGGAACAAAGATACATATTCTAAATTCAAGTTTGTTGGAAAATGGCCCTTTCTGCAAGGCCATCCCCAAACGTTTTGCCTTCCTTCTCCTATTTTTGCTGAGTTCATTTTTGTTGGCCTTACGGCACTTGGGCTCTAAGAACTTTACCACGGCTAACCAGTGCTAAAGTGCATGTGTTCTTCCCTCTAAACAATGTAGTATTTGGCTATCCCCAATTGGAATATTTAATTTAGTTATAAGTCCCTAGTAAAGTGCACTACATGTGCCCAGAGCTTGTATATGAAATGCTCCTAATGAGCCTTTAACTGATTGTGCCACCCACTCAAGTAGCCCTTTAAACGTGTCTCAGGCCTGCCATTGCAGAGCCTGTGTGTGCAGTTTTAAATTACATTTAGACCTGGAAAAATAAACCTTTTGCCAAGCCCGATTTTTCCTTTTTAATACAAACAGGCCACAACTAGGGTAGGCCTTGGACAGCCCAGGAGGCAGGGTGCAATGCATTTAAAGAGTAGGACATGTACGTTTTAGTTTTACATGTCCTGGTAATGAAAAACTCTTGCATTCATTTTTCACTGCTGCAAGGCCTATCTCTTCCGTAGGATATTATTGGAGATGCCTTATGACATTTTATAAGTATAACTCCCACAAATGGAAAGAGATAGGGCCTGATTTACAGTTTGACAGAGGGGGTACTCCATTACAACAGTGACGGATATCCCGCCTGCTGAAATATACATCACATTATATCCTATGAGATTTATATTTCGGTGGGCGGGATATCCATTGCCATTGTGATGGAGTAACCCAACCGCCAAACTCTAAATCAGGAACCCATAATCTCTTGAAGTTTTGTGTCTCGGGAATCACAGATTTCAGAAAGTTGGCATTTTCTTGCCTTAGCCATTTGGTGCCTACAGCCTGTCTCTAGTCACATAACTTGGTGTAGTTGGCAGTTGGGCTTAGTGTATTCCCCCTAGACAGCCACAGATAATGGGTGCTTAGGGTGACTTGATGGGCCATTCTGGGCAGGATGGAAGGGAGGAGTAGGACCCAGCTTCACTTACACCTGAATAGGGGCTGTGTCCTGTCCCCACACAAAGGGTTGCAAACCCCATGTAGTTAATCTGGAGCCAGGGCAGGGAGGACAGGACATCTGTGCACTTCAAGGGCATGTTTATGGAGTCTCTCCCACTTCAAAGACACAACTGGGTGTAAAAAATGGACCTCAGACACCACCACTTCATTACTCTACTGGACCTGTGGATGCTCTGCCAGGAAAGAATGCTGTGCTGCTGGAGGACTGCCACTCTGCTGGACTGCACTCTACTGGACTCCTGTTTTGCTGTGTTGACCTGTTGGTTGCTGCTCTCTTGCCTGGGTGAGAAGGACTGGAACTACAACTCTTGAACCCAGCACCTAGAGTGACTTCAAGAGCTAGTTGGCACAATGCTCTCCCCGGTGCCACTCCTCGCATCTCTCAGTGACAGCATCCCGAGGACGAAAAGGAAACTCCACATTGCAGCTTCACTGCTCATCGGGACCGTCGAATCGTCTCGACTGTGCAACACATCCCTGACACTGGCCTATGCATTACAAGCCCTGTTGACTAGGTCCTCGACATCGACATAACAGAACCTCGCACCACAGCCTTGCCAAATCTTGGAACCAACGCATTGCCTCGTCTGCGAGACGAATCTTGGACATGGATCAACGCAATACTCCGCAACCAAGATTTAAGGTATGCTGTTCAGAGGGCTTAACTGGGTCCCTGTAGGTGGCCAGCAAAATCTACCTAAACTTGTGTCTTTGTCTTGGTCCAGTGTGACCAGATAACCCCAACAGCACTTCTTGGCACTATTTTTGCTTACAACTTTAACATTCAATATCACCAATTCTTCTTATTGGATTCTTGTCATTTTGGTCTTGTTTTATTTATTAAAATCTACCCTACGTCTCCAACACTGATGTGGGCTCCTTTGGTGGTGTGTTTTTACTGTGTTACTGTTCGAAGTGTTGCATAAATACTTTACACGTTGCCTCTAAGTTAAGCCTGACTGCTCTATGCCAAGCTACCAAGGGCTTGAGCACAGGTTGACTTGGGGTTTGCTTGTGTCTTATCCTAACAAGGATTGTGTTTGCTGCTTGACCAGGGCTCAAACGCTAGTGAACCAATAACCCAATTTCTTCCAGGGTTTCTGTTCCCAATTTCTCTAAATAAGTGAAAAATACCTTGCTGAAAAGTTCTTTCCCACACCTTCATTCCTGTTAGTCACCCACTTCTAAACTGTGCTGAGTTTTACCCATGAAATTTAAAAAGAAGTTTTCATAACAAACTTAGTGGGGACAGCCAGGAAGATAGTACTCTGATGTGAGAATTATTAGCCAAGACTTTACATAACATCTCCAGCACAGAATGAGAGTAGTTTGTTCTGGGCAAATCCCTCTTTGGGTACCTTAAAATATCTGTAATTCAGAATGATCTCCACCTTCCTGCATTGGCACTTTAGGTTTTCATAACTGTCATCTGCTAGTAATCCAAACTGTGGTTCTTTGCAATAAAACTGAAAATCTGGGTCTCTGTAACCTTCATTTTCCTTTTTGTAAGATAATGCCTCAGAAAGTTTCCTCTTTGAGGACATTTTCTAAATAAGGCTTCTAGTTACCTAAAATATCTGGAATCTCCAAAGAGGTCACTATTAAGAGGAACAGTAGCTTCAGTAAGGCATTCCTTCTCATGGTGGTTGCTTGCTTAGCACAGGGCACTTACAAAGCCCCCTATTGTCTGATATATTTTATTTTTTGTTAATAAATTCATACCCCTAAATACCGTCCCTCTGAGATTAAATCAATTTTAAATTTCAATTGGACACTTATGGAACTTGTAAACTCTGTAGATGATGGAACGATACATGGCTTGGAAGCTTAATGTCTGCTGCAACTTTTTTTCCATACTATTCTAGTACTCTATAATCACTGGGAAGGAAACCCATGGCTTTGTCACAGATATCAGTTTTCCCCTTAAACCACTTCCCTCTGCAGTCTCTGTTAGACACTTACACCCTTTTTCTCCCCACATCTTTCTAAAGTCTTCCATCTGCATATCTCGCACCTATTCTCTATGCTTCTCAGCACCATCTTTTCACTCACTCCTGCATTTACTAACTAGCATTTCCTTTACTTCAGCATCCCCTGCATATACAGCCACTAACCTGTAAGAACTTTCTTTTCTTTTACTTTCACCATGTTAATATTCAAATTGTGTTTACCTCCTTCACACAGTTTCACATAATATCAACATTCTAATTGACACACGTGACTACTGCTCTCTGAGCTCTGCAGGGAGGCCAAACACTGGATGAACATGTGTTCTGTACTCCTTTATAATCTACTTATGGGCACTGTGAAAAAGGCACACTGCCTTCACCAAGGAGCCCAGAGTTCTTAATCTCGCCCCCTTCATAAACAACCACCCACAACCTGAACTCACACAGACACCTAGAAATGATATGACTCAGTTCTCAGTAAGCACCTCACAAAAGTGATATGCTGCATAAAACAAGCATTTGCAAAGCAAAAGGTCTTGCATTTGCTTGAGTTAGAGCTATTGGTGTAGTAAATTCATAACTGGACTTTTCTTGCCACATAAATTGGTCAACCCTGCCTCATAATTTGGTCTTTTCTGGCCACATAATTCCAGTGGCCATGCATATAACTAAAGCACTCCCCATTTACCTTCTCCCTCTATCTGCAGCCAACAAAAATAAATTCCAACAAAATACAACTTTCACTATCCCACCATCAGAGTTGCCAGCTGGCTAACACAACTCCCCCCAAAAAAAGACACAAGACAGCCACGGGAGGAGTAATGGGAGAAATAAACCAGAAGAGTCACCCAAACATATCCAGAGGGTTCAAACAGTCATAGTTTTTTGGGAAGAGGAAAAGCATGTGTCCTCTCGAGCCTTTTGGCCTCCCTCCTGCCAACCAGTCAAGATTGCTTCACTGCCCTCCACAAAGACTAGAACTGCTGTAACCTTGCCTTAGCAGTTTCTATTTTATTTTGTATATAAATTAAGCCGTTATTTAAGTAGCAGCACAATAAAATGATACTGCTCTAGGTGGCACTAAGCCAAACTGAGAAAAATCAAGGAAAAACAACGAATGGCTCTAAAGAACAAGTTACTTACCTTCCGTAACGAAGTATCTGGTAGAGACTCTATCTAGCTGCAGATTCCTTACCTTAGAATTCCCTGGCGTCAGCTTCGAATCCGGAGTTTTTTGTGAGCAGTACCCTGCGCGTGCGCCGTCAGACGGCGTCGTTCGGATCCGCGTGCGTCGACCAGCTCCATGCGCGTCGTCAGGGTCGTTGGAGTCGTCTATGACGTCACAGTTGTCTATATAGACGCCGTCTCGGCGCGCGTACGTCAGTTCTTTTCCACAACTTCCCGAGCCAGAAGCACAGAGTCATGGAAGAACCAACCAATACACTTTTAACCTCTTTGACTGTTTGGAGAAAAACACTATCATGCCTGTAAGAAAGGCAAAAGTTGCCAAAATGAAACATATATATCTATACATATATATATACACATATGCACATGAGAAAAAATTTCCCCAGAGCGGGGAGGCTTGGGCGGGTGTAAGGAATCTGCAGCTAGATAGTCTCTACCAGATACTTCGTTACCGAAGGTAAGTAACTTGTTCATCTGATAGAGACTTCTAGCTGCAGCTTCCATACCTTAGAATAGATACCCATGCTATAACCCATGGTGGTGGGTGTGAAGGAGATTTATTTATTTATTTATTTTTTTATACAAGGAAGTCCTGCAAGACAGAACGGGCAAAATGCCCCTCTCTCCTCACCTGGCTATCCAGGCAGTAGTGCTTCGCAAACGTGTGTAAAGAAGCCCACGTTGCAGCCTGACATATGTCCACCACCGGTACGCCACGTGCTAACGCAGTGGTAGCAGCTTTCCCCCTAGTGGAATGAGCTCTCAAGCCCTCGGGAGGCTGCTTCTTCGCCAAAGCGTAGCATATTTTTATACAGAGAACGACCCAGTGCGAAATGGATCGTTTCTGTACTGCCCGACCCTTCTTTGCACCAACGTACCCCACAAAGAGTTGGTCGTCCACCCGGAACTCATTAGTGCGGTCAAGGTTGAACGATAACGCTCTTTTTGGGTCCAGTCGATGGAGACGCTCCTCTTCCTTTGAGGGATGCGGTGGTGCAAAGAAGGTGGGCAGGGTGATATTTTGACCCAGATGGAAAGGGGTCACCACCTTGGGGAGGAAAGAG
This sequence comes from Pleurodeles waltl, assembly GCF_031143425.1. NCBI lineage: Eukaryota > Metazoa > Chordata > Amphibia > Caudata > Salamandridae > Pleurodeles > Pleurodeles waltl. The sequence continues at coordinate 1,038,150,279 of NC_090440.1, forward strand.
GCACGAGTTCTTAACACCACCTTGTCAGGATAAATCATTAGATAAGGGGGTTTAGAAGATAAAGCATGCAGCTCACTCACTCTCTTGGCAGATGTAATTGCCACCAAAAAGGCTGTCTTAATAGTGAGCAGCCAGAGAGGACAGTTATGCAAGGGCTCGAAAGGAGCACACATAAGGAAGGTAAGAACCAGATTAAGATCCCACTGGGGCATAACGAAAGGCACAGGCGGGAACAGATGTACAAGCCCTTTCAAAAATCTCTGTACTATAGGTGATTTAAACAGAGATGGTTGATCAGGCAACTGAAGAAAAGCCGATAAGGCTGCAAGATAGCCCTTGAGAGTCCCCAAGGAGGAACCCTGCTGGGCGAGAGACAAAATAAACAAAAGGATGTTAGACAGAGAAGAAGAAAGAGGATCAATAGACCTCTCTGAACAATAAGAAACAAAACGTTTCCAACGGCAGGCGTAGATCGACTTAGTAGAGGGACGCCTGGCTGCCAGAATGACATCACACACCTCGGGAGGGACGGTCATAAACCATCAACTGTCGCCGCTCAATCTCCACGCATGAAGGCACAGAGTTGACAGGTTCGGGTGTAGAACCTTCCCCTGCTGCTGCGACAGAAGATCCTCCTGAAGAGGCAGCCTGATTGGAGGATCGATGCTCATTTTGAGAAGCTCTGGATACCAAACTCTCCGTGCCCAATCCGGAGCCACAAAGATTACTTGGGCCCGGTCGTTCTTGATTTTCTTGAGAACTCTGGGCAGAAGTGGTATAGGCGGAAAGGCGTACAGGAGGCCTGAACTCCACTCGCGACGAAAAGCTTTGCCTAGCGATAGCCCCCTTGGAAACTCCAACGCGCAAAACTGCTGACATTGCGCGTTCTCTGCGGAGGCGAACAGATTTAACCAAGGCTCTCCCCACTGCTGAAAGAGTCCTTGCGCCACCTCCGGATGGAGACACCATTCGTGATCCTCTAAGCATTTTCGGCTGAGTTTGTCTGCTCTGGCGTTCAGAGAACCTGCCAGGTGTTGAACCACCAGGGTTATGCCCTGCTGTTCCAGCCATGTCCAGAGGCATAAAGCCTCTTGACAAAGGGTCCACGACCCCACACCGCCCTGCTTGTTGCAGTACCACATTGCGGTAGTGCTGACTGTGAACACCTGCACCACCGTCCCTTTCACAACAGGAAGAAATGCTTTTAATGCTAGCCGGATCGCCCGAAGCTCCAACAAGTTGATGTGGAGCCCAGATTCCGCCGGAGACCAGTGACCTCTGATCTCCACCTCCCCCAGATGGCCGCCCCAACCCAGAAGTGACGCATCTGTCACTACCGTTAGATCTGGTTGGGGAAGGGAGAGGGGTCTGCCCTTGACCCACTCGCAGTTCACTAGCCACCACTGCAGATCTTCCGCAGTCCTCTCCAAGATCTGAACTACGTCGGTAAGATTTCCCTGATGCTGTGCCCATTGGAACTTCAGGTCCCACTGCAGAGCCCTCATGCGCCATCTTGGATGCTTGACCAACAGGATGCAGGAAGCCATGAGTCCCAACAGCCTCAGAGTCTGTCTCACCAAGATCCAGGATATAGGCCGAAACATCGGAATCATAACCAGAATATCCTGAACCTGCTGATCGGGAGGATAAGCCCGATACTGCACTGTGTCCAGAACAGCTCCGATGAAAGAGAGCTTCTGAGAGGGAGTCAGGTGTGACTTCGGCACATTTATAGTGAACCCCAGCGAATGCAAGAGGTTCGCCGTTGTCTGGAGGTGGGTGACGAGAGCCTGGGGCGTAGGAGCCTTCAACAGCCAATCGTCCAGGTAGGGGAAGACTGAAATCTCTGACCTGCGCAAATGAGCTGCCACCACCGCCATCACCTTTGTGAACACCCGAGGGGCACTGGTGAGACCGAAAGGAAGCACGGTAAACTGAAAGTGCTCGTGGCCCACCTTGAACCGCAGGTAACGCCTGTGGTTTGGCAGGATAGGAATATGGAAATACGCATCCTGCAAATCCAACACTACCATCCTGTCTCCTTGGTCTAGGGCAGACAAAACCTGAGCAAGAGTGAGCATCTTGAATTTCTCCTTCTTGAGGAAGAGATTGACGTCCCTTAAATCCAAAATAGGGCAAAGGCCTTTTTTCTTTTTGGGAATCAGAAAGTAGCGGGAATAACAACCACTGTCTACTTCTGATATAGGGACTCTTTCTATGGCTCCCTTGGCCAAAAGAGCCGAAACTTCCTCGCGGAGCAAAGCTAAATGGACCTCCATCAGCCATTCCTTTGTCGGAGGGATAGAATGAGGGAAAGACTGGAAGGGAAGGGAGTAGCTCTTCCGTATGATCTGCAGGACCCACTTGTCCGTGGTGATGGAAAGCCAGTGAGGGAGATGAAAAGAATCCTCCCTCCAACTGGGCGGACGTGATCCCGCAGAACCACACTAGGAGGGCTTGGGCGCAGTGGAGGGGGACTGTGTGGTGGTCGACCTCTGGCCAGACCCTCTGGGTCTGATGGTACCACGACCACGTCCTCTTCCGGGATGCTGTGAAGCCTAAGGACGGTGGCTAAATTGTGGCTGGCGTGGCACCACGCCCCTCCCGAAGCCTCGGAAGGGGCGAAAAACAGACTGCTGTCGTGCCAGCGTTGAAAGGCCCAAGGATCTGGCCGTGGATCAAGAATCCTTGAACCTCTCAAGCGCGGAGTCTGCCTTTTCGCCAAAAAGGCGAGAGCCATCAAAGGGCATGTCCATCAAGCTAGACTGGACATCCCCTGAAAAACCAGTAGAACGTAGCCAGGCGTGGCGACAAAGGGCCACTGACGATGAAATCGCTCTGCCCAGCGAGTCGGTCGTATCCAAGCCACACCGGATTGTAAACTTGGCTGCATCTCTCCCATCCTTTACAGCCTGGGTGAGAGTGTCCCGTACGCCCTCCGGGACCTGGGGCAGCACTTGCGCCACCGCATCCCATAAAGTATGGGAATAACGGCCCAATAGGCAAGAGGTGTTTACAGACCACAATGCCAGGCTGGAGAAAGAAAATATCTTCTTCCCAAGCTGATCCAGCCTCTTGGATTCCCTATCCGGGGGAGCAGAAGGGAAGGCAGCACGTGAAGTAGAGGCTTGGACAACCAAGCTCTCAGGAGTGGGGTGTTGTGTCAGGAAACTACGGTCGCTGGGAGCGGGTCTATGGCGGCGGCCGACTGTCCTATTCACAGGAGCCCCTGTGCTGGGTTTGGACCACGTACCCAGAAGGACGTCTGTAAGAGCCTCATTGAAGGGAAACAACGGTTCCGATGTTGACACCCCCGGCTGAAACACTTCTGTCAGGATATTTGTCCTGACTGGCACCGTAGGCAAATCTAGGTCCAAGACCTCAGCTGCCCTACGCACCACCATAGCGAAAGAAGCCCCCTCCTCCGTAGCCGGATTAGGAGGAGAGAGCATACCAGTATCTGGAGATGTGTCCAGTCCACTGGCCTCCCCTGGATCCACATACCAGTCCTGTTGCAATCCTGATTCTAAAGGGTCCTCAGACCCCTCCCATTCCTCTCCTGCGTCTGGCTGTTCCAAATAATGCTCAGACAATGATCTGGGCCGAATCGGCTCCGTCGAAGTCGGAGTCGACGTCGCTCCGGATCATCCGGAATAAGGATGGGGCTGCCACCGGTGGGCGCCGGTGGCGGAATCGTCGACGTCGGACCCGGCGCCGAAGGAGGTCGACTGTGAGAAACTGGCGCCGGTCCAGATCCGTTATCGGATCCTGAGGTCCCCAACGGCGCCGAGGCCGAAGCCGCCGGCGTCGAATCCAAAGGGGCCCCTGCTGACCCCGCGGGGCCGAAGACCCACCCGAGGGTACAGCTCGCTCAAAGACGAGACACATGGCCTCGTAAAATTCTTTAATTTGAGCGGGGGTCGATCCGGTCCCCGGAAAGGGGGGAAGACGCGGAGTCGACCCTGGCGAAGGCTCTGCAGAACCACGCTCGGAACGTCGACGTTCCCTAGACGCCTCGTCGGTCGACGGGTGTGGCGAAGACGAAGTCCACTTGGACTTCTTCTTCTTCTTGTGCCTCTTACCTTCCGATGACCTCGAGTGAGAGGAAGAGGACTTGGGGCTCCGGAAGCGGTGCTGCGACCTCCTCCTACTGCGAGACCGTGACCTCCGCGGAGTCGCGCCGACCGAAGACGAATGTCGGGCCGCAAGAAGCTTAAGGGATCTCTCCCTCAAGGCCTTCGGCGCCATGGCCCGACAATCGGAGCACGAGGTGGAATCGTGGTCCTTGTCCAAGCACCAAAGACAAACTCAGTGCGGATCCGTCACCGACATGGTGCGATGACACGCACCACACGGCTTGAATCCTGTCTTTCTCGAAGATATGACTCCAAACAGTCAAAAAAGCGTTGACAAACCGTCGAAGCAGGGTAGCTCTTTCCAAAACTGCGCTTAACCGGCACGGAAGGAAAAGAACTGACGTACGCGCGCCGAGACGGCGTCTATATAGACAACCGTTACATCATAGACGACTACAACGACGCTGACGACGCACGTGGAGCTGGTTGACGCACGCAGATCCGAACGACAATGTCTGACGGCGCGCGCGCGCAGGGTACTGCTCACAAAAAACTCCGGATTCTAAGCTGACGCCAGGGAATTCTAAGGTAAGGAAGCTGCAGCTAGAAGTCTCTATCAGATCCATCCTCTTCCCATTCGCTGCTGTCACTACTTGCTGTTTCTTATTCAGTCTCTGAACCTTACAGTCCCTCTTGGTTCCAATCAGTATTCTCCAGGTTAGATTATGATTCCTTTGTTCTGAATCTCATTCAGCCTGCAGACCCCTCTGCTCTGTTGCTAAAATTGTGACTGCGCCACAAGAGACCGGCAAACAAAGGAAATAACTGAAGCTGTTCTGCTTTTGGTAAAGCGCCCCCCCCCAAGATGGGGGGGAGCGCGGCCCTTGGAAATCGGGGCCGCCGTGGCCCAAACCCTCTGCACTAGTTGTGCATTAGGCTGGCCAGGGTACTTCCGCTCTCATGCCTCACGAGGTGTGTGGGCGGAAGTTAGCTGAGGGTACGCTGGGGCGACGTTGGTTCAAGCTCCATCTGCAGCGCACCAGTTGGGGGGCTATTTAAGCACCCCCCCAAAAAGGCACAGCCTTTTCTGGCGCGTTGGCATACGAGCCCTTGAAGCCAGCGTTGGAACCAGCATTATCGGATCTTCGACTTGTCCCGATCTTCGTGGGACTTGACTCGACGACGTGGACCCACATGCCGCTCTGTTTGAGCCGCTCCTACGGCTGCTCAGTCACAGCTGGGGTCGCGCTGGTTGAGGGCAACGCCCTCGCGCGCTGGCTGTGTGTCTTGCCCCTTCATTCCTCCTTGCCGCATCGCTTCAGTGTTACTCTCCGGCCACTCAGTTACAGCCAGGGGTCGCCCTGGTTGAGGGCACCACCCTCGCGCGCAGGCGGTGTCTTGCCCCTTCGTGTCTAGGGATTCCTCCTTGCCGCATCGCATATCGCACGGCATGTTGTTTTTATTGTCCCTTTCATCCACGTCGCCTTTTTATTAGATGTTGTGGCGATAGCGCCTACTTACTTAGAAGATTACAGCACTACATACCTGGGTGCACCTTATGTGCCTGTGTAGCCTGTTTGGAGGCTACACGCAGTGATTCCAGTTGGGAAACACTGTGATTCACGCGCCAACTTTTTAAAAAGGCCATTTTTATTGATCAGTTAGACTGCAAATAAAAGTAGTGATTGAGCCATTCATCCCCCTTTTTTGTTATAATTGCGGTTTAATTAGTGAAGGCTTAAATTTGCCTTGTATTATTTGTTGACCCTTCACCCCTCATACCCAGACCCTCACCCCCGGTGCACAATTGGTGCATCTGCTAAGCCTTCCTGACCTAGCTAGGTGACGCCTGCTTTGGTGTCACACAACGTCGGCCTGGTCTGGGCCAGGAACACTCTTCATTCAGGGTAAGTGGGGTAACTGTGAGGAGGAGGTGGATTTGTGATATGGTTTGTATTTTAACGTGGTCTCAGTTACAAACATTCAAAGAATACCTTCGTAAGTAATTGATCTAAGGACTCTGATAATACAGTGCTGGAATTTGAGAGTGTGCGCATTTACGAAGTTGCATAGTATATGTTAAGTGGTACTGTGTTACTTTAATTGCAATTGAGAGTCATGGCTTGTAATCGCAATAAAGTGGGAAAGAGGAAGGGCAGGGACCCATAACTGTCTCAGCTGTTGAAGTTAGTATTGGCGAAACTGGGCAGTGGAGATTCTGGCAGCAGAGATTCCGCATCGGACTAAGAAAACAATTGTGCTGAGAGTGACCGCCTTAGGCGGTCCCATGTACCTCCTTGTGCAGCATTCCCCCCGTTAAGCGCAGAAATAAGAGACAGGTTCCTAGTGCGCAGCAGCTATCCGATTCCCTGTCAGCAACCACCCCCCTTGCGCAGATACTTTATTAGTATCTGATGGCGCTACTTCAGAGGGTCCTCCGGTGGAACAAGGAACAGGACACACAACTGAACAAGGGGTATTAGCAATCCTGACAGATATTCGGAAGTCATTGTCAACATTGTCTGCACCATCGGCGGTGCCAGTAGTCCAGGCTCAAGCTCAAGTTCAGACTGAAGTTCCAATTGCCCCTCTTCCGGTATTGCAGGGGCAGGGCAGTTCCAATGCAGAGGTACCTTTGCAGGATGCGACCAAGCAAGCTTTGCTGGCGGTGTCCCAGCTATTGGCTAGTATTAATACCTTGGCTACCCCAGCTCTACCTACAACTCTCCTTGGTCCTCAAATGACTCCCTAAAGATCTCCGTAGCAGAGTTTAAACGCCAGGTTGAGGCGATAGCGGCAGCACGCAGTACTACATCAGCGCCCTCTGAGGTGGCAGGCCAGAGTGTCACCCCAGCACCGGGCGTCCAGCCTCTTGTCCCCACCAGCATCGAAAATAGTAAGGTTACTGAAATCAACAATAACACGTCTGGGGGTGGGACTACGGCGGTGGGGGCCGGACAAGACACACTATTATCAAGACCAGGTAAGCTCGCTGCTCATGTTGGTTCTGAGGTTAAAAATAAGATTTGGAAAGGAGAATTTGTGGACATTTTTTCAAGCCTGAGTTGGCTATGTCAATGATCTGCTATACAAATAAGATATTGAGAGCACACCATATGCACGGGGACAACTCCTGGTTAGAATATGATAGAGACTTCAGGTGGGCTAAGGATGAAGACCCAAGAATTGGTTGGGACCAAACTGAGGTGAATGTATGGTTAGAATGTGTAAATAGCAAGTTGCCTGGGAAGCAGCCCGTTCGCTCACAATATTCCAGCGATAAAAAAGGTTTGTGCTGGGCATTTAATAGAAAAGTATGTTCCCGCCCCCTGGATCTTGCAAAATCAGACATAACTGCTCCTTCTGCGGGCACCCCTATCACCCAGAGTACAAGTGCATTAAAAAATCCAGACAGAAGGTTAAGGAGGGGAGTAAGCCCTCTAAATAAATCTACTTTGCCATCACCTATACAGATTAACGCTTTGCGCCCATGGTTACAGTCCTATCCGGATAAAGATTCTGCAGAACTCCTAGTTAATGGCTTCTCTTTTGGTTTTAGAATCCCTGCTCTACAAGTACCTCCTATTCCATATTGCAAAAATTAATTATCAGCCTTGGGGAACCCAAGTGTGGTGGCAAGGAAGAAAGAGAAAGAAAGGCTATTAGGTAGGCTGGCGGGGCCCTTTTCTTTCCCTCCAACAACAAATTGTGTTTGCTCTCCTTTGGGGGTAGTTCCCAAGAAAGAGCCAGGTCAGTTCAGGTTAATACAAAATCTATCTGCTCCTCGGGGATCATCTGTAAATGATGCAATTGACGCCCAACTATGCTCAGTTCGATATGCCACGGTGGACCAGGCCCTAGTGAAATTACGCGCCTTAGGTCATGGGGCACTTCTAGCAAAGACTGACATTGAATCCGCTTTTCAGCTAATTCCAGTTCTCTCTGATGACCATCATTTATTAGGGTTTCAATTTTGGGGGTTGTACTTCCACGATAAATGCATGCCTATGGGATGTAGTGTGTCCTGCAGTTACTTTGAACAATTTAACACTTTGTTGCAATGGATTTTTACCAAGCGCACAGGACACAAAGAAGTGATACATTACTTGGATGATTTCTTGGTACTGGGCCCTCCGGGGTCTGCGAGGTGCTTGTGGGCCCTCCAGGCTTTGACTACTATGTTTGATGAATTTGGGGTCCCACTAGCCCCTGACAAAACAGAAGGCCCCTCTACCTGCATCACATTTCTGGGGATTGAGATAGATTCCATAGCGGGTGAGTGTTGCTTACCCTCGGATAAATTACAGGTATTTAAGGATTCCATTAGCTTTGTATTGTCTCAAAAGAAAGTCACTCTGCACCAGATACAGGTTTTGGTAGGTCAACTGAACTTCGCCTTACGTATTATTCCCATGGCACGCCCCTTTTCCAGGTCCATTGCTAGGGTGATGGTGGGTTTGACAGAGAAACACCATCACACTAGGCTGTTGCTTGAAGTTAGGGAGGATTTAAAAATATGGGATGCCTTTTCACAGGATTTTAACGGGTCGGTCCTTTGGCCTCATCCTCCAGTTCCTAGTCCTACCCTGGGGCTATTCACTGATGCAGCCAGCAGTGTAGGTTTTGGCACCATTCTGGGGACCTGCTGGGCCAACTGGCCAGTTGAGTGGGTTGAGAAGGGGTTTACTAAGAATGTAGCATTTTTAGAACTGTTCCCCATTTTTGTCGCTGTCACCATCTGGGCCCTGACATTTAAAGATAGGGCAGTAATATTCTGGTCAGACAACATGGCTGTGGTAGAGGCGATTAATAGACAAAAGGCAACATGCAGAATGGTGCTCCAGCTCCTGAAACACTTGGTTTTAATCTGCTTGAAACTCAACATTACCTTTCGGGCAAAACATGTGCCTGGGGTCCATAACAATGCTGCTGACATTCTGTCTCACTCATTGATGCAGGACTTTCTGAGGTTCCACCCCCACGCAGCGGAGAAGATGATGGAGTTCCCAGCATAGCTGTGGAAGATTGGAGCCCCGCCCTCCCCTCTTTAGTAGCAGCATCCCTAGCAGCCCGCACAAGTGGGGCCTAATGAGAAATCATTCCAGCAATACAGACATTTTCTGAATTAGAAGCAAATTTCAGAATTGTTTTCTACACAGGCCATTTGTGGTTCACTAAATCATTTAAAAGAAAGGGGCAGACCAGTTTCATGCGCCAAGGCTCACTTACCCACTATTCGTTGCTTTGCGAAGCTTCAGAATCAGGAGTCCCATTTGAACACCTTTATCATTAAGAGGGCGGTGACTGGTTGGGCTCGACTAGAGGGCCCAAACAAGGACACTAGGCACCCCATAACTGCTTCCTTACTAGGAAAGCTCTTGGACAGAATCCCCAATGTGTTTTCCAAGTCTTTTGAGGCGACGTTATTCGCTGCAGTATTTACTACAGCTTTCTATGGCACTTTCCGCATTGGCACTACTCAGGAAGCCTTCAGTGGGCAGATGTACGTATCACTCCAGGATTGGTGACAATTCGACTGCGTAAGTCCAATACTGATCAATTGAGTAAGGGCTCACGCACTTGAGCTTAGAGCTGCGCCAGGGTCTGCGTTATGTCCGGTGGGTCGCTTGGGATCTTACCTGGTGGCCCGCCCATCCTTGGGGTCATCTGCTCTTTTTCTACACGCAAATGGGGAATGCCTATCACGCTACCAATTTTTAGCAGTATTAAGGGTGACTCTTAGGGCGGCGGGTGTGGACCCTCAGGAGTACTCTTCACATTCGTTCAGGACTGGGGCACTAATTTAGCAGCCGGCTCAGGGATGTCTGTAGCAGATGTAAAGTCCATCGGGTTATGGTCATCCAATTGTTATAAGCGCTACATTAGACCTGAATTGCAATGATGGGTGCTCCCTCACTCAGAGTTTGTAAAATGCGTGTTGGTTTCTCATACAATTTTCTGTCGGTGCAGTTCAATGGCACCTCACGTGGTTTGGGTCTTAGGACATTCTTTTGTACAGCGGGCGGCCTACAGGTTACAACTGCTCCGTATGCCTAAGCCGGCGGCGATCCTGGATGTGGCTTTACGCTGGTGTGGGGTTGGTGGAATAGGAGTCACGCAGCTACAGCAACTCGTCGAATTGGCAAGGATATGCGAGGGACTTCAGTTCCCGGATCTCATTATTATACATATTGGAGGCAATGACTTGGTGCGCATGGGACGCAAGGTACTCAGGGAAACGGTTTTTGTTGAAATAACAAAGTTATCTAAAGAATTCCCAAACATGGCTATCGCATGGTCGCATATTGTACCTCGCCGCAATTGGGGTCCAAACATAAAATCAAGGACAATCAGTGTGTCGGTTCAGAAGCTCAACGCTGAAATGGCAAGACTGTGCCCGGGTCCCGGATGCTTATGGAACATTCTGCATAAACTTTTAAAGGGTCCAGATATGTTCCACAGAGATATGGTACATTTGTCTGATGCGGGGACGGACCAATTTATTGCAGATATGTGGTTCTTCTCTCACAGCTTGTTTGAGGATGGGGAGGGCGAAGGACCTTTGGGCCCCTGGTCGACCTTGTGGCCAAAGAAGAAGTACTAAAGTAACCATAACCAACAGAGGGGTCCCCAAGGCTGGGGCCCCGGGATAACACCAGAGGTAGGATCCTGAAGTCCTGAACCAACCTGCGGATCGCTGGGGTGGCCATGGGGCTCCTGCTCCTGGCCGCCCCGTTACACCCCCTTGGCAGATTGGTGTTTGGGGAGGGGGCGAAACCCTGAGCATGAGGACAAGGAAGGGTGAAGTCAGGAGAGCTGCCCCCCCTGTCCACACAGTTCACCTGTGTGGACCAAAAGAGGTTTAGGACAGGAAGGGATCCTGTCACATTGATTTATGGTTATTGAATTAATCTTATTGAAATGTTTTTTTTTAATTATTGTAAATATGTTTTGAAGATTCTTTTTGAAGTGAATTATTACTGACAGCATTTTATGAAGTAATTGGTAAAAGTTGTGAATAAAAATTCTTCCAACAAATGAGTTTGTCGGTCTGCGTGTAGCAGGTGTTGGGGTGCGGGCCTTCCGGTGGTCTCCGACTTCTAAAAATGCAAGCAAGTCAGGTGTCAAGAGAGGTCTTTCTAAATTCCAAAGGAATCTGTTTCGCGTACACCTGTCTACGCCGGGGGAAGGGAGGCGCAAGCCCAGAAAAAGGTGGCAAGATCCTCACCTTCAGTGGGTGGAAGTTGGGGAGAAAAACGCTTTTGATGAGGTTCCTTAGCTGAGCTGCCCCAGAACTGGAGAATCACAATATGGGGCCCCCATGTCGAAGTCACGGGGCCCAACTATACCTAGCGTTTTATCACTAGCACAGCCTTGCAAGGGCCACATACCTAAAAGTAACATTAAAAATACAGGTCCCAGAATGCAAAGGGCTGTGTGCCTGAAGGCCAGGAGTAGATGGAGGGGATCTTATGAGAAGGAGGTGTGTCTTAGTATAAACTTACTTTTTAGGGTGGTTGGTCCAGCGGCTTTGTTACTGCTACCCTGCTTGGTAGCTAGCTTTAAATCAAAGTTTTTCTCTTTCAATGAAGTTGAAGGCAAGAATATGCATTGGCTACTTTGTTCCAGAACCCTGCCAACAAAAAGTTAACAGCCCACGGACAGGCCATAAGCAGCCTGTTGTAGCTTGTCGAAGGCAGAGATGCCACAGAAGGGAGTGCAGTAGTGCCAGACACTGAGGGTGCACGATGACAGACGCCATGGTGTGGCCCGAACAATCAATCACAGCCCTCCACCCCATTCCCACCTCCACCCCTTATCCCCCACAGATCTCACTGTGGTCAGTCTATCACTGGACGTGGTGCTTCAAAGGCCGCCCTCACCCTCTTTCTGCACAACAAGCCACCTCGGCGCCCCAAGCCTGACCACTATTGTCTTGTGATAGAATTCTCAATACCAATGCAATAATTAAAGGTGCAACAGAGGCAGTGTTGTTAGAGGCCAACTAAACAGCAAGCAAATATGCTCCAGAAAGATGGCTCTTTTTATCCTCGTGCTGCCAGGCCCAGGTCGCTGCTCGTGCAGCCCCGGGGCACGAGCCCGGCCAAGAAGGAGTTCATTAAACAGCCCACTCTTGCCGTGGTTGTGAGAGAGGGGTCTTCAGGCCTTGGCAGCAAGGCTGCGTCGTGAAGTTGGTGGTAAAGGGGAGGTAGCTCACTAACAGATATGACCCCTGGCCAAACTTCAAAGCGCCATGGAGCGCAAAGGGGACAGACAAAAGAAAAAAAAGTAGTTGGCCCACACAAATGCATATCGGCAATCATGCATTTATCCATGCAACCGGTTCAGTCTGCAAGGCGTAACAAAACAGCCTCAAGGCGGGAAAAACGTAAAACATTTACCAATGACATCAAAATATTTTTGCAAGGCAAGGCCAACGACGAATAAAAGTGATGGGCATGAGATGCGCACTGCTATGCACAACCTAAAAACTCCAGACACAAGGCATCCTGGAAAAAGTAAGCACTTAGGTAATGCAAGATTAACTAAAACATGAAATGGTAACAGGGCCTGCATCAGAAGTGGATTACAACAATGGTTTTTACATTTATTGTTCAGAATACAATCACTGGTTTTGCCTGTAAACTTAAAGACATGAACTTAGGGCTCCAAGGCCAGTTTTTAATTACTGCTACGTCGGAAATCAAAGGACCCACCTCACTTAAAGCCCTGAGTATTACTCTATGACATTCAAAGTTACACAATTTCACATTGCAGCTCATTTGTCAAATGTTAAACCATTGCAATTATCCTTGATGGATGTTATCCAGGGCACAAGTCTGGGGTACATGCAGGTGGATGTCGTACACCCACTATTTTCACAGTGTGAACACCATCCACCCTTCTAAGAAGTTTGGACCCACTGTAAAATATTCTGAATTCGTCCTGGGACACATTTAGCAGCAGCTGCATGTTGTTTGCTTTGGATCAGAGCAACAACGTCAGTGCTTAATTTGTGCTTGTTGTTTCCGGTGCTGAGCATCGGCACTTATTTTTGAGGGCCGGGGCTTATTCTTCTGTCTAAAGCATTTGCTGTGAGCAAAAGACACATATGGGAAAGACGGAGGAAGGGAAAAACGATAAAGGGTCACAAAGGGAGAAAGTAGAAAGCTGCAAGAGTGAACTGAAGGGGCAGCGAGTGGCTTTATAAAGACTGAAGAGGCCCAAAATGGCTTCAGGATTACACCGCTCAGTATTCCGTGTTCCCACATTTAATTGCAGCAGCCGCGTGTTTAAGAGGAGGGCTTTGGGGACCGGCACATTTTTATTTACAAATTAAGCACTGAACAACGTGCAGGGGGTGTGGGGTCTTTCTTATTTCAGACTCCAGCTCGGCCCATGACAAAGGCAGAATTTAAGAAGACATCAGTACTGGTTTTGTTGGGGAATCCTGGCTGGATGCTATCTGGAGCCTCTGACCAAAATACAAATGCAGTTAAGAGGTAACAAAGGCGCACAGCTTGTTAGCACTTCACACCTGCTAAAGAGAGGCACACTTTTGATTTTGTTCATTCCCGGTATCTTACATGCTCGCTTTTTAGAAGAGGGAAGTGCGAGATTGAAAAAAGAAAACAATCGGGAGAATGTAGTTCCGTAAGTGGCTTGTACTAAAGCAGAGAAACTCAGGAGGGAGACAGCCACAATAAAGCATATTTTGGCTTTAGAAACCACGAGTGTCCCGCCTGAATCTGGTCTATTGGCATGGATGCTCTATATAAGAGATATGCATGCACTTTAAGAATGTCAGATGTGGTAGCCTGTCCCAGTATTTACACAAAATATCAATTTAAATATCTCTATTTTTTCTTTTCTAGTGCTACTCATCCCAATGCAGGGTGTCAGAATGTTTTACTCCCCAAGTACACATTACATTGACAATGAATCATACACATTTGTAAATCAATGTACAGAATACGTTACATAAGCCAGTGAGGGTTACAAGGTGTCGGGGTCACATATCATCCTTCATAGCTCACTCTGCTGTATTCAAAGGATTATAATGCAACTGCAAGCAACAAACGCATTGACAAAGCCAATAGGTCTCGCCTAAGCAAGAGCTATTGGCTTTGCCAATGTCTTTTAGCCACATTGTACACCAGTGTGGCTGCTGGTGTGCATGACTGAAAGTGGCGTACAGGAGAGTTGCGCCGAATGCAGTGGAGTGGAATAGTGAAGAGTGGAGTAGAATAATGTAGAGGGGAGTGGCAGAGAATGGAGTGGCATAATATAGAGTCACATAGAGCGGCAAACACTGGAGTAGCGTAGAGTAGACTGGTGTGAAGTGCATTCGCATGGCGTGTTGCAGAGTACAGTGGCATAGAGTGTAGTGAAATTTAATTCAGCTGCATACAATGCAGCGCTGTAGAATGCTGTGGTGTAGATTAGAGTGGTGCATATTAGAGTGGTGCATATTAGAGTGGTGCATATTAGAGTGGTGCATATTAGAGTGGTGCATATTAGAGTGGTGCATATTAGACTGCAGTGGTGCAGAGTGGAGAGGCGCAGAGTGGAGTGACGCAGAGTGGAGTGACGCAGAGTGGAGTGAAAAAAAGTAGAGTGAAAAAAAGTAGAGTGGCACAGAGTAGAGTGGCATATAGTAGAGTGGGGTAGAGTGGAGGGGTGCAGAGTGGAGGGGTGCAGGGGGCAGTGGTGCAGAGTACAGCATAGTGGTATGGAGTGCAGTGGCCTGGTGTGCAGAGTAGACTCGAATGGGACAAAGTGCAGTGGCATAGAGTGGTGCAGAATACAGTAGTATAGAGGGTGCAGACTAGAGTTAAGTATAGTGACAGAGTGCAGTAGCACAGAGTGCAGTGGTGTAAAGTGGAGTAGCGTAAAGCAGAGTAGTGCAAAGTAGAGTAGCATAGAGTTCAGTGGCAGAGAGTGCAGTGTTTCAGATTAGAGTGTCAGAGTGCAGTAGAGAACAGTGGTGTAAAGAGCAGTGGCATAGAGTACAGTGATGCTGAGTATAGTGCAGTGGTATAGAGTGCAGTTGTGTAGAGTGCATTGGCGTATATTGCAGTGGTTAAGAAGGAGTGGCGCAGAGTGCAATGGCATAGAGTGGAGTAGAGTGGCATAGATTGCAGTGGCAGAGTAGATTATTTCAGAGTAGAGTGAAGTTGCAGAGAGTGGAGTAGTACAGGGTAGAATACAGTTGAGTAGAGTGGCATAGAGTGTTATGCTGTAGAGTAAAGTGGTGCAGAGTAGATTAAAGTGGCGTATGGTGGATTGGCGTAGAGTGCAGGGGCAGAGAGTGCAGTGTTGCAGAGTGGCAACAAATACAGTGGTGTAGAGTGGAGTTGTGCAGAGTAGATTGGTGAAGTTTAGAGTGCAGTGGCGAAGTGTACCGTCGTGTAGAGTGGCAAAGAGTGCACTGGCATAGAGTAGGGTGGTACAGGGTAGAGTAGAAAGGTGTAGAGTGAAGTGGCATACAGTGCAGTGGCATGGAGTGGTGTAAAGTTGAGTGGTGCAGAGTAGAGTGGAGTGGCTCAGAGAACTGTATGCATGGTATGGCACTGCAATGCCATTACCGGCAAACCATTTTCAATTGAAATGGCCATCCATTTACACAGACATACAGTTTTACAAATAAAACTATACAGTGCACAAACAAAAATGTGTGGAAATTGCATCACCTACCGTAATGATTTGTTTTGATCATATTAAAGTATTTGATTCCAGCACACTTCGTAAATAATAAAAAAGTGCTTGATTTGTGTTCCCAATTCTGATATATTCTGAAATACTTACACAGATCATTTAAATGTTGTGTGCTAGAAACAACCTCTTTCCTACTACCATTATCAAGCAAGATTGCCACCTAAATGCTCTCACTTCGAAGTCAGAGAAAGAAAAGTAAGCAAGTGCCCTCAGAAGGCAGCACTTGACATTTGACCTCAGTCTTTAAATGCACAGCAAATGTGACAAGATAAGAACAATATTTAAAGTGCTAAATACAGAAAGGGAGTTTGTAGAAGAAAACAGTAAACATGGTTTAGGCAATGGGAAGGACAAACTGAACCTAGAAAGCCTAAAGCAAGTAAAGCCAGCAAATAGAAAGCCAGAAAATGTGAGTTACAAAGCACAAACCCAATGGTAAGCAAAGGACGGAATGTATTGCTCTGGCAGCTTTCTGAAAGTCCCCAAGATGTTTTAACAAGCCAGACAGCTGTGCTGTCTGGTAGGTTGCGACCCAAAAAGGATCTCGGTGTTAAAAGCATTAACCCACTTACCTTTCTACATAAAATAAAAATCTGTCATCAGCATTTCACATGATGTGCTTTGCATGAGACACACTCTTTGCAGCTTTGAGTCAAAACTGGGACTAGACAAAACACAGATATTTCCAGCAAATCTGCTAACCAATAGAGTTACTCTACCATTATTATTATTATTCACTCAAATGTGCTTGGAACACAAAGATCTCTGCAGCAGGTGCCTTAGCCCCATAAGATATTTTAAAATTCAGACTTCCCAACCAATTAAACAGAACAGATTTACTGTCACTTTTCTCCTTTTGCCAATATGTTTGTGGCAGAGTTGAGGCTTGGATTTTGCATCGGAGTTGCATCACTTTTCTGGCACAACCTTGATACAAAATCTATTTTGAGATTTACAGTGCCACACAAATCCCCCTTGCGTGGCTTTGTAAAAAAAAAAAAAAACGAACACAAGACACCACATTGCCCTGCCTTGCATTACCTTGCGTCAGGTAGGCATTACATGGGTGGTACAATAGATACATCTACCCATGTATTTTGTGAACAAATAACATACTCAGTTTTCTTAAGGCAGGCACACTAGCTTTTCCTTTCGAGTCTCACTTCCCTATCAAAGGATAGTGGTTGTCACCCATTTATGGGAGGCAAAATTCCAGCTAGGCCCCACTAGTGAGTTCAAGTCTTAGAGGTTTCATGATAGCTTTGAGAAAGTTAAAGTGCCTCCACACTGTACCTTGTCAGTCAGTGCAAGTTGCCCCCTGGCATGTGCCTGAGATCCAGTGGTGAGCAGAAATCTGGATGCAATGGTGGAGACAGCAAGTGTCCACACACTTCTTCGCCTCCGCGGTAAACCTCCCTAATCCGGCACTAGATCCTGGGTCCTCATGGATTGTTGGGTAGTTGAATTGTTGCTCTTCCTCCTTGGGTAATGGCTTGCTTCTCCTTCACAACTGCTCCAGGGTGACAGCCCTGCTCCTAGCGTACAGGATTAGTAATAGCACAGGGCGACAGCCCTCAATCATCACTGCTCCCCCACCTGGCATACGGAGGTCATGGGCAGCACACAGGTTTTTCTGCATTCACTTTAAGCAAAGCAGCCACTAAATAGACAAATCTTTATTTCTCCTATTTCACATTAAAGTGTAATGTTTTTTCTTCAGTTCTTGGCGCATGAGGTTAGAGTGTGGCTGGTAGGAAGAAGCCACAAAAAGTCAATGTAGGAGGCTGGACTGGCTTGTAGTGAGTACCAAGGGGTACTTGCACCTTGCACCAGGCCCAGTTATCCTTTATTAGTGTATAGGGTGTCTAGCAGCTTAGGCTGATAGATAATGGTAGCTTAGCAGAGCAGCTTAGGCTGAACTAGGAGACGTGTGAAGCTACTACAGTACCACTTAGTGTCATATGCACAATATCATAAGAAAACACAATACACAGTTATACTAAAAATAAAGGTACTTTATTTTTATGACAATATGCCAAAGTATCTTAGAGTGTACCCTCAGTGAGAGGATAGGAAATATACACAAGATATATATACACAATAGCAAAAATATGCAGTATAGTCTTAGAAAACAGTGCAAACAATGTATAGTTACAATAGGATGCAATGGGGAAACATAGGGATAAGGGCAACACAAACCATATACTCCAAAAGTGGAATGCGAACCACGAATGGACCCCAAACCTATGTGACCTTGTAGAGGGTCGCTGGGACTATTAGAAAATAGTGAGAGTTAGAAAAATAACCCTCCCCAAGACCCTGAAAAGTGAGTGCAAAGTGCACTAAAGTTCCCCTTAGGACAAAGAAGTCGTGTTAGAGGAATAATGAAGAAAAGACACAAACCAACAATGCAACAACTGTGGATTTCCAATCTAGGGTACCTGTGGAACAAGGGGACCAAGTCCAAAAGTCACAAGCAAGTCGGAGATGGGCAAATGCCCAGGAAATGCCAGCTGCGGGTGCAAAGAAGCTTCTACTGGACAGAAGAAGCTGAGGTTTCTGCAGGAACGAAAAGGGCTAGAGACTTCCCCTTTGGTGGACGGATCCCTCTAGCCGTGGAGAGTCGTGCAGAAGTGTTTTCCCGCCGAAAGAACGCCAACAAGCCTTACTAGCTGCAAATTGTGCGGTTAGCGTTTTTGGACGCTGCTGAGGCCCAGAAGGGACCAGGAGGTCGCAAATTGGACCAGCAGAGAGAGGGGACGTCGAGCAAGACAAGGGGCCCTCTCTGAAGCAGGTAGCACCCGGAGAAGTGCCAGAAACAGGCACTACGAGGATGCATGAAATGGTGCTCACCCGAAGTCGCACAAAGGAGTCTCACGTCGCCGGAGACCAACTTAGAAAGTCGTGCAATGCAGGTTAGAGTGCCGTGGACCCAGGCTTGGCTGTGCACAAAGGATTTCCGCCGGAAGTGCACAGGGGCCGGAGTAGCTGCAAAAGTCGCGGTTCCCAGCAATGCAGCCCAGCGAGGTGAGGCAAGGACTTACCTCCACCAAACTTGGACTGAAGAGTCACTGGACTGTGGGGGTCACTTGGACAGAGTCGCTGGATTCGAGGGACCTCGCTCGTCGTGCTGAGAGGAGACCCAAGGGACCGGTAATGCAGCTTTTTGGTGCCTGCGGTTGCAGGGGGAAGATTCCGTCGACCCACAGGAGATTTCTTCGGAGCTTCTGGTGCAGAGAGGAGGCGGACTACCCCCACAGCATGCACAGACAGGAAAACAGTCGAGGAGGCGGCAGGATCAGCATTACAGAGTTGCAGTAGTCGTCTTTGCTACTATGTTGCAGGTTTGCAGGCTTCCAGCGCGGTCAGCAGTCGATTCCTTATCAGAAGGTGAAGAGAGAGATGCAGAGGAACTCGGCTGAGCTCTTGCATTCGTTATCTAAAGTTTCCCCAGAGACAGAGACCCTAAATAGCCAGAAAAGGGTGTTTGGCTACCTAGGAGAGAGGATAGGCTAGCAACACCTGAAGGAGCCTATCACAAGGAGTCTCTGACGTCACCTGGTGGCACTGGCCACTCAGAGCAGTCCAGTGTGCCAGCAGCACCTCTGTTTCCAAGATGGCAGAGGTCTGGAGCACACTGGAGGAGCTCTGGACACCTCCCAGGGGAGGTGCAGGTCAGGGGAGTGGTCACTCCCCTTTCCTTTGTCCAGTTTCGCGCCAGAGCAGGGCTAAGGGGTCCCCTGAACCGGTGTAGACTGGCTTATGCAGAATTGGGCACCTTTGTGCCCAACAAAGCATTTCCAGAGGCTGGGGGAGGCTACTCCTCCCCTGCCTTCACACCATTTTCCAAAGGGAGAGGGTGTCACACCCTCTCTCAGAGGAAGTTCTTTGTTCTGCCATCCTGGGCCAGGCCTGGCTGGACCCCAGGAGGGCAGATGCCTGTCTGAGGGGTTGGCAGCAGCAGCAGCTGCAGTGAAACCCCAGGAAGGGCAGTTTGGCAGTACCAGGGTCTGTGCTACAGACCACTGGGATCATGGGATTGTGCCAACTATGCCAGGATGGCATAGAGGGGGCAATTCCATGATCATAGACATGTTACATGGCCATATTCGGAGTTAACATTGTGAAGCTACATATAGGTAGTGACCTATATGTAGTGCACGCGTGTAATGGTGTCCCCGCACTCACAAAGTTCAGGGAATTGGCTCTGAACAATGTGGGGGCACCTTGGCTAGTGCCAGGGTGCCCTCACACTAAGTAACTTTGCACCTAACCTTTACCAGGTAAAGGTTAGACATAGGGGTGACTTATAAGTTACTTAAGTGCAGTGTAAAATGGCTGTGAAATAACGTGGACGTTATTTCACTCAGGCTGCAGTGGCAGGCCTGTGTAAGAATTGTCAGAGCTCCCTATGGGTGGCAAAAGAAATGCTGCAGCCCATAGGGATCTCCTGGAACCCCAATACCCTGGGTACCTCAGTACCATATACTAGGGAATTATAAGGGTGTTCCAGTAAGCCAATGTAAATTGGTAAAAATGGTCACTAGCCTGTTAGTGACAATTTGGAAAGAAATGAGAGAGCATAACCACTGAGGTTCTGATTAGCAGAGCCTCAGTGAGACAGTTAGTCACTACACAGGTAACACATTCAGGCACACTTATGAGCACTGGGGCCCTGGGTTACCAGGGTCCCAGTGACACATACAACTAAAACAACATATATACAGTGAAAAATGGGGGTAACATGCCAGGAAAGATGGTACTTTCCTACAGTCAAGTGCTTTTTTTTATACATGGTTCTATATATCAGCTTATTAGATCAAACACAAAAGAGAGATTAGCCTAGGATCACACAATTTGGTCAAGCTGGGATTAATCCCAGGCTTTCTGCTTTCACATTGTTCATTTCAGCCATTAGACTGACATTTCTTTATTTGTCCTATTTCTCCTGTTTTACATCAAAATGTAATGTTTTATCTTTAATTGGTTCATGAGATTGGAGTCTGGGTGGCAGACAGATAATGCAATTGTGCATATTTCACTTCAAATAAGGACTGTCTTGACTAATCAGGCTTGTTCCTCCATAACTCAAATATTTCAGTTTTGCGTGGAAGTATCTAAATCCTTCACAGCACAAGAAAACATTTTTTCCAAACAATTGGAATGGTGTGTTTTATTTACAGTTCCGGTCATTAAATATTGAAGAGCAGTTTTCTTTGAAAGGAAGATCAGTTGCTTTTGTGTAGCTCTGGAAAATTCAAGAGAGCTGTATATGGCTGTATACTTTTTGCCATGTTGTTACGCTGCAGGCAGTATGGAAGGTCTTGGTTTTTGCCCTTTCCTCACCTACCTACTGTTTTGTTGTTATGATGCTCTTAGGTCTGGGAGACTGATGTAATTCAGAGTTATGAAATGAAAGATCATGTTTGCTTATTTAGAGCTGGCTCCTTCAGGATGCGGTTACACTGAATAGGCAGGTCCACAGGTCAATGTTACAGTAAACAAGCAAGTCAAACAAGCAAGTCAAGCAGGCCATATCTAGTGCACCATGTGGGCAGTGTAACATGGTCAGGATATGCAAAGTTCTTATTGGTGAGCATAGTCTAGTGTAGCTTCTGATTAATAGCCATAGTTTGTGGTCTCTCTCGCTATTCCTACCTCTCCCCCCCTGAGTATTTTTTCCATGCAAACTAGTAATATGTCCTTTTGAAGGTCAATATTTTACTGAAAGTGCTAGCTGTGACTTGGATTGCACATGTTTTTTTCTTGTGAGTTACCTTTATCATCATTTCCTTTTCATCCTTGGATACTGGATGGACTAAAACTATTTTGATGAGGAGCAGATACCTCTTACTTTGAAAATGTATGGTCCATTCTTTGCGAGAATATTCGAGTGGTATTGATTGCATGGTGAGCTGTCAGGTTGTGCTGGTTATGTGAGGGTGGTTTAGATACAGTTATGTCAACAATAAGAACACAATAGATGTCTGCTGATAAATGTGGTGGTGACATTTTGGGGGGCAGTGTGTAATTGGTAAAAACATAAATGCAGAAACCCAAAAGTTTTCGTAGTGTCTTATTGATGAATGCCAAATTTGTCATTACCTCTTTCCTTCAATACTCTATACCTGCCTATTCGTGCAGGTTCTTTTTTCATCCCTTTTTTGCCCTCACGGTGTTTTCTTATCTTTCCTTCTCCTTTGTCCCCTTTCTGTCTTTCTATCTTGCTTTGGATCATGGTTGTTGGTGACAAATGAGTCCCAATCTTCTAAAATGGGTGCAGGTGCCCACCACAGTCACAATGAGTGGTGGGTACAGCTGAGTGAGCATACTTTGCATAGGAGAGCGTTTCACCTTTAGAGAGCGCAGGTAGTTAAAGCGATCACATCTACATACAAATGTGCTGCATATGCAGTATTATGCCTGTTGAAGTAGTCTGGCGACATAGTTAGTTTGTTCAAGCCTTGGGTAAAGGAAGCTTTACACTGACAAAAGGCACATTGTTTTATATTTGGCTTACAAAGCAGGTAGACTTCTGCTAAATCAAGACTGTTTGAATGTATTCTCGTAATGTGCTCAAACGTACAAGAAAGATCTGCTAAACATATGTTTGAGGTCTTAAGATCTGATGTCACTTCTTGTGATGTCACTTCCTGTAAAATCAAGAGTTGTGACGCCACTTGCGATGTCACATGCCGTAATATTACTTGCATACTGCCTGACTTGGTTAGTCACCCCACTTCTTTATTTAGGACTTGTGCCTTAATTATCTACTTCATCCACTGATTCGTTTTTAATGATTGATTGTTCCACGTAGTATTAGCACCCTTACAAATATTCACCTGAGCCAAAAGACAGTATTAAAATGAATAACGCCAGCTGAAGTTTAACACTACACTCTTGTTCTCCTTAAACTGTATAAAACGTAGCAAAAGGTTCAACAAATAATCAAAAGCAAAGAAAGACTGTGCATAAGCCATTACAACATTTCAAAAAAAAAATGTGCTACATCTGTGTGCAAAGAATCTGAGAGAATAAACAAGAGGAGTGAAAAAACGTTGTAAAATCCTTCACTGTTAGCAGCGCATAAAAACTCTGAACACAGTCCACAGCTTACCTGGCCCAAAGGCCGAAGCGTTCTTTTCATACGAGCTTCGGTTTTGGTTCTTTGAAATTCTCTCTCCAGAATGGGGTCGCCACGCTTTACCTGTTGTACAGTAAAATAAACGTTTTATGTAAATATAATGTTAAAATGAAATCAATAAAGATTGTAGTTTTTCACGTTGTATCTATTTAATTTCATGGAATTTTAAAAATACATTTTGAAATAAACCTGATGATGAAATAAACATTTAAAGAGGAGCAGCAGAAAACATCTCGGTGTATGCTGATAGGACAACACTGCATGACACCTGTACAGTACGCTACAACTTGGGGCTCTCTTGTATAAATTAATGCTAAAAACCCTACGGTTAAGAGCAGCAGATGACCATCATCACAGAACACAAATCACTTGGGTAATGCTTGTGGATTTTAAAGACAGAGCTAATGTTAACACGAGATAGGCACCCCCTAGGGTAACACTACCCTGCATTTGAGAACATAAGTGGCAGTGGCATAAAGCAGAATTATGCCCTCCCCTCACTATCCCCCCGCAGAATGCGATGTGTGGCCCCGAGTCTCTCATATCTCTCAGATATTCATTGACTTTGCGCACCACACGGGCTGCAGGGACCTGCGTTACAGCCCTGATGTGTGGCCTGACATAGGCTAGGGAATATTTCTCCTCAAGCTTGTTCTCGACCATATCAGGCCTCTACTCGTCCACCACTAAGGTGAAAGTAATTGGGATAAATGTATTTTATCATATTTTGAAGCTGATCACATATTTTCTGACAGCATTAACTTCTGAGAACAGCATATAAATGGTCTTTTCAAAACTGCATCCTTGATGAAAGCCACGCCCTCCCTTCCTGTTAAATAAAGTTTTTCTTTCACTATATCTATATATTATTAAATGTCATTTTATCTCTCCTTCCCAAATCTGCCATATTATGCCGAAAGAAACGGGAATCTGCAAAGCCAATAGGCCCCACCTACAAGAGAGCTATTAGCGATGTCAATATATCATTTGGGCAGCAGTACAGCAGCTTTACAGCATGGCCGAAAGTAAAAAAAAAAAAAATGCTATGCCGCAGTGAGCACTGGCCGTGTACAGAACTTTTTTTTTATTGCTGGCAGGATAGGAAGCAGCATGGAGGGAAGGAGAGCATGTGTGGGGGCACGGACAACAACAGAGAGCATGGGGAAAAAAGCATTATGAAGCAGCTAGTGCTGGCCCCATCTTAACACTACTTTAGGCTGAGTGCGCAAGCGCACAGACCTGATGTAGGTACTGTGGGCTTTTAACCACGCCTACCACTTTAATTAGTTTCTGAGCTTGCCTTTCAAAAATCACTTGATGTCATTGGTAAATGCTTTACCTTTGTACCACCTTGGGGCAGTTTGGTTACCGCCTTGGACACCCACCCTGTTACAGGGACAATTACACGACTGCTGATATACTTCCGCGTGGGTGAACTAATTTTTTCTTTTGTCTGCCCTTTGTGGCTGCCATGGCGCTCACAGTGCTCAGAGTGCAAACTCGATCTGCAGTATAGTTTTTACATTATATGCACTTTGATCTGCTCAGAATACGTATTTTGCAGCAGGCATATTGACACTATGCAATACCTTATGATGACTCCAAGCTTCCACTAGACAAAAGTACATTCTCTCTCCAGAAAGAACATAAATCGCCAGAGTTATTTTGACATTTTTACATTATATGCACTTTGTGATTTGCCTAGCATGCGTTCTTTGTAGCAGGCACATTATCCCTCTGTGCTACCTTAAAATGAGTCCAAGCTTCCACTAGACAAAAGTACGTTTTGTCTCCAGAAAGAACATTAACCATCTGTGCTACCTTTTAATGTTTTCAAACTTCCACTAGACATAAGTGTGATTTCTCTCCAAAAAACACATTAATTGCCAGAGTTATTTTGACATTTTTACATTGTATAAACTCTGATCGGCTAAGTAAACGTTATTTTGCAGCAGTTATATTTTTAAAATGTGATACACCGTGGAAACCAGCCCTTGAAGTAGTATTTGTATAGTTGTACCGCTCTCCAATTTGATGCATGATCCACTCATTTAGTTTATGTTTCAGCTTTGTATTCTGAGACTTGTAGTTTTATTTTTATAACATGATACAAGCTGTAAATACAAAGCAGAAACCTGACTAGATGAACGTCACATGTTTGAGTCTGTTGAACTTGAGCTGTGTGTGTGTGTGTATTTATAAAACTAACTTCAAGGAGAGCTTACAGTTGATAATGCTGTACAATGGTCAATATTTTATAACTAATATGTCAGTTCAAGAGTGAATGAGGATCATTAATATTATGTGAGGTGGCTCTCCTCTAGTGTGTGAAAAATCATGAACGTTTTGCCCGACTACCCAGACTGCAGTAATGGGACAGTGATCCAGTAAGCACGCATTTGCGGAGTACAATTATTTATTCATGCCCGTGGCAAATGTTGCCTGTACCAACTGCCAAGTAAATATGTTTTGCACCTAGGAGTCGTTTGTGTTTTAAAGGTCTAAAACATATTCCAGTAGGCTTACTAGCCCTTTAGTTATATGTAGGGCCACTGGAATTATGTGGTAGAAAGGACCAAAATATGCGGCATGGTTGGCCAATTAATGTGACAAAAAAAGTCCAGATATGCAATTACAGTTCCAATAGCTCCAACTCAAGTAAATGTGAGACCTAGTGCATTACAAATGCTTGTTTTGTTTACTGCATGGTGGAAGAAAGAAGAAAACATGGAGGGACTGGAGGTGGAGGACAACACAAAATAAGGGTGGTGATAAGCAACATGAAAGGATGGTGGCAATAGGTAAAACAGAGGGAGAGGGTGGGAGGCAACATGGAAGGAGAGTGAGTCAGGGGCAACACAGACAACAGAGTGGGAGGGAGGAGCTGGGAGCGGGCACACAGACAACGGAGTGTGGGGTGGCAATCTGATGGACAACGAAGGGTGGGACAGGCTAGGGCAAGGAACAAGACGAACAACAACAGAAGGTAGGAGAGAGGGTGGGGGCAAGAAACAACACTGACAACAGTGGAAGGAGGTGGGCCGGGTGGGAGCATGTAGCAAAACGGACAACAAGAAAGGAAGGAGGGCAAGTGGAGGTAAGCAGCTCAGACATGGGTTGGCAGGATGGAGGTCGACATAAGAGCAAGCAACATGGATAAGGAAGGAAAGGAGGAACACAGAAGGTGGAGAAGTACAAGAAAAGGCAGCTGAAAAGATGCACTTTAGTAGAGTGCTTAAATACAAAGAATAAAGTAGTCCCTAAAGAAATGAGCAGTGGGATGGCACAAGTAACGCATGCATGCTCCATAGTAGAGACAAACACATGAAGAAGAAAGCCTACGGCAGCTGACCAATAAGACACAAGCAAATGAGAGTGAAAATGAAGCCAACCAATGGTAAGCAATGGCAGCCTCTGAACCTACTGTTAGGAAACAAAATTTCCCAGAGAGATAGCGCATGGGCTGTCTAGACGAGACCTAAAAATAAATGGGACCCGGCTTGCATTCCAAGTTTTTTCCCTTCTTCAAAAGTTATGTAACATTGATTATTCCCTCCTTAAACGGTGTGCAACCTAACTGTTTCTTCTTCTTGAAAAATTGTGTAACAAAAAAGATGTAATCAAAAGGCCAGCAGGAATAGAGTGAAAGCCTTAGGAAACAAGCCATGCAGTAAACACAATAAATGGGAAAGAAAAGCTGAATCCACCAGCAGCCTCATTTGAAGTTGTACTCAAATCCTGATGGGGTAGGCAACAGTTGTTACGCACATTATCGGGTTACAATATCCACAGTACCTCCATGGTGGAACTCCTGGGTGGAAAATAGGGAACAATGATTGGAATTGGTTTAGTGTTCTCAATTTCTACAGTAATTCCCTATTTCTTGGGGGACTTGGGGTCTAACTTCGGGTGGGGCGGTAAAACCCACTGTTCTCCATAAATATCGAGGCCCAAAAAAAAGGAGTAGAGCCCAAATCCAGGGAAGTTCGAACCATAGATAAATAATAACTGACAACAGAAACCCCCCTTCCTAAATTGATCAACTGTGACTTGCTTCCCCATTTGTCATCTTCAGACCTAACAACCTTTGGCTTCAGCCTGACTGCCCCTCATCGCTTATTGCTTTTTGTAAAAAAGAAGACTTACTCAATTTTCACTTTTTTGCTGCATACTCCTTTTCAGTATACTGCGTGTTTGGCTCCTTCTCTTGCCATGCTCTTAGGAGACTCTTTTGAGCAGGGTTGCTACACTTTCCGACCCTACTGCACAAGTGCACGTCACACACATGTATTTGCTGTAGAATTCAATTTACAATCTGAGGAAATACATAAAGTATTAAAATAATAAAAGTAAATTTCAACCTTTACAAGCTCTTCGCTCCTGGTTCGCTCCTCGAGGATTTCCTTTTTTTGAGATATTGACATTGGATCGTTTCCAAGATTCACTTGCCTATGTGGAAAAAAGATACAGATAAGTCAATGTGATCCAGGGTATGTTACAACATATTTTTGAGACAGTATACAGACAAATTGGGGAAATTAAAAGTAGACCTGGTGGCTAAGAATCTGGGAAAGTTAAATATATATAGTAACACTGCGCTTCAACATGTAAGCCAAAAAGATTGATGTGCTCTTCTAACAAGTATTACCTAAAGAGGTACACCATAATTCATTACTTACATTTAAATGAAGTTGTCTGTCAAGGTGGTAATAGTTTTATACTCCCAGAGTTACCAACAACAGGGGTACCGGTGCCTCCTTAGAGTGGGTAAAGTTGCCAGGGATTACGGGTGGGATCCTGAAATTCTACTCAGAACTGAGGAATTAGCATGCAAATTCCTCATTCTCGATTGGAGTTTCACCCAGATATTTCTAGATCTTTCAGCAGCTGGAGTCCTCTGGAGAAACGTCAAGCATGTAATCTACAGAGGCTGGTAAATCCCAATCCCGACCCTAGATGAAACTCATAGGGGGCATAAATATCTTATTGGAAGAATAAACAGATGTGCTTTGTCCACTTTTATATAAATTGCAACAACTTCAATTAAGCTAAAAATGAGTTTATCATTAAATTACTTACAGGGTCACCAATTTATAATCATTTTCAAGAGTGATTATATTTCAAGATTAAATTATTTTATTTAAAATAAAGAAATAGATTTATGATTACATTTGCTCTCCAAAAACCTATTGCCTATTTTCTCTTGAAGGATGGCTGGCTACATGTTCTCACGAACCAACTGAATGAATGTCCCAGACTTGGAATTAACTCCTGGGGTATATATTATCTATCTGTGTATATGTGGCCATTTCCAGTAGAAGGCTTTTGAGTTTTTAAACAAAAGCTAACAATTATGTAGGTAAACCTACATAATATTTGGGAGATTAGGTGACAGAGTGTTTTTACAATCCCTTTTGCCATTTTATCATTTGAATCTTCTTTCTGCTTACATGTGTTTGTAGCTTCCATCTGTTTTATATGGTTTGAAAAATGTTGACAAAGATATTGCTCAGGTGGCTCCCCCATTTTGTTTGTCCTTCCATTTTGGGGAAGAAACCTTTTCCTATTGCTTTTTTATATATAGATTCAACTTTATGTCTTAGAGTTGTATCAATTACTAAGCATTTATTTTGAAGGACTGTTGAGTGGATTCTCATACTGATTATACTATGACCGTAGTCACCAACATACTGTACCCATGACCCACATTTCATTTTCGGATGTTTTTTTAAACAAACTTCTCTTTTTTTGCTTTATAAAAAAAAAAAAAATTAGCCCATCGGATTAAAGATTTATGCTGGTTTATCTTTTGAATGTGACTCATTGTCATCAATATATGATCAAAAGTGTTCAAATAATCAATGAAATTGTGTAAACAAAATATTTCTGGAAGCAACTACATGTGGTTTTCTGATTGGATAATTAGGGAACCACTCACTGTAAAAAATACATTTTTCGGATGAATAATTCCTTCAGGGTTTACTGTGTGTTTATATTCTTTTGATGTTTGTCTTCCCTATTCTGGTAGTTGTCACTTCAAGGAGCACTTGGGTCTCACAGTGTTGGGATTGGATGAGCTGTATTCTTCCTGTTTGAAAAATAGTTCTTCACACACTGTCCAGCATGGTTAAAACGACTTTGCAGGAAACAACTTTCCTTTTGTCCTCAGTCACCTTTAAATGTTCACATTATTTATATCCCCCTGGAGTGCAACGTCTTTTGGGCTGAAAGACCTTCAGGTCTCCTAATCCCCTCACACCTCCCCCTGTCCCAATTGTGTTGCCTAGCCCAGGCTGCTGCAGCTTTCAGGACCCACACAGTTCTTTAGCTGATGTGTCCTGGGTTGCGCTGCAGATGAGGCCTCATTGACAGCCTGATACAAAGTACTTTGCAGGCCATCTAGAGGTTAAAGAGCATGAAAAATTATGAGGCGGTAATCCTGAGTGCGGAGGGGGGCAGTGCCAGAGGCACGCTATAAGAAGAACACAAGAGTATGCAACTATTTTATTGACCTTTCATCTTCAGGTAAGTGCATATAAAATATAAGGCAGACACCTTAAATGGAAAATGATTGCAAGTTGAAGTAATCGGCAGGAAATGCGTGTTTTTTAATGTTATGAAAGCCCAGTTGGTTAATGTGATCACTGTATATGTCTTTGCAGGCGCGGCCCGTCCTTTAGGACGGATGGGCCACGCCCCCCCCACCTTTTGCCCCAAATGAAGAGTGTCTGTCAGGCTGAACAAAGGTCAGCCTGACAGACACTCTTCATGTTCAGTTCAGGCAGCCAGGAGCAGACATGCATGATTTGCGCAGACTCCTGGCAGCTTGAGCTGAACTTTGCTGGGCTGAAGAGGTCACAGCTCCTATGGGCGTGACCTCCTCGGCTCAGCAAAGGTCCTGGAGGCCCTCCCCTGGGGTGACGAGGGAAGCGTCACCCACTTACTTTGACCTATGCGCTTCAGGTTTAAGCCCTGAAGCGCCAAGGGCGAGTGTCAATCAGTGACACCTCGTGGCAGAGTGGGGTGGGGTCAGAAGTCTCACTGACCCCATCGCACTCTGTGACAAAGTTGGGACTACTGCCTTCCCTCACTGGCTGACATAAGGTCAGCCAGTGAGGGAAGGCAGCAGTTCCAACCCTCCTGGGACCGAGGCAGAAGGGTGTGTGTGTGTGGGGGGGTGGGGGTGTGTGGGGTGTGTGGGGTGTGTGTGTGTGTGTGGGGTGTGTGGGGTGTGTGTGTGTGTGGGGTGTGGGGGGTGTGTGTGTGTGTGTGTGTGTGTGTGTGTGTGTGTGTGTGTGTGTGTGTGTGTGTGTGTGTGTGTGTGTGTGTGTGTGTGTGTTCTTAAATGAATGTTTGGTGCGTGCGTGCATGTTTGAATGTTGATGAGTGTTGTTAAAGGATGGGCGTGCGTGTGTGTGTGAAAGAATGAGTGCGAGTGTGCTGCCCGCCCCCTCCGCTCTAAAACTGCCGGCCACCATTGTGTCTTTGTGTGTGTAACCAGACAGTCATAAAATTAAATCTTAGTAGGTGAAATGTGGAAAAAAGTCCTGTGTATTGATTGTAGGACGAGGTCCCAGCCTGCAACTAAAAGCACTATGAATATGCAAGCCAGTTTTAAAAAAAATTCTATTACACTGGAGGTGGGCCAGCCAACAAAAGCTCCAGCCAGATGCCTAGCTCTAGCTCAGTCAAGTTCCTCTTGGTCCCTTGAGCCCAAAATGAGGAAAGCTTTCACGTGACATCTGTCTGCCACCCACGCTCAAAACTCGTGCCAAGAATTAATGAGAAGGCATTAGCCTCTAATGTAAAACATGAGCGTGAAAAAGATACCCATCTACAGCACAATGTGAAACCAGAAAACCTTTTTTTTTTCATAATTGCATCAAAGATTACCTTAAACTAAGTGAGTTTAGGATGTAATTTAACACACTATAATCTTGCTCTATTATAATGAGAATCTAGGCCACATATAGGGTGCACATGACAACTGACCTGCCTCTTAGTTCACTACTTGCATTGTTGTCATGCTGGAGGGACACAAATGTTTTTAAATTCCTATTAAAAAACTATCACCTTTAATAAATACCTCTCAACTAGGTGATATTATCCGATGTGCTAAGGAGAAACATTCCTGCATATTAAAATATATTTACATATTTATTTTTTAAGAGACTTTATCATATTTTTATGTGATGTTAGGCTGCATGATTTACATGCCAAACGTTTTCATGCCTTGGTTTATGTATAGATTCTTAGAGCCAAGCCAGACCCTCAACTCGGCTCTGGCATCTCTCTCATTGTTAATTTGTTGGTTCTCCCACCGCCATATTACAGACTATGTAATATAGGCTGCCGTATCCACAAGCCATTTACAGGTAAAGGTTACTTTATTTTTTTCAGTGCATCTCATGCTTCATTGTGGCATTATCTCAGCATAATCAGCCCAGTTACAAGGTGCCCATAAATGGCATGGGCCCGACTGGAAACTATACAAAGTACAATTCCAAATTCCATTCTGCACAATTACAAGAGGTCCAGTGTTTCTGTACACAGACTTACTTGATGCTGGACAACAAACCCAATCTTACCGGCTAGAAAATCTAGAAGGTAAAATTACTGTCAGAGCTGGCTGGTTTGTAGCCCAGACCCCAACTATGACCCCTGCCCGAATCATAGAATGTATATATACAACATTTTCCACTTTCTTCTCCCTCCACCCCATGATCTTACAATACATTTTTACCATAGCCATCTAATGTCATCCATGTAGGCGGCGCTGAACTCATCCAGCCCAGCCAACACCTGGTTGACCAACCTCTGAAAGGTGGCAGGAGCATTTTTCATTTCAAATGGCCCCACCTTAAACTGAAAGTTCCCATCTGGGGTAGAAAATGCAGACCTCTCCTTGGCCCCCTCAGTCAAGGCAATCTGCCAATACCCAGACGTTAAATCAAACGTGCAGAGGTATTTGGCAGCTCCCAACCGATCTATGAGCTCATCAGCTCAGGGTGTGGGTCAGTTTTAGTGACTGCATTGAGACCCCGGTAGTCTACGCAGAACTGGATTTCTGGGGTGGCACCAGGAGCAGCAGCTTTTGGGAGCAAAACCACAGGGCTGGCCCAAGGACTGCTGGAATGCTCAATATCCCCTAGGGTTAACATCTTGGATACCTCATTCTTGATGCTAGGCCTGACCTTGTCAGTCACCCTGTAAACCTTTTGTTTAATGGATGTACTGTCCCCAGTGTCCACATCATGTGTGCACAAGTATGTGATCCCTGGGATCAGGGACAACAGCGAGACAAACTGTCCCAGCACCTAGCTAAAGTCCCTCTGCAGCTCTGCAGTCAGGGAGGGGGAGAGGTTCAATCCCTCCACAGACCAATCTTTCTCTCCTGCAAACAGGAGGTCAGGAAGAGGCTCAATCTCCTCCTCCACCCTATCATCTGTCGCTAGGAGTATGGACAATTCAGTCCGCTCAAAGTGTGGCATGAGCCGGTTCACTTGCAGGACCCTCAAAGGGTTGCTGGAAGTCTGCAAGTCCACCAGGTAGATGACTTCACTCTTGCGCTCCACCACCTCAAATGGCCCAGTCCACTTGTCCTGGAGCGCCCTGGGCTCCACTGGTGGCATCACCCACATTTCTGACCAGGTTGAAACTCAACCAGAGCGGCATTCTGGTAATACCAGCCTTTCATATCCTCCTGGCTTGCTTTTAGGTTCTCCTGTGTGAGACCCCTGAAGCGGGCAGTCTGGTTTCTCAGAGCCAGCATGTAACTGAATACATCCTGGGGTGGTTTACTAGGAGCTTTTTCCGAAGCCTCCTTTACCTGACGTAATGGTCCCCTCACAGGTTGGCCATAAATCAGCTCAAAAGGACTAAAGCCGAGTCCCTTTTGAGGCACCTTCCTGTAAGCGAACAGAAGGCATGGCAAGAGGACATCCTGCTTCCGCCTCAAGGGCTCTGACAGGCCCATGATCATGCCTTTCAAGATGTGGTTGAAGCTCTCAACCAGACCATTGCTTTGGGGGTGGTAAGATGTGGTGAACTTGTAGGTTAACCCACACACCTTCCACAGAGACTTCATATATGTTGATATGAAGTTGGTACCCCTATCGGACACCACTTCCTTGGTGAACCCCATGTGGGTAACCACTCCCATCAAGGCACGGTCCACCACAGGGGCAGTGACTGATCTTAAAGGAATGGCTTCTGGGTACCGGGTGGCATGGTCCACCAAGACCAGGATAAACCTGTTGCCCATGGCTGTCTTGGGATCCAGAGGCCCCACAATGTCAATACCAACCATTTCAAAGGGGGTACTAACAACAGGAAAAGGTTGGAGGGGAGCTTTACATTTGCCCCCACTCTTGCCACTTGCCTGACAAGTTGGGCAAGACCTACAATGAGCATCAGAGTGCCTGCGCATTTGGGGCCAATAGAAGTGGGTGACAAGCTGCTCAAAGGTCTTGTCCTGCCCCAAATGACCAGCTAAAGGCACGTCATAGGCCAAACCCAGTAGGAAGGCTCTGAAGCACTGGGGTACCACCAGCACAGGGGCTGACCCAGGTTCGGGAACCTTAGGCTCGCTACATAGGAGGCCATCCTCCCAGTAAATCAAATGTGATCCAGGCTCCTTGCCAGATGCCTGGTCTGCAGCCTGCTGCTGCAAACCCTCCAGAGTAGGGGATGACTTCTGTGCCTCACAGAATGCTTCTCTGGTGGGCCCCCCTTCCTGCTGCCACTTTGACAACTCAGGGACCTCACCCAGTTCAGCCACCAGTTCCCCTGTAGGCTCCAGGGCCTCCCCCCTCAGGTTCAGCCTCCTCCTGGACCGTGGGAACTTCTGGGGCTGGCTTCCCACGCCCCTTGCACTTCCTCCTTCTGGCAGACACCTGGGCCACTCTTTCAGGCTGCAGGATCTCCTGATCACCCTGACGGGCTGCCATAAACCTGGTGGATACGTATACCCAAGCAAGCAGACCTAACATCTCCAAGTGTGACCTGTGTTCCACCTCATTCCAAGGGGAATCTTCCAGGTCATTGCGAAGCAAACAATCTACATGCAGGATTGGACTCACAGCTACCTTCAAGGAACTGGAGACTCCCCCCCCCAATTCAAAGAGAACCTGCACCACTTTGCACAGGCGCTCTAAATTGTCCACTGCAACTACTTGGTTAAGTACCCGGGGATCTATCTGCTCTTCAGACACCAGGTGACTCCTCACTGTAGTCACACTGGCTCATGTGTCTCGCAGAGCCTCCACCCTCTGTCCATTGATGGTCACCCACTGCCTGTACTTCTTAGTGTTCTCAGGCATTAGGGTTCTCTGGACCATCTCACTGTCCCCTAGTGAGACAAGGTTCATCTCAGCTGACTTTCACCCACCCGGAACCAACTCCTCCCCAAGCGCTAATCTAGCCAAACCCTGGGACTGCACACCAGTGGGTGCCAGTGTACTCTTAGGGCATTTTGGGTCCCCCCTCACATGACCCACTTGGTCACATGCATAGCACTTACGTGGGGGACCCCCTGCCACAGGTTTCCCTTTGGAGAACCATGGCTGGGAATCCTTACCCTAGGAATCAGATTGGGGCCCTTTAGAGAACTCCCTGTTTACCCTTACCCCCCCCCCCACTTTATTCTGAGAGGAGGCCCTGCCCACCCTTGACGTGGTCTCCCCCATACCTCTTCTGGACCCAGGTGCTCTCCCAGCAGTCCGCTTCCTGCGCAAGCTTCCTGAGGTCAGTCAGCTTGCTGTCAATTAGGTGCTGGCACGGCTCTGAAAACTATAAACTGTACAAGTGCTCCCAAGCAATCAAATTGTAAAGCCCCTCATATGTTGTCACCTTACTTCCCTTCACCCAACCATCCAGTGACCTATAGAATGAATCAACACATTCCAACCATGTTTGGGATTCCTTCTTCTTATAGGACCTAAACTTGAACTTCTACTGATCAGGGGTGAGACCATACCTAGTGATCAGGGTGTCCTTCGTGACAGGGTAAGTGAGCCCCTGGGGATCCCCTAAGGTTGTTAGAGTATCCCTTCCTTCTACCTCAAAGTGCTTCCACAGACCCACCCCCCAATGAGCTTCAGTGACCAGGCTCATTTGGAGAGCAGACTCATACCACTTAAACCACAACAGTATGTCATCCTCCCTCTTGTAATCCTTCACAAGATCCTTAGGAATGTGCACCCTCTTCTCAGGCTGCACTGTGTTATTGCTGCCACCACCTCTACTAGACTGGCTCCTCTGATCCAGCTCACTCAAGCTGAGCTCATGAGCCAACAATAACTTTTTCTCCTCTGAGGCCTTCCTCATGTTCTTCAACTGGTGAGCCCTCTCTTCCCGTCTGTCCTGCAACTCTTCAGGAGTCAGATCCTTAGATGAGACACTGCTACCTGCCCCGGAGACCATCCCCCCCGGCCAGAACAGGCCCAACCACAATACCATTGTGAATACTCTGCACCTCCTCCTCCTCCTCACCCTCATCTTCTGTGTGCCCCTCAGCTTCCTTGGCTGCTACCCAGGCCCTCAGTGTCTTTTGCAGCTCCTCCTTCCTGGTGGAGCTCTTACTGGGGCAGGCAAGATCCTTACAGAACTGTTTCAAATGGGCCACTGTGTTACCTTCCAGTTTCCAGTTTAAATCAAAAGCAGCTCCAGCTGATGCATCCCCAGATTGAGACATGATGGAGAGTTAAAAGTGCAAAGTTCCAAAAGCAGAAAAACAAGTTCCCAAATGGAGTTCAAAAGTAAATCAAGGATTACCACAAAATGGATGTAGGGAAAAATCCAAAAAAGAGAAAAAGGAAAAAAAAAAAAAAAAAATCACAAGACAAGTAGTATGTGGTCACGTAGTGGTCTGCATTGAAAACAATAGTGTACACCTAATCACTGTATGTCAAGTACAAATACAAGTCCAATCCCAACCACTGATTACCAATGTTAGAAATTGGGTCTTTGGCTGGAAGTCAGGTTACCCCCTGTCCAAGCAAGGACCCTCACTCTAGTCAGGGTAAAGGAGAATCACCCTCAGTTAACCCCCGGTCACCCCCTTGGTACCTTGGCACAAGCAGGCAGGCTTAACTTCAGAGTCTAGGGGTAAAGTATTTGTACCAACACACACAATAACTCAGTAAAAACACTACAAAATTACAACACCGGTTTAGAAAAATAGGTAATATTTATCTAAACAAAACAAGACCAAAATGACAAAAATCCACCATATACAAGTCAAGTTATGAATTAAAAAGCAAAAAAAAGAGTCTTAAATCCTTAGAAAACAGTGCTAACGCTGTTAGCGGGACAAAAATACCTGGGTTGCGTCAAAATGACACCACAAGGGCGAGCGTGCGTCAGAAAAGGCCAGGGATGCATCAATTTCTCACTATCAAGACCGTGCGTCATTCCTCCTCCGGTCAGGTCGGCATGCGTCGTTTTTCCTCTCCACAGGAGAGCGATGTGTTGATCCGGACAGGCACCTCAGGTCCAGGCAGGCTTTGCATCGTTTTTCAACGCCCAGCGATGTTTACGTCAAAAATCTTGCTGCACGATATCAGCAAAACCGCGCTATGTGGGTTGCGACGTTCAGCCTCCATCAGTGGGTGTTGCGCGTCGTTTCTCCAGCCGTTTGCGTCGATCTTCCAGCCGCGATGCAGGTGGAGCATAGATTTCAGCCGCGAAGACGACGGTGCGTCGTTTCTCAGCCACATCTCGGAAGGTGCGTCAAAATTTTCCCTGTGCAGTGGTCTGTGCGTGGATTTTCAGTCTTGGGCTGACAGCTTCACCTTCCAAGGCCCGAGGAACTGCATAGGGCACCACGTGGCAGGGCAGGAGTCTCAGCAGAGAGTCCAGGTGCTGTCAGGGTAAGTCGTTGATGGCCCTGAGACTTCAACAACAGGAGGCAAGCTCAGGACAAGCCCTTGGAGATTTATTCACAAGCAGGAATGCACAACAATGTCAAGTCTTTGTCCCCTTGCACAGGCATAAGCAGCAACTGCAGGATAGCTCCACAAAGCACAGTCACAGGCAGGGCAGCACTTCTCCTCAGCTCTTCAGCTCTTCTCCAGGCAGAGGTTCCTCTTGATGTCCAGAAGTGATCTAATTTTCCAGGGGTGTGGGTGGTCTTCTTATACCCATTTTTGCCTTTGAAGTAGGCCTACTTCAAAGGAAAGTCTCTCTTGTTTGTGAAATCTTGCCTTGCCCAGTCCAGGCCCCAGACTCACACCAGGGGGTTGGAGACTGCATTGTGTGAGGGCCGGCACAGCCCTTTCAGGTGTAAGTGACCACTCTTCCGCTCCCTCCTAGCACAGATGGCTCATTAGAATAAGCAGCCTACACCCCAGCTCCCTTTGTGTCACTATCTAAAGAGAGATGCAAACAGCCCAACTGTCAAACTAACCTAGACAGGGAATCCACAAACAGGCAGAGTCACAGAATGTTTTAAGCAAGAAAATGCCCACTTTCTAAAAGTGGCATTTTCGAACACACAATCTCAAAACCAACTTTACTAAAAGGTTTTTTTTTTAAATTGTGAGCTCAGAGACCCCAAACTCCACATGTCTATCTGCTCCCAAAGGGAATCTACGCTTTAATCATATATAAAGGTAGCCCCCATGTTAACCTATGAGAGAGATAGGCCTTGCAACAGTCAAAACCGAATTTGGCAGTATTTCACTGTCAAGACATATAAAACACATTAGTATATGTCCTACCTTAAACATACACTGCACCCTGCCCATGGAGGGCCCACCTTAGGGGTGTCTTACATGTAAGAAAAGGGAAGGTTTAGGCCTGGCAAGTGGGTACACTTGCCAAGTCAAATATGCAGTTTAAAACTGCACACACAGACACTGCAGTGGCAGGTCTGAGACATGATTACAGGGTGACTTATGTGGGTGGCACAACCAGTGCTGCAGGCCCACTAGCAGCATTTGATTTACATCCCCTGGGCACCTCTAGTGCACTGTACTACGGACTTACCAGTAAATCAAATATGCCAATCATGGAAAGCCAATTACAATCATATTTTATATAGGAGCACTTGCTCTTTAGCACTGGATAACAGTGGTAAAGTGCCCAGAGTAACAAAAACAGCAAAAACAGAGTCCAGCACACATCAACAACCTGGTAAACAGAGGCAAAAAGTTAGGATGCCAAGCCTAACATCTATATTAATTTGATATCCTATGTGGTTTTAACAGTATGAACAGAGACCACTCCACGGATGGCAGGTTTAGCTTGTATAGCCACATTTATCATCGCACTTCTCTTCTACACTTATAAGATTACTACACACTTGCTTAGGACACAGATTTAGAAGTTTCAGGCGTATCCACACACTAAAGCAATTCAAACATAGCCCAAAATCAACTCGTATACTTTTGTTCTTTAACTCAAATTGAATGCTTTTTCAACCTATCACTGATTTATTTTCACTTCAAATTCAGAGCATAACTCTGGTCCTGATGTACATAGGTAGAATGACAAACATACGTAAATCTATATATATCTCAAAGAGTATTGTGCCACCCCTCCACACATGCGCTTTAGCAGATTGTTAAAAGTATGAAGCATTGTGTAAGTACAAGTGCAATATCATAAACAATGCTTAATTTGTAAGAAAATAAGTGTCAGGATCGAGGATGTTTTTCAGGTGGCCAATGCAGCTTGTACCACCCACTTTTTGTGCATGCACTACCAAATTCCAGTACAAAAGGCTAGTTGCTAACCATCACACTCATACAAATGTGACAATTTGAACTGTTCTATGTCACACAAATCTATAGAAATGGCACTGGTATTATTCTATTAAAATGCCACTGATGTGCTCTGTTTAAAAAATGACAGACATTGCACACCATGCGGCGATATATAAAAATGAGCTAGTGTTAAGAAATACGTTTTGGTGCCAACCCCCAGGAAACACCGGCACAAATTTAGCACTGATGGTACAACATTCTTAAGCCCTACAGGGCTGCTACACTATAATAATAGTAAAACAGAGCTAGGCAAACCTCTTTTGACATAACCTATATGTGCCTTCTATAGAAGTCCAAACTTTACAAAGTCCCGGATCAACATTTGTGTGTAAAATTCCAATGGATGTTTGCACACAGATCGGAATTCTGAGTTTTTGCCTGACAGATTTTGCAAGAAAAAGCCTGAAGAAATCTGTCAGGATAAAGTGCTAAGGCAGAGATATAAAACATGCAGTAATCAGTGTGCTAAACACTGATTCCTAATGTTAGGCTTCATTCTGAAGTGGAGACCCCAGGAGAAGTTGTTACTCATTCAGTACCCTCATACAAGGGTGGCGACAATTACCATGTGCATGAACTACCACCTGAATTCTACATAACGTGGAACCATGACCTCAGTATCCAAATCTGTCTTTGTTCTTCTATCATGATGAAATCCATACAGGTACACAGCTTGCAATATATTAGTTTCAATTGGATGTAACCAAGCTAGTTGCCCATTTTTCTATCAGCTTTCACCTCGTAGCATCTGATAAATCTCTATGTCTGTCTTTGCCCGGACAATACTATCACATATTACAAACAGAGATGGAGGAGTTGTGTTTGTGCAAGTGTGTGCATATATTTAGACTGACAGGATATATCTATTCTGTTGTTTCCTGCAGTCACAATCTCCGTCTTTTCTCTTGCACTATGATAGAATCATAGAGGACAGCCAAATAGATAGTCAAGATCGCTTCCACATATTGATAATACACAAAGACCACCATACTTGTCTGATATCTCAAATGCCCTGCAGACCATGCATAGGAAGACATTTAGAACCTGGTGGGCAGTTGACAGATCTGCCAAACGGACCACCTGGTCATAGGTTTACACCAGCAAAGCCAGTGGAGGCTTCCATGGTGTAAACATGGGCTTTCTGACAAGGGGAAGCACCATAGATTTTTTTTTAATGGTTTTGTTGGTTTTTCTGCCCATGCAATAGGATACGTATACGTTCAATATGAATTAAGATAACATAAAGCAGCTAAGTACAACCTAAGAAATCTATAGTATTTGCTATGTCCAGGTTAAGTAATTTTCCTGCTCTTACACATAGGGTCTGATTATGGGTTTGGCGGACGGTTTTACCCTTCCGCCAAACTTCAGATGGGGAGGTTGCTGGCATTGTGGCTACCTCCCCGCCGGGCCCATTACCAGTTTCCTGCTAGGGTGGTGGACAGAAACCTCAGTTTCCACCCGCCAGCCTAGCGGGAAACAGCCTATTGCAATGTCTCCGGCTCGTAATTGAGCCGGCAGCAATGCTGTAGAGCGCAGGGTGCACCAGCACTCTCACAAATTTCACTGACTGCAAAGCAGACAGTAGACATTGCGAAGGTGCTGTCCTGGGGGGCCCCTGCACTGCCCATGTCAAGTGCATGGGCAGTGCAGGGACCCCCTGCACCCATTCTCCACCAGCCTAGTAGAGAACTAAGTCGTGATCCCCAGGGCAGAGCTGCCATGGCGGATTAGGACCACCAGGACAACTAATCCTGGCGGTGCTGGTGGTCTGACCGTGGCACGACTCTCGTGGTCGTAATATGACGGTTCAACCGCCGCATTGGCATTAGTCCAGCCGCAAACCCCGAACCTGGTGGTCATGTGACCACCAGGTTTGTAATGAGTCCCATAATCTGTTAATTGATAAATCTTAGGATATATTGGCATCTCAATATTGTATAACAGTGGTTAACTGCTTCAGCTGATAATGACTGAGGTAATAGGCTCAAAAACAACTTGAGCAATAACACAGTATGCAAATGTAACTTTACCACACCCGTACCCATCTGGAGTCCTGCTGCAAAGGAATATGTGGAGAGGACTGTTAAGCAGTGGCGGTTGGTGAATTATTTCTATGGAGGGGCGGAAAAAAAACAAATATATAGAAACAAAATGCGGTCTGCAGCATGTTCTGCAGCATGTCCTCGCAGTTGCTGGCTCTGGACTTCAGTCCGAGCACAAGGTCCCATAGCCACTTCCTTTAGCCAATCAAGACGCTTCTCTCATGCTGTTTAGCTGCATGAATGAAGCGTCCTGATTGGCTGAGACGGACTGCCTCAGCAATCCGAAAAGCACTGTAGGCCTGCTCCTGCTCTCCAACCCAGCTGTCCAAGACAGCCGAGTTGGAGAGGTTTGAAATGTGCATGTCGGTTTGGCCGCAGCAAGATAGCCGCCCAACATGCGCATTTCAAACAAAGGGGACACTCCTCACTGCTGCCAGTCATTGGCAACAGTGATGCATTGGCCCCGCCCTGACCTCGCACTCTATTTTGCTGGCATTTTATTTTTCATACTTTCTGCTCAGCAGTGTGCCGGGGGGCAATGCTCCCCCTCTCCCATGAAGGAACCGCTGCTGCTGTTGAGTGTGTTAAGTGGAGGCACAACTAAAAGGGACTATACTCAAACACTACAACCGGAATACGGGACCAGCAGTTGGTAAGGGATATGTGAAGGCAGCTTTCAAATCAGCGATACAGCTCCCAGTGTGTCCCAATCGTGAATAAAAAGGGTGGTCCCCTAGGCCTGTGACGCAATAAGGAGTTCCGGACTAAGGGAGTCTTACATCGTCTTTGGATGGTTTTATAAATTCTTTAAGTAATATGTCCCAAAAATCTGCAATTGTCTTTTCCTCAGACCTCTCCTCTCCTCTCTGCAGAGAGCTGTGCATTCAGACTGGGTCCATCTGAGGACCTCACCTCTCCAATGCGCCAGAAACGGAGGATGTAGGGATTTCCAACACATGTAAATAGCTGTTTAGTCAACATCAAATGTAAATTTAGTAGTCATCTATTTGCTTTCTGGTCAGGAAAGAAGGTCAGGTAAACAACCTTGTGGATTATCTATAGGTGGGCAGTCAGTTATAGTAGATATTTCTGACTGGAACACCTGTAATAAAGGACAACTTCGAAACATGGGGATTATGCCAGCCTGTGCTACATGACATTGGGGGCAGGTTTCTGGTGTTGAGTATATTTTATGAAGTGTATGTGAAGTGAGATAAGCTTTATATAGTAGGTGACATAGGATACACTGGAAGCAAGCATTGAGTGAGACATTTTGGGTGTAATTCAAGATCTTCAACCAAACATTTTCATTGACCAATTGTCTCCTTCCATTTATCTTCAGCATAAGTAATATTACTAGGTGATCACACTCCTGCCAAGCCCGATTGTGTGCAATATTTGTAAAACTGTATTTTGTTCTGGCTCACCATGTCAGACTTTTCATTGCTTCCTTACGGCTTCATAAGTCCTACCATACATCAGGAAGTTGTTCCTGTTCAGGCAATCTATTTCTACTAGGTCTTGAGAAGAGTTTAGGAAATCATCTCTAAAAAAGTCCCAAACTGTATCAAAACCTGCCTCAGACCACATTGTGAGCTTGGTAGGTCAGAGGAGACACCTGGAGAAGGAAGACACTCTAAGGGAATGTCAGAGAGTGAGTGTCCGACAATTTAGCATAAGTGATACAGCATTTCAGGCAAGCTATGGGTGTGGCAAGAGAAAGAGAAAGAGGTAAGCCACCTGTTCTGGTGGCTTTCAAGAATAGCAGCTCGTGAAGAGCTCCTTCCTGAAATTGGTTCTGGGAAAGGCATGTTTCTTGATGATGGTAGCTAGCGAGTCAATATGCGAAACATTGCAAATGGGCTGCTAGGTAGTAGCCAAAAAGTTGGCTGCCCCAAGTCCACCACCCGAGGACCAGGGTTCTAATTTGGCTAATGCTACTTTTGCTCTGTTTGAACATCAGGTTAATGTTGTTAGTAAGGAATCCAACTACGGACAAATCTGGGGCTTTGGGAGGCGGAGCGGAGATTGGCAAAGAAACATAACAATTCAGGCAACATTAACATTTTCGCCACAGCAACACAACGGACAGAGGAAGCGTATTCCAGAGGTTAATAATTTGGTACTGCAGTGAGTTTACTGTCCTTCCCAAGTTATCCTTAAGCAGATCCCTATGTGCATTACATAAATTTGAATACCCATGTAAAGGCATTTGATGGGAGCGTAAGGTAACCCAGGCGACTTGGGGAGATCCTTATGGAGTTGGAAGATCAGTGATTTGGAATGATTAATTCTGAGGCCTGACAGAGCCCCAAAGTCAGTCAGTATCATGGCCAGAGTATCAAGATTGTCATAACACCCCCTTGGAATAAAAACAATGTGGCGGCATACAACATGACAACATGCAGTTTCCCCTGCAATGGTATGCCCCATTCAACTCAATAGGTTTGAAGCTTAATTGCAAGAGGTTCAAGAGCCATGGCTGATATCAGTGGTGAGAGTGGACAGCCCTGCCTGGTCCCCCTTACTACTTGTAATACTCAGAGATTTGGCGACCAATTCGGACGACATTTGTAGGTTTAGCGTGGACAATTGAAATTCATCACATAAAATGAGGGCAAAAAACGTACGACACTTGGAGCCAAACTACATATTTCCAGACCAGAGGGTCAAAAGACTTGTCTATATCTAAAGCCATACAGGCGGATTCCAGCCAAGAGTGATTTCCCCCTTTCAATATATGATAAAACCATCTAATTTTGAGGGAAGTTCTATGTCAATTACCGTATTACAGAAAGTGCCCAAGGGGCGCAATGGATGCGTGCACCCAATTTTTTGCAGCCATTTTGTGCACCCCTGGGGCACTTTGCTATTAAAGAAGAGGCTGCAGATGCGTGTGTGGCCCCTTCAGTAATACTGACAATGCTGGTGCACATGTACTGCCAGCGTTATCTCTAGAGTGTAGGAAAGTACCATCTTGCCTGGCATGTTACCCCCATATTTCACTGTATATATGTTGTTTTAGTGTATGTGTCACTGGGACCCTGCCAGCCAGGGCCCCCAGTGCTCATAAGTGTGCCCTGTATGTGTTCCCTGTGTGATGACTAACTGTCTCACTGAGGCTCTGCTAACCAGAACCTCAGTGGTTATGCTCTCTCTGCTTTCCAAATTGTCACTAACAAGCTAGTGACCAATTTCACCAATTCACATTGGCATGCTGGAACACCCTTATAATTCCCTAGTATATGGTACTGAGGTACCCAGGGTATTGGGGTTCCAGGAGATCCCTATGGGCTGCAGCATTTCTTTTGCCACCCATAGGGAGCTCTGACAATTCTTATACAGGCCTGCCACTGCAGCCTGAGTGAAATAATGCCCACATTATTTCACAGCCATTTTACACTGCATTTAA
This sequence comes from Pleurodeles waltl, assembly GCF_031143425.1. Classification (NCBI taxonomy): domain Eukaryota; kingdom Metazoa; phylum Chordata; class Amphibia; order Caudata; family Salamandridae; genus Pleurodeles; species Pleurodeles waltl. The sequence continues at coordinate 1,038,194,441 of NC_090440.1, forward strand.
GTAACTTATAAGTCACCTATATGTCTAACCTTCACCTGCTGAAGGTTGGGTGCCAAGTTACTTAGTGTGTGGGCACCCTGGCACTAGCCAAGGTGCCCCCACATCGTTCAGGGCAAATTCCCCGGACTTTGTGAGTGCGGGGACACCATTACACGCATGCACTATACATAGGCCACTACCTATGTATAGCGTCACAATGGTAACTCCGAACATGGCCATGTAACATGTCTAAGATCATGAGACAATTCCATGATCCCCCGGGTCTCTAGCACAGACCCGGGTATTGCCAAACTACCTTTCCCGGGGTTTCACTGCAGCTGCTGCCAACCCCTCAGACAGGTTTCTGCCCTCCTGTGGTCCAGCCAGGCTTGGCCCAGGCAGGCAGAACAAAGGACTTCCTCAGAGAGAGGGTGTTACACCCTCTCCCTTTGGAAAAAGGTGTCAGGGCTGGGGAGGAGTAGCCTCCCCCAGCCTCTGGAAATGCTTTGATGGGCACAGATGGTGCCCATCTCTGCATAAGCCAGTCTACACCAGTTCAGGGATCCCCCAGCCCTGCTCTGGCGCGAAACTGGACAAAGGAAAGGGGAGTGACCACTCCCCTGACCTGCACCTCCCAGGGGAGGTGCCCAGAGCTCCTCCAGTGTGCTCCAGACCTCTGCCATCTTGGAAACAGAGGTGCTGCTGGCACACTGGACTGCTCTGAGTGGCCAGTGCCAGCAGGTGACGTCAGAGACTCCTCCTGATAGGCTCTTACCTGTGTTGCTAGCCTATCCTCCTTCCTAAGTAGCCAAACCTCCTTTTCTGGCTATATAGGCTCTCTGCTTTGGGGAATTCTTTAGATAACGAATGCAAGAGCTCATCAGAGTTCCTCTGCATCTCTCTCTTCACCTTCTGCCAAGGAATCAACCGCTGACTGCTCTGGATCCTGCAAAACCGCAACAAAGTAACAAAGACGACTACTGCAACCTTGTATCGCTGATCCTGCCGCCTTCTCAACTGTTTTCCTGGTGGTGCATGCTGTGGGGGTAGTCTGCCTCCTCTCTGCACTAGAAGCTCCAAAGAAATCTCCCGTGGGTCGACAGAATCTTCCCCCTGTAACCGCAGGCAACAAAAGACTGCATCAACGGTCCTCTGGGTCCCCTCTCAGCACGACGAGCATGGTCCCTGGAACTCAGCAACTCTGTCCAAGTGACTCCCACAGTCCAGTGTCTCTTCAGTCCAAGTTTGGTGGAGGTAAGTCCTTGCCTTCCCACGCTAGACTGCATTGCTGGGTACCGCGTGATTTGCAGCTGCTCCGGCTCCTGTGCACTCTTCCAGGATTTCCTTTGTGCACAGCCAAGCCTGGGTCCCCGACACTCTAACCTGCAGTGCACAACCTCCTGAGTTGTCCTCCGGCGTCGTGGGATCTCCTTTTGTGACTTCGGGTGAGCTCCAGTTCACCCTTCTTCGTAGTGCCTGTTCCGGCACTTCTGCGGGTGCTGCTTGCTTCTGAGAGGGCTCCTTGTCTTGCTGGATGCCCCCTCTGTCTCCTCACGCAATTGGTGACATCCTGGTCCCTCCTGGGCCACAGCAGCATCCAAAAACCCTAACTGCGACCCTTGCAGCTAGCAAGGCTTGTTTGCGGTCTTTCTGCGTGATAACACATCTGCAAGCTTCTACACGACATGGGACATCCATCCTCCAAAGGGGAAGTTTCTAGCCCTCTTTGTTCTTGCAGAATCCACAGCTTCTACCACCTGGTGGCAGCTTCTTTGCACCCTCAGTTGGCATTTCCTGGGCATCTGCCCAATCTCGATTTTGTCGCGACTCTTGGACTTGGTCCCCTTGTTCCACAGGTACTCTCATCCGGAAATCCACTTTGGTTGCATTGCTGGTGTTGTTCTTTCTTGCAGAATTCCCCTATCACGACTTCAGTGCTCTCTGGGGAATATAGGTGCACTTTACCCCTACTTTTCAGGGTCTTGGGGTGGGCTATTTTTCTAACCCTCACTGTTTTCTTACAGTCCCAGCGACCCTCTACAAACTCACATAGGTTTGGGGTCCATACGTTATTCGCATTCCACTTTTGGAGTATATGGTTTGTGTTGCCCCTATACCTATGTGCTCCTATTGCAATCTATTGTAACTTTACACTGCTTGCATTACTTCCTTTTGCTATTACTGTATATTTTTGGTATTGTGTACATATATCTTGTGTATATTTGGCATCCTCATACTGAGGGTACTCACTGAGATACTTTTGGCATATTGTCATAAAAATAAAGTACCTTTATTTTTAGTATATCTGTGTATTGTGTTTTCTTATGATATTGCGCATATGACACCAGTGGTATAGTAGGAGCTTTGCATGTCTCCTAGTTCAGCCTAAGCTGCTCTGCTAGCTACCTTTCTATCAGCCTAAGCTGCTAGACACCTCTTCTACACTAATAAGGGATAACTGGACCTGGTACAGAGTGTAAGTACCCCTTGGTACCCACTACAAGCCAGGCCAGCCTCCTACATTGGTGGTGCAGTGGTGGGATAAGTACTTGTAACTGCTTACCACTTTGTCATATTGTACTTTTCATAAGAGAAAAATATACAAAACAAGTTCAGTGTATGTACACCTAACCAAAAAGTTTTGCTTTTCTTCTCTTACTCTATTTGTTAAGTGCTGAAAAGTTCCTCTAAACTTTCAAAAAGTTTCTAAAAAGTTGAAAACGTTTTTTTTCTGTGTCCTTAAAAAAGTACTGAAACTTTTTCTTTCTTTTATCTGTCCCTAAACCTTTTTTATCATGTCTGGTACAGGTCCTACTCTTGATCTAGCCAGCACTGCTTATGATAACCTTAGCTGGAAAAGTTTGAGGAGTCTCTGCATTGATAGAGGTTTAGGGGTAGGGAAGAATCCCTCTAGAGAATTGTTGATTAACATGCTCATTGAAAATGATAAGGCCTTAGCTGGCACATCTGTTGAGAAGTTAGGAGATGGTTCGCACTCTGACTCTGGGGCACCCCTAGGGAGAGTGTTAGATGGTATACTTCCCAACTTGCCCCTTAGCTGACCACCTAGCATAACTAGTACTAATGTGAGCTCTCATCACAGTCGGGATGTCATTCCGGCAGGTCAAGTTGTTAGAGTGCCAACTGTTAGGGACAATTCTCCCTCTGTTCAGTCACACCATTCTTCTGTGTCAAAGCATGCCCAACCCACCCACCCTGATGACAGAATGTTAGAAAGGGAACTCAATAGATTGAGAGTGGAAGAGACCAGGCTGAAGCTTAAACAGCAACAGCTGGCTCTAGACAGGGAATCTTTAGACTTAGAAAAAGAAAGACAGAGGTTGGGGTTTGGACCCCATGGTGGCAGCGGCAGTATTACAGATAGTAATCCTGTGAAAGAGCATGATTCTAGGAATCTGCATAAGATAGTTCTCCCTTACAAGGAGGGGGATGACATTAACAAGTGGTTTGCTGCACTTGAGAGGGCCTGTGTTGTACAGGGGGTCCCTCAAAGGCAGTGGGCTGCTATCCTATGGCTATCATTCAGTGGAAAGGGTAGGGATAGGCTCCTTACTGTGAAGGAAAGTGATGGCAATAATTTTACAGTTTTGAAGAATGCACTCTTGGATGGATTTGGCTTAACCACTGAACAATACAGGATTAAGTTCAGAGAAACCAGAAAAGAGTCCTCACAAGACTGGGTAGACTTTTTTGACTATTCAGTGAAGGCCTTGGAGGGGTGGTTACATGGCAGTAAAGTTTCTGACTATGAAAGCCTGTACAATCTAATCTTGAGAGAGCATATTCTGAATAACTGTGTGTCTGATTTGTTACACCAATATCTAGTGGACTCAGATCTGACCTCTCCCCAAGAATTGGGAAAGAAGGCAGACAAATGGGTCAGAACAAGAGTGAAAAGAAAAGTTCATACAGGGGGTGACAAGGATGGCGGGAAGAAGGATGGTAAGTCTTCAGACAAGGGTGGGGACAAATCTAAAAATGAGTCTTCATCAGGCCCAAAAAAACACTCTGGTGGGGGTGGTGGGCCCAAATCCTCTTCTAATCAAGTAAAAAAACCATGGTGCTATTTATGTAAAGTAAAAGGCCATTGGACAACTGATGCCAGTTGTCCAAAGAAAAGCACCAAGCCTCCCACTACCACAACCCCTACTGCTACACCGAGTGCCCCTAATAATAGCGGTGGTGGTGGGAGCAGACCTACTAATAGCCAATCCAAGGGAATAGCTGGGCTCACTTTTGGTAATTTAGTTGGGGTTGGTCTTGTTAGGGAGACCACAGAGGCTGTGCTAGTCTCTGAAGCTGCCATTGATTTGGCCACCTTGGTTGCTTGTCCCCTTAATATGGATAAGTACAAGCAACTTCCCCTAATAAATGGTGTTGAGGTTCAGGCCTACAGGGACACAGGTGCCAGTGTTACCATGGTAATAGAGAAACTGGTACACCCTGAACAACACCTACTTGGTCACCAGTACCAAGTGACTGATGCTCATAACAACACTCTTAGCCACCCCATGGCTGTTGTGAATCTCAACTGGGGGGGTTACTGGTCCAAAGAAAGTTGTGGTTGCCTCAGATTTACCTGTAGACTGTCTACTAGGGAACGATTTAGAGACATCAGCTTGGGCAGAAGTGGAGTTGGAGGCTCATGCAGCAATGCTGGGCATTCCTGAGCATATTTTTGCTTTAACCAGGGCTCAGGCCAAAAAGCAAAAAGGACAGGGTGACTTGGATCCTGGAACAATGGACCAAGTGCTCCCTAAAGCTAGGGTTAGTAAAGGTAAATCCCTACCTACTATCCCTCCCTCTACAGATGATTCAACTTCTGAGGAAGAAGAATTTCCCCCCTGTGCAGAACCTTCACCAGAGGAGCTGGAAGCAGACACTGCTGAGCTTTTGGGTGGAGGGGGGCCTGCCAGGGAGGAGCTGAGTGTGGCATAGCAAACCTGACCCACATTAGAGGGTCTAAGACAGCAAGCTGTCAAACAGCAAAATGGGGATGTCAGTGACTCGCATAGAGTTTACTGGGAGGACAACCTCTTGTATACAGAGGCAAGGGACCCAAAACCTGGAGCAGCCAGGAGATTGGTCATTCCCCTGCAATACAGAGAGTTCCTCCTAACTCTAGCCCACGACATTCCCTTGGCTGGACATCTAGGGCAAATTAAAACATGGGAAAGGCTTGTCCCCCTGTTTCATTGGCCTAGGATGTCAGAGGACACAAAAGATTTTTGTAAGTCCTGTGTCACCTGTCAAGCCAGTGGCAAGACTGGTGGCACCCCAAAGGCTCCCCTTATTCCACTGCCTGTGGCTGGGGTGCCCTTTGAAAGGGTAGGGGTTGACATAGTTGGCCCCCTTGACCCTCCTACTGCTTCAGGCAATAGGTTTATCTTGGTGGTAGTGGACCATGCCACACGAAATCCTGAAGCAATTCCTCTTAGGACCACTACAGCACCTGCAGTGGCAAAGGCCCTCCTGGGAATCTTTTCCAGGGTGGGTTTCCCAAAAGTGGTGGTATCAGACAGGGGTAGCAACTTTATGTCTGCATACTTAAAGGCCATGTGGAAGGAATGTGGTGTAACATACAAATTCACCACACCTTATCATCCACAAACAAATGGACTCGTTGAGAGGTTTAACAAAACTCTCAAAGGAATGATAATGGGACTCCCTGAAAAACTCAGGAGGAGATGGGATGTCCTGTTACCTTGCCTCCTTTTTGCTTACAGGGAGGTACCCCAGAAAGGAGTGGGCTTCAGCCCCTTTGAACTCCTATTTGGGCACCCTGTAAGAGGTCCTCTAACACTGGTAAAGGAGGGTTGGGAACAACCTTTAAAAGCTCCTAAGCAAGACATAGTGGACTATGTACTTGGCCTAAGATCCAGAATGGCTGAGTATATGAAAAAGGCCAGCAAAAACCTTCAGGTCAGCCAAGAGCTCCAAAAGCAATGGCATGACCAGAAGGCTGTTCTGATTCAGTACCAACCAGGACAGAAGGTGTGGGTATTGGAGCCTGTGGCCCCAAGAGCACTCCAAGACAAATGGAGTGGACCCCACATCATTGTTGAAAAGAAGGGAGAAGTCACCTACTTGGTTGACTTGGGCACTGCCAGGAGTCCCCTTAGGGTGCTCCATGTCAATCGCCTAAAACCCTACTATGACAGGGCTGATCTCACCCTGCTCATGGCAACAGATGAAGGACAGGAAGAAGAGAGTGACCCTCTCCCTGATCTCTTCTCTTCCACAGAACAAGATGCTCTAGTGGAAGGTGTAGTTTTGGCAGATTGTCTTACTTCTGAGCAGAAAGACCACTGCATAAATCTCCTGGGTCAGTTTTCAGAACTCTTTTCTACTGTGCCAGGCACCACTTCTTGGTGTGAGCACACTATAGACACTGGAGACAGCATGCCTGTCAAAAGTAAGATCTATAGGCAGCCTGACCATGTTAGAGACTGCATAAAACAAGAGGTTCAGAAAATGCTTGAACTGGGAGCGGTTGAGCACTCTGAAAGTCCATGGGCCTCTCCTTTGGTACTTGTACCAAAGCCTCACTCTAAAGATGGGAAAAGAGAAATTAGGTTTTGTGTAGATTACAGAGGTCTCAACCAGGTAACTAAAACCGATGCTCACCCTATACCCAGGGCAGATGAGCTCATAGATACACTGGCATCTGCCAAGTATCTAAGCACCTTTGATTTGACTGCAGGGTATTGGCAGATCAAGTTATCAAAGGATGCAAAAGCAAAAACTGCATTTTCGACTATTGGAGGGCACTACCAATTCACAGTAATGCCCTTTGGTTTGACAAATGCACCTGCCACTTTTCAGAGGTTGGTGAATACAGTCCTGCAAGGGTTGGAGGCTCTTAGTGCAGCATATCTAGATGATATAGCTGTCTTTAGCTCCACCTGGGGTGATCACCTGGTCCACCTATGGAAAGTTTTGGAGGCCCTGCAAAAGGCAGGCCTCACTATCAAGGCTTCAAAGTGCCAGATAGGGCAGGGGAAAGTGGTTTATCTGGGACACCTGGTAGGTGGAGACCAGATTGCACCACTTCAGGGGAAAATCCAAACTATTATAGATTGGGTTCCCCCTACAACTCAGACCCAGGTGAGAGCCTTCTTATGCCTCACTGGGTATTACAGGAGGTTCATAAAGAACTATGGCTCCATTGCAGCATCTCTTAATGACCTCACTTCTAAGAAAATGCCTAAAAAGGTATTGTGGACAGCTAGCTGTCAGAAAGCTTTTGAGGAGCTGAAACAGGCCATGTGCACTGCACCTGTCCTAAAAAGCCCATGTTACTCCAAGAAATTCATTGTTCAAACTGATGCATCTGAATTAGGGGTAGGAGCAGTCTTATCACAACTCCATTCTGAGGGCCAGGATCAACCTGTTGCTTTTATCAGCAGAAGGTTGACCCCTAGAGAAAAGCGTTGGTCTGCCATAGAGAGGGAGGCCTTTGCTGTGGTCTGGGCACTGAAGAAGTTGAGGCCATACCTGATTGGCACTCACTTCATTGTTCAGACAGACCACAAACCTCTACTTTGGCTAAAACAAATGAAAGGTGAAAACCCTAAATTGTTGAGGAGGTCCATATCTCTACAGGGAATGGACTATACAGTGGAACATAGACCTGGGAGTACCCAATGCAGATGGACTCTCCAGCTATTTCCACTTAGACAATGAAGACTCATCAGGTCATGGCTAGTCTTATTGTCCTTCGTTTGGGGGGGGGGGGGTTGTGTAGGAAAGTACCATCTTGCCTGGCATGTTACCCCATATTTTAGTTTAGTTAGTTTAGTTTTAGTTTTAAGGATTTCTAAAGCGCGTAGTTACCCTAAGGCATCTCAGCGCTAACCAGACATGACCGGTGCTAGCAGCAGGAGGAATTCAGAGAGTTATCTACAAACAATAATGGTTTTGAGTTTCTTTCTAAAAAGCTGCTCTGAGAGTTCAAAACGAAGTTCAGAGGGGAGATCGTTCCAGAGTCGAGCGGCCTTGGTGGAAAAGGAGTGGGACCCCCAGGCTCTCTTAGACCGCAGGATGGTCACATGTCGGGAGGAAGAGGACCTCAGACTTCGCGAGGGGGCATAGAGATATAGCCGCTTTCTAAAGATTGACTGATATTTCACTGTATATATGTTGTTTTAGTGTATGCATCACTGGGACCCTGCCAGCCAGGGCCCCAGTGCTCATAAGTGTGCCCTGTATGTGTTCCCTGTGTGATGACTAACTGTCTCACTGAGGCTCTGCTAACCAGAACCTCAGTGGTTATGCTCTCTCTGCTTTCCAAATTGTCACTAACAGGCTAGTGACCAATTTCACCAATTCACATTGGCATACTGGAACACCCTTATAATTCCCTAGTATATGGTACTGAGGTACCCAGGGTATTGGGGTTCCAGGAGATCCCTATGGGCTGCAGCATTTCTTTTGCCACCCATAGGGAGCTCTGACAATTCTTACACAGGCCTGCCACTGCAGCCTGAGTGAAATAATGCCCACATTATTTCACAGCCATTTTACACTGCACTTAAGTAACTTATAAGTCACCTATATGTCTAACCTTCACCTGGTGAAGGTTGGGTGCCAAGTTACTTAGTGTGTGGGCACCCTGGCACTAGCCAAGGTGCCCCCACATAGTTCAGGGCAAATTCCCCGGACTTTGTGAGTGCGGGGACACCATTACACGCATGCACTATACATAGGCCACTACCTATGTATAGCGTCACAATGGTAACTCCGAACATGGCCATGTAACATGTCTAAGATCATGAGACAATTCCATGATCCCCCGGGTCTCTAGCACAGACCCGGGTATTGCCAAACTACCTTTCCCGGGGTTTCACTGCAGCTGCTGCCAACCCCTCAGACAGGTTTCTGCCCTCCTGTGGTCCAGCCAGGCTTGGCCCAGGCAGGCAGAACAAAGGACTTCCTCAGAGAGAGGGTGTTACACCCTCTCCCTTTGGAAAAAGGTGTCAGGGCTGGGGAGGAGTAGCCTCCCCCAGCCTCTGGAAATGCTTTGATGGGCACAGATGGTGCCCATCTCTGCATAAGCCAGTCTACACCAGTTCAGGGATCCCCCAGCCCTGCTCTGGCGCGAAACTGGACAAAGGAAAGGGGAGTGACCACTCCCCTGACCTGCACCTCCCAGGGGAGGTGCCCAGAGCTCCTCCAGTGTGCTCCAGACCTCTGCCATCTTGGAAACAGAGGTGCTGCTGGCACACTGGACTGCTCTGAGTGGCCAGTGCCAGCAGGTGACGTCAGAGACTCCTCCTGATAGGCTCTTACCTGTGTTGCTAGCCTATCCTCCTTCCTAAGTAGCCAAACCTCCTTTTCTGGCTATTTAGGCTCTCTGCTTTGGGGAATTCTTTAGATAACGAATGCAAGAGCTCATCAGAGTTCCTCTGCATCTCTCTCTTCACCTTCTGCCAAGGAATCGACCGCTGACTGCTCAGGACTCCTGCAAAACCGCAACAAAGTAGCAAAGACGTCTACTGCAACCTTGTATCGCTGATCCTGCCGCCTTCTCAACTGTTTTCCTGGTGGTGCATGCTGTGGGGCTAGTCTGCCTCCTCTCTGCACTAGAAGCTCTGAAGAAATCTCCCGTGGGTCGACGGAATCTTCCCCCTGCATCCGCAGGCAACAAAAGACTGCATCAACGGTCCTCTGGGTCCCCTCTCAGCATGACGAGCGTGGTCCCTGGAACTCAGCAACTCTGTCCAAGTGACTCCCACAGTCCAGTGACTCTTCAGTCCAAGTTTGGTGGAGGTAAGTCCTTGCCTCCCCACGCTAGACTGCATTGCTGGGTACCGTGTGATTTGCAGCTGCTCCAGCTCCTGTGCACTCTTCCAGGATTTCCTTTGTGCACAACCAAGCCTGGGTCCCCGACACTCTAACCTGCAGTGCACAACCTCCTGAGTTGTCCTCCGGCATCGTGGGATCTCCTTTTGTGACTTCGGGTGAGCTCCGGTTCACTCTTCTTCGTAGTGCCTGTTCTGGCACATCTGCGGGTGCTGCTTGCTTCTGAGAGGGCTCCTTGTCTTGCTGGACGCCCCCTCTGTCTCCCCACGCAATTAGCGACATCCTAGTCCCTCCTGGGCCACAGCAGCATCCAAAAACCCTAACTGCGACCCTTGCAGCTAGCAAGGCTTGTTTGCGGTTTTTCTGCGTGGGAACACCTCTGCAAGCTTCTACACGACGTGGGACATCCATCGTCCAAAGGGGAAGTTTCTAGCCCTCTTCGTTCTTGCAGAATCCACAGCTTCTACCACCCGGTGGCAGCTTCTTTGCACCCTCAGTTGGCATTTCCTGGGCATCTGCCCAATCTCGATTTTGTCGCGACTCTTGGACTTGGTCCCCTTGTTCCACAGGTACTCTCGTCCGGAAATCCACTTTGGTTGCATTGCTGGTGTTGTTCTTTCTTGCAGAATTCCCCTATCACGACTTCAGTGCTCTCTGGGGAATATAAGTGCACTTTACCCCTACTTTTCAGGGTCTTGGGGTGGGCTATTTTTCTAACCCTCACTGTTTTCTTACAGTCCCAGCGACCCTCTACAAGCTCACATAGGTTTGGGGTCCATACGTTATTCGCATTCCACTTTTGGAGTATATGGTTTGTGTTGCCCCTATACCTATGTGCTCCTATTGCAATCTATTGTAACTTTACACTGCTTGCATTACTTCCTTTTGCTATTACTGCATATTTTTGGTATTGTGTACATATATCTTGTGTATATTTGGCATCCTCATACTGAGGGTACTCACTGAGATACTTTTGGCATATTGTCATAAAAATAAAGTACCTTTATTTTTAGTATATCTGTGTATTGTGTTTTCTTATGATATTGCGCATATGACACCAGTGGTATAGTAGGAGCTTTGCATGTCTCCTAGTTCAGCCTAAGCTGCTCTGCTAGCTACCTTTCTATCAGCCTAAGCTGCTAGACACCTCTTCTACACTAATAAGGGATAACTGGACCTGGTACAGAGTGTAAGTACCCCTTGGTACCCACTACAAGCCAGGCCAGCCTCCTACATAGAGGGCATTCCTTCACTTGCATGGGGTCGTGGTCTCATGCGATGAGGAAATGAATTTGCCTTTGTGCCCGCGCAGTGTTACAAACTTGGCGCACAGGCAAACACACCCTCAGGAGGGGCACTGTCAGTGCAGCACAAAAAGGTGCTGCATTGTCAGTGCACCCCATGAGGGCAGGCCTTTTGAGGGATGAATGGGGGTCCCATGGACCACTAAGACATCCCCTTACAGGTGGGTGCAGTCACTCATTGCTCCATCCTGCAAGGAGATCTCTATTCCCTCTAGAAAGTGCAGGCGAGTTGCCGCCAGCACAGTGAAACGTGGAGCGGCTTTGAAGCAGCTGCTCCATATTTCACTTGAATGCGCTGCCACCAGGGCAGCACAAGTTTACAGCTGCACTGTGGGCAACGCATCCAACATAGCAGGGTAAACTTTGTCTGTTTGCGCCAGGTGCACCTGTTTGACAGGGAGCCATGGCACAAACAGGTATAGTGCACCCTTATCTTAATACAGGCCATGTTCTTCATGGACTAATTCCGGTATAAGTGGAAGAATTATTCCACAACTATTTTACATAGCATTTTATAATCCGAATTAAGGTTTGAATGAGGTCAGAATGAAGTTGGGAGTAGAGGGTCTCAGTTCGGTATCGCTATGGGGACCACAATGTCTTCTCTGATATTTTGAGTGGCAAGTACCCATATGATTTAGCTGTTTCATATAAAAGTATGAAGCAGGGGTTTAAGAGGCTTCATATGCTTCGTAAAATTTGATAGGCAAGCCATAAGAGCCTGGAGACTTCGAATTGTATGATGAATTTCTTGATCTGTATTTGAGGCGTCCTGAACCTCCCTATGAGCAGGAAACATGCACAGGGAAGAGACTTTCTGTGACAACCCATGCCAGCCCTTTCCTTGTCACTTAAGTGTTAGAGTGTGGTGTGTATTATAGTATTTGCCTGTAGGGACTGTATGCATTGAGTTAAGAGGCTAGATGTAAATGTGTCTGTCCAGCATGGCCAAGGAGTTTGCCTGCAGAAGGTCACAATGGTGGATTGTGTTTCATTGTGGCTCACATCACAGTATATGTTGCTTGTGCTTAGGTTACCTGATGTCAGTAGGCTTGCTCAGTCAATGTAGGCAATAAGCAGGGTTGTGGGTTGGTCTGCAGATGACTCCAAAAGGGTGTATTTATGCCCCTGTGCCTATGACCATGTAAAAGTTTGACTTGTGGTCTGTTGATGAATACAAAATGGTTTTGGTTGGTGTTTGTAAAATGTGTGTGTCACAGACATTTGTTCAGAAAAATGGATTTGTGATGTCTTCATTAGTCTTTTGCACCCATAAAGTTCAATGTCTATCAGCAGCAAGGAATTTGGATAACCATCGCACAGATGGTGCAGACCCTGGGGGTCCATCGTCGGCAGAGAGCCCACTGTTGCAAGAGGTGGGAGGAACTGAGACGCTGGGCCGAGAAGAGGTCCAGCTGGGATTGTCCACCCAACATGGGCAGGGCACACACCAGAGCCTGACTCCCCTGATGGCTCATATCCTGATGTGGCCTATTGAGAGCTTGATGGGCGTTTGAGGGAAGCACAGCAGGTATGAGGGGGTGAGTCCTGGCCATATCCCCAGCTGTTACCTTGCCAGGATGATAAGTGTGAGTCTGCCACCTCCCTCTGGAGTTTCGCAGTGGGCAATGTGTGACACACACGCTGAGTTATTGCTTGTGTTGTAACCTGGAACACAACAGATTAAAGTCTACAACCAATATACTCTCCTAGGCACACACATAGCTGAGTACAGTGATAAATCAGTTCATGTTGTTTGGTGTTGTGGTTGTCATTTGTTCCCAACGGTCCACGTGTCTTCAGTGTGTTAGCCACAACATCGAACTACAGGAGTTACTAGATCCTGTACCTAGCCATGTGTCAGCTCACATGAGTATGTTGGCATCTATCCCCTATAGGCCACTGTCTTCAGTGGTCAAGGATACTGCTGCCCCAATAATGTATTAAATATGATGTTTGCCATCATACACGTAACATATCATACAATGTCCTTTGGGTGCAGTTAGGGAGCAGTACTTTACCTTGGTAAGTATGGAATGTCCAGTGACCTGTTAGCAGGTCTCCCTTTCACTTTTGTCATATCATGTACACTGTTTCCTCCATGGCCTACCTGTCTTCATGGGATGATGTCTGATTCCATCACATATGTGGACATGCCAATAGGTGTTTGGATTCAGACATATCTGATGAGTACATAGTTTATGTGGTGCCCTAGACAAAAGTGTGTCACCAATGACTGGTGACTCACACATACCGTAACTCGTCACTCATTGACATTTTTAATGTACAATTCCAGAAGCAAAGAGAACATGCAAGATGGGACTACATTAATTACTCACATTGTGCATTTCCACGCCATCGCAGTGGAATCATTTTTGAAAGTACTTTGAACATGCCATTTGGTGAAGGTTCGTTACCTGACTGTTGACATCTACCAGGGAGTGAGTTGAAAGAATGCTGGAATCATATGTGAGTGTTTACACTCATTCTTCCATGGGAATCTATGTTTGCATGACAAAAAGGGACAGCAATGTACCTTCCCATTGGGCAAAACACTCAGACCTTCTAAAGGTACTGGATATCCCTGAGCCTCTACAGCATTCAATTGACTATTGGCTTTTACTCATGCAATGTTAGAAGGGTGTTCTCATCAGTACCAGTCAGGACAGGTGATTTCCCTGGGGCTAGCAGATTCTTTGTGCTATGGATGTTTGTAGACAAGTCTATCATACTGGTCTATAGTGTACTTTTCTATACAAGATGTGCTAGTTTTCATAGCAACTTTAATACAACTTACATGAGACTATTTAGACAATGCTCATGTTTAGTAGTTTCCATTGTGGAGTTTGGGCAATGGGACATGAATGTTTACATGTTGCATTCTTCCAGCTACCGTACTTCTTGCTGCAACATGGCTGAGTTATTTGTCCATTATCTCATCATAATGTGGTTTTGGGGATATGAAGTTTTGCTGGATGCATGCACTTGTTTGGTATGTGTGAAAATGAACTTGGCATTGCCATAATATTTGATGACAACAGGTTACTGAGGGATGAAGCAAAAGCCAAGCAATTTAAGGTGACACAGTCTCCTACTTGATCCATGGATATTGTGATTGGAGAACTCCCCTCATGCAATTTGAGATGTCTGTGATTCGGATTTTCCTTGGGAAACTGTTTATAGTTCATTTAGCATGCATGCATTGGTGTTGAAAATGTTGACACCACTTTGGTGGAGCTTGTGGCTGGGAGCTACTGTACATTATGGTACTGTTTGTTGATCACAGCTGTTATTCAAGTGTGATCAGGCACATGGACTGACCCTATTTGCCTTTGTAATTTCAGCATCATCACAGCCAAGCAGAGGAGACAGGACAGAGACCAGTGGGGAAGCAGCTGGCCAAGGTACCTCATGTCAAGATACATCTGACACGGAGGGACCCAGTGGCCCAGAGGGTGAGGCTAATGCCACGGAGGAGACAGAATCAACCTCTCCACCTTTGTATTCGCCCTCCTGTGGCCAGTCCTTAGTGGTGGTGGGACAGATGGGACCTGCATCTGTACCATCCTTGTCCACCACCCCCAGGTCCCACTGCACCCTCCATGTTGCTCCCCACTCAGTTGGTTGTGCCCGCTCACCCAAGATGGTGGGTCTCTCCTTTGAGCCAGGCACCTCCCCCCCTGCCCAAGTTACTCCTGCTGCCCTCAGTGAGGAGGCTACTGACCTCCTGAGAAGTATCTCTGTGGGCCAGACTACCAAGTTGAATGCCATCCAGGTGCATGGCAACCAGTTTCAACAGGTAGTTGCGTACCTGGAAGGCATTCTTTGTGCCATGTCTAGCCTACATAGATCTCTTCAGGTTCTGGCTGCCACACGGACAACAGCCTTCCACCCCTCACCTTCCTATCCCCCACCACATACCTCTTCCTTATCCAATTTACCTGTTCCCATACCTCTCCCACGTACACAGACATCTGCATGCACCCACCTCAACAGCCACTACAAGCACCTACAAACACAAACACCACAGAACACACCAGCATGCAAGCAGTCAACAGCCATACACACACAGCCAACATTCCCCCAAACAGCTCCCCTAATGACGAAGACCCAACCAGCACACAACCCATATCCCCAGACACCAACAGACATCCACCACATACACCATTCCCATCCCCTCTACCTCACTGCCCCCAAGAAATGCAAACACACACAATCAGACACCCAACCGACACCCCCAAACCCAAACATACACCAGACATCCACACACCAGCACCAACAACACACACATCAGACACAACCACTCCCTCAACCTCCAAATCCCTACCCCCTTTCCATGTCCCTACCCATTTTCCCAAAGAAAGTTCCCTGTTTTCCCTTGCCCTTACCCCTGTCAAAACCACTCCCTCCTAAGACCAAGAAGACCCAACCCAAATCCCAATACATCACTACCACCTCTAAGTACTCACCTGTGGCACCTGCCTCCACCCCTCCTGAATCCAGCCATGCCCCTCGCATACTCAAGAAGAAGCCCACCCCTCCTAAAGTGAAGACCACCTCTCCCCATTCCAAATCCCCCACTCCGAAACCTGACCCCACCTTATCCAAGGGTGATAATTGAGGTGTCTGGCATGGCCACTTAATGCCCCTTCCTGTGGAGGTTCGTGTAGCAGTGTTCAGCTAGTCAAGGTGTGGTGCACAGCAGTGTGCAATCCATTTATGGACATTTGGACTGGCCATTGGCCTTTACTCCTCTCTGGAGTTATGCTTAATAAAGCAAAGTTCCTTGGATTGTTACACATTTGTCCTGCCATTTTCTTTTTCTACCTTTTTGCTGTTCCAGAGTAATTAGTAATGTATGCCTACAATTGTGTTTGTTTCACCCTGATTGCTGATCCATTTGCTGTGTTTGTCAACATCTGACTTTGTGAGCAGTGCTGGAGTCACCCAGGTCAAGGGAACATGTTCAATGCATGGATGTGTGAGAGGTAATCCAATTGGGGTGTCATTGCATTGTGTGGTGTTTGCTTATGTTTCATGCAGTATCAATAAAAAAAAAAGTTTATTTTAGTTCAAAACAGGACCTTGCTTGTGAGAAATGAAATGGTGTCACAGAGATTATTTCCAGTATTATAGTGGACTGCTGCTGTGTTAAAATATTAAAAAACATGCTACTGTTTCTGAATGTTAAATGTAAACACATTTACAATTCGGATGGGTGTGCCTGTGCATTGTGGGTGACCTGGCGAAAGAGGGCATGAAGGAACTGAATTTAGATCATAAATTCAAAGTTGTTCCGAAAAGGGGCCCCTAAAATATGGTTGGCCCAGGGCCCCCTGTTAATAAATACTTCTGGTTAGGAGGTATATTTACCGTGACTAGGAACGATTATGAAAGAAACCTTATGCCCCATTTCCATCATGCTGTGTTGGCATATCCTCTTTGTTTTCCGATATATTGGGCTCCCCCAAATGACAGAATGTTCAGGCTGTTATTGTGGCAGCTCTCCGATCAAAACCATTACACTATGCAATGCCTCCCCTCCGTTGATAGACAATTAAAGTTTCGCTCTTATATGACTGTTTTATTTACCCATCAGTTTCTATTAACATTAAAGGTTTATTGACCATTCTTCTGTTTTGTCATGTACTGCATTAAAGTACTGGAATCCAGGCATAAGCAGTGGTGGAGGCCGTAACATGGAAAGTACACAGATAAAGCATTGTGGAAAGTTACGAAAAAAGTTCAGTTTTCATCATTGATTTTGTTGATGCATATGCTGCTCACTGCATCTGGGATTTCTCTCGGGGCACTCTTTGTAGAAAAATATCAGTTAAGGGGCATATGAAGGTAGTCATGTTGTGGAATCTTAAGATATTGTATACATCAATTGATCTGCTTTAGAGAGTTTTAGAATAATTTTACCAATTTGATTTAGGAGCATTTTAGTATTTTCTCAGTTTACTATGTCATTTTTGTAACGATTTATCAGTCAATGTTGTGTGATGGAATTTCCTTTTTCATGCCTGGGAAATTAAAGAAACCAGATCTTTGCACAAGCTGCGTCTTCTCTTTATTTAATTTGTTCACAAAAAAGTCTGTCAATCAATCAATCAATAATTTCTTAAGTGTGCTACTCACCCAGTAGGGTCTCAAGGTGGTGGGGGTTGTTACTGCTCAAAGAGCCATGTTTTGAGGCACTTTCTGAAGGCTAGGAGGTCCTGGGTCAAGCGTAGGTTGGAGGGGAGGGAGTTCCAGGTTTTGGCGGTGAGGTGGGAGAAGGATCTGCCACTGGAGGAGGTGCGATGGACTGTTGCGAGGGCGAGATCGGCAGAGCAGAGCTGGCGGACCGGGATGTGGAAGTTAAGTCATTCGTTGAGGTAGGCCGGTCCAGTGTCGTGGAGGGCTTTGTGAGCGTGGATTAGGATTTTGAAAACAATCCTTTTTTTGATGGGCAGCCAGTGTAGGGATCTGAGGTGAGCAGAGATATGCTTGTGGCGAGGTAGGTTGCGGATGAGACGTGTGGTGGCGTTCTGGATGCGCTGCAATTTTCTCTGAAGCTTGGCTGTGGTCCCTGCGTAGAGGGCGTTACCGTAGTCCAGTCTGCTGCTGACGAAAGCGTGGGTGACCGTTCTTCTGGTTTCTATCGGAATCCACTTGAAGGTCTTGCGTAGCATGCAGAGGGTGTTGAAGTAAGAGGATGATATGGCGTTGACTTGCTGAGTCATGGAGAGAGACGAGTCTAGTATGAAGCCGAGATTGCGTGCGTGGGTGGTGGGTGTTGGGGGTGGTCCTAGGGTGGCAGGCCAAAAATGTCTGAGGCTTTTCTACTTACATTTAATCAGATTTAACATGTGGATTCTCTATGGAGGCAAGCAAATGCTGTTTCAGAAAAAAATATTTCAAGTCACAATAGATTATGCCATCCCTTCACACTCCATGATGAGAAGCACATGTCAACGGCAGAATCTCAATGAAAACCATCACTGGAGTTCTGTAAGGCATGCAAGTGACATGCTTTATGTTACTATTCCTGACCCATCCAGGGCTAGCAATACTTGAAGCAAACAAATCTTTAATACATGGAAGGAGAAGTGCCCAGAACCTGCTTCAGAAGCAATAATTAGCAAGCAAATTGACATTTGAAAGAAGCTTTAGAGCTCAAAGAACAAGGAGCCAGCACGACTTCAATGTGTGCAATGCGAGCCTGGGGTTGAAACAACGATCTTGCCCAACCAGAAAAAAGGGTCTACAGTTAAATACTTAGGACAATAAGCAGCCAAGCAGGCACATATCACTGATCTGCTAACTGTATAATTAATTGATGGCACAGAACCCCAACATATAAGTTAGGGCCTATCAGCAAACGCTTGACAAAATCAGCTCGGAATAAGTCACAAAGAACGCAGTGAGCAGAAGTAACACTCTGTACTTTTTATGTATCTTCATGTAACCAATAACTATAGCTAGTAGACGTTGAGCAAGGCAGAACCCTGACGAGCCTACTGCCTGGCTGGAGGCAGTTGGACCAGTAGGGCCCAAGAAATTTAAGGTATGCTCATCCGAGGTGTTAGCAGGGATCCTCGCATTCTCAACAGTAGATATCCTTCAAAGATGACCTTTCTTAGAAAAAAAATGTTCAGCCCCAAAACTGTTTGCTGTTCTGGCGAAGATCTACATACTAGATTATACCTCAGGAACAAGCAAGTCAGTGGTCATGATAGTGAGAACCGCACAACTGGCATCAGCAAGATCGGTTTCGTTTATATTTTCAAGCAATAGGAAACATGGTCTACGGGTATGGTACAAATCAGCATAATTATCAAAATTCTGCTTAACACAGTAACACCTTTCTCACTTTGTTTTCTTATTTCTTCCTGATAATCGTGAACACCAGGAATATTTTTTTCTTTGAATATTTTTTTCTTTTTACACACCCATGGTTTCAAGCTCTTTAAAAGAACATTCTACAAAATGTTTGCTAAAAAAGGACAAAAGAGAACTCCAAGAAAAGCGGACTAATACAGTATATTGCATGTGGATGAACCTGTAATGTGTCATTCAGAAACAGAAGTAAACAGAAACAGGAGTTGTCAGAAATTGTACTATTTCAACCAGTGAATCATTGCAATGAATGATAATTCAATTGGAAAGCTCAATGAGTTAAGTGAAAGATGTCTTGTAATCTGAAAGTCAGAAGTCTAGTCAACCACAAAGCTATATCAGACTTTCACTCTTCTGAGGTTACTAAATCAAGTGTTCTCAAGTTTGGTAATAGTAAAAACAGCTAAACAAGACCTATGTAATAACAAGTAATTATCATTAGTATTATTACACCGTAAAATTAACTTTTGTTTGTAACTAATGTAGCACCAGTCAAATCCTTTGGGATAAGGGTGAGTGATCATGTGGACTTGAAGCGAGTTGCCTTAAGAAAAGTGATCCTTGTATCCATTAAGTCTAATAAGAGAATGGGCAAAAATACATTGTCCTTTACTTCAAAGACCAGCAAAGAGGTTCAATCGTTTAAAAAAGAGTTATATCAAAATTAATCTGGAACACTATGACTATTTTTGCTAATATACAAATTCCAAGGCTAGTCCTGCAAGAAGTTGAAACACCAATATGGGTGGTGAAAGCAAATAAACCACTACAATTGGGGTATTACCCCACTGAATGTATTCAACATGTGTTGATATACTCTCTACTTTTCTGTGGTAACATGTCTAACAGGGTCAGTAGATAGTCCCAATCTATTCATACTTCTCTAATTGCTATACTTTCTAAGTTGTGGAAAAACTCTAAAGACTGAGTAGCAATAGTGGTCCAACAACTGTGCAAAGTGGATCCTTTGGTTTTATAAAATATTAACATTGCATTTGGGTAGAGTGTTTAGACATTTCTCCCACATAAACATTATGAATGGCAGATTTTTAATAACAATATCAGAGAGGCTGTGGGTTTGGCAATAATATATATGAAAAGTTCAGAGGAGTGTTCTGCTACAGATTCAATTTCAATGCTAAAAAAAGTATTAAAGCGGGATAGTGGTGCATATTTAGAAAATGTGTTTGAAAAGTTTGGATATGGAGCAAAGTGAAGATCTGGTTCAACTTCTGGAAAATAAATCAGAATAACCGATCTTGCAAAGAAGGACAGAGCAAGGTTAGAAAGTGAGTCCATTATATTTACCTAGCAGTTGAACCACTGGCTTTGGCTATTTGATAATACCCCACAACACACAGTTTTTTGGGCATAGTAGGCATGTGCTTAAAATTATTACTCTTGTAGATGAAAGTTACCCTATTGTTTTGTACTGACTTTACAACCTGCCCATTTCTTAGTTTGCTGGAATATTATGGGAAAGTCTTACAATACAAGGTAAAATGGGGAAGTTTGAAGTCTTCTCTTAGTACTGGTTCAGACAGCATTTTAGACATTGGAATAATAGATGGGTTGGAGAAAGAATAAAATGTTTGGGCGTTTAGATGGTTAGAGACTGTTATCAAATGTTCTTACATTGTTTTAGGGAGGGTGGGAAATGCTTTAAAAGTTGAAGCTGTTTACATCTGACATTACGAGATGCAACAGGAACCGATACAATGCTAGTATTGATATGATACTAGCACTACTCATTTTCCTTTACATCTGTAGTACTGTTCCTTTCCCAGATTTCACTAAATATATAAAAATTATCTACAGTGTGCAGGAATCTTTCTGTGAGAAAAGAATGAAAGAGCCAAGTCGAGCTGGAGACTTCTTTTCAGAAACATAAATAAAGAGTGGAGCCTGCCATTATTGGCTAAAATACTGTGACCCTAATGGCCTACACTGGTTAAAACTGGTAAGAAATGGAGCTATGTTTTTAATGTATTAGAGCATGAAAGGAGGGAAAATGAATTCCACGTACCCTAATGAGCTAGAAGTGTATGTTGGGTTGGAGGAATTAAATTTCTACTATACAACGAAGTCACACTTTTGGGCAAATACACAAATTGAAATCAACAATAAAAACTGTGGCTTCCTGGTTTGCACCTGGGATTTTTATGAGTAAATATGTACAGGAATTCCCTTCTCTATGTTCGTTTAATTTTTAAAATTAAAATATACAATCACATTTTATAAATTGTAACATCCTTTTTGTACACTGTTTCTAACTCTTGGGTCAAATATACCTCAAGCTTCTGCTTTATATATTTTGCTCCATTCTTCTCCTCACTCTCTGCATCTGTACTAAGTCATTTGGTATGAACTCCTCATTTAATTGATAACAATGTTCTAAACTAAAAATACCTGAAGTCAGAATATACACACTAATATTAATGCCAGCATGTGGTAGAAATATGAGGTGAGTATTTGAGAGTGAGATGCATTTGAACATACATTTCTGGATGTAGAATGCTCTTTCAATACTACTGGTATACTCTGGAGAGGCATAAACTATTCTTCTTTCACATTGATGTTTGCCGCGCTTATGAGGCTAACATTGGTTCTTTGGATCATATGTTTTGTGTACTGGTGATAACCTGTCTGGTTGTTCATGTTGCATTCATTGTGGCTGTCTAGTTTTTCAGTCTAACCATGAATGTGACTTTTTGTATATCATTATTTGCATGAAGTTATAACAGGGTCTTGCACTCATCAGCAGTGTAGGAAACTTATTTAAGTCCATCTTTCCTTTTCATTTATAAAATGTTGATACAGTTGTGTAACTTACATGGCATTTTATGATTTAATAACCATGTATTTTATGGGTTTCTGGAACTCTGTGTGAGGCATGAATGCAAAGATTAATCTCAGGTTACTAATTTCCTTCTATTAGCAGCAATACACAACAACACATGATAAACCCAATTTCCCAGGATCTCTGAGAAATATTCTACATATCACAACATTAAACCACTGTTAGAAATGGGGTATTTGGTTGGCAGTCAGGTTACCCCCGTCCAAGCAAGGAACCTCACTCTAGTCAGGGTAAAGGAGAATCACCCTCAGTTAACCATCACTCACCCCCTTGGAGCTTGGTACGAGCAGGCAGGCTTAACTTTAGAAGCAATGTGTAAAGTATTTGTACCAACACACACAGTAATACAGTGAAAACACCACAAAATGGACACCACACCAGTTTAGAAAAATAGGTAATATTTATCTAAATCAAACAAGACCAACACAACAAAAATCCAACCTACACCAGTCAAGATATGAATTTTCAAAAGAATAAGAGTCTTAATCCTTAAAAATCAGTGAGAATGTTGTTCTTACACAAAGTACCTAGTTAGCGTCAAAAATAAAGCTGCATGGGCGAGTGTGCATCAGAAAAGGGTAGTGATGCGTCGATTCCTTACTTGCAAGTGAGGCAGTGTGTTGTTTCCTTCTCAGGTCCAGTTGGGGATGCATCATCACTCAAGAGAGTGATGCGTCAATTTCTGGACGGGGCACCTCCGATCAGTGCAGAGTAGTTATCAGCCTCTGTAAGCAGGTGTTGCACATCGTTTCACCAGCTGCGATGCATCGATCTCCCAGCCGCGATGCAGGAGGAGCGTCGATTTCAGGAGCGAAGCTGGCAGCGTATCGTTTGTCAGCCTTGTTGTGGAAGGTGCTTCAAAAATTTCCTGCACAGCGTTTTGTGGGTGGATTTTCATTTCTTGTCTGCCAACTTCACCTTTCAAGGACCCAGTAACTGGATAGGGTACCACTTGGCAGGGCAGGAGTCTCAGTAGAGAGTCCTGTTGCTGGCAGGGGAAGTCTTTGATGGCCATGAGACTTCAACAACAGGAGGCAAGCTCAGTTCAAGTCCTTGGAGATTCTTCTCAAGTAGGAATGCACAACAAAGTCCAGTCTTTGGCCCCTTTCACAGGCAGAAGCAACAACTGCAGGATAACCCAACAAAGCACAGTCACAGGCAGGGGAAGCACTTCTCCTCAGCTCTTCTCCTTGGCAGAGGTTCCTCTTGATTCCAGAAGTGATCTAATTTTCAGGGGTTTTGGGTCCACTACTTATACACCTTTCTGCCTTTGAAGTAGGCCTACTTCAAAGGAAAGTCTCTGCTGTTTACAAGATCCTGCCTTGCCCAGGCAAAGCCCCAGACACACACCAGGGGGTTGGAGACTTCATTGTGTGAGGGCAGGCACAGCCCTTTCAGGAACACTCCTCCCTCCCCTCCTAGCACAGATGGATCATCAGGATATGCAGACTACTCCCTTTGTGTCACTGTCTAGAGAAGAGGTGCAAACAGCCCAATGGCCAAACTGATCCAGAGAGGGAATCCACAAATAGGCAGAGTCACAGAATAGTTTAAACAAGAAAATGCCTACTTTCTAGAAGTGGCATTTTCAAACACACAGTCTAAAAACAACCTTTACCAAAAAATGATTTTTAAATCGCGAGTTCAGAGACCCTGAATTCCATTTTTCTATCTGCTCCCAAAGGGAATCTGCACTTTAATAATAGTTAAAGGCAGCCCCCATGTTAACCTATCAGAGAGATAGGCCTTGCACAGTGAAAACCGAATTGGGCAGTATTACACTGTTAGACATATAAAACACACTAGTATATGTCCTATCTTAAACATACATTGCACCCTGCCCAGGGGGCTACCCAGGGCGTACCTTATGGGTGTCTTACATGTATGAAAAGGGAAGGTTTAGGCATGTTGTTAGAATCTAAGCAAATTTCCAATAAAAATAGTTTGGCCATTCTGACAGATTGTGTCAATTTCTGAGAAATTGGCTAACAGTGCCAAATGTTAAATGAGGTTATGGTCCAATTCAAATTCAATTCTACAAAGAAGTCTTATGGCAAGCGGCAGTAGGATCATACAGAGATGTGTGTTGTTTTAGAATCGTAAAATGCATGGTGCCCCCTTTTTCAGAAACTCTTCAACATTACAATATCTACTGAGGAATAAAGAGATCATAGGTGACCCTGAGGTTCAAAGATCCGTGGACCCAGAAAAAAAAATATTTAACATTCTGAGCTCCTGTTTGACAGCACTTGAACTCCACCATCATAGATTTGATCCAATAAGCTGTTTGCAACAGTGCTGGACAAGGTTTGTCATCAGGATGAGCTAATCCATGCTTACTCCTCCTCTCTCCATCATTAGTAAGTTGTATGGCACACATAGTAAACGGTAGCAGGCTATGTGCTGTGTGTATTACACACTTACTCTTACCAACATAACCATTGCCAAAAGTGTGTCAGCCACATCAAACGGCTGAGTGGTACACATTATACACATTTGCAGGTTGATAGCTTCTACCACCCACTTTGCATTGCTGTGTTATGTAAACAATACCGATTCAACAAACAAACAAGCAGATAATCACTGGTTAGAGCTCCTAATCCCTATTCCTTGCCATTCCCCCATTCCATCTCAAAGGACTGACTTATGCATGAGTTATGCATTGGGAGGTTATACACACCAGAGACCCTTACACTACGGAGACCGAGAGGAATACTAATCTGGGCCACTTTCCACATTCATGTGTGATGGAGAAAAAAGACCACAACTGCCTTTTGAGGAATTTAATTTAAAAAAAACATAAAAAAGAGATATTCTCATAGTTGGACTCTCGCTTCGAGGCGAGACTGCTGGTTTAGTGATGACAGCACTTTTGTTTGTAGGTGACTAAGGCAATCCTACAAGTCCCAACTGTCGCCCCAGCCCTCCCAGCTCACAAGCAGTACCTCACCAAAAACCCAAACAGAAAAAGGTGATTTCTGGCAGCCTTTGCACATGGATTCAAGAGTGCGACACCTCAGGGGAGTTGTGGTTAAACGAAGATTACCCTTTTCTCACATGCGCAATAAGTCTCAATCACACACTGGCAATAATGGAGATGCAGTAAAGTTTTCAATAGGTTTTATTAACAAGACTGCAATCTACTGTAAAATGCATGAGCTGCAATGAGTAGGATAAAGCACAGTGAAAGAAGTATAATTGTGAAAATAAGAGTCGTGAATACAAAGACTCCCACCATCTTGCAATACCGTAAGATGTAAAATATCCCTAAACCCTAGCATGGAGAACCTAATCTCTAAACTAAAGAGAGCTAGGTGTGATAAACCTAATATACCAGTACCAGGTCTATGAGAAGCATCCCCTAACCCTCGCTACCTTGGAACAAGGCCTCTAGGTCAGACTCTGTGGGGACACGAAGGCTGGGTCTGCATCAAGACGATGTGCAGCATAGATGGCATCAATAGCATCTGGTAGGAATCCCTCCGATAACCTTGTCTGCGTGAGATGTATTTATACCAATCTTGTCGGACCCCTAACGCAGGTATGTTTCAAAACAATAGAAACGAAAGGATGCTTGGAGTAGCAATTATATAAACAATTCCATTCAAAAGTATATTATGTTCATGTCACATATAAGTGGGAAACAGACATGTTGTGAATACCTAAGTATATCACTTGTCTAATAATGACGCCTTCACAGAGTGCCACTGACAACGTGAAATCAAAACATCTTCCTAACTATAAACATAGCAGCCATCTTGGAAGAAATAATTAAATAAATCTTCTAAAACAGAGCAGGCTAAGTAGGTTAAAAGTCACTAGGTGATGGGGGCACAGACAGGTCTGCAAGCCAGAAGGCTAAGCAAACTCCTGATTCCCAATAAAACTAAATATGATCCACTACAGCCTTCTCATTGCCGGAACAACTATGACACCATAATGGTGATGTCAGAGAAGGTGCATGAACCCAAGCTAAAATGCTCTGAACTAAAACAAGCTAAAATCTTATTAAAGTATTATTAAAATCGAATTAAAAATAGCTAAAACATACAAAGAGATACAATATCGACCATGACAAGCACAGCAGGCCAAAGTTAATTTGATCAAAAGGCAATTTTGGCATAACTTTGAAATTTTAGATTAAAATCAATGGTCAGATTTATCTAACAATAGTCATGTTCTTGGAGAATGTCTCCAAAGTCATCATAAGGAAGGGCATCCAGGAATTAATTCAAATCGTCAGATGTTAGATCGATGATAGAATTGGCAGACGGATCCACGGAGCAGAAGTGCACAGCAGCCTAAAGCGCAGAATCACCCAGGAGGGCAGCACCACTCAAAGTGCCTGAAGGAGCCAGATAGTTCACCAAGGGTGGCTCGTAAGTAGCCTAGTAAATCAGCCTGTCTCATGGAGCACAGCCTGTCTCGGGAACATCAGCAGTTCCTGGTCCACAGGAGGCACCAGCGGAACAGCACGGCACACCGAAGGTAGATGCTCAAAGAGGCATCAGGTGCAGTGAAAGACTGGTTGCACACCATAAGACTAGTAGAAATGACAGTGACTAATTGTGCTCCAATTCTTCCCGCAACGGAGCACCAAAGAACTGCACCATGCGATCTCAGTACAGCTGGGCTCCATCACTCCCCTCAGCTGGGAAGGAACAACCACTGCATATCAGGAACAGCAGCAGCAGTATCCCGCCAATCAATGCCAAAGTCACAGGAAAGCCGCAAAGACACTTGAAAAGAGTTAATGGATGGCCGATGGAATGAGTCCGAAGACAGTCTGGAAGAAGGAAGCAAATCCAGACCCAAGAGCCTTAAAGAAGTGCACAATCCCCGTAGTGCCTGAAGCGTTGAATAGTCTGGATACCAGCTCTCCAAAGTCCCTGGGGAAGCTGGTATTGAATGGGCATTGTATCTCAGCCGATGATTTTGCTATCTGGAGAGCATACGTCTTACTAGCTGATGTCAACGGAACTTGTCTCTGGAACAGTAGCGCCTTTAGGTCTGCTCAGGTTGTCATAATTTACATTAGTAGTATCAATGTGAGGCCACATTTCTGCTACTGTCAACTCTTGTGTGGGGGGGGGAACAGAACATGTCCACAACAAGTTACAATCTTGGAGACTGAAATTGCGTAGGCAATTCCTGGTCTCATACCGCAACAGCTCTGTTCGTTCAGGACCACATAACTTCCATTTGAAAGTATATGAAATGCTGGACGCATCAAAGTGACATGAGTGCTCTTCAGAAAACAGGCCAAATTCGTGCCCCCGAATTGCAAAGGCCATGAATGGACACCTTTTTGCAAATCATTGAATGACTAACAGTAGTCTTGCATTCGCTTCCGCTGAGAAAGACCTCTGTTTCACCGTTCAGACATTTGAACTCGAAAGGCAACTCCCACTTTTCTTTAATATAGCTATCTTCTAACTGCACGTTTCATGAAACGAAAGGGGGAAATTGGCATATTTCTAACGCCATGGATGAGCCATACTGTTGTAGGACTTTCTGCAACCATGAAAGGCATCTTTTCTAACTTTTCTATATTAAGCATGGTGTAAGTTGCTTCCTTTTTAGACATTACCTGTTGTTCCATGGAGAAATTAAAAGCAGCAAACAAGTCACTAGTGTTATTTTATTTTCATGGAACGTGACCGTTTTTCAGAATTTGTAGTGTCCAACCTAACTGCATGATGGAACGCAGTTGACTTTGTCTATGGTGTAAAAGGGACATGTAATTCTGGCTGATGTCAATCACAGATGACACTATGTTATTAAGGGAGTATATTTTGTTGGACAGAATATTCATGCCATTATCGACAACAGCTAAAGCATGTTCCAAATTTTCCTTATCTATCTGCCTTAAACGTGCAGCCGCTTCTATTTGCAAAAGCTTCCAGATGTCATTGTATATGGCATAAAGGAATCGTTTAGAGCCTGGCTTTCATGGACCTAGCAAGAAATCTTGTAAGTCTATTTCCTCAGATAGCATATTAAGATGTTCTTTAACTGCTGCTAAGGTGTTAGTCTGCATCCATTGTTGGCACAAGTTACCCACACTGTGGTGGTCATTCTGACCCTGGCGGTCTTTGACCGCCAGGGCGGAGGACCGCGGGAGCACCGCCGACAGGCCGGCGGTGCTCCAATGGGGATTCCGACCGCGGCGGTAAAGCCGCGGTCGGACCGGCACCACTGGCGGGGTCCCGCCAGTGTACCGCGGCCCCATTGAATCCTCCGCGGCGGCGCAGCTTGCTGCACCGCCGCGGGGATTCCGACCCCCCCTACCGCCATCCAGATCCCGGCGGTCGGACCGCCGAGATCCGGATGGCGGTAGGGGGGGTCGCGGGGCCCCTGGGGGCCCCTGCAGTGCCCATGCCACTGGCATGGGCATTGCAGGGGCCCCCGTAAGAGGGCCCCTACATGTATTTCACTGTCTGCTGCGCAGACAGTGAAATACGCGACGGGTGCAACTGCACCCGTCGCACAGCTTCCACTCCGCCGGCTCGATTCCGAGCCGGCTTCATCGTGGAAGCCTCTTTCCCGCTGGGCTGGCTGGCGGTCTGAAGGCGACCGCCCGCCAGCCCAGCGGGAAAGTCAGAATTACCGCCGCGGTCTTTCGACCGTGGAACGGTAACCTGACGGCGGGACTTTGGCGGGCGGCCTCCGCCGCCCGCCAAGGTCAGAATGAGGGCCTGTGTGTGTTAACTAAACCTGAGTGTTGACCTGAGACAAATCGAGGGTCTGGCCGGCTAACCTTGAAGCCTCCTGAGGAATTAACAAAACACTCATGACACCATTTGTATCTATTGACCACAATAATCACCAGCCAGGACTGGAAAGTGAAGAATTATAGGTACCATCCCGAACCTTAGCATCTAATTATTCCTCGGTAACATTCAGGAAGGATTGCCAATTAGTGAATTTTGCCAGTGTGGGGATACTGGGCCCACTCATTTCCTTCATTTTTGCTAACCATAGGCAGGATGTCTGTTGAATTCTATCATTTAAAAAGATAATTTGAAGAGGAATAAGGCATGCTCTAAACAAAGCATTTGTAAGGAGAAATAAAACATTCACAAAACCAATCAATAATAGAAAAGGTAGCAATGTCAGAGATAGCCACAGTTAATTCCAAGGATAAACTAAATAGTTATTTTTAGCCCATATGTATAGCTTACGTGTCTTTGAAACAGCTTCAGATGCAGGTGCGGATGAAGTTGAAGAAAAGACATCAAGGTTGATGATATAACCAGAAGCAGTCTCTGCAAACACAGGAGTTGGTGCATTACTGATTGATGGATCTACTTGACATGGAGGGTCATAGTAGATGGTGTCGTCAGTTTGAGTCGAATTGGAATAAAAGACAGCCACATCTTAGACAGTTCTTGTCAGTGAGGTGGTAACAGGAGATAGCAGAAGTTCATTTTTCACCCTCCCCACGTTCGAGGAGGCATTTGTAGCAGTGCTGTACATGCTGGTGTATTCAGTAGTGCTGTTGGAGAGGGAACCAGGGCCTACCCAAGGGACCAGTGGGTCTACTGTGCAGGCTCAGCCACATAGTGTAGTTTGATGTTGTCAATGGAGACAAATCTGTTTGCTTTAGAGCCTGGCAGCGGTGGTAAGATGACTGTTCTGGTGTCTTGTATTCTCAGGACTGTGACTGGTGCTCTGTAGGATCGGCCAAATTCCTTTACAGCAATCTTCTCACAAACAAGATCCCCAACTTTAGGAATCCAACCTGTAGAAGTTGTTGGCAAATCCCTTATTCCAAAGGTGGCAGGACGGGCGGATGAATTATCACAAAATTGCTGAAACTCCTATAAGACAGTGAGACGTTCATTTATGTCAAAAGGTGTATCTGCTGCCACCAAACCAGGGCCATCTAGATCTGGGACATACATAGGTATCCCAAATAGGACCTCGTAAGGAGTGCGTCCTCCCAAGGACCATCTTGGCAGATTATTCAGTGCTCCCTGGACCCCATATAGATGATGAAGCCAGCTGTGGCCTGAACCTGATACTCTAGCTGTTAAGGACTGCTTTAGATCTCGATTCCTCCTCTCCACGACCAAATTACCCTTGGGATGGTAGGGTGAGGAATAATGGAGCTCAACACCCATTGTCCGCATTGTGTCTCTCAGTGCCTTAGAGGCAAAGGCAGGGCCCTGGTCCGAATGGAATGCTGCAATCGCATATGTACCGATAAAGATCAGCAAGTCTTTTATAACAGTTAGAGCTTCAGCCAACCACTGTGGCCACACCCACAGAAATCTAGAACAAGAATCTACAGCGCCTAGGATGTATTTGTATGCCCCATGAGGTTGAAGGCGACCACAATGGTCCATGTAGTGGCCTGTTGGACACTAAGAGGTATGTCTGCAGAGGGGGCTTGATGTTTGAGCCCTTAATTTGCTGGATAATATCACAACAAAGGACATATTGCTTGGTCTGTTTATACTGACCTAGCCACCAAAAGCGTTTCTGTAAGAGTGTTATTGTGGCTTCAACACCAGCATGAGCAGATGCTACACCCTCCTGCACTTCTTTGATGAGATCTAATCTCTGGTCCTAGTTGGGGATCACTCGATCTCCAACCCCAGGAATTGTTGCAAAGACTACATTCTGTGCATTGATATGGTATGAATATTTTGTAGGGTATGCTTTTGGGAGAGGCGTGCCTTCAGTCAAAGCTTTCACAGCAGCCAGAATTTCATTATCCAATCTCCTCTGGGAACGATCACTGCAGCAACAGAAGCCGTACCTACCGCGGATTGGGATGCTTTATCAGCCAAAGTGTTGCCAATAATGTGTACACCTACACCTTGGTGGCCCAATGTATGCACCACAGGAGCATCAGGCAGCTTATCCATAAAATCAGCTACCCGCCCTTATAGTGTTCCCCTTTGAATTTCTGAACCCGTTCAACCGGCAATGATGAAGAAAATCATTGGAGGACTGGACACAGTAGTACGAATCACACACTATCAATGTAAGGTGTCTTGGATCTGTATGTTCCAGTGCAAAGATGAGGGCTTGGAGTTCAGCCAATTGTGCTGTGCAGTCCCCTAGGGTCTGTGTGTAGGTATTGTGAGGGTGGAATACACCATCCTTCATCACTCCGCTCATGGCTGTGCAAGCGGCTGAATAATTATGTTTTGTACCTAAGGCTCGTTGTGTTGAACCACCAGTGTAAATGACCGTGTGGTACCTGTCAAGTGGCAAGATGTTAAGAGGTGCGGGGTACTTCTGTTCGTATTGGAGAAATTCTTGTGTTTGAAGTTTTGGGTCAAAGATGTAATCAACATCGGTGTCTGTCAGGGAGGTTGCCCATTGAATCTAACGTGGCTGTAATGCTTTAGCATTAGGAATGCTTGCTTTGGTGACAGCCTATAAGGCTGGCACTGGAGTAACTACAATAATGCGTTTCCCTCGGGCAAGTGGCCTCTTCTTGATGAAAGCCATCGGTATTGCAGTTGGAATTATTTCTGTGGGTGCAAAGCATTGGAATATAAATATGATTTATATGTTTTGGGTACTGTGCCGCCTTAAAGGTGACATAAGTGAACCCAATGACACCGTCAATTATTCTGATTACCAAATTTGTTTTATCACGTGATTGTAAGGGTTTGCTTCTAGCATGTGTTGCTGCAGTCCTCTAGGGATGTACGTGTGTTTAATTGTCCATTGTCTGCTGGAGAAATCTGGGCATATTAAGTCATAGAGAGGCTTGATACGTTGTGCATAGACAGGAATGTATGTTCTGTCAAAGTTAAAGAAACCGAGTAAAGGATGTTGTTTTGTTTTGGTGGCTGAGTTGAGCACATTTTTCTAAAAAGTGTGGGCCAGGCTCTTGCCCTCGTTTGATAGCTCATTTCCCAGGAACAATACACTGAGAAAGACCAGTTCAGTTTTCTTTAAATCGAATTTGTAGCCAAGAGCTGCGAATCCTAGAATGATCCAATCGACCCTGGCAAGATGAATGTTGAAGTGGTCATCTGTGGGATAGATTCATCCACATAGTACAACACCTTAGGATCAATATCATGCAATAGTAATGTTAAACAGGCTGAGAACAGTCCTGGGCCGTTCTTGTAGACTTAGGGCAAACAACAGAAGCATTTTTGTGAGCCGAATGAGAATGCACTCAGGTCTTGACTTTCATGTGCTAAGTTCTGGCAGAAGAAACCGTTGGAAATACCTAAGGTTGTTTTGTATATTTTACGCACTATATTGTTAATTAGTGCTGTGCTGTGTGAATTTTGTATTGCATAGGTGCGTGTGTGACTGTTCAAGTGTCTGCAATTTAAGACTATTCTATATGAATGGTTGGGTTTAGCCACCGGTAGCAACGGGTTATTCACTGCAGAGACACAGGGCTCAATTACACCCTGGTACTCGAGTTGAGTGAGGATCTCCCTCACTGGAGCTTTAGCTTTGTGTTTAACAGGCTATTGGGGCTAAGGCTGGGGTGTAGACCTAATTGGTATTACATGGTAAGGAGATTCCCTATCCCAACCTACATGGTTACGGTATAGCG
Organism: Pleurodeles waltl; assembly: GCF_031143425.1. NCBI lineage: Eukaryota > Metazoa > Chordata > Amphibia > Caudata > Salamandridae > Pleurodeles > Pleurodeles waltl. The sequence goes on from NC_090440.1 coordinate 1,038,226,836, forward strand.
CCTGCACTAAAGCCCAATTGACAGCGTATACTTGTTTTACCGCCTCTGCATCAAGATCAGAGAAATGACATCTTCCCCATGTGGGAGCTTACGGACGTGATCAGGTGGCCAGTCTCTTTCAGCCAATAGAATATCACAACTATGTTAATCTCAGAATATTACACAAATAGTGCACTCTATGTCTCCCTCAATTTGGGCCTTTAAATCATAAACCCTGTCGGATGGGAGAATGCGCTCGTCTGCAGTCTCGACTGCAATAAAGTTGCCGTCGCATCTAGATAATCTTTCAGACTCTGGTGACCTATCGTGACTTCTGCTGCGCTGTCCAGTCACTTCCCACGTCTTGTTCTTCAGCAATGTTCTCAAGTTTGCTGGCATGTTTTATTGAAATTGCTGCCACCTTTTTCTTTTTAAATTGTGGCTTTTGTTGTGAGGACTTGTCTTCATTCTTATCTGAAGACCGCTGTGAGTCTTTTTTCTGTTTCACGTAGTCAGGAGGTTGATCTGACTGGCCCACTCTCTTGCTACGTCTATCTGGTGCGTCCTCAAAGGAACGAGAGGGACGCACCAGATAGTCCTTTCAAGTATTATCTATTTCTGAGATTATATCTCCTTTGGGAGTTCTCTCGATGTGGAGAGTCTGCTCTCTGACTTTGTCTTTATTTTGTTTTTGTTTATCCCAGCGCTTTTTAGAACCCTCCTGTGCTTGTTTGATACCTTCCTAAAGGGTGGTACTCTGAATTTCAGGCTTTTTCAGCTCGGCTCCCAAACTATCCCATCCTATACTAGTATAGGTATCGGAAATAATTTTTGGTAGCTGTTTCTCCTGTTCCACTTGTGTAATCTCCCAGAGCCACTGGCGTATGGCTAACATTACCACTTCCCCTTTAATAATACAGAGAAGACTGTGTCGAAGTTACTCATCAATTTCATCCCCAAATCCAGGGCTGATGCAGCCCCGTGTTTGTTCTGAATTTGTTTTAACACTTTCGGTAAATTGACAAGTGACGGGGTTCCATGTGTGGTAGTTAAAATTTCGCGAAAACAGTAACCCATGTGGTGCAGTTGCCCACTGTGGGAACCATTCCGAATGGCAAGAACATGGCGAGAATCCTATGTTTCTCCTGTGGTCCCCTATGGGGAAACACAGCTTCCAGCTGATCAGTTATCTGAGCTATCCAAAATGGGATTTTCTCTCGTTCCGTGGGCACCTTGCCCATGATAGTATGCACTGTTTGTGGGTAGAGACAGAACACCAAATAGGGAGAAAGTCCTTTTCTGTGTTCGAGCTCGAACAACCTACAGCCTAGTTAGGTACTCCCTGTTCAGCCAAGGAGGACTGTCCCAAAGACCACGGACATCTCCGTATAATGGTACTTAGGGTACCTGTTGTGTGTGAGACAGAAATACTCAGGACATCCGTAGATTAGTGCCAAAACACCATTGTTGGTGGCGCCATATCGTAGTTGTACTCTCACTCCTATACAAGACTGCTGGTTAAGGGATGACAGCGCTTTTGTTTGTAGATGACTGAGCCAATCCTACAACAAGTCTCAAGTGTCGGTCCAACCCTCCCGGCTCAAAAGCAGTAACTCACCAAAACTCAAACAGTTGATTTCTGAAAGCCTTTAAGCATCAACGCAAGAGTGCGACATCTCAAGGGAGTCGTGGTTAAACAGAGATTACCCTTTTCTCACATGAGCAACGAGTCTCAATCACACACAGGCAATGAAGGAGATGCAGTGAAGTTTTCAATAGGTTTTATTAACAAGACTGCAATCTATTGTGAAATACATGAGCAGGATAATGCAAAATGAGAGTCGTGAATACAAAGACCCCCATCAACTTGCAGTAACATAATGTAGGAGGCTGGCCTGGCTTGTAGTGGGTACCAAGGGGTACTTACACTCTGTACCAGGTCCAGTTATCCCTTATTAGTGTAGAAGAGGTGTTTCTAGCAGCTTAGGCTGATAGAAGGTAGCTACAGCAGAGCAGTTTAGGCTGAACTAGGAGACATGCAAAGCTCCTACTATACCACTGGTGTCATATGCACAATATCACAAGAAAACACAATACACAGATATACTAAAAATAAAGGTACTTTATTTTTATGACAATATGCCAAAAGTATCTCAGTGAGTACCCTCAGTATGAGGATGCCAAATATACACAAGATATATGTACACAATACCAAAAATATGCAGTAATAGCAAAAGGAAGTAATGCAAGCAGTGTAAAGTTACAATAGATTGCAATAGGAGCACATAGGTATAGGGGCAACACAAACCATATACTCCAAAAGTGGAATGCGAACCACGAATGGACCCCAAACCTATGTGAGCTTGTAGAGGGTCGCTGGGACTGTAAGAAAACAGTGAGGGTTAGAAAAATAGCCCACCCCAAGACCCTGTAAGGTAGGTGTAAAGTGCACCTACAACCCCCAGAGAGCACAGAAGTCGTGATAGGGGGATTCTGCAAGGAAAACCAACACCAGCAAAGCAACAACAGTGGATTTCCGGACCTGAGTACCTGTGAAACAAGGGGACCAAGTCCAAGAGTCGTGACAGTGTCGAGAGTGGGCAGATGCCCAGGAAATGCCAGCTGAGGGTGCAAAGGAGCCGCCACCGGATGGAAGAAGCTTGGTGTTTTGCAAGAACGAAGAGGACTATGAACTTCCCCTTTGGAGGATGGATGTCCCACGTCGTGAAGAAGCTTGCAGAGGTGTTCCCATGCAGAAAGACCACAAACAAGCCTTGCTAGCTGCAAGGGTCGCGGTTAGGGTTTTTGATGCTGCTGTGGCCCAGGAGGGATCAGGATGTCGCCACTGGGATGAGGAGACAGAGGGGGCACCCAGCAAGTCAGGGAGCCCTCACAGGAGCAGGCAGCACCCACAGAAGTACCGGAACAGGCACTTGGAAGAGGAGTGAACCGGAGTCCACCCGAAGTCAGAGAAGGGAGTCCCACGACGCCGGAGGACAACTCAGAAGGTTGTGCATTGCAGGTTAGAGTGTCAGGGACCGAGGCTTGGCTGTGCACAAAGGAAATCCTGGAAGAGTGCACAGGAGCCGGAGCAGCTGCAAATCACGCAGTACCCAGCAATGCAGTCTAGCGTGGGGAGGCAAGGACTTACCTCCACCAAACTTGGACTGAAGAGTCACTGGACTGTGGGAGTCACTTGGGCAGAGTTGCTGAGTTCCAGGGACCACGCTCGTCGTGCTGAGTGGGGACCCAGAGGACCGGTGATGCAGTCTTTTGTTGCCTGCGGTTGCAGGGGGAAGATTCAGTCGACCCACTGGAGATTTCTTCAGAGATCCTGGTGCAGAAAGGATCAAGGCTACCCCCAGAGCATGCACCACCAGGAAACAGTAGAGAAAGCCGGCAGGATGAAGCGATACAAGGTTGCAGTAGTTGTCTTTGCTACTTTGTTGCGGTTTTGCAGGCGTCCTGAGCAGTCAGCGGTCGATCCTTTGGCAGAAGGTGAAGAGGAAGATGCAGAGGAACTCTGGTGAGCTCTTGCATTCGGTATCTGAAGAATTCCCCAAAGCAGAGACCCTAAATAGCCAGAAAAGGAGGTTTGGCTACCTAGGAAGGAGGATAGGCTAGTAAGAAAGGTAAGAGCCTATCAGAAGGAGTCTATGACGTCACCTGCTGGCCCTGGCCACTCAGAGCAGTCCAGTGTGCCAGCACACCTCTGAATCCAAGATGGCAGAGGTCTTGGGCACACTGGAGGAGCTCTGGGCACCTCCCCTGGGAGGTGGAGGTCAGGGAAGTGGTGACTCCCCTTTCCTTTGTCCAGTTTCGCACCAGAGCAGGGCTGGGGTATCCCTGAACCAGTGTAGACTGGCTTATGCAGAGATGGGCAGCATCTGTGCCCATCAAAGCATTTCCAGAGGCTGGGGGAGGCTACTCCTCCCCAGCCTTCACACCTATTTCCAAAGGGAGAGGGTGTGACACCCTCTCTCAGAGGAAATCCTTTGTTCTGCCTTCCTGGGCCAGGGCTTCCTGGACCCCAGGGGGGCAGAAACCTGTCTGAGGGGTTGGCAGCAGCAGCAGCTGCAGTGCAAACCCTGAAAAGGCAGTTTGGCAGTACCTGGGTTCTGTGCTAGAGACCCGGGGGATCATGGAATTGTCTCCCCAATGCCAGAATGGCATTGGGGTGACAATTCCATGATCTTAGACATGTTACATGGCCATGTTCGGAGTTACCATTGTGACGCTATACATAGGTAGTGACCTATGTATAGTGCACGCGTGTAATGGTGTCCCCGCACTCACAAAGTCTGGGGAATTTGCCCTGAACAATGTGGGGGCACCTTGGCTAGTGCCAAGGTGCCCACACACTAAGTAACTTTGCACCCAACCTTCACCAGGTGAAGGTTAGACATATAGGTGACTTATAAGTTACTTAAGTGCAGTGGTAAATGGCTGTGAAATAACGTGGACGTTATTTCACTCAGGCTGCACTGGCAGGCCTGTGTAAGAATTGTCAGATCTCCCTATGGGTGGCAAAAGAAATGCTGCAGCCCATAGGGATCTTCTGGAACCCCAATACCCTGGGTACCTCAGTAACATATACTAGGGAATTATATGGGTGTACCAGTATGCCAATGTGAATTGGTGAACTTGGTCACTAGCCTGTTAGTGACAATTTGGAAAGCAGAGAGAGCATAACCACTGAGGTTCTGGTTAGCAGAGCCTCAGTGAGACAGTTAGGCATCACACAGGGAACACATACATATAGGCCACAAACTTATGAGCACTGGGGTCCTGGCTAGCAGGGTCCCAGTGACACATAACAAACATACTGACAACATAGGTCTTTCACTATGAGCACTGGGCCCTGGCTAGCAGGATCCCAGTGAGACAGTGAAAACACCCTAACATATACTCACAAACAGGCCAAAAGTGGGGGTAACAAGGCTAGAAAGAGGCTACTTTCTCACACATAAGATGTAAAATATCCCTAAAACCCTAGCATGGAGAACCTAATCTCTAACCTAAAGAGTGCTAGGTGTGATAAACCTAATCTGTCAGTACCAGGTCCACGAGTCCAACACTTGTTACCTTGGAATGAGGCCTCTAGGTCAGACTCCATGGGGACACGAATGCTGGGTCTGCATGAAGGCGACATGCAGCATAGATGGCGTCTTTATCATCTGATAGGAATCCCTCTGATAACCTTGTCTGCATGAAATGTATTTATACCGATCTTGTAGTACCCCTGACGCAGCAATTATATAAACAATTCCCTCCAAAAGTACATTATGTTCCTGTCACATGTAAGTGGGAAAGGGATATGATGTGAATACCTACGCATATCACTTGTCTTTGACGCTGATAGTGACACCTTCACAGAATGGCACTGATAACGTGAAATCAAAACATCTTCCTAACTATAAACATAGCAGCCATCTTGAAATAAATAATTAAATAAATGCGCTAAACATAGCAGGCTAAGTAGTTTAAAAATCAATAGGTGACGGGGGCACATTTCTGTAAGCCAGAAGGCTAAGCGAACTCCGGATTCCCAATAAAACTAAATAGTATCCACTACAATATCAAGATGTCCTTTCAGCAAACTGGAGTAAGGTAATTTGTTTGGAAATGTCCTTCATTTACTGCAAAGGATGATCGATTAGATCACCAAGTAAAAGTTGTGGTACCTAAGAAAAGTAGAAATTCAAGCAAAGATACCTGCACCTACATTTAATTCGATACACTCCAAACCATGGTTGTCCAGCTTAAATGTTTCTTAAAAGAGACAGTATACATTAATACCAAACGTTTGTTGGATTACTTTGTTCCTTACCATTTCAACTGGTTTGCTTCTTCTTTTTTGGCATTTTGGTGTACCATTTGTTCAAATGCAGCTTCTTTCATTTGTCTTGCTCTTGGTCCCTCACTTGATTGTATCAGCCCTGCATAAGGAAATTAATGATTAGTTTGGAAAATAAGTGAAACAAAATTACAACTGGTAAAATTGCTTGAGTAAAATAGTTTTTCACACTATTTCACCAATTTTGAGCATAGCAAAACAAATGTGCTCATGTGTAAGATCGCACTGCCTATGTATACTTCTTGGTTTTGGGAAGACGGCCAGCACTGTCTTTCATAAACAGGGCATACATTTACAAGTCTAATACATTTTGCTTCATGTGCAGCCTTATACACCCAGTTACAGCTAGATACAGACACCATGACAGACGTTGCTTTTGTGTGAAACAGTACAACCCTGCAGGCCCAAGTACAGCTGCGCATGACCATGGTTCTTGCATGCTGGCTGGAATTTGCCAAAGTTAGGGAGTGGTGGACTTGAGAATAAGTATAAAACATTTGTCAAATGAATGCCATCGTAATAAAAATCACTGAAAAAGCCAATTGGCCTGGAGGGAGCGGTCAGCCTTTTGTATGGGGCACCCGGTTTTATGGTATTTCTTTTTTCAACATTTTCATCTGTATTCATCTATATTAATTTTTTGGACAATTTAAGGTTATTTATCAATGTTTATTTTATATTTTGAGAATAAAAGGAGTTTTAAAATGATATACTTCCACGTTTTAGCAAATTAAGCAGCCAAATTTAACAAAACACTACACCAACAGGTAAACATCATTATATACCTATATATGTTAACAAATGCCTGTATTTAAGGAAATCTCATCCTGGTTTTAAATTCCCCACAGTATATATCTGCTTAGTAGTTGGTCTGGAATTCATAAAGGACAACAAGGACTGTCACTAATAAGAATCACAATTTTCTGTATTTTTCAACTTTTAAAAATAAGTACAGACAGGAAATAGATTGTTTTATGTCTGTATTTATCTGTACAAATCAGTAAAAACAGAAAACTGGAAGCCTTACTTATGACTTTGTTAGTGATTGCTATATTTTGCATTGTGTTGTTACGGGCCGCAGGAACAAAGAGAAAGCTTTTTAAAAATTATTTATTTATTGCTAGAAAGCACTAACTGTCACCACAACTCAAAGGATTATGGAGAAGTTAAACCAATAACAATGGGAATAACACATAATCATACAAATATCTGGGAACACCAGATTATCTCTTGGGTCTGTCTGCCATCACATTAGAATTGGAAGATGTTATGGGTAAAGGCGTAGCTTCTAGAAATGACAACGATTCCTCCATATTGGAGTCAAAAACAATATCAGTAGAGGAATCACCATCTCCGCTTGGTCCAGACACCACAGTAGAAGACACAGAGGACCCAACCACCCCTCTGCAGCATCCCATGTTCCTTCAAACCTCACAGCTGACCCCTCCACTGACTTTACCAAATCACCAGTCCTTCTCTGTTTTAGCAGTTTCATTGAGTGAAATTACCTCACTACCCATCTTAATCAAAACAGGACTTCTCTTGCTTTGCTATGTCTCATTCTCCACCAAATTAGCATGCTTAGAAACTCTCACAACTCTAGTACATGGATAAAACTTTGATTCACTCTTGTCCGCAACAAGAGGCCTTCTGATCCTCATCAAATCTTCCACTTTAAAACAAATATCCTTCATTTTCTTACATTTGTCACTGTTGACTTGTGCCAGCTCCACCATGTTCCGCATATCTTGCATACTGATAAATTTAGAATTCACCAGCGTACTGTCCAACACCCATCCCAGACATAACTCATCAGATGAGTGTCTTCTTTTAAATAAGACAAATAACGCTTCACCCATCGTGAAGTGGGGAGTTTTACGATAACTCCATAACCTTTCAACAACCATCTCACGAACAGCTAACCCAGACGTCACTGCCAATTGGATAGAGTCATTAAACATCTGCTTCACTCTTTCTACCATACCATTTCACTGTGGTCTGTACAAGGCCACCGATAAATGCTTATTCCCACAAGAGGACAAAAATGTCTCCATATCTATCGACTTGGAACGTACACCATTGTCAGTCGCCAAATAACCCTCATATTTGAAACAACCCCTTCAAACAATCGATAACCACTTCGCTGGGAGGCTCTCTCGTGAACTTACATTCAACCAATCTGGAAGTGGTAGCCTATAACAACATTTTGCAACCAGTTTAATGGTCCGATGAAATCCATCCCCAATTTTTTCAACCACTTTTCAGGGAAATCCACAGAAGACAGAAGTGTATTGTGCATGTGAACAGATCTGTCCACACCCCTCCATTCACCACAACATGCCACATATTTCTCAACCTCTATATCCTTTCCTGACCACCAATGATATTCTCAAAGGCTTTTCTTAGTGACAGTTTTCCTGCATGCTCCACCTGGGCCAGTTTAACCAAACGTGATCTCAGTTTCTCTTAACAACAAATGTCTCTCAACTGTAAATGTATCTTTAACTTTAGAAAAAACTTTTAACTTAGTTTCCAAATTACCTTCTCTAGGTCAGCCTCCAGCAATGTACTTCTTCACAGTTGCTAAGTAAGTGTCATGACCGGAACAAATTTCCCCATCCTAGGATGATATCACCTTCTCTGATCAGACAAACCCATCAATCACAACCACAGAGTCCACAAAATCCATGTCACCCCTTACCTGAGCATTATCTAGTGGACACATGGAAAGAACATCTGCTCTGACATCCCCCCTCCATATGTGCTTTACCTGAAAACTGAATTCATAGATTTTAGGCAGAAGCCTGACCAACCTATGTCTATTTCTGCTAAAGCTCTTTTTGTTTAATAATTGTACCAAATGTTGATGATCTATTACCAATGAGACCTTACTTCACAACAAATATTTTGCAAAGTGATTGGCTGCCCAAACACATGCCAATGCCCTACTCTTGATAGTGGTGTAATTTATTTACGACCGTGAAAGGGACCTTGAGGCAAAGCAATCGTATACTGCCTTCCCCCAAAAACCTCACTCAGAACTGCTTCTCATCCTCCTCACCCCACTGGAATGAACAGCAACAGTGGAAACAGCGTCATCACAAAAGGGATGAAGAGTTGGAACTTTCATAATTAAACTTTTCAGATCTTCAAAAGAAGATTTCTCCTCATCCTCTCATTTAAATTTAACTCTATTTCTAAACAGTTTTCTCAGTGGCTCCGTTTGTAGTGCAAAAGTGTCAACAAAATGGGGAGTAACACAACCCAAGAAAGGATCTCAGCTGATCTTTATATTTTGGGGATTTGCAATATTTCAGAGCCTCAACCAAATTCAGTTTAGGTTTGGTCCTTTCCCCTTAGATACTATGACCAAGGTACTCAAACTCTTTCACAAGAAATTTACATTTGCTTTTCTTGACAGTAAAACCTTTCTGTTATAAATTGCTGAATGCCCTTTCTAAAAAAAAAAAGCAAATGCCCCTGCTCAGACTCTGTAAATATGAGAATGCTGTCTAGGCAAACTACCACACTTCTACAAATTCTACATTAGGGTTTGAAAAAAATGATGAAGTTCAGGCCAGTCCAAATGGCATTCAAAGAAACCTGAATGCACCAAATAGCGTGTTAAAAGTAGTGAGAGACCTAGAATCCTCACAGAGCTCAACTTGGTGGCACACAGATCATAACTCTAGTATAGAGAACGCTTTTGCCTCACCTAATCTGGATAACATTTCTTGGCTCTTCCAGGGAGAGAAACCATGAACCAAAATGTTCTTGTTCAAGGATCTGAAATACACACAATGTCAAATCCCAGTTATTTTCCATGCCACCACTATAAGAGAGATCTACTGTGATGAGTCAACGGGTTCTATGATACCATATTTATCTAACATGATCAAATGCTCTCTCAAATCATTCCTGGTGCTCAAAGGAACATTTCCGACCTTATGTACCACAGGAATAGCCTGAACCTTCAACAAGATTCTAAGTTCAAATCACTTTACTGAGTCTAGTCCATCTACAAATAAAGGTTTGTTTGATCCAAGAGCTGATTCCATGACTTCTCTTTGGAATAACCAACCTCTACCAAGGAAATGGGACAAACTATTACTGGTCACAGCACCATACCATATTCCCCTTAATCATTCCACCCTAAAATGCATTAACCTGTCTTAGCCATCTAGATCCTGATAAAGATCTCACTTTCTTTCTATGCCACATATTTTCAATGAAATAACCAAGTACCAAATATGTCAAAAAGGAAACCACCAAATGCCACAGTACAAATGCCAGGAGGCAAGAGATGAACATGACTTCCACTCCATGAAATACAACTTTTCAGTGACAAAACCAACTCTTGACCCAGAATCCACTGTGACATAAGTGTATCACCAATATGTATGGTACATACCAGATCACGCATTTACCATTTCTTTGGAAGTTCACAATTTTGACAGATGCAACTACCCTACTTGCAGTTTCCAATAACATCTTGCAGATCAGAGGACACATCTTGGTCTCTATTACCACATTTTGCAAAGCTTTACATACTCTTGCAAAGTTACCTGTTTTTTTCATTTTGGACAAGTTTTACCAACACCAGGACAACCTTTGGCATTAGCTATATGGGTCTTGTACCCACAACAAAAACATGTTATTGGCATTGGGTTTAGATTTAGATAGCACAGAATTTACAGAATAGACCTCAGTGGTGTAGTTGAACCTCCATAACTCTTTGGGAGCCATGATAGATCTTTTGATACCGCTGGCAACTTCCAAAGTGTCCAAAAAGGCTAGGGTTTCTTCAGCATTAACAGTTTTTCTTGAATTCTTCTGTCAAAACAGATGATTACAATTTTGGCACATAAATAATTATCCAAATTTACATGAAATTCACATTTCTGAGTTCTGCCACAAATCTGCCAGTTCTTGTTCTTGTAGCCTGTGTGTAAAAAATCTGTTATTTTCATTATAATGCAAGTGTCTTCCAAGAAACAATTTTCCAATCTGTTCACTGCTTCTATGTAAACATCTTTGTCACCCAAATCAGAAGAAGGAAGCATCAGCAGATTGTCAAAAATCCTTTGACCTCCTGAACCCAAATAGTTATAAAGAATTGCTTAGTTTCTAATAGGATCAAATTTAAAACTATCAATTGAAATTAGAGAGCTTTTAAATATTGTAAACCGTTGCTTCCACTTAATTTTTTGTATTCCAGGTTCAGCGAGAAAGGAAGTTGGTAAATTAGCATTTTTCATCTTGCCCGAGAATATGAATGCAAAAACTTTAGAACACAGCTGAAAACTTCAAAAGAACATGTGTTCCGCCATTGCTCATGGGGAAAATTTCTCCAATAAGCTCTACTAAGACTACAGCCAATCACCGCTCAGGAGCCAAAAAGTCATCCAAGGGGCAGGAGAGCGTGTGTGAATAAGCAAACACAGTCACAAAGGCCAAGGGTAAACATTTTAAAAATCCAACTTACATTAAAATCAAAGTCACAGGTGTGATCAATAGCAAGGGTGGAAACACAGTCTTACAGTGCAACTTAAATTAACAAGTTGACTGACCATTTCTATCTGAGTCAATGTTGATGAAGGTGCTGTTCCAAACACCGTATTAGGTTCATCCTCATCAAAAAATCATGTGATGACATGTAGCAAGAACAGACAAGAAGCTTGATCAAAATGATTTACTTATTACTACAAAGTAAGACCGCATTCAACGTACCCTAGCATCACTCCAGTTCCAGCCAGCAACTGACTAGAACTCAAAGCCTCACAAGGAAACATCTAAATGAACATTCCAACAAAACAGATGGAAAAAGGTGCCATACAAAACAGTAAATCACGACTAAACACGTTATTTTTATTTATAAAACATTACTGTGCGGGGTGCAGGCCCTCACCAATATAGAAAGAAAATGGAAGAAAGCAAAAATATGTTTTGTCTCAAAAAGCACACATTGTCATTGTCGTACCGGCACTGAAGGAAACTACTTTCCGTGTGGAAGTGCTCCTTGTAAAAGGGCGGAATGAGGTCACTCACAGTGAAACGCGTCTCTGGCTGAAGTGGGCTGACCCTTTCCTCCATGCTGTATGGTGTAGTGGGTGAAGAAACGTATGAATGACAATAACAGACTCATGGAGGAAGAGTGCTATTTGGAAGCTGCTATCATTAGGTATATTATACATATAACGTTACTAGAATCAAAAGGTCTTGGCGAGCTCCAGACCTAAAAAAACATTGGGAACGTGAACGAGTCTGTAATTCATAACATTAAAATCTTAATAAATAACTTGGAACGTAAGGAGCTTTGAGGAGTCTCCTATTTATCTCAAGTGAATTACCTTTTAATGCTAGGTTCAACTATTCTTCAGAATATCTAATTACTATCTGGGTGTTAAAGTCACAACCAAATGGGAAACCTAGAACCATTAGCTGCGATTTAGGCTTCCAGAGATCTATTTTAAGCACAGCCCACACATTTCGGTTATTCTGATCAATTAGCTTTAGTGTGAGGTGCAAGTGTTTGGTTTTAAACTATGCTGGAAAAGAGAGTAAATAAACATAGAAGACGCATGCTAATACTTGTTCTGTTAGTTAAATGCTCTTTTGTCATATTACCTTCTCTCAGATCTTTAGCCTTCATCTTTCCAGGTTGTTGATTTAAAACAGTAGCCACAGCATAAGGACTTGATAAATTTGCTGGGAATATCAGGTTTTGGTACTCTATCTCCTGTAGGTAAAAAACGAAAGATGTATTTAAAGGTATGCAAATGGCGCTGGACGCAGCGCACGATGTACCACTAAACAATTATTTTAAGTTAGATGTACATACCTTTACTTTTGGAGAAGCAGTTTGCTGTAACAGCTGCAAATGTCTTTTTTTGCGAGATATATTCAGAACTGATTTTTCTGAAACACTCCTTATCCGGCTTGAACGTACAGGTTCCTTTCCCAAATCCTCTTTTCTGTGAGAGGTATAAAACACTATTACTCATAATATTTAGAACTTAACGACAGCTGTGTTTCTTCAATTTATACTGGAACTGTTGTCGATGAAAATATTTTTGTTTGCACATTAAATAATAAACATTAGTGCCTCAATTACAGGGAGGTCTATTTACGTGTATGAGAGGGTTTTGACGGGTCCCTGTTTTGCTGCTGGGTACTGTGGCAGGCCCCAAAGAAACACACATTGTCAAACCAATAAGTCTGGGGTTGGCTGTAAGTCTCTTGGCTTTGTTGGTGCTGTTTTTCTCATGATTTTGGTAAAACTTAATTGCTAGAGTAGCTTCTGGGTCCACTCTAATATAAACTTTTTCTGCTAAAAGCAAAAATAGATTTCTTGGTCTCCAAAGGTACACATTGTCATAGCAGTCACCAACACTGAAATGGACTTCGGTAAAGCCTTATCTGGTAGAGATTATCAAGCTGCTGATTCCATACCTTAGAATATTCCCCAGGCATCACACTGGATCTAGAAACTTTTGATGAGCAGCACAACCTGGGCACCCATAGATTGTATAATTCGGCTCTGTGTGGCGTCTTCTGTGCCGGGAATAATGTGCGTAATGCGTGTATAGGCTTCATCCCAACATGCTGGTGTCAGTTTCTTTTTGTGCATTTCAGTGCCACAAGCACTGAGCCACGAGAAACACTTATCACTGGGATGTGAAGCTAGGGCCCTTAGAAGGGGTGAATCCTTTACACAATGATCTGTTTGCAGTGCAGGGAGGATGGGGGAGGATTGGGAGAATAGAAAACCAAGCCATACCTTTCCAGAGGTGGGGCTGCAATATGATTTTGGATTAAAATGTGCTGTAGGACTAATTTGGCAAAATGACAGTCACTGTCCAGGCATTAGTGCTTTGTAAACATGTGCAACGAAACCCATGTTGCTGCCTGACACATATCCAGGACAGAATCTCTGTGAGAAAACGCAGTGATTGTAGCCTTGGCCCTAGTAGAGTGAGCTCACAAACCCTCAGGAGTTGCTTTTTGGCTAATGTGTAGCAGATTTTGTGCAGAGCACTATTTATCATAAGATTGTCCATTTCTGCATAACCTTACTTTTCTTAGCTCAGGCGTACCCCATAAAGAGTTGAGAGTCCAGTTAAAACTTTTTTGTGCAGTCAAGGTAGAACAGCAATGCTCTTTTTGGGCCCAGCCAGTGGAGTCTCTCCTCTTCCTTAAAAGGGTGAGGCAGACCACAGAAGGTAGGAAGAGTGAGATATTGGCCTATGTGAAAGAGAGTTACCACATTTGGTAAAAAGGATGCTGGAGTCCAAAGAACCAGCTTGTTTGAGTATGTGGTAAGGTATGGAGAATGTGCAGACAGTGACTGTAACTCACTGACCATCCAGGCAGATGTCATTGTCACCAAAAAAGGCTGTGTTGAAGGTTAAGAGTCTGAATGGGCAGTAACATAAGAACTAGAGTCAAGTCCCACTGGGGGCATGTAAAAGGCACTGTGTGGAAACATATGTCGGAAACCTTTCAAGAACCTATAAAGAATAAGGTATTTAAAGAGGGATAGCTAGTCTGGCAACCCCACAAATGCTGAAATGGGAAAAGCTAATCTTGCAACATGCCTACAACAGAGCCTTGCTAGGCTAAGGAAAGAATAAACAGGAGAACTTTGGAAGGGGTGCAGACAAACGATCAGCATGTTGGTCTGTAGACCATCACAAACTTGCTCCAATGGCAGGCGTAGACTGGCTTGGGGGAGGGATGCCAACCTGGCAAGATAGTATTGTAGGCTTGAGGCAGAAGGTCAAAAGCTGTCAACTGTTGCAGCATAATCTCCACATATTAAGGCAAAGCTTTTTCAGGTTTGGGTGCAGAACCCTGTCCGATTGCTGCAACAAAAGATCCTCCCGAAGAGGCAGCCTGTTTGGAGAACTAATGCTCATGTTTACCATCTTGGGATACCAGACTCTCCGTGACCAATCTAGAGCCAAAAGAATGACTTGGGCCTGGTTGTTCCTGATCTTCTTGAGAACTTTGGGCAGGAGTCATATTGGCAGAAATGCATACAGGATGCCAGTGCTCTACTAGAGACAAAGGGCCTGATTCTAACTTTGGAGGACGGTGTTAAACCGTCCCAAAAGTGGCGGATATACCACCTACCGTATTACGAGTCCATTATATCCTATGGAACTCGTAATACGGTAGGTGGTATATCCGCCACTTTTGGGACGGTTTAACACCGTCCTCCAAAGTTAGAATCAGGCCCAAAATGTCTCTCTGAGCAAGAGCTGGAGAATCCAGTGTTCTGTTGACATTACAGGTTCTCTTTGGTGGAGACCACATCTATCCAAGTTTCTTCCCACTCTCAACAGAGACCTTGCATCACCTCAGGGAGGAAATTACATTCATGATCCCCTAGGCATCAACAGCTAAGGCTGACTTCATCTGCTCTGGTGCTCGGAAAGCCCACCAGTTGTTGAACCCCTAGAGATATGCCCTGGTGTTCCAGCCATGTCCGCAGGTGCAAAGCATAGACAAAAGGTCCACAAACCCACCCCTCCTTGTTTTTTGTAATACCACAGGGCATTGCTGTTGTCTGTAAACACATGTTCAAGCCTTACCCTGACTGAAAGAAGAAAGGCTTTCAGTGCCACCTGGATAGCAGAAGCTCCAACGAGTTGATGTGGAGGCTGGGTTCTGCCACATACCAGAGTCCTCTCCTAGATAGCAACCTCAGCCCAGAAGTGACACACCTGTCACTACAGTCAGCTCTTGTTGGGGAGGTGAGAGTGGTCTGCCACTGACCCAATCGCAGTTCATCAGAAATCCAATGCAGGTCTTTTGCAGTTCCCTTGAAGATCTGGACCATGTTGGATAGATTCCCCTGATGCTGTGCCCGCTGGAACTTCAGGTCCTACTGTAGATCCCACATATGCCAATAGGCATATGTAACAAGCAGGATGCAGGAGGCCATGAGGTCCAGCAGCCTCAGAGCCAGTCTCACTGAAATCCAGGATAGAGTCTGAACCATCAGTATCATAACCTGAATATCCTAGACTTGCCAAGCAGGAGGATAGGTGGGAAACTGCACCATGGCCAGAATGCCTCTGATGACATGGAGCGCCTGGGAACGAGTCAGGTGTGACTTTGACATGTTGATAGTAAACCCCAGCAGATCCAGAAGGTTCACCAAAGTTTGGAGGAGGGAGACGACTGCCTGGCGTGAGCCCGCCTTCAACAGCCAATTGTGGAGGTAGGGGAAGATTGGAACCCATAACCTCCACAGATAAGCTGCGACCACCATCATCACTTTAATGAACACCCAAGGGGCATTTGTAATGCAGAAAGGAAGGACAGCACACTGAAAGTGCTCTTGGCCCATCGTAAACTGCAGGTAATGTCTGTGGGTAGGCAGAGCGGTTATGTGGAAATATGTGTGCTGAAAGTCCAACGCTGCCATCTAGTCTCCTGTGTCCACAGCAGACAGGACTTGCACGAGTGTGAGCATTCCGAATTTCTCCTTTTAAAGAAGAGATTAAGAAGGCGCAGGTCTAGAATA
The DNA here is from genome assembly GCF_031143425.1 of Pleurodeles waltl. NCBI lineage: Eukaryota > Metazoa > Chordata > Amphibia > Caudata > Salamandridae > Pleurodeles > Pleurodeles waltl. The sequence goes on from NC_090440.1 coordinate 1,038,243,206, forward strand.
GGACGAAGGCCTCTGTCTGTCATGGGCACCAGAAAATAGCAGGAATAGCAACCACGACCTACTTCTGATGCCAGCATACTCTCTATTGCTCCCTTGGCCAAGAGAGCCAACACACCTCCTGATGGAGCAAGCAGAGGTAGTACTCCATCAGCCTGTCATAGGAAGCCAGTATGGGTGGATGAGTGGTCACAGAGGGGAGGGAGTAGCCACTTTAGACGAGCTGCAAAACACAACAGTCAGATGTTACTGACCACCGGTGGTGCAGATAATGGCATAGCCTGTCCCCCTGGGAGTTCAGAGGACAAACTTAAGGGGTTTGGAAGCTGTGGCTGCTGGGGATGAGGGTTACTGGAGTGGCCCAACTTCTGTCTACCGGCTCCAAATTCTTTCCTTCCTATGCGAATCTTTTCATGGGTTGGTTTGAACATAAATGGGTTTGGGGCCCAGAATCCACTCAATGGCAAACCCATATACTGTTTTGGGGTCGATTTATAGACGATTGTTTTTTGATTTGGACCAGTGAAGAACAGAAGTTGGTGGAATCCTGTACCTTCTTAAATTCAAATACCATGAATGTGAAGTTTACATATCAATTTAGTTTGGTGAGCATTGCATTTCTAGATGTAGAGGTTTTTATTGCAGAGAATAAAATCCAAAGTAGACTTTTCCGCAAAGCCACCTCCTGTAATGCTATTCTTCATGCTGAAAGTGCACACCCCAGACATCAAATAGCTTCAATTCCTTTTGGTGAACTGGTGAGGGCACGACGCAATTGTAGTTTAGAGGATGACTTTCTAAATCATGTGGATGATATGGGTGGAAGGTTTAGAGCACGAGGATACTCGAATAAGGTGGTTAAGAGGGCACAATTTAGGGCTAAACGATTGGACAGGAGTGATACTCTGAGAACCAAAGATTGAAAGACTATGGTGGACAAATCTGATAAAGTTCGACTTATAACGGATTTTAATGATGCCCCTCTGATTCTGATAAGGTTTATGACTAAGCATTGGAACATTTTATTACAGGATGAGTCAATAAAAAATCTAGTACCAAAAAAAGTGCTTATATCATATCGAAAAGGCAGGACCTTGATGAATATTTTGAGTCCTAGTTTTACTACTTTGTCTCCCAGCAAAACTTGGTTATCCACACAAACAATGGGTTTTTTCAAATGTGGCTATTGTGGAGTATGTCGTTGGGCATGCCACAATATTAAGGAATTTTCTATGGGTGGGAGAGTCTTTAGAATTTGTTCAGTGATCAATTGTAACACTACTTATGTTATATACATAATAAGATGTAAATGTACTTGAATGTATGTGGGGAGTACAATACGCCCACTTAAGGTCAGACTTGGAGAACATATTCAGATGCTTAAAAATGATGATGTAAGATATCCAATAGTGGCTCACATCACAGCCTGTAACTCACAATCAGCTCATAAAAGCTTTGAATTTTTTAGATTGGAACATGTTCCTCGGGATCCGAGAGGTGGTAATAGAGAACTATCCTTACGTAGGAAAGAGGCATTATGGATAATGAGACTGAGGTCCGTAGAATCAGGCCTCAACTCTGATAGAGAATTGGAGTTCTTTTTGGGTGACTGACAAAACATGGGTACGAGGGTATATTATATTTTATCTTGTCAAATTTGTTTCAAACTGTATGGTTATGATGTCAATATATTTGTTTTAATTACATTGCATATGGATTGTAATTTTACACAACAATTGGAGTTATTAACCAAAATTCTCAAACTGAAGATGTTGATACAGTCATTCAATATTTGGGGTTGTGAGGGTTCTATAATTGGACTGGATTGGAATAAGAAATTTCCATTTCTATTCAATCTCTGTTAACCTTTTGACTCTTTAAGGTGGCTTCCTGATTTGAGCAATTTGTGGTGGAAAATTCATATATCATGATTATCTCAATACGATATGTTGAATATGGACGAGTTAGAAATGTGATTGTTGATTTGGGCGGAGGTGTCGAATGAAGGAGGGTTTATATGGAAATAGGTGACTTCTTTTCTAACTGATAGTGTTTTTCATGTTATATATGCACAATAAGAAGATTGGAGTTGAATGGACGTATGGGGGACCTGTGGTCCCATTTTCGATATCACGGACTTTTGTCCGTTTTCTATGTTTAGATTTGAAGTTCGCTTGGTGCTCGCGGAAGTCTATTTAACTTCCGGGTTCGGGATCGCGAGGCAGCGTACTCGCAGCCTAGCGTTCCAAATAGATGAACGCCGCCATTGATTTGATAAACTTCGTCGGGTAAGTGATTTGGGGAACGGTCTCTCCCGAGTGTGCTCTTTTCGTTGCATTAGAGTTCTAAATGAGGAATTGGACAAATGTATAGTCTTTTATATTGAAGGCTGTTTTCTGTTTTATTATAGTACACGAACGGGAGCAATTTCTCTTTAATTATCGTGTACACAGTGGGGCCATGAATTTGAGGTGAGGTATATATTCCTTTGTGCCATATGTTTGAAGTTAGGAGTTAATGTAGTATTTCTAATGTGTTTGAAACTAACGAATATATATTCAATTGGCGTTTTTCTTTTTTGACTAGGCTTGGATAATGTATATAGAACAGGCACACTAGTGACATTAGTTACAAACGGAGATGATTTACAGTTTTATTGGATTCTGAACATACAAGGTACGACTAGGGGCTTTGTGCAACTTGGCAGAGGCCAATTATGAGGCGTATTTTACTAATTCACTTTATATAATGTTTAGGCAACTTATTTAGGGCTTTTACAACTGGACACAAAGGGTGTGTTTATAAATTAGGGTGATGTTGTATTGTCACATGACTTTGGGAGTTCATGTGTAATGTGTTTTTTTATTTGATGACTGGGAGCACTTTTACTGGTGTCTATTGGTGACTTTTGTTTTGTAATTGGGTTACACTATTATATAATTATATATATATTCTTTATAACTTTCGTTTGATGAAAGGTACAATTCTTTGCAAATAGACGGAATCTCTTTCCTCTCACTTGATCAGGGGGTCAAATTCTAATTCTAATTTGGTTCAACTGGGACTTTTACATTTTATCTATCTATGGAGTTTGAGCATTTTGGTTTTTAACTTAAATAATCTGCTTACGATTTCCAGCCCTGAAGAAGTCGCTTGGGATTTAAGAATTTCCCATGACGAAACACGTGTTGGCTCGGAGTGTATTTCCATGGATGGTTGCTGTAGAATTTGAAGATTTGATTCAATAAACGTCTGGATTTGATTGGACATTGCAAAAATTGGTGTTAAATTTGGAGGATGTGTCTTTTCTAACAGTACTCACTGGAGCTATAACACATTTGATTTGTGTAATGGTTAATATTGGGAAGGGGGGGCCTCACATTGCTTCTATAAATTGTTGGGTTTAGTTTAAACCTTGAAGGGATGGGTGTTTTCCCTTGTGCAGGCACCCCATAGCTACTATACTTTGGCCAACTTGTATCTTGAGCGCCTTTATTCCCCTAGTACTACACCCCATTAGCTTTATTTAATTAGACATTAAGGGGGGCAGCTTGGACGCCGGCCTTGATATACTTTTACTATACCATGGATAGGACTAAACTAGCTGAGGAACTATTCGATAGCTTAGCCAAGGGGGGTACTTTTCAGAACACGTTACATAATAATTCGCACTTACAGAATGAAGGCCTAAGGAGCAAATTCATCAGACTAGAGAGAATAAGAAAGAGCGAATTATCTAAGTGGTGGGATGGGGCAACATTAAAACAGTACAAGAAATTAAATCGCATCCCCCGGGGTTTGAGATCTCAGATTTTTCCTACTTACGATGATTTGGACTCAGATTTGTTAGCGATGTGGGATAATGAACTAACTGCTAGCTCGATGAAACTTATGGATATTCTAATCATAAATGCTGAGAGGAAAGTGACCCAGTTACAAATTGAGATTGGGGTTTTGGAAAAAGAAATTGCAGATTTAAATCTAAAAGAAGCCACCGATAAAAATGATAAAATCTTGGAGGAAGTACTACTTAAATTTCAGGAGGAAATCACGCAATGAAAAGCGCGTAAGTTAAAACGTGATGAGAAGGATTACTTAACGGGTAGAGTTTTCACTTTCTCCAGTAAATATGACCATTTGGTGCCTACTAATCTGGCTCCTAGGAGGTCCAGTATGTCTAATGTTTCAGATTCAACATCTATTAGTACTTCGATTACAAGTGATAGTGAAGTGGAGGGGGGTGCAAGTACTTCTGCCCAAGTGTGTGACATTTCGGGCGGAAGTGCTTTTTTACAGGAGCTAATGAGGATGAAACGAGGCAAGTATGTTCAAAACAGAGGAACTTCCTATACAAAAAAACCAGGAGGGGTAACAGAGGAGCAGGGGGCCAAGGCAAAAGATCAGGATGGGGTCAAAACGAGATCTCAGGACAAAAAAGTATAGGTTTGGATGGTTTATCAGATATAAATGTGATTAATCTTTCCAAAATTGAACTGACATCAGGGGTTAAGAGTCTTTTAGCTAAAGGTCTCAATTTTTGTCCTAAAATATTTGGGGATCCCTGCAGATCTAAGATTGATCTGTTTAGGTTTGTTCGTAAACTCAAACTAAAAAAGTATTTTCAATTGAATCCGATGGAGAGTTCTATTTCGGATACGGTTGTATCTTCGTTAAGTACTTTGTCTATTGAGGAAGTGCAAGATACAGCACTTATATTATCTCTAGCAGAACGAGACGAGGATCCAGATATTCTTTCAAGAATACTACAGGATTTGGATGTGGTATCCAGCAAAAGTATTTCTAGTGGTTTAAAAAGGAAATCTTGTTGGACTCCGAGATCTAAGGGCATGAACACATTTGATAGGTTTTTTGACCTGGTGTGTCAGGATTATGACAAGTATTTGGCTAAGAATAAATATAGACAATTCTCTAAAAAATTTGAGCCCAGATGAATTGGCTGCATTGGAAATACTCAAACAGGATAAAGACATCGTGATTAGACAGACGGACAAAGGTGGGAATGTTGTCCTCATGAATAAGGTAGACTATGACAATGAGATATTGTTACAACTAAATGATAGGACGTGCTATGAGAAGATTATTGGGAATCCCATTCCAAACCTGGTATATATGATCAACAAAAGGTTATCTACTTGGCAACAACAAGGATTACTCAGTAAAGATGAATATCTCTATTTGAAGGTCGATCATCCTAGATATCCATGTCTGTACACACTACCTAAGGTGCACAAGGGTCTGCCTTTTTCACCGGGAAGACCAATTGTTTCTGGTATACTAGGCCCTACTGAGAAACTCTCTGAATTTGTGGATTGCTTTTTACAACCTATGGTTCAGAATCTCCCGTCCTTTATAAAGGATACCACACATATTCTCAGTATTTTAAATGATGTGGAGTGGGAGAAGAATATGTTATTAGTCACATTGGACGTAGTATCCTTATATACCTGTATTGAACAGGAGTTAGGACTGGAAGCCATTTGTTTTTTTTCTGAATAAGAGATCACCAAGTCTGTGGGAACATACTGTAATGGTAATTGAAATAATTGATTTGATTCTCACTAATAACTTCTTTCTGTTCAATAAAGACTGGTTTAGGCAAATGCAGGGAGTTGCAATGGGCTCCAAATTCTCTCCTTCCTTTGCAAATCTTTTCATGGGTTGGTTTGAGCATAAATGGGTTTGGGGCCCAGAATCCACTCAATGGCAAACCCATATACTGTTTTGGGGTCGATTTATAGATTATTGTTTTTTGATTTGGACCGGTGGGGAACAGAAGTTGGTGGAATTCTGTACCTTCTTAAATTCAAATACCATGAATGTGAAGTTTACATATCAATTTAGTTAGGTGAGCATTGAATTTCTAGATGTAGAGGTTTTTATTGCAGAGGATAAAATCCAAAGTAGACTTTTCTGCAAAGCCACCGCCTGTAATGCTATTCTTCATGCTGAAAGTGCACACCCCAGACATCAAATAGCTTCAATTCCTTTTGGTGAACTAGTGAGGGCACGACGCAATTGTAGTTTAGAGGATGACTTTCTAAATCATGTGAATAATATGGGTGGAAGGTTTAGAGCACGAGGATACTCGAATAAGGTGGTTAAGAGGGCACAATTTAGGGCTAAATGATTGGACAGGAGTGATACTCTGAGAACCAAAGATCGAAAGACTATGGTGGACAAATCTGATAAAGTTTGACTTATAATGGATTTTAATGATGCCTCTCTGATTCTGATAAGATTTATGACTAAGCATTGGAACATTTTATTACAGGATGAGTCAATAAAAAATCTAGTACCAAAAAAAGTGCCTATATCATATCGAAAAGGCAGGACCTTGAGGAATATTTTGAGTCCTAGTTTTACTACTTTGTCTCCCAGCAAAACTTGGTTATCCACACAAACAATGTTTTTTTTCAAATGTGGCTATTGTGGAGTATGTCGTTGGGCATGCCACAATATTAAGGAATTTTCTATGGGTGGCAGAGTCTTTAGAATTTGTTCAATGATCAATTGTAACACTACTTATGTTATATACATAATAAGATGTAAATGTACTCGAATGTATGTGGGGAGTACAATACGCCCACTTAAGGTTAGAATTGGAGAACATATTCGGATGCTCAAAAATGATGATGTAAGATATCCAATAGTGGCTCACATCACAGCCTGTAACTCACAATCAGCTCATAAAAGCTTCACATTTTTTGGATTGGAACATGTTCCTCGGGATCCGAGAGGTGGTAATGGAGAACTATCCTTACGTAGGAAAGAGGCATTATGGATAATGAGACTGAGGTCCATAGAATCAGGCCTCAACTCTGATAAAGAATTGGAGTTCTTTTTGGGTGACTGACAAAACATGTGTACGAGGGTATATTATATTTTATCTTGTCAAATTTGTTTCAAACTGTATGGTTATGATGTCAATATATTTGTTTTAATTACATTGCATATGGATTGTAATTTTACACAACAATTGGAGTTATAAACCAAAATTCTCAAACTGAAGATGTTGATACAGTCATTCAATATTTGGGGTTGTGAGGGTTCTATAATTGGACTGGATTGGAATAAGCAATTTCCATTTCTATTCAATCTCTGTTAACCTTTTGACTCTTTAAGGTGGCTTCCTGATTTGAGCAATTTGTGGTGGAAAATTCATATATCATGATTATCTCAATACGATATGTTGAATATGGACGAGTTAGAAATTTGATTATTGATTTGGGCGGAGGTGTCGAATGAAGGAGGGTTTATATGGAAATAGGTGGCTTCTTTTCTAACTGATAGTGTTTTTCATGTTATATATGCACAATAAGAAGATTGGAGTTGAATGGACGTATGGGGAACCTGTGGTCCCATTTTCGATATCACGGACTTTTGTCTGTTTTCTATGTTTAGATTTGAAGTTCGCTTGGTCCTCGCAGAAGTCTATTTAACTTCCGGGTTCGGGATCGCGAAGCAGCGTACTAGCAGCCTAACGTTCCAAATAGATGAACGCCGCCATTGATTTGATAAACTTCGTCGGGTAAGTGATTTGGGGAACGGTCTCTCCTGAGTGTGCTCTTTTTGTTGCATTAGAGTTCTAAATGAGGAATTGGACAAATTTATAGTCTTTTATATTGAAGGTTGTTTTCTGTTTTATTATAGTACACCAACGGGAGCAATTTCTCTTTAATTATCGTGTACACAGTGGGGCCATGAATTTGAGGTGAGGTATATATTCCTTTGTGCCATATGTTTGAAGTTAGGAGTTAATGCAGTATTTCTAATGTGTTTGAAACTAACGAATATATATTCAATTGGCGTTTTTCTTTTTTGACTAGGCTTGGATAATGTATATAGAACAGGCACACTAGTGACATTAGTTACAAACGGAGATGATTTACCGTTTTATTGGATTCTGAACATACAAGGTACGACTAGGGGCTTTGTGCAACTTGGCAGAGGCCAATTATGAGGCGCATTTTACTAATTCACTTTATATAATGCTTAGGCAACTTATGTAGGGCTTTTACAACTGGACACAAAGGGTGTGTGTTTATAAATTAGGGTGATGTTGTAGTGTCACATGACTTTGGGAGTGCATGTGTAATGTGGTTTTTTATTTGATGACTGGGAGCACTTTTACTGGTGTCTATTGGTGACTTTTGTTTTGTAATTGGGTTACACTATTATATAATTATATATATATTCTTTATAACTTTCGTTTGATGAAAGGTACAATTCTTTGCAAATAGACAGAATCTCTTTCCTCTCACTTGATAAGGGGGTCAAATTCTAATTCTAATTTGGTTCAACTGGGACTTTTACATTTTATCTATCTATGGAGTTTGAGCATGTTGGTTTTTAACTTAAATAATCTGCTTACGATTTCCAGCCCTGAAGAAGTCGCTTGGGATTTAAGAATTTCCCATGACGAAACACGTGTTGGCTCGGAGTGTATTTCCATGGATGGTTGCTGTAGAATGTGAAGATTTGATTCAATAAACGTCTGACTTTGATTTTGGCGTTAAATTTGGAGGATGTGTCTTTTCTAACAGTACTCACTGGAGCTATAACACATTTGATTTGTGTAATGGTAAATATTGGGAAGGGGGGCCTCACATTGCTTCTATACCTGTTCCACATAGCCTGTGGGCACTCCACGGTCAGCCACTAAAAGATTGGGAAGTTTGCTGGCTGTGGTGGTTGGGAAGGTAAAGATGCGGTTGAAAACCCCTTTTATGGACACAAAAGGGGTGGAAGATGGACTGGGGATAGGAGTGGCCATAGAACCTGACTGCTAGTATTGGCACCTCGGAATTCAGAAATATGCAAAGAACCACTGCTTCTCAACACCTTATCTTCTGCCCATTTTGGAAATACAAAGGTTTTCTTGATACCTATGTTTCACTCTTTATATTTCAGCAAATGAATTGCTGTATACCCGGTATACAATGAAAACCCGTTGAAAGGTGCAGCTCATTTATTGGCTCTGCGTACCTAGGGTTCCTGATGAACCTACAAGCCTTATATATCCCCGCAACCAGAGTAGTCCAGCAGACGTAACAGTATATTGCTTTAAAAAATCTGACATTGCATGAAAAAGTTACAGAGTAAAACATGGAGAAAAATGGCTGTTTTATTCACCTCAATTTCAATATTTTTTCATTTCAGTTGTTATTGTCTGTAGGAAACCCTTGTAGGATCTACACAAATTACCCCTTGCTGAATTCAGAATTTTGTCTACTTTTCAGAAATGTTTAGCTTTCCGGGATCCAGCATTGGTTTCACACCTATTTCTGTCACTAACTTGAAGGAGGCTGAAAGCACAAAAAATAGTAAAAATGGGGTATGTCCCAGTAAAATGCCAAAATTGTGTTAAAAATTTGGGTTTTCTGATTCAGGTCTGCCTGTTCCTGAAAGCTGGGAAGATGGTGATTTTAGCACCGCAAACCCTTTGTTGATGCCATTTTCTGTGAAAAAACCACCAGCCTTCTTCTGCAGCCCTTTTATAGGAACTGCTATGTCATATCTAGCGTGGATGCTGACAACAACAGACTTGGAGCCGATCAACGCCACCTAACAGAGCGCCAGGGTACTGCTCATGAAAGTCTCTGGATTTAGTCTGACACCTAGGTCAAATCCAAAGGTAAAGAATCTGTAACTAGAATTCTCTATCAGATATGGGGAGTCAGCCCTTGGTCAGCACCAGAGGACTCCCATCCAGCTACACATCGGAGTCAAGAATAGCGATGCGGGAGGCGCCACTGCTGGGCATAGGTAGTGCCGGAGGTGTCAGTACTGGAGTGGGTGCCAGGGAAGGTTGAGATCGGTTCCTGGATCCTTGGGGTCTGACTGGCGCCAGGGGCAAGCCTGCTGGCAGAAAACCAGTAGGAGCCGCTCCCAGACCATCGGCCCGACGGTGCTCCAGAGGAATGGGCCACCCAAAGATGAGGTGCATCGCCTCATAAAATGCTTTTAGTGGGGCAGAAGTTGCTCTGGCTCCCAGAAACTCACAGACGGGCAGTGATGTCCAAGGCCCCACCACAGAGATAGGCCTGTGCTGTGAAGTTGAAGACCACTTTGACTTCTTTTTCTTGAAGGACTTACCCAACTTCCCCGTCGACTTGCAGTGGGACAATTGCTGGTAACGACTCCATGATCGAACTTGGGACCTTCCTTGTGACCAAAATCTGGGAGCACCGTGGGGTCAACCAGCGAACAATTTGAGGGACTACTCCCTCAGGGCTTAGGATGCAGGGCGGGGCAATACTCGCAGATCTTGGTGTCGTGATCGGGCTCCAGACACAAAAGACAAATCAAATGCGCATCCATCACCAACATCTGTCGATGACAGGCATTGCATTGTTTAAAACCTGGCTTTTGGTGGACATCCTTCACACCAGGAGTCAAAGTCTTGAAAAATATCCAACAAAAGGTCGAAAAAAGGTTGCTCAAAATACAGAGGGGGTAGCTCTCTACAGAGCTGCGCTGAATGGCATGGAAAGAAAAGAACTGACCCCACTGCGCTGAGGTGGCACCTTTATACGCACCACACATGGCATTTCAAGAGTCAAGGATGCTGCCAACGCCACACAGAACCGAGCAACGCCACTCACTGGTGCACAGAGGTACTGCTCATCAAATGTTTCAGGATCCAATCTGATACCTGAGGAATGTTCTAAGGTAAGGAATCTGCGCTAGAAGTCTCTAAAAGGTAAACAAAATCCCTCCCACTTTGAGCCATGTGCTAAATAGCTCTGACTGAGCGAGTAAAGCAAGAGGACCTCACGTCCGATATGCGTTTCTTGCAGACCAGAGTCTCCAATCAAAGTCAAAGGAGCTACAGAAAACAACTTAAAGGTTTCCAATTACATATAACATCCCTAGTTCAAGCGGCTAAAGTGGGCGTTAATGATGTCCTGAGTCCCCTATACAGCTAATTAAGGAATCATATCATGCAACACATTCAACAAGACCTTCCATAAAGATGTTTAAACATGTTTAGGGCTCCATTGCGAGATGAGCAGATATCCTCATGGTATTCCCACCCCCAGTCCATGGATTTCAAGACAAAGGAGACATCAATAAATCTGTGAGGCAGACATACTCCTCATTACAGGATATTAGTGTTTAACATATGGAGAATTATGTTTTCACACTGCTTCTGCATATTTGTTGTCTGGTATCACATCAGGAGATTCTGGCTGCTTCAGCAGCTGAAATCCCAGGAGGAAATTGTCCTGATTTGAGGGGTACCTGTAGATTTTTATAATCCTGGGGGTATGGCAGTTCTTGCTACTAGACTCAGAGGGGTTACTAAGCAAGTTGTGATGAGGCACCTAGTGGTTAAAGCAAATCTCTTTACTAAAGGGTAACCTCTAGTTGACTGTGTCCCACATGGTGTGTACAGGCTACTAGACAGCTTTCTCTTCCATGCCTTCCACGAGATTGAATCCGTTCTTTATTCTGACAGGCTGATAGTTTGTCCCTGATCACAAGGGAAGCAGGACTCCCACTTCAGTAGTCCCATACCATGTAGTGTCAGAATATTGGGCATCAGTATTTTCGAGATGCAAGAATATTGTGTGACCATAAGATAACCCTCAAAAACAGGGAATAACATTAGGAATTGGTCTTTCTGTACTTATTCCTATATGTTGTTGTTCACTTTTGGTAAGTTTTCTGCTGGGCATTTCACCTACACTGAGTAGGTTATGTCAAGGTGAAAAACTTGGGAGCTGTGGTTCCTGGAAAATGTCTAATTCCCAATTTGACAATGTTAGAAATGGGCTCTTTGGTTGGCAGTCAGGTTACCCCTGTCCAAGCAGGGACCATCACTCTAGTCAAGGTAAGTAACACATAATCCAAATGATCCTGTGCCCACCATCTGGTAGCTTGGCACTGAGCAGTCAGGCTTAATTTAGAAGCCAGTGTGTAAAGTATTTTTGCAACAAATCATGCAATAACACAGTAGAACACCACAAAAATAAACCACACAGTGTTTAGAAAAATATATAATATTTATCTGGTAAGATCCAGGTCAAAACGATTAAGATGCAATAAGTATATTTTTAATATCACTGTAAAAATGATGTAAAGTGTCTTTAGTTTCCTAAAAGCAACAAATGTCTCTTGCAAGCACAAAGCACCTGGTTTGCATTCAAAATCTCTGCAAGGAACCGCAGAGGAGTAGATGCGTGGAAAACAGGGAGGTGTGCGTTGATTTCCCGGGCCACACACAGCGATGCGTCGTTTAGTTTTCACACAGGGAAGGCTTTGCGTCGATTCAAGTAAAAACTGGGCCACACACTGTTACCTCCAAAATCACCACCAGAGGTGGTCTGAAGCAAGGCTGCTTTCTTGCTCCCCTGCTTTTTAACCTTTACACAGAAGATCTGGGCAAAGCCTTGGCGAACAGTTTCTTGCCCCCCCCTCATTTAGGCCACTCGACTGTGCATAATCTTCAATACGCAGATGACATTGTAATAATGGATCATAACAAAATTGGTATGCTTCTAGCACTGAGTAGCTTTCATGTATACAATGAAAATAATGATTTAATTGCAAATCAAGATAAGACCAAAGTAGTAATCTTTGGGGCGTCAAATAACAAGAAACCACTTACCTGGAGCATGGGGTCTATCAAGACGACATTGAAATACACTTATTTGGGGGTCTGGCTCACAGATACCTCCAAACCCCTGGCCCATATTGGCTTCTTAAAAAAGAAAGCAGCAGCCATTACAAATGGTTTTGCTTGTCTTAACACGAAACTAAAAAGCCCTTCGGTGTCCTCAATACTTAAAGTTATAAAGGCTACCCTGCTTCCAGCCCTACACTATGGGCACCTGATCTTTCCTGGTGCCTGTGCACCCAGCCTGGAGCTTCCCCAGTCTTCAGACTCCAAGAAAATATTTCACCTTCCCAGTTATCTACATAGATCTCAAATCCGCCTAGAATTCGGCCTGGCACATCAATAGCTAACCTCTGAGTCAGACATCCTGAAATACTACCTGCGGATACTGAGGGCACCTGGTAACACACTCAAGGCTTGTCTCAAGGGCATTTTTGTGAGCCTCAGGAACCCATGGTCAGATCATCTACAGAGGACAATGGCAACGTTTCAAATAGAAGTCACAATTAACTAAATTCCATTCTCAACCTGGAAGAAGGTAATTAACAGGCAGTTGCGTCTAATTTCTTTCCAGCAAGATACAGACTACTTAAAGACCTCAGACATTCTCCTTCCCCTCAATACTTCATACCTGATGGGAAGATCTCAACCATATCTCGCAGTGCCCATTAATAGCTGTGTGTGCGCAGAGACATCATGTACATGAGATTGCTCGGCCTACCAATTAAAGATTTTAACCCAGCTTGGGTCCCCTCTGGCAAAGAAGTGGCATTTAGATTGTGCAACTTTAAACTGGAATCATAGCTGCACATTCTGTGCTGTTGGCCCTCTCTTGATGCCACCAGAAAATCCTTATTGAAACTGATTTTCCTGATGAAGAGGGCTCGCACTTGCCAGGAGGCACCTTCGTTATTATTCTCCTAAACTGATGCAATATCTTTTCAAGGTGCACCAAGTATGTCAAAGAACTTAGATGTCTCCTTCGACCTTGCACAAATAACCTAAATCCCAATAACAATACCCAAAAGTTTATGAAGGATTACGGCATCAAGAAACCTGGAAACGTCTAACTTGCAAGGCACAGGAGTGACCTACTGCACTATGCACTTTAAATATTACTAGGCCTAAATCAGTAGGTTGTTCACTTGCACTTTATCCACCCAGCCCTGATTTAATCTGCTTTTTCTGTTAGTTTCCAGTATTTTAATGTCTGTTTTATAGTAAAACAATTTTTAGTTACTTGCGGTCCACTCTGTGGTCTTAGTAACAATATTTAGCAGGGGACTGTGAACCCGTATGATTTAAACTGACTTCCATAAGTCCTTGTTATGTTTTTTTTTAAATAAACAATAAAGTTGACAGATGTCTCTCAAAAATAAAATGTATGCATTTTTCTGTCAAGAGCTGCTCTACAGGAATAAGATTTAATCTGGAGCAAGATGGAATTTTTTTTTTAACAGAGTATGGAATATATTGTATTTAACATATTTCTTAAATACTGCTATTCTAGTGACTTGTTTATACATTGCTTATAGCTGTTCTTTAATTTGGGAACGGTACTGTTGAAATAACAAAAATGTAAGATACCACTCATCAGTGACATGATTTATCTTACATCAGTAATAGTTACATTTCATTTTTCAGGGGTGAATCATGCATTTCACACTACACTCCGTTCCTATGCATCTCCAAAATATTTGGCATGAAAGCCGTTAAAATCCCTTTAAATGAAACCCCAATAGGGACCAAGTACAACATTGTATAAGGTGTTCATCGTTTATCCACACTCTGCCATTAATTTGAGCTAAATAAGAAAAAACTATTATAACATACTTAACCACTAGGTGAGGTGATGATGTCCCCGTGAAAACACATGTAAATGGCTTAGAATTAAACTGTGAGATCAATAACTGTAACTGCATGTGAGCCGTTCCGTATTCAGAGGGCGTAAATTGAACTGTGACTTCCACAACTCCTTTGGCCGGGATTATCCCTGCGAGGAAATAGGAATTATTATGAAGTCTTCATGTCACATGATGGAAAAGTGTCTTACTTATAATCAAAGTTCTGCATTTGGAGGAATCTTCATTAAAGTCCTAAAACGTAGAATATTCCCTTTTCCCAGAACACTTACCACATATGAAAATAGAGTATTCCCATTTATGTGCTGGGTTCCCAGACCACTTACCACATATAAAACATATACTGAAACAGTGGAAATTTGATTACATTTGAGAAAAGAAGTAAATATGCAGACAATTGTGTGTATAATGCTAGTTTAAGTCAACTATAACAATCATGGCACAGACTTATGCTGTTTTTTCACTTTGTACTTTCTCCTGCACTCTTACATTATTCTGCTGCCTTGAGATACTCGATCTACGAAATACTTTTTGCAAAAATGCTTAAGTCAGTGATAACAAGTATGGCACAGCCTCAATACTTTTGCACTTTGCACTTTCTCCTGCTCATTTACTACTAGGTATTTGACTAATGTTTGCTTGTTATGCACTTTTGCCTCTTTTAAAGTCTTAACTAATTCCTTCCGGAGCCAGTGGATTCCTTTTAATGGCATTTACAAACATGCTCGTATCTTGCTTTAAACTGCTTATTTGAACTCCTATTGATGAGCTGCAGTGTTAAGGTTTTAATTAACTGAACCATAGATTTCAAATGTAATCATGCTAGGTTAACCAGGTAGACCAAATGTTCATTCAATCTGGGCTACTGCTGCATGCATACAAACTATTACTGTTGGTGATATCTGCAAACTATCTACATGGCAATCCATCCATACTTCCATAAAACATTGCTGTTTAGATTCAAATGCAGAGGTGGCGTGTCCAAGAAGGCGACTGGAGTGGCTGCTTAAATCGGAGCTCCACGCTGGGTCGCTCAAATAACCTTCTCAATTGTCCCACCTTCTCAAGTGGCTCTCCCACTTCATCTCTTGCTGCCTCACGCCAACGACCACAGCGTTCCCATCGCGCTGTCAAGAAGGGGGCATCGGAACGGACGTGGGAAGCCAGGTAGACCACCTTCGGCCAGGCCTACTGACGGACCCATGAGGAGAGTCGCGGGAATGGCGAGCAGCCTACGCGTCGGCGCTGCATTACATTACTCAATCCACTGAAACCCTGGTGCAGCCCCATGGGGAATCCTGAGCCTGCGAGGCCTAAACAGGGGGGACCTGCTGCTCGGTCACCTGAGACACTGGTGCAAGCACGTGCAGCGCCCCAGGTCTGTGTGAACTCTGCAAATATCATCATCACTGCAGCAGACCTACACATAGATTTTGCATTTAATGGACCACCTGATTGCAGGACTTTGGGGCAGCAGAGTGGCGTCCGCACTCCTGGGGCAATATCGAGCGGCGCCCCAGGTCTGTGTGAATGGAATATTGTGCATTCAACTGAGTACGGGGCAGGCCAGGAGGGGGAAACTCTGCAAACATCACCGTCACCACAGCAGGCCTAAACATAGACTTTGCATTAAATGGCCCACCTGATTGCATGACTATGGGGCAGCGGTGCAGCGAAGTACCACAGGACACTATTCTCATCATCTCCAGGACAACGCTGGTGACATAATCTCCGCTACAGTATTGTGGCTCTCCAGGGTTCGGCAGACACATACCTGGACCCAGGGTGGGTGTGGCAGGGATACACCAATAAGTGACATACATGCAGCATTTTAAGAGGGGTCTGAAAAGGGCCCACACCTGCACCAACCCGGTGAAATCACTAAAGCATCACGCCACATGCGATGTGGCAAAACGACCGCGATCCGTTGCACTAGACAGCTAGTCGCATGTGTAAAAATTGACCTGGCCACATGTGCCCGGGAGGCGAACTACCCAGATGGGGACACCTAAAGTTGCGAAGCCATCTGCAATGACAGTAGACACTCCAACCACTCAGTCAGCGCCATGAGTGGGCACAACGTACACTCTGCAACAATTGAATCCTACTCTCTACAGCCACTCCTCCCAATTTGAGAAAGTCTTTCACGCCATATTAGACACTAAAACATCTTTGAAACCAAAACTGATACTGTAGCACAGGAAGTTAATCTGCTCCATTCGTATCACCGTAAATTATCCGATAGAGTTGGGGAAACCGAATCTGACATATCTGCGATTCGACTATCAGTTCAAGACCTGCAGGGTCGGATGAAACAATTGACCATAGAAGTAGCCTTAGTGCAACAGAGAGCGGAAGACGCAGAGGGGCGTTCAAGGTGCAACAACATTCATTTAATGGGGTTCCTGGAAAGAGCAGAAGGCCCCAGCGCAGAATGGTTCTTGGAACATTGGCTCACGAATACAGTACTACAAGACAAAGTCCTGAAATTCGTTTAAATAGAACGTGCCCATAGGATTTCAGGCAGACCACCACCGCCGGGGCACCCCTCCCTGGCCATTGTAGCCTGCCTTCTTGATTATCGAGACAGAGATCTAGTGCTCCAACACTTCCGAACTCATGGACCATAATCATTTGACGATGCGAGTATCACCGCCTAGCCTGACTTCACGGCAGAGGTTCAGAAGAAACAGAATTAATTCTTTGCGGTTAAACAACGTCTCTGCGATCATAATATCAAATATGCTCTA
Organism: Pleurodeles waltl; assembly: GCF_031143425.1. Classification (NCBI taxonomy): domain Eukaryota; kingdom Metazoa; phylum Chordata; class Amphibia; order Caudata; family Salamandridae; genus Pleurodeles; species Pleurodeles waltl. The sequence continues at coordinate 1,038,260,458 of NC_090440.1, forward strand.
CTCTTCCCAGCAAAGCTCCGCGTGACAGATGGCATGAAAATCCATATATTTACTACCCCAGCAGACGCATGGACATGGCTCCACGCCAAAGGTTTTGCCCAACCACCTCATGAGGATGACACAGCAGCACAGTGGTTGTCCCCTAACCCTAAACATAAATGTTGCACAGGCTCCATAGCTAATCCAACAAGGGCGCAGGCCGCGGAAGAATGGGCAAAGGTACTGCTTGAGGCCACACAGATTACATCAAATCCTTTTTCTATTTTCCCGATGATTACAAACACAAACTCCGAACAAGGGGACCACAGCGACTCTGCTGAATCTTTCAGCGGCCCCATCGTCATCCCTGTTCTGCTGATGATCTATAAAGTTGCACATACTTACCAGGAGCAAAAGATCAGTTCTGGACCACTTACCCAAACCTAGATGAGCGAACTACCCAGGCAATGGGTCCCATAATGTAAATAATACGCCTCTCCAGATGAGGTGGTGGACATAGATTGATCAATGAAATCAAATGACCTGAAGCCCAAGCATCCAACGATATCCTGGTTGAACAGCTGCCTGGTGAACTGCACCCCCGCTGCCCACACAAGAGACATGGCCCGTATTGGGAGACAGGATCCTACATTTATGCGTGGAACAGGTTGTGGGCACAGTGCTGTAGCCTGTGGGCCGAGCGTGGGTGCCGAGCCAAAACTAGGCACCCCCCCACGTAAACTACCATATGGACCAGTTCCCCCTCATGTATGGCAATGGTTTGCATAGCCACAATTTAATGTTGCCTGTAAGGATTATTATTTATACTTTAGGTATGTTGCCAACCTTGATTGTTTGTGTTGCTACTGTTACATATTTGCAGCCGCACATTGATGGGGGATGGGGGATCATGGGGAGGGGTGCCACTGGGGCATGAGGTGTTGGATTCTATGACACTTTGGGTTTACACATGTGTCATGGATAGAAACTTTAGTAAAACGATTGCACGATTACACATACACCATCATCCCTCACAAGCTACAACATTCTTACATGGAACTTAAAAGGGTATGGCTTCCCCATCAAAGAGACACTGCATACACGCATATCTGAAGCGTCATCAGGCACATATAGTCATGCTCCAAGAAACTCTTCTTACGGAGGCTGAAGTAAAAAAGCTAGGCTTTAGCTGGAAATGACAGGTACAAAGCACTGAGACATCAACATTTGCTGTGGGAGTTTTAGTATTGGTTGCACAGGGCATCCCAGAGATCACAGAACGCACACACATTGACCCTGACGGGTGATATGTGATCACAGAAGGCCATATAGATGGAACACAACTAGCTTTAGTGGGAATATATGCTCCCAGTGTAAATCACAGGGGCTTCTTAAACAGGCTGACAACTTAACTGTTCCAAGATCTGACCATGTCCTCTGGGGAGGTTATTTTAAATGCGTGCCTGACATTACCTTGGACAGATTCCACCCACCATTACCAGGGGCACTAAGCAGGAAAACCTTCCAAGGGTTCGCATCCTGGAGATCAGATAGTGGACTGTACGAACTATGGTGGGTCGGCCACCCATCAACACGCGAGTACTCCTTTTATTCCCCAGTATAGACTTACACACTCAAATAGACCTATTTCTAGCACCAGCGGCCATGGCACAGAGAGTACTGAGCTCAGCATACTTGGCCCACACCATGTCTGATCACTGTCCTTTAAAGGTGGTTCTACAATGAGGCAGACTATTCACAAAGGTGCCGACTTGGCACCTGCAGATTGAGGCATTATCGGATCCCCCTTTTCATCAGGAACAGGCTGAATGTATTTCCACATACTGTGAACATAACAACAACTCCACGTCCCTCCGAGCCACTGAGTGGGATGAGCATAGGGTGGTGGTGGAAGACACTGTATGTCCGTGTACCTGGGTGTTCGGCAGGTACTGTGTTGTGAGGTGGCCATACTGGAGGTTAAACTACGGGAGGCGGAAGTGGCCATCCCCAACCGGTTCATCGGCCTAAGTCTCCTCTGCGACCTCCGCATGAAATACAAAGATGCAGACGCTAGGCTCCGTAGGCATGACTATAGGCATTACATGACACAGCAGTATCATGCCAAGACGGGTCAGTTCGGGTAGCCTCTTGGCATGGCTAGTTCGGGACTCTCCACCGCAGATTCCTGTAGGGGCAATTAGACTGGACTCAGGTGAGGTGATTAACACGCAGGCGGCCATAAACACAACATTCAATACTTATTATCAATCACTATACGCGGCTACCATGGCACCTACATCTGAAGAGTTATCTGCTTTTTTAGAGAGATGCCCTCTGACCCAGAAACACTCATTGCAAAGAGATTAATTAGACAAACCTATTCATCTAGAGGAGATTTGCACAGCTTTGAGCCCACTGGCCTGCAATAAGACCCCAGGCATGGATGGCCTACCCACCAAATACTACACCATATAAACAACTCATCTTCTACAACCATTGCTCGACATGTTTACTGAAGCATGCACAACAGATCAACAGCCGGAGTCACTGCGTGTGGCCCTCATAGTGGTATTGCCAAAACCTGGTCATGGCCCACTGGATGTGCTCTCTTACAGACCGCTCTCCCTATTAAACCTAGATTGTAAAACCCTGGGGAAAATTTTAGCTAACAGACTCCTTCCACTAATCCCTTGATTGAGCCATGAAGATCAATCTGGTGGTTTTATTCCCGATCGGAGCACATTAAACACCAGGAGATTGATACGCCTCCTCCACAGTGACTCTTGGACTAACTTTGGAAGTGTGGCCATTTTGCATGACATAGTAAAAGCGTTTGACACACTCAGGTGGGACTACCTCCTTGAGTCTCTCAACCGGATGGGCTTTAGGTCTGGTTTTTTGACGTGGATATACATCCTGTACTCTAACCCAACAGCCCGAGTCAAGATGGAACATATCATATCTGACAGCTTTCCTATATACTGGGGCACTAGGCAGAGTTGTCCACTTCCCCCCCTATTGTTCGCAATAGCGATGGAACCATTAGTCGCCCAATTACAACCGAGCGCACGCCGCTAGGGGATACCGGAAGCACCCATGTGCCATATTACCTCCCTATATGCTAATGATGCCTTAATATACTTACATGATCACAAAATATCCATTCCGGAGGTTATGTCTTTGCTGGATTCCTTTGTTACAATCAGGGCTGAGGGCAAATGGGTCAAAATCTTGCATCTTCCTCATGTTTTCGGTACCACCGGACGAGCAACACACCCTCCCAAATTACCGACTGCAGTGGTGCCACACCACATTTAATTATTTAGAGATATAAATATATCACTCTATAAAAGGCCTACTGTCACCTACAGGTAGGATAGCCATAGCCAAAATAATAGTCCTCCCTAGGCTGCTGTACTACTTTGCGGCACTACCAGTTGTTATCCCATGGTCTTTCTTCCGAACGCTATATGGCTTATTAACCGATCTACACCAGTGGAACACAGACGTCGTGTGGCTCTGGCCACAATGCAGTGCCCACAGGACAAAGGGGGTCTTGGCATGCCTAACCTTGAATTATATTACACTTCGGCTCGATTACAATGACCGCTATGGTGGTTAAGTGAGTCCCACAACTTAGAAAAAACAAATATTTCCAACCTCTTCAGGATAACCCGTGTACACCTGGCTGATGGACAAGTCATGCCCCTCAACACATGGAACTATTTTAATGGACGCAGCCAGAGCTTGCTGGCATAGATTTACAGACAGCAAACTTCATAGTATACCGTACTCACCATTGATACCTGTGACACAATTACCAGCTGCCTGGGTCATGCTCAGGCAACATGACATGACCCCCTGGAAAGCGGCGAAGCTCATGACGGTGGGAGACTACTTCGCAAATGGTACATTGCTGACGTTTGATGAACTTAGGGTTACCAGCGGCTTACACGCTGGTTTATTCTTATCATACTGCTCAATAAGACGCCTTATACATGACACATGGCGACAATACGCCATCTATGCAATTACTTACACGGATGCTATCAGCTTTGGGGAACAGGAAAGCGATTTCCATATTATACAATGTCTTGAACACTACAAATCGTCCGGGGATGGAGAGGGCTCGTGCTTGCTGGGAAGCGGTGCTTCCCAATCATCTGTCTCAGCGATCATGGATGGCGGTCCTGTCCGGTGTTAAAGGGATATCGCGCAACCCTAGGTTCCGCTTTACACATTTAAATTAATTGCACCAAGCTTATCTCCCCCCCCACCGCATTAAATGTATGTTCCCAATAGTTGACCACAAATGCCCACGTTGTGCATGGTCTGAAGTGAGTTTCTATCATATGGTTTGGGAATGCCCCTCTTTACAGAATGCCTGGCAAAAGGTAGTCAAGTCTACAGCTGACATAAAAGATCATGACCTGTCACCTACCCTTGAATCCTGCCTTTCGGGTCTGTGCCAAAATACCAGAGGAGACAAACACTTCCATAGATTTATAGAGCTGGCATTTACAACATTTAAGTGCCTCATCGCCATGCACTGGAAGGCGCCTTCCATTCCAGACAACACCAAGTGGTTGCAAATATTGCTACAGTGGGCACGGGCGGAGGCAAGAGTACTATGTAAAGAGATAAGGGCTTAGCATGTGGTGGCAGTGAAATGTGGGATGCGTTCATTATAAAAAATAGAGCCTCAGAATGATAAACGACCCCCATGAACATGACATAACTCTTTAGCCTCATATTGTAGACAGTATGCTCACTGCTGTCCTTATGTAATTATGAATACCGTGTTACCTTTCATTTCTGTAAGGTCAGATGTCATCAATTATTGTACCCTCTAAACCACCACTACCCCCTTTGCGGAGCACTTCCCGCTATTGACCTACCAAACCACTCAGCCCCTCCGCCACATCTGACTACCAGGAGACTTTGACATGGAATGGGCCCCCAACTTATGTGGAACACATCAAATGAGTAAACTACCACCAATAAATACTAGTCAAATGTACTGTTTCTAAGACTCTGGTATTCATGCATGCTACGTAGTTTCACCCCTACTGTGGCACATGCGTCACTTTATTTACTGAATTATGGCACCCGCTCTGCTACCCTCCTGTCCGCCCCCACCCCGACACCTCCAACCCTGCAAATGAGACACTTCCAATCCCCTGATCTCTTTTCCTTCTCTTTTTTCCGTTATCGTCATATTAATGTAGCGGCTGTAAGTGTATGTATCTGTTTTTGCCCTGTTTCTTCTTTTTATTTACCTACGTGGTTGATAAAACTTAATAAAGCGATTAAAAAAAAGATTTAAATGCAGAAACAGGCACCATAGTAGGCTAGAAGCCTCTGAAGAAACTGTCTGGAAATTATCTTCTATAAGATGAATCCATTTTTTGCCACTCATTGTCATGAAGCTGCAGCCTATTTGGAATATACTTAGGGGGTCATTCTGACCCTGGCGGTCATTGACCACCAGGGTCAACGACCGCGGGAGCACCGCCAACAGGCTGGCGGTGCTCCCAAGGGCATTCTGACCGCGGCGGTATGGCCGCGGTCAGAAATGGAAAACCGGCGGTCTCCCGCCGGTTTTCCGCTGCCCTGAGGAATCCTCCATGGCGGCGCAGATTGCTGCGCCGCCATGGGGATTCCGACCCCCTCACCGCCATCCTAGGATGGCGGTGAGGGGTGTCGTGGGGCCCCTGGGGGCCCCTGCAGTGCCCATGCCAATGGCATGGGCACTGCAGGGGCCCCCGTAAGAGGGCCCCTAAAAGATTTTCAGTATCTGCCATGCAGACACTGAAAATCGCGACGGGTGCTACTGCACCCGTCGCACCCTTCCTACTCTGCCGGCTCCATTCGGAGCCGGCTTCCTCGTGGGAAGGGGTTTCCCGCTGGGCTGGCGGGCGGCCTTCTGGCGGTCGCCCACCAGCCCAGCGGGAAACACAGAATAACCGCGGCGGTCTTCTGACCGCGTAGCGGTATTCTGTTGGGGGAACTTTGGCGGGCGGCCTCCGCCGCCCGCCAAAGTTAGAATCACCCCCTTAGTATGCTATTTTAGTGACTATCAAGCAGGCACTACAACGCAGAAGGAAAAACTATTCTTGATTGAAGAAATCTTATTTGAAGTCATAAACACCCCACCCACATCCCAGGCTTTATTTCATGGTTACAAAAATATACTGCTGTATGCATTCAATATAAGGACCTACAGTATATTGAGGCTCCTGGTTCCTGAAGGTGCAGTGCATGTTTTCAGAGGCTCTAGCTTTGCTGCATATCTAGCTCCTTGCTGCCTCAGTTTATGCATTACTTTTTTTCTTCGTAGTAAAGTTATTGTTTATTCTGCAATGATGCTTCCTAACTCGAAGAGAAAACATTTAACATTCAGTATTAGGGCTGAGTAATATGGTCCTATATTAATCAATGAGAGATTCAAGTAACACCATAAAGCACGAAGCCCAAGGCTGAGTTGTTTGAAAATGTCACCAGAATCCCAAGATGGCAATACAGGGCCATGCTGAACCTCATCAGCGACGTATTTTTAAATCACATGCTTATTCTGGGAGATTCTTTCCTTTATTATTTTTTTGGCGTTATATATTAGCTGCACAGTTTTTTTTCTTTTGACTGTAAGTTCCATCTGTTAATTAAAGTGTCACTAGTTCATTGCAGAAGTCTTGTGAAGATGGTGTGGAGATTTGACAGCTTTCTGGAATGCGAACTTCTGATAGAATTAATGCAGTTCTGTGACTGGGCATTCGGAATTGTGGATCCTAATTTAGTAGTAGATTTTCTGGCATGATTTGTGCATATAGTTGTGTCTATGTAGATACATTTTGTCTTGAAGGTTCTTACATTTGAGACATTTGCATTAAAGTGCTATGATTTTTCCTCATTTTTTTAACTCTTAATTAATTCAATAAGGCTTCTTCTTTTTGCCTTGTTTTTATGTTATGTTTCGGATTAGTATGACAAAGACTCATCCAATCAGAGCTTTTCTGGTGTGTTTATTGACTCTAACGGAGCATTTATGGTAAGGTGAGACTCCACGTCCTGCTTGTTTAATTTGTTCCATTGTCTGTAGGTTTTTGTGGTGTGGTGGCTTTTTTGCTATCCAGTCACAAAATGGTGTTTCCAAAGCCTTATTTTGCTTAAGGTACACGTCATTGCAATACAGCAATAAATTAAACCTATGCTAGGTGTAGGGACATGAAGTATGTATATGGTGTACACAGATCGGTAAGTAAACAACTTTATCAATAAAAAAAAAAAATCCCCCACACTATCTATATTTTTCTATATTTAATTTCAAAGATTCATAAAAGTACAAATATAGATCCAAATGAGCCTCTTTGCTTTTACATTAGAGAAATGCAAACCAAAAAGAGAACATTTAGTAAAATATGAATGTTTGACCACGTTTTTTATTTTACAATGTTTTTATTACGTTATTCGTGGTACTTTGTAATCATATGTCGCATTGTATTATTGGTGGATATGTTGATCAGTACCGGCCTCACAAGTATCGCACCTATAAGCAGTACCTACATCAATGTTCGCCCAGACCACCCGACTTACAGTTTCTCTAGCTTCACTATGCAATTATCATCAATATATGGAAAACATCTGAACAGTAACATTGTTAACTGTGGCATTTCCTTCTCATTTTGAGGGGTCATATGCTGTAGTAGTGTAATACCTGCAGAGTGGTTGTTAATTCAATATTGTACAGATGACTACCTCTAGCTCTCTATATTCCACAGTGTCTTGAACGCATTTGCCTTTTGGGTGTGTGTGACACATTTAAATGGATCCATTCTCAGTAGTTTGATTTTTAAAACCTTTTGCCACATTTTTCTATGTCGTTATTATTTCCATTTCGTTTTCCTCTAGGTTCGTATATGCGCAGGCTTTCTCCCTCTAGATCGGTAAAATGATCCATTATTGTGCAATACTGCTTGTATTAGGACGCTGCGCCCACTTTTCATTTCAGGGATATGCCACTTTAAGCTCACACCAATGCCAAATCTTGGAATTTGCTTCAAAATCTATTTTTTTGTGCAGTTCTATACACCCAGAAGGCAAATATCCGTTCTCAATAGCTCTGTCCTTCTAATGTCCGCTCTGCTGTGCCCACTATTTTCTTCCAAAATCCCATCCCAATTAGACACTTCCATATCATATATAAAAATCAGCTTCTTATGTCCTACATACAGGGAAGCTTGATGGCCCTCTAGGCTACATTCTGAATAATCGTTTTGGTATCAAATATGTTCTATGTAAAATATTTAATTGTTGCAATTTAAAGTTGGACATACTTGATATCTGTGAGAAGTTTGCAATATCGTGCACCATTCCACCTCCGTTAGCAACCTGCCCATACCTGCTGTCCGTTTATCCCGCAGTGCTTCAGTCTCTAATTTTGTGGTTGACTAAAAGTGTTTTACATCCTTGTGCAACTCCCTTTACGCCTGCTCCCATTATAAATAGTAGTAGTAATACTATAGCTGCAGCTAGTGTCCCCATCAATCTTCCCATCTCAAAATTTGAACCTTCTGTATCCCATCTTCTTACACTCAGCGTTGGAAGGTCAGTAAGGCTCCTTCTTGGTAAAACTATCCTAGTTTTCGGATTTCATATTCATTCAATCAAACATTTCAAATATTCATTTATCATTGTTTACCATCAGAGTATTCATAGAGATTGCTGGTGCACAAATAAGTACACTATGGCTCTTGTCAAGGCCTCACTTTTAGGGGATACTTTAGCAGTTGGGACACATGTCCACTAAGGTCCAGTTTGGTGCAAAATGTCCCTTTATGGGCCTGGGCGTTGCCAACAAGGTCATGATTTTAGAAGTCTTTCAGCTATCGAGCAGCATATTGATGCCCAATGGTACATTTCGTAACTTGGGGAAGCCTCCCTGCTTAAAAAGGAGCTGAAGCATTCTAAGCACCAGCCTGTGCCTTCCATCACTCCATATCAAATCTGAGAGCATCTGGTTTAATTCCATAAATACCTTTTTTAGTAGTGGAACTACAAACCAACGTGCACTTGGTGGAACAGCGAATCATAGAGGCAAAAGGACAGTTGGAAGCCGTAACAGCCGATCAGTCTATCATGGCCAAGAGATGCGCTACATTGGAGGACCAACTCAAAGGCGCCATCAACAACTTGGGAGACCTTGAGAACAGACGAGCAGAGGAGGGCCTCCTAGCCCCCTGTCTAGTGATACTAGGACAGTTAATGCCCCCCCACACCGATCCTTGAGGGAGGACGATTGGCGCCTCCTGGTTTTGTCTACTTTATGGTATGATCTCATGTGTTGTTTTTGGTTTATTTTCTAATTTTGCATTGCTACACGATTTGTGATCTGGGTGAAGGTAGTAATGCATTGTCCACCATATCACAGCTTGTCTGCCATCTTTAGGCCTCTTCACTTACACAGACCTTTATTACCAACACAAAAATGATTCAGATAGTCTCACTTAACGTAAGGGGAATGTACACCCCTAACAAACGGGGAGCCATTGAAGGACATTCCGAGAATCCAGCCTGAATATTATATACTTCCTGGAAACCCATCTACTATTAAAAGACCAGGGGAAACTCAAACATACTTCATCCCTGACTGCCTATCATTCCTCAGCTAACCCTAAAAAAGGGGAGTAGCAATCTTCCTGGGACGGAATCTCCCTCCGGTAATCTCACACGGTAAACCTGAGAGAGATGGTACATATTTCATCTTGGTCACTGTACTGGAGGGACGACCTATCACCTTATTCACGGTATACACACCTAGTGCCGCCCAGGACCCATTCCTGGGATGCTTCCCAGAGGAGCTGGCAGGAATGGCCAGGGGGAAAATTTGCCTGACCAGGAACTTTAATATGACATGGGACCCACATAGAGACCGGGAAAAGGGAGCTGGGTAGATGAAGGAGCATTTTCTAAGAAGAAGAAGACACTGGATGAACTGGGCTTGGGCTTAAGGGAAGCCTGGTGGAAGACATACAAGATCAAGCCCATATCCGCCTCTGACTATGATCCTATGTTGATTCAGCTAAATCTGGGTATGCGGAGGTGGCGGACACTTCTTGCTGCATTCACCCGAGTCTTTGTCACTTCTAGAGGACAATTACCATGTATTTTACTAAGAAGGTGGTGCTCTCTCTGCTTCAGCTTAGAAACAATCGTACAGGAGATATAGTGGGCACCCAGCTCACTTTGACCCTAAGGGGCAAGAGAGAAATAGAGTACACAGGGGAACTACAAATGCCCCAATAATAGAAACCGTGAGGAAAGCAAACAAATGTCATCCTTTTTAGGTCTGTCTCTACTGTGGTGCTTACCTCTCTTCCAGGTTGGAGGAAATCTTCCCAGAGAAGATACAACTCTCAAAACTCACAGACATTCAGAGAGATTCCCTGGCAAGCCAGATTCTGCCTGATTTGGTGGGTTGGCTATCAAATCAGTTCTATAAAGTGTATTACTTCAAACTAGTTCTGAAGCATACGACTCTGTTCAATTACTGTGCTGATGCAGGTGCGGTGGCCCTGAAAATGGGAGATGCAATAGTAATGGTCATACCAATTCCCAACAAGGAAAACAGGCACTGTGCATTCTACCGACCAATATCCTTGAATATTGTTGAAAAGTTGTATAGGAAAGTCCTAGCCACGTACCGCAATGAGGTGCTTCCCATACTGGTGCACTTGGAGCAGAGGGAATTCATCCAGGGATGCCAGGCTCATGAAAATGAGTGTACGGCCATCCACCTGATGGCAAAGGCCTCCCTTAAAAATATACTGGCAGTGCTCTTATACTTGGATGCAGGGAAGGCCTTGAACAGGGTGGGTTGAGCTTTCCTGTCTCTCACAATCTAAAAGATGGGCCAAGGCCCTACGTTTTTTGAGGATGATTTTCTCAAATTATTTGCGTCGTGTAGCTATGGTCAACCTGTATGACTATCTCTAGTCTTCCTTCCTTTTTTGCAGACCTACTAGGCAGGGATATCCGCTGTTCACTCTCTTCATACATCTCTTAGCATGCTTGTTCCAACAGACTGCAGTTTTGACTGGGATCATGTTCTGTCGATGAGAATTGAAAATCTCTATTAAGATGTACTCTTTACATTGGAATCCTCAAGCACGCCATTCCCAGCATTTGTAGACTTACTCTTGGCTTATGAGGTGGCCTCGGGCAATACGAACAACTACAACAAATTTGAAATACTTAATCGGACATTAGAAACTGCAGAGGTGGCCCAACAAATGGCATTCTTTCCTTTCAGAAGGGCCAAACCTTCCATTAAATATCTGGGAGTCCAACTCACGTGGAACATTGTGGATCTATTCAATGCCAACGACTGCCACCCCCAGTAATAGCCATTACAAAAGACCTTCACTCCTAGGGAAACCAGATGCTCCCCTGGATGGGTAAAATGAATGCAATAAACATTAACATCCTCAAACGTCTACTTTCGTCTGTTCCAAGCCCTCGTGATATGGCAACTCCCCGGCTATCTACAATTACTTTATATGGCGGAGAAAAGCTCTGAGGTCTCCCAAAAATTAATTAAATTAATGATCCAGCCACAGCCTTGGCAGTCTCTAGTATTCCCCACTATTATGCAACAGTTCAACTGCGAGTGGTGGTACAGTAGTCCACAATAGTGTCAGAGAAAAACTAGCGGCAGATGGGCAACACCACAGTATGAAGGGACTTTGTGTGGCTAGAGAGGCGCCACAAACCGCCGCCCCCGCCAACATGTACATTAGTACTCCTGGAATTGACACCCTCAAGATATGGGATAGGCACTTGGAGTTACAAGGTCTTGTGTCCTCTCTGTCCCTCTACACTTCCATCCATTATAATAAAACGTTTACACCGGCCCTACAGGGCTAGTCCATCCACAAATGTTGAGAGGGAGGCTGTAAAATGATCTCTGATGTGAATAACACCACAACCCCAAAGACCTTTTTGCAATGTAAAACATAATTTGGCGTACCAGAGTAAAAAAAACTTCGTTATGCCCAGATTCGGCCCACAACTGGAAAAAAACTGAATGTCAAGCTCTCACCTTGTGGTGTCACAGACTGTGGATTACACTCGCTATTTGACGAGTAATGTGCAAAGCACTCGTCTATTGTTTGATATTAAATGGAAACCACTGTCCATGCAATTGAGCAATGGGCTTCCTAGCTTATTCCTTGCACCACAGTGGAGATTCTTTTTTACTGATATGGCTAGACGGGATTCTACTACCTTTAGTCATTGATACTCCTTTTGGGAAAGATGATGTAGTCGGTTATACGGTGTCTTGGCCATCTTTTGACTTTGTTTTTCATGGTGGACATGAGGGGATTGCTTAGCCTCCTACAGTTGGAGTTGGCAGAAGGTCGGGGAGGTAAAGGTTGACTAATGTGCTCTCTGTGAGCATTTCTTGCAGGTTGACTATGTAGGATAGTCTCTGTAAAAGCTGTTATAGCTTAGTGGATATCCCTGCTTTTTGCCTGACAATGTGAATAAAAGAGTTGTGCACCAAGAAGCCATTTTAAAAGTGTACAGTAGGCTGAGGTAATACAATACAATACTTATTGTAAGAACCCAGGCTGTTTAACTATAGGAGAGCAAGACCACAGTCCTCAAGTGAGCTGTAGTTTAGCTCTCACAAGTTCAAAAACAATCTAGATTCTAATAGGGAAACAGGTTCTGTGAGAAATGCCCAGCATACCCTTGGTAGCTTAGTAGAAGCACCAACACCTTCCTCAGAGAAAATGGCATGTGGTACATCAAATACAAAAGCACAATTATAGGTATGGAATCAACAAAATTCAAATTCCCAGGCCAAAATAGTTCAAAGAATAAGTGTTGGCATTGGGGGTGTGGCCACGGCAGCGTCCAAGATGGCTGCCTGCTTGTGAAGCTCCGCAGCCTGTGGTCTGAAAACAGCATGACCTGTGGCAGAATCCCCATCTAGGGGTGTGAGGTTTGGGGGTCGCTGCCTGCTGAGGCCTTCTTTCGGGCCTTATCTCACTCATATGCCTGCAGTAAATACATCACGCCTGCGCTATCGGGCACAGCCTTGGAGGCCCCGAGGCGACAGAGGCTGTGGGCAAACCTGAGGCTGAGACTACTGAGTCTCGCTGGGCTGCAGACCCCCCTCTCTCCCAGAGTGCCACCATGGGGCAGACCCATGCCTGTTGAGCTCCCCTGCCTCGGAAACTTGACCCGACTGTCGTCTGCAGTCCTGATCACCCACTGCGCATTTCGTGGAGGTGGGCTGCATTGCACCGAGGGCCGTGATCCCGCTGGTGGACCATGCGGTGAGCAGGGCGGTGATGCGAGTCCCCCCTGCCACTGTCTGCTGATGTGCCCACTACCCACTGGGCATGCACCGCGTGTGGAACGTGCCCCGGCATCAAGCTCTGGCCACCACCTGAAGCTGCATCGCTATTTCCTGAGAGGACTCATGGTGCATAGAAGGCATTTGGCTGAGCACCCGAACCCTACCACGAGTGCGGTGATCGGGTGGGGCTCCCCCGATCTGACCCTACCCTTCACTTCTACCCCAATCTGCCAAAATTCATACTGCAGCCAGCCGGGCTGCTCACACCCACATGGGCTTACCCAGCACTGCGGTGCCCTCTCCCCCACCACCACAGCCAGCCCCCGGCACCACTACAGCTCAGAAGCAGCACATACACCCCTCAAGGGCCGTCACGATGGTCGCTGAGCCCTACCCAGTGGCCTGAGACATCTACTGCTGTGTTATAGACCTATCTTCCCCAAAGGATTCATTTCTCCGTACTGGGCACATACCATGAACCTTTACTCTAACAATCAGGGCCCATACACCTGGTCACCTCTTGGTGCTCCGTGAACCACACGGTGCTCACACATAGTACTTCATTAGAGGCACTCCTCCCCACCACGTCATGTCTCCAGCTGCGCATGTGCCGGGGTCCCAATGCAAAATTGTGCATCTGACCCTCATGGGATGAACCCTCCCCAGAACTTACCTGCAGTGCGTCGCTGCCGCCTCAAGAGATGGGCAGGGGAGACCCAGAACAGTGCAAGCTTCTCTCTGAACAATCCAAAACTCCACGCCGTGGAGGCTGCTAATCTGACACCAACCAGCCACCACCTAGGGCGACAAACTCCAAGGACCGGAGAACACAGAAGCCAAAATGTCAGAAATCAGACCTGGATTTCGTTCTATGGACACTCGCTTTGATATCCTCACCAACTGCCTTGACAGCATGAGCATGGCCACTTTAACTGCCCCTCAGGGTCACTCGGTCTTCATCAGGACCTCCTGGATCCTCTTTGTTAATGTCCTCTACCTGTCATGGGTCAAGGCTTCTATTTTCCTGTGTATCTGGCTATATTTGACCCCTATTCGTATGGATGTCCCACGTCGTGAAGAAGCTTGCAGAGGTGTTCCCAAGCAGAAAGACCGCAAACAAGCCTTGCTAGCTGCAAGGGTCGCGGTTAGGGTTTTTGAATGCTGCTGTGGCCCAGGAGGGACCAGGATGTCGCCACTTGGATGAGGAGACAGAGGGGGCGCCCAGCAAGTCAGAGAGCCTTCACAGAAGCAGGCAGCACCCGCAGAAGTACCGGAACAGGCACCTGGAAGAGGAGTGAACCGGAGTCCACCCGAAGTCAGAAAAGGGAGTCCCACGACCCCGGAGGACAACTCAGAAGGTTTTGCACTGCAGGTTAGAGTGTTGGGGACCCAGGCTTGGCTGTGCATGAAGGAAATCCTGGAAGAGTGCACAGGAGCCGGAGCAGCTGCAAATCACGCGGTAACCAGCAATGCAGTGTAGCGTGGGGAGGCAAGGACTTACCTCCACCAAACTTGGACTGAAGAGTCACTGGACTGTGGGAGTCACTTGGAAAGAGTTGCTGAGTTCCAGGGACCACGCTCGTCGTGCTGAGAGGGGACCCAGAGGACCGGCGATGCAGTCTTTTGTTGCCTGCGGTTGCAGGGGGAAGATTCCGTCGACCCACAGGAGATTTCTTCAGAGCTCCTGGTGCACGAAGGAGGCAGGCTACCCCCAGAGCATGCACCACCAGGAAACAGGCGAGGAAGCCGGCAGGATGAAGCGATACAAGGTTGCAGTAGTCGTCTTTGCTACTTTGTTGCGGTTTTGCAAGCGTCCTGAGCAGTCAGCGGTCGATCCGTTGGCAGAAGGTGAAGAGAGAAATGCAGAGGAACTCTGGTGAGCTCTTGCATTCGGTATCTGAAGAATTCCCCAAAGCAGAGACCCTAAATAGCCAGAAAAGGAGGTTTGGCTACCCAGGAAGGAGGATAGGCTAGTAATACAGGTAAGAGCCTATCAGAAGGAGTCTCTGACGTCACCTGCTGGCCCTGGCCAGTCAGAGCAGTCCAGTGTGCCAGCACACCTCTGAATCCAAGATGGCAGAGGTCTGGGGCACGCTGGAGGAGCTCTGGGCACCTCCCCTGGGAGGTGATGGTCAGGGGAGTGGTCACTCCCCTTTCCTTTGTCCAGTTTTGCACCAGAGCAGGGCTGGGGGATCCCTGAACCGGTGTAGACTGGCTTATGCAGAGGTGGGCACCATCTGTGCCCATCAAAGCATTTCCAGAGGCTGGGGGAGGCTACTCCTCCCGAGCCCTGACACCTATTTCCAAAGGGAGAGGGTGTAACACCCTCTCTCTGAGGAAGTCCTTTGTTCTGCCTTCCTGGGCCAGGCCTGGCTGGACCCCAGGAGGGCAGAAACCTGTCTGAGGGGTTGGCCCGGGGGATCATGGGATTGTCCCCCCAATGCCAGAATGGCATTGGGGTGACAATTCCATGATCCTAGACATATTACATGGCCATGTTCAGAGTTACCATTGTGACGCTGTACATAGGTAGAGACCTATGCACAGTGCACACGTGTAAAGGTGTCCCCGCACTCACAAAGTCCGGGGAATTTGCCCTGAACGATGTGGGGGCACCTTGGCTAGTGCCAGGGTGCCCACACACTAAGTAAATTTGCACCCAACCTTCACCAGGTGAAGGTTAGACATATAGGTGACTTATAAGTTACTTAAGTGCAGTGGTAAATGGGTGTAAAATAACTGGACGTTATTTCACTCAGGCTGCACTGGCAGGCCTGTGTAAGAATAGTCAGATCTCCCAATGGGTGGCAAAAGAAATGCTGCAGCCCATAGGGATCTCCTGGAACCCCAATACCCTGGGTACCTCAGTACCGTATACTAGGGAATTATAAGGGTGTTCCAGTATGCCAATGTGAATTGGTGAAATTGGTCACTAGCCTGTTAGTGACAATTTGGAAAGCAGAGAGAGCATAACCACTGAGGTTCTGGTTAGCAGAGCCTCAGTGAGACAGTTAGTCATCACACAGGGAACACATACGCAGGGCACACTTATGAGCACTGGGGCCCTGGCTGGCAGGGTCCCAGTGACACATACACTAAAACAACATATACAGTGAAATATGGGGGTAACATGCCAGGCAAGATGGTACTTTCCTACACAACCCCCCTCCCCAAATGAAGACAATAAGACTAGCCATGACCTGATGAGTCTTCATTGTCTAAGTGGAAATATCTGGAGAGTCCATCTGCACTGGAGTGGGTACTCCCAGGTCTATGTTCCACTGTATAGTCCATTCCCTGTAGAGATATGGACCACCTCAACAATTTAGGGTTTTCACCTTTCATTTGTTTTAGCCAAAGTAGAGGTTTGTGGTCTGTCTGAACAATGAAGTGAGTGCCAAACAGGTATGGCCTCAACTTCTTCAGTGCCCAGACCACAGCAAAGGCCTCCCTCTCTATGGCAGACCAACGCTTTTCTCTAGGGGTCAACCTCCTGCTGATAAAAGCAACAGGTTGATCCTGGCCCTCTGAATTGAGTTGTGATAAGACTGCCCCTACCCCTAATTCAGATGCATCAGTTTGAACAATGAATTTCTTGGAGTAACATGGGCTTTTTAGGACAGGTGCAGTGCACATGGTCTGCTTCTGCTCCTCAAAAGCTTTCTGACAGCTAGCTGTCCACAATACCTTTTTAGGCATTTTCTTGGAAGTGAGATCATTAAGTGGGGCCGCAATGGAGCCATAATTCTTAATAAATTTCCTGTAATACCCAGTGAGGCCTAGGAAGGCTCTCACCTGGGTCTGTGTTGTAGGGGGAACCCAATCTATGATAGTTTGGATTTTCCCCTGAAGTGGTGTAATCTGTTCTCCACCTACCAGGTGTCTCAGATAAACCACTTTCCCCTGCCCTATCTGGCACTTTGAAGCCTTGATAGTGAGGCCTGCCTTTTGCAGGGCCTCCAAAACTTTCCATAGGTGGACCAGGTGATCATCCCAGGTTGAGCTAAAGACAGCTATATCGTCCAGATATGCTGCACTAAAAGCCTCCAACCCTTGCAGGACTGTATTCACCAACCTCTGAAAAGTGGCAGGTGCATTTTTCAAACCAAAGGGCATTACTGTGAATTGGTAGTGCCCTCCAATAGTCGAAAATGCAGTTTTTGCTTTAGCATCCTCTGATAACTTGATCTGCCAATACCCTGCAGTCAAATCAAAGGTGCTTAGATACTTGACAGATGCCAGTGTATCTATGAGCTCATCTGCCCTGGGTATAGGGTGAGCATCAGTTCTCGTTACCTGGTTGAGACCTCTGATCTACATAAAATCTTATCTCCCTTTTTCCATCTTTTGAGTGAGGCTTTGGTACAAGCACCACAGGAGAGGCCCATGGGCTTTCAGAATGTTCAACCACTCCTAGTTCAAGCATTTTCTGAACTTCTTGCTTTATGCAGTCCCTGACATGGTCAGGCTGCCTATAGATTTTACTTTTGACAGGCATGCTGTCTCCAGTATCTATTGTGTGCTCACACCAAGATGTGGTGCCTGGCACAGTTGAAAAGAGTTCAGAAAACTGACCTAGGAGATTTATACAGTTGTCTTTTTGCTCAGCAGTAAGAAGTCTGCCAAAACTACACCTTCCACTAGAGCATCCTCTTCTGTGGAAGAGAGGAGATCAGGGAGAGGGTCACTCTCTTCTTCCTGTCCCTCATCTGTTGCCATGAGCAGGGTGAGATCAGCCCTGTCATAGTAGGGTTTTAGGCAATTGACATGGAGCACCCTAAGGGGACTCCTGGCAGTGCCCAGGTCAACCAAGTAGGTTACCTCGCCCTTCTTTTCAACAATGAGATGGAGTCCACTACATTTGTCTTGGAGTGCTCTTGGGGCCACAGGCTCCAATACCCACACCTTCTGTCCTGGTTGGTACTGAATCAGAACAGCCTTCTGGTCATGCCATTGCTTTTGGAGCTCTTGGCTGGCCTGATGGTTTTTACTGGCCTTTTTCATGTACTCAGCCATTCTGGATCTTAGGCCGAGTACATAGTCCACTATGTCTTGCTTAGGAGCTTTTAAAGGTTGTTTCCAACCCTCCTTTACCAGTGTTAGGGGACCTCTTACAGGGTGCCCAAAGAGGAGTTCAAAGGGGATGAAGCCCACTCCTTTCTGTGTTACCTCCCTGTAAGCAAAAAGGAGGCAAGGTAACAGGACATCCCATCTCCTCCTGAGTTTTTCGGGGAGTCCCATTATCATTCCTTTGAGAGTTTTATTAAACCTCTCTACCAGCCCATTTGTTTGTGGGTGATAAGGTGTGGTGAATTTGTATGTTACACCACATTCCTTCCACATAGCCTTCAAGTATGCAGACATAAAGTTGCTACCCCTGTCTGATACAACCTCTTTTGGGAAACCCACCCTGGAAAAGATTCCCAGGAGGGCTTTTGCCACTGCAGGTGCTGTAGTGGTCCTGAGAGGAATTGCTTCAGGATATCTTGTGGTATGGTCCACTACCACCAAGATAAACCTATTGCCTGAAGCAGTAGGAGGGTCAAGGGGGGCAACTATGTCAACCCCTACCCTTTCAAAGGGAACCCCAACCACAGGCAGAGGGATAAGGGGAGCCTTTGGAGTGCCACCAGTCTTGCCACTGGCTTAGCAGGTCACGCAAGACTTGCAAAAATCTTTTGTGTCCTCTGACATCCTAGGCCAGTGAAACAGGGGGACAAGCCTTTCCCATGTTTTAATCTGACCCAAATTTCCAGCCAAAGGAATGTCATGTGTCAGAGTTAGGAGGAACTCTCTGTACTGCAGGGGAATGGCCAATCTCCTGGCTGCTCCAGGTTTTGGATCCCTTGCCTCTGTGTACAAGAGGTTGTCCTCCCAGTAAACTCTATGTGAGTCACTGACATCCCCATTTTGCTGTTTGACAGCTTGCTGTCTGAGACCCTCTAATGTGGGACAGTGCTGCTGTGCCACACTCAGCTCTTCACTGGCAGGCCCCCCTCCACCCAAAAGCTCAGCAGTGTCTGCTGAGAGCTCATCTGGTGAAGGTTCTGCACAGGGAGGAAATTCTTCTTCCTCAGAAGTAGAATCATATGTAGAGGGAGGGATAGTGGGTAGGGATTTACCCTTACTAACCCTAGCTTTAGGGAGCACTTGGTCCATTGTTGAAGGATCCAAGTCACCCGGTCCTTTTTGCTTTTTGGCCTGAGCCCTTGTCAAAGCAAAAATATGCCCAGGAATGCCCAGCATTGCTGCATGAGCCTCCAACTCCACTTCTGCCCAAGCTGATGTCTCTAAATCATTCCCTAGTAGACAGTCTACAGGTAAATCTGAGGCAACCACAACTTTCTTTGGACCAGTAACCCCCCCCCACAGTTGAGATTCACAACAGCCATGGGGTGGCTAAGAGTGTTGTTATGAGCGTCAGTCACTTGGTACTGCTGACCAAGTAGGTGTTGTTCCGGGTGTACCAGTTTCTCTATTACTATGGTAACACTGTCACCTGTGTCCCTATAGGCCTGAACCTCAACACCGTTTATTAGGGGAAGTTGCTTGTACTTATCCATATTAAGGGGACAAGCAACCAAGGTGGCCAAATCAATGGCACCTTCAGAGACTAGCACAGCCTCTGTGGTCTCCCTAACAAGACCAACCCCAACTAAATTACCAAAAGTGAGCCCAGCTACTCCCTTGGATTGGCTATTAGTAGGTTTGCTCCCACCACCACTGCTATTACTAGGGGCACTAGTGGTTGCAGTAGGGGTTGTGGTAATGGGAGGTTTGGTGCTTTTCTTTGGACAACTGGCATCAGTTGTCCAATGGGCTTTTACTTTACATAAATAGCGCCAAGGTTTTTTTACTTGATTAGAAGAGGATTTGGACCCACAACCCCCACCAGAGTGTTTTTGTGGGCCTGATGAAGACTAATTTTTAGATTTGTCCCCACCCTTGTCTGAAGACTTACCATCCTTCTTCTTGCCATCCTTGTCACGCCCTGTATGAACTTTTCTGTTCACTCTTGTTCTGACCCGTTTGTCTGCCTTCTTTCCCAATTCTTGGGGAGAGGTCAGATCTGAGTCCACTAGATATTGGTGTAACAAATCAGACACACAGTTATTCAGAATATGCTCTCTCAGGATTAGATTGTACAGGCTTTCATAGTCAGAAACTTTACTGCCATGTAACCACCCCTCCAAGGCCTTCACTGAATAGTCAACAAAGTCTACCCAGTCTTGTGAGGACTCTTTTCTGGTTTCTATGAACTTAATCCTGTATTGCTCAGTGGTTAAGCCAAATCCATCCAAGAGTACATCCTTCAAAACTGCAAAATTATTGGCATCACTTTCTCTCACAGTAAGGAGCCTATCCCTGCCCTTTCCACTGAAAGATAGCCATAGGATAGCAGCCCACTGCCTTTGAGGGACCCCCTGTACCATTCAGGCCCTCTCAAGTGCAGCAAACCACTCGTTAATGTCATCCCCCACCTTGTAAGGGGGAACTATCTTATGCAGATTCCTGGAATCATGCTCTCTAACAGTATTGCTATCAGGAATACTGCTGCTGCCACCATGGGGTCCTAACCCCAACCTCTGTCTCTCCTTCTCTAAGTCTAGGGATTTCCTGTCTAGAGCCAGCTGTTGCTGTTTAAGCTTCAGTCTGGTCTCTTCCACTCTCAACTTATTGAGTTCCCTTTCTAACATTTTGTCATCAGGGAGGGTGGGTTGGGAATGTTTTGACACAGAAGAAATATTGGAATGAACAGAGGGAGACCTGTCCCTAACAACTGGCACTCTAACAACCTGGCCTTCAGGAATAAAACCCTCCCTACTATGATGGGAGCTTCTATTACTACCAGCATTGCTATGAGGTCTGCTAGGCGGCAGGTTTGGAAGAGAACCCTGTACCACTCCCACTAGGATTTCCCCTGGATCAGAGTGTGAGCTATCTACTAACCTTTCTGATGAAGTCCCACCCTGGGCCATATCATTCTCAATGAGCATGTTAGATAGAAATTCTCTAGAAGGGTTCTTTCCTACCACTAAACCTCTATCAATGCAGAGACTCCTTAGGCTCTTAAAGTTTAGATTGTCATATGTTGTATTGACTAAATTAAGAGGAGTTCCTACACCAGACATGATAGAAGAAGGTTTAGAGACAGATAAAAGAGAGAAAAAGTTTCAGGACTTTATAAAGAACAGAAAAAAATACTTTTTCAACTTTTTGAAACTTTTAGAAAGTTTAGAAGTACTTTTCAGCACTTAGCAGATAGTGTAAGAGAAGAAAAGCAAAACTTTTTGGTTAGGTGTACATACACTGAACTTGTTTTGTATATTATTCTCTTATGAAAAGTACACAATGACAAAGTGGTAAGTAGTTGCAAGTACTTATCCCACCGCTGCACAACAAATGTAGGAGGCTGGCCTGGCTTGTAGTGGGTACCAAGGGGTACTTACACTCTGTACAAAGGTCCAGTTATCCCTTATTAGTGTAGAAGAGGTGTTTCTATCAGCTTAGGCTTATAGAAGGTAGCTATAGCAGAGCAGCATAGGCTGAACTAGGAGACATGCAAAGCTCCTACTATACCACTGGTGTCATATGCACAATATCATAAGAAAACACAATACACAGATATACTAAAAATAAAGGTACTTTATTTTTATGACAATATGACAAAAGTATCTCAGTGAGTACCCTCAGTATGAGGATGCCAAATATACACAAGATATATGTACACAATACCAAAAATATGCAGTAATAGCAAAAGGAAGTAATGCAAGCAGTGTAAAGTTACAATAGATTGCAATAGGAGCACATAGGTATAGGGGCAACACAAACCATATACTCCAAAAGTGGAATGCGAACCACGAATGGACCCCAAACCTATGTGAGCTTGTAGAGGGTCGTTGTGACTGTAAGAAAACAGTGAGGGTTAGAAAAATAGCCCACCCTAAAACCCTGAAAGGTAGGTGTAAAGTGCACCTACAACCCCCAGAGAGCACAGAAGTCGTGATAGGGGGATTCTGCAAGGAAGACCAACACCAGCAAAGCAACAACAGTGGATTTCCGGACCTGAGTACCTGTGAAACAAGGGGACCAAGTCCAAGAGTCGCGACAATGTCGAGAGAGGGCAGATGCCCAGGAAATGCCAGCTGAGGGTGCAAGGAAGCTGCCACCGGGTGGAGGAAGCTTGGTGTTCTGCAAGAACGAAGAGGACTAGGAACTTCCCCTTTGGAGGATGGATGTCCCCCGTCGTGAAAAAGCTTGCAGAGGTGTTCCCACACAGAAAGACCGCAAACAAGCCTTGCTAGCTGCAAGGGTCTCGGTTAGGGTTTTTGGATGCTGCTGTGGCCCAGGAGGGACCAGGATGTCGCCACTTGGATGAGGAGACAGAGGGGCACTTTAGGCAAGTTAGGGAGCCCTCACAGAAGCAGGCAGCACCCGCAGAAGTACCGGAAAAGGCACTTGGAAGAGAAGTGAACCGGAGTCCACCCAAAGTCAGAAAAGGGAGTCCCACGACGCCGGAGGACAACTCAGAAGGTTGTGCACTGCAGGTTAGAGTGTCGGGGACCCAGGCTTGGCTGTGCACGAAGGAAATCCTGGAAGAGTGCACAGGAGCCGGAGCAGCTGCAAATCACGCGGTACCCAGCAATGCAATCTAGAGTGGGGAGGCAAGGACTTACCTCCACCAAACTTGGTCTGAAGAGTCACTGGACTGTGGAAGTCACTTGGACAGAGTTGCTGAGTTCCAGGGACCACGCTCATCGTGCTGAGAGGGGACCCAGAGGACCGGTGATGCAGTCTTTTGTTGCCTGCGGTTGCAGGGGGAAGATTCCGTTGACCCGCTGGAGATTTCTTCAGAGCTCCTGGTGCAAGAAGGAGGTAGGCTACCCCCAGAGCATGCACCACCAGGAAACAAGTGAGAAAGCCGGCAGGATGAAGTGATACAAGGTTGCAGTAGTCGTCTTTGCTACTTTGTTGCGGTTTTGCAGGCGTCCTGAGCAGTCAGCGGTCAATCCTTTGGCAGAAGGTGAAGAGAGAAATGCAGAGGAACTCTGGTGAGCTCTTGCATTCGTTATCTGAAGAATTCCCCAAAGCAGAGACCCTAAATAGCCAGAAAAGGAGGTTTGGCTACCTAGGAAGGAGGATAGGCTAGTAACACAGGTAAGGGCCTATCAGAAGGAGTCTCTGATGTCACCTGCTGGCCCTGGCCAGTCAGAGCAGTCCAGTGTGCCAGCACACCTCTGAATCCAAGATGGCAGAGGTCTGGGGCACGCTGGAGGAGCTCTGGGCACCTCCCCTGGGAGGTGCAGGTCAGGGGAGTGGTCACTCCCCTTTCCTTTGTCCAGTTTCGCGCCAGAACAGGGCTGGGGGATCCCTGAACTGGTGTAGACTGGCTTATGCAGAGATGGGCACCATCTGTGCCCATCAAAGCATTTCCAGAGGCTGGGGGAACACCCTCTCTCTGAGGAAGTCCTTTGTTCTGCCTTCCTGGGCCAGGCCTGGCTGGACCCCAGGAGGGCAGAAACCTGTCTGAGGGGTTAGCAGCAGCTGCAGTGAAACCCTGGGAAAGGTCGTTTGGCAGTACCCGGGTTCTGTGCTAGAGACCCGGGGGATCATGGTATTGTCCCTCCAATGCCAGAATGGCATTGGCGTGACAATTCCATGATCCTAGACATATTACATGGCCATGTTTGGAGTTACCATTGTGACGCTGTACATAGGTAGAGACCTATGCACAGTGCACGCGTGTAATGGTGTCCCCGCACTCACAAATCCGGGGAATTTGCCCTGAACAATGTGGGGGCACCTTGGCTAGTGCCAGGGTGCCCACACACTAAGTAACTTTGCACCCAACCTTCACCAGGTGAAGGTTAGACATATAGGTGACTTATAAGTTACTTAAGTGCAGTGGTAAATGGCTGTGAAATAACGTGGACGTTATTTCAATCCGGCTGCACTGGCAGGCCTGTGTAAGAATTGTCAGATCTCCCTATGGGTGGGAAAAGAAATGCTGCAGCCCATAGGGATCTTCTGGAACCCCAATACCCTGGGTACCTCAGTACCATATACTAGGGAATTATAACGGTGTTCCTGTATGCCAATGTGAATTGGTGAAATTGGTCACTAGCCTGTTAGTGACAATTTGGAAAGCAGAGAGAGCATAACCACTGAGGTTCTGGTTAGCAGAGCCTCAGTGAGACAGTTAGTCATCACACAGGGAACACATACAGGGCACACTTATGAGCACTGGGGCCCTGGCTAGCAGGGTCCCAGTGACACATAGACTATAACAGCATATATAAAGTGAAATATGGGGGTAACATGCCAGGCAAGATGGTACTTTCCTACACCATCCAAATACCCACATACCATATTTCAAACCCAAACGGGACCAGGTTGGGCAACGGTTACACTCCTCCTTATTACCCGAGGGTATCCTCATCGACCCAACTGATGTCTAGACTCTGTCCACCACCTGTTGGGCCTGAAAGAGGCCATCGCTCCCTAAGGAGTAGCCTTTTTTACTCCCCTGCTATTCCGCTGCCCGTTAACCAATGGCTCCCCCTCACACAAGAAAAATGTGCTCAATATACCCTTCTCCAGCATGACCTTCACACAATAGTCGATATTTTCCCTGACCGACATGTGCATGCTGATGACACCCTTTTCCAGCACGCTACATACATGCACCATTTCATATTATGAAGACTACAAAACACCCTGCATTCTTGGCATACCCTCATACCTCTGGCACCGGATGAGTTCCCGCCCCTCACACTTATCTCTGAGGAGGACAGCAGTCACTTGACTTCCAGGTTATACCACACATGCCTGCCTTTAAAGCCTGATTTCACTAAATGTATGACAGAGGCCTGGAGCACGGATCTTGGCTATCCTATACCTGACAAGGTCTGGGCTTTTTGCTGCTCCCAAATTAAATTACTGTCTAACAATCATAGGCATAAACGTTTACATTTTAAGTTTTTACACAGAGCATACATCTCCCCCACAAATATTGTCAGATTTGACCATGCACGCTCTTCACACTGCCTGAAACGCCAAACTCCTAATGCTGATTTTGCACATCTTATCTGGTTGTGCCTCACCATGAGCAGCTATTGAATTGCCATTTTCTCCCTCCTTACCACAATGTCAGGTGTCACGATACAGCCCGATACAGCAATGGCTCTTCTGAGGTACACCCATGACCTCCCTTAGACTGTCCACTGATTTATCTCCATAGCACTCCTGCTCGCCAAATGAGAAATCACTCACCAATGGGGAAGCAGATGCTCTCCCACAGATGCAGCCTGGCTTAAATCCATGCCCTACTGCGATAAGATCAGCAATGACTATGCACAACTCCATCCCCCCATGTCTAGGCCTAGAGATATTTGGTAACCCCTCCACACTTATTTTCCTTCAGTAGTCATACGATACAGACTGAAGTCCTCATTCTCCATACCACATACTCATTCCCTACACCCCATTGCATGCTCCTCACACACCATAACTGATGTGATATATCCCACCGAACATTAACATTCCTGCCACCCCCTCCCCGCTCACTGTCATGCTACTTTTTTCCCCTGTCACTTAGATAATTGTCTGGATTTGTATAATGCTAACGCACTGGAACTCTAATATCTCTGGCAATGTGTTCGGTATGTTTGTAGTTATTGTTGGAAAACTTAATAAACAAATCTCTTCGCCAGTTTTTCAAAATTACATAACTGGTTTTACCCATAATCCAAACTCCTCTCTCTCCTGGCTCATGCCAATGCCAGCCCATTGTGACTCCAGAGGATCAAAATAAATTTTGATCTATTCTTGGCCATGTGCTCCCAACACCTCTTTCCTCTGTTGAGAGGAGCCTCTATGTTTACAGAGGCCCTTTTTTCTCAATGGAAAGTGGTGCCATAGAACCTATTGACAGGCAGTACCAATCCTGGAGAGACTACTAAGTCTGTAACAAGGGAAATCCTTGTAGTGGCATGACTGGTCACCTCTCACGGGAGGAGCGGAGGTATGAAAAGAAGCAATTATATGCTAGCTACAGGATGCTTAACTGAAGGGAATGGATTGCGCCATTATTTCAGACTTAAAAACCAGGAATGAGGTAACCAAACTGTCACTTTTACAGTGTAGACTATAAAAAGTGTGTGTTGTTAAATGTTTTATCCTTATTTACTTATTTGCTTCAAAATTTGCATTTGATCTTTTCCCAACAAGAGGTAGTGAAAAAATAGCTTTTAAATTGAAAGTGACACTTCTAAAGATTGGAGCTATTTGCGCAAATATGGCTCTTGGGCTACTAGTCTGCAAGTAGGCATACTTTTTTACTTTACAGATATGCACAGTAAGCAGCTGCACTCAACATTTAAATCACCTTTACCACTGAATTACAGAGTGGTGACTCTGTCATTTTAAAATGTCTAAATGGCACTGAATTTAAGTATGCATGTATGTCTGGGTATTTGTAGAGCATGATCCTAGCTAAGAGCAGAAGGCTTTGCAACATAGGCAGGAGACGAGGGATAAGAGTTGTGATAGTTTATAATGAGTCGGAATGTTTGTGAATCATGCCTCGAGGTATAATGCTCCTTAAACAGCTGTGTTTTAAGAATTCTGGCTTCTTTTGTGGAGGTGCATAGTTTTTTTTCTCAGCCAGCTAGGGATTGTTTCTGGTGGCCTTATGAGTGATGCAGTTGATTTTGAAGAAAATGCGGGTTTGGATTTAGAACAAGAAAAATTGCTGTAAGGTTGCATAGCTATGTCTGACCTTCTTGCAGTCTCTGACGATATGTGCTAAAGTCTTTAGGATGGCTTTCAATTGGGGCACCATGTGTGAAGGGACTGTAGAGCAAGACATTGCTTCAGTCAGGATGCAAGAGGAATAAAGCTTGGCCTGTTCTGAAATAGGTTTCACTTAATTCAGGACTGAAAGCTACTCTATGCTGACTTGGTATTATTTGTGTTCTTTGAAGGTTAAGTAGGTGTTGGTGGTGAAACTAAGTGATTTTGTGTTAGATGTCAACTGGAGAGAGAAACTGTCCAATTTAATTTCAGTGAGCCAGTATTTATTTTGCAATTGTTATTTTTCTTAAATACTCTTTATTATTTTACATCAAAATGCAGAAGAAATTAGGGAGGGAGAAAAGGAAAACAGAGTGTTGGTGCCATTACCTTATTGTAAAATTCTTCATTTGGTTTTTTACCAAATATACGTCATAAGTCTGTATTAGTGGAGTAATTCCACCACAGTCTCAACATGTTGTTGTTTTTTCTATAGCAACCCTTTGATGTATATAGAAATGATTTTGTTTTGGCACAGTAGCCCATTCCATGTGTCTAATCTACCAAGGAGGGGGCCATAGTCGATCTCCAATAGTGAGAAAAATCCCACCGCGCAATGAGTAGACTCTTGGCAACTAGGAGTCTAGTAGCTTGCATGCCCTTCCCAATTATCCATCAAACACAATAGTATCATTTTAGGCTCTGATGTGATCTGTCTTCCCAGGACCCAGGTCAGGGTGCTGCACCTGCGTGCCCCTTATTGCTGTATAATTAGGCATTCCCACACCATATGCTAGAAGGTGCCAGTCCAATCTTACATCTAAGTCAGTAGGGATCAAGGCCATGTTTCATTTTACTTAATTTGGTGGGGCTATAAAATACCCGGGGGGCAACATACTGGACCAATCTTTGCCTTAGGGGCAGCACAGAGACATGGCTAACGCTTCGGAGTGTGCTGTACATTTTAGAAAGGCCTTTCTCTCCTAGCTCTGCCATTGTTATTCTCGCCTCGAGTCGGTTGATATTTGGTAGGGCCTTCAGCCCTTTCAATAAACCTTCTATTGTTTGTTGCTGATGGAGAACAGTAGCAACTCAGTTTAAAGTCAGACTGAGTTTTAAATAGTCACTAGACAGCCAGTTCTGAGTGGTATATCAGCCTCTGAATGTAATGAGTATCAGCGCTTTACATGTCCTTTTTAAATTGATACCTTGACTGGACCGATAAGAGACGCTCCTTTCTGATATAACAGTTGAGAAAGTTGTCCCTGCTATTTATTATTTGGAATTGTTTTTTTCTGCTAGCACCATCTGAGCACGTTAACTTACAAAAAGCTCGAAAACGCCAATTAATTGTAAAAGGGATAATTCAAGCAAAGGGAAGAGACATGCAGTTTGAAAAAGTTTAGAAGGCCCCAACTGTCCATAGGACAATATTCCAATTGTACAGGGTCTACAAACAAAACATAAAAATAGGGGAAACAATGAAAAAATGTCATTTTTACACTTGACAAGTGAGCAAAATAGTGAGAAGGCAGTCCTTTAAGCAGCTTGTATACTACTTTACTTTGAAAGTGAATCAAGGGGAAGAGGTATTTAATACTGAAAAAACAACTAGTTTGTAGCGAGAGAACAGAAAAGTACAGCAAACACACAATACCTCAGTTTATAGTGGAATGCAGGGTTGAGAGACAGCTGAAGATGTGGGAAGGTAATAGACTGAACATGTATAACGATGCAGAAAATGTCCGAGTTGGCTTGCAATAGCAAAAGCATTACAGAAAGATATGTCTTTATAATTATTTCCACCGCCATCGCGAACAGGTAAGCAGTGGTTTTACACTGGTAATTGGATGTTTGCACAATAAATCTGTATTCCTGAAAGGGTTTTTTGAACTTCATTTCGAGTTTCCTCTAAAATCGGACGGGGCCAGTAGTGCAGTAACTGGCACTATCGGAATTATGAAATCTGATGAAGACTCCGAATCTTTTGAATTTCATCCAGAGTTTTGGCTACTGGGATTTTAGCTGCGGAAAATAGCCAAAATCTCCGTGAAAGTACAGGGGAAAAGGAGGAATTACAGGTGGATTCAGAGCCGGAATTACAGATCCACCAATAATTCCTCATTTCTTAGTGGACCCTCAAATTCCAATTTATAGTAAGCTACATTTTCCCTGAGAGTTACTGGTAAACTCTGTATTGGTGACTCTAGGGTTGGGGGAAATCTACCCCATTTACAATGCCACTTATTATGAGGGCCATTGTGTGTTAAATGATAGTAGGCAGGGGTTATTTACAATTGTATAACACCACAAATGAAAGGGCATACAAAATGTTCAGCATAACATACATTAATTTTTAATACGTTTTCATACCTACTAGATTTGCTAATATAAACCATTTTGCAGCTATCTCACATATCACATATTTTCATCAATGGCTGCACTGTCTATTGACTTTGGGCCCGATGTAGAAAGTCACAAACTGGTTTGCGCCAGAGAAAACTAGGGATGTAGCTTCATGGGGTGTTTGGGGTGTTACACCCACCTAATAAATGTATTCTCCAGTAAACAGCTGGGTACAGGTGCTTTAAGTCGGGTGTGGTGAGGAGTTTGTTGGATTTCACCACACACAGACACAAGGGCACACACACACACACACACTATCATCTCTTTTTAAAGGTCTTGTTGGGTTTTAGGTACCCCTAATAATTCACACTCCTCTCCCTCTCCAATGCTCCTTAAGCCTCGTAATGCCTTGATTCTCATACAGTGTATTTTAAGTAGTGTGATTGTTGGAAAAGCTGGGCAATCCCCCCTCCCCCAGCATTACTGACCAAGCTACACCCCTAGTGAAAACATCAAGATCCTATGTACAAAGGCCAAAAATAACAGAATTTCAAAAATTGCATAGCCAATGGACCAATTTGCGTGGAAGTAATTTTGTCCTAACTGCTTACCCCAAACAGAGAGTCACAAATGATAGTAAAAAAGATTCACAATTTGCGAAAGTCATAAGATTTGCATTTTACACTTGTTAATTGATATCAATAGGAAGGAGGTGGTAACTTTGTGCAAAGTACATACACAGTCCGGAATGCAGCAGCTTTTTCCTACATGGGTGCAACGCATGTAGTGTTAAGGAGAATAAAGATTTTTAGAGCATCGCAGAGGAGGAGTCAAGAGAAGATGCTGGGGAACAGAGGGACACTCTGATCAGACAGAGTCGGAGATTTGTGGAAAGTACTGGTTTAGCACACTTTATACTAGAGCTCATGCAGAAACTGCACCATGGGCTAGGCATCAGCACATGTCAGGCTATGGCAACACATGGGAGGCCTTGTGCTCGGGGTGCCACCTTGCCTCTTGTAGTTATTAAGCACTGCAGCAGGTGTCGTTCCCCAGAGTACCTTGCCAACGAAATTGTATAGCTTTCTGGAAGGCATGTTAAGAAGAATAAACAGAGCATTCTTCAAAACTCCTCAGTATATGCACGATGTTGCAGTGCATTTTTACATTACGCACATTCTCACCAAGACATAGGCTGTGTTGATGGGACATATATTCCTGATCTGTCCTACATCCGCGAGTGAGTATCTGTACAGGAACTGTAAGAATCAGCAAAGCCTAAACATACAGCTGGAATGCAATGCAGGCTATTTCAATTACGGATACTGCGGCAAGTTATTCAGGTAACTACAACTTATACCTGTATATAAATTACAATTACAATATTCAGGTACTGTGGACTGAGCAAATACCTTGCACAAAAAGAGCATGGGTGTCTATTAGAAAAACGGCATTTACACGATTGTTAATAAATATCTGTCATGCCAAAATGGACATGTATTACATAAATGTCTCAACAGTAGCAGCTGTTGGTACACATCCCATCCACCTCTGCCTCTGTGCACTGTGTACCTCAATGCCTAGTCCCCGAGTGAAAAAATACAGAACACTGCACGCAGACAAAACAGCTCAGTTGCATAGCGCACATTTGGCTTACTCCAAGAGAGATTCAGATGTCTAGGAGTAGTCATGCCTTGCGGTATAATCTAGAGACCTCATATAAAACCATAGCCTGCTGGTACTCTCATCACATCAAAGAGTAAAGCTCTAAACCTCAAGCAAATTGCATGGGGACCTTCTCATTCCACCAGACACATGCTGGATGTCACCTTCTCCCCTCTTGGAAACCCCTTAGTGACTAGTAACTTCCCAATAATCTGAAGTGGCCATCATGTCACTACCTTTAAGATCAGTCTTTCATCCAGTAGGAAAAACACTCAAATAGAAACTACAAAAATAAAAACACATACAGATAGTGAAAGAAACTAGACCTCCTGCCATTGAGTGCCTAAATCTCAAAATCCCCAAAAAACAAGTAACTGTTGGATGTATTTGCCTTTGCAACTTGCTTTTTGCTTGTTTGGGCAACCCAATACCATTGATGACCTCAAGCAAGCATACCCTCAAGAGAGGGGTGACCTGCAACGTGACAAGATCAAGAAAATGAAAAAAAAAAGAGCTATGCATCAAATAACAGAGATGGTGGAAATCTCATTTCATCGCCTAAACGTGCATACAGTGGTCACCATGTTGAGAATAAAACGTGGTGAAGGGGTCTTTCATTCTTCACTGCAAGGTAAAGCAGATAAGGATTGGGATTAAATCAATAGTTCGCAAAGTGTGCCTAGGCACGGAGATAGAGTTCTTGATCTGGAGCTTCTAGACCCCCACAATAAAATGGCAGTGTCATATTTCCTATCATGGATTGTTTGCCCACTCAAGCCAGCTCAATTAGCTGTGTACGGATCAGGAAAAAAGGACTTGGTGAGTGCCAATGGGACGTTTATGAACAGATGGAGTAGTTTGGTAAGCATTACCATCTTAATGAGTCTTTTGTGGATGGCTAGTGAGAGTGATAGAAATACCCATCGACTTATCTACTTGGTGATCTTATGGGTCGTTACTCCATACTTTTCTTTAATGGCAATAGCCATGTTATAGTGTATCCAAACACCCAGGTATTAAAGTGAGTCAGTTAACAGCTTAAATGCAAATCCAACACAAATCTGACCGTTGCATCCATGAGTGGGAAAATCTGTGATTTACTCCAGTTTAGACTAATTCCAGGCATACCCTCAAACCTCATTTACTCTCGTAGATTGGATCGCATCGAGACTCACTATAGGGTTCCTGATGTATAGAGGCATATTGTCTGCACATAAAGATATTAAAGTGGGCCACTGTGACTCTTTTTGTAGGAAAGATGAAAACAATTTTAATCCACTCTATGAATGTGTGAGGCAAACCCATTCTAAGTATTATAGTGAAGAGGTTTTCTCATTCCAGGAAGCAAACTGCATAAGAAGTTTCTAAAAACACAGTGACCACATTCAAATCTGGGTATAAATGATTCATAAGGCCAAACAGAGTTCAGACGTTGTGAGCTGTTGACTGGCCTGGAACGAATCAGACAGATTTCACTGTGCCAAATGCCACACCAATATGCCATTAACTTTGCCTGTATCTTGGCATCATGGTTGAGTAAGGAAAACAGTTAGTAGGATTTGCAATGTTGTTCCAGTTTCCGCAACAATAAAATTATTGCCTGTGTTGGTGGAAGTTTATGCTTCTTGTGTGCCTCTTTGAATAATACAGGTAAGTGGGGGCAACAGCTCTGCATAAAATTTGTAAAACTCAACAGACAGCCCATCAGTATTGCATGAGGGAAGTCTGTGGACTACCTCCTTTATTCTGTCTAAAGTAAATGGCTACTCGAGGAACTGGATTTTCGCATCTCTAAGCTAGCCTATAGCTGTGTCATTTAAGTTTTCTGCTATCTGGGCCTCAGACTGCGATCCCCTAGAAGAGTATAACTTAGTTCTAATGACCTGCAGGATCTGGGAGCCTGCTTGACAGAAAGTTCCTTCCAAATCCTGTATGTCTGCGACATTAATGGTTGTCCATTGGTGTTTAATCATCGCTGTTAGCGGTCTCCCGGGGCATCCCTTTCTCCATACTACCTACCCTCAGAATCTACACTCTCTCACACCCACTTCAGAATATTCAGAGACTATGCCACTGTTGAGGGCCTGCATCTGGTCATGGTTAGCAGGATTCAGTGGGGGCATCTCCTTCTTCATACTGCTGCGCCCTTGCATTTTTACCTCAGAATTTACACTCTCTCTCAACCACCTTAGAAAATTCGGAGAGCTTGCCTCTGATTGGGGCCTGCATTCTGTAATGGTTAGTGAAGTTCAGGGTCAAGTCCAGCACCTTTAATCCTTGTTCTAAGCGTGATAAGTATGCACACAAAGTTTAAGGAGTCCGCTATGTTTGGCAATGCATCTGCCTAAATGGTCGACTTGAAAACTTGCTTTTCCACACCCAAAGTGTCCACCGACCCAAGTTGAAATGAACATATTTTGTGATATCTGCCCATATTTCATTATGAAAACATCTGTTTTGGTGAGCCTCAGCATTTAATCTCCTCTTTCCCCTAACTAATGTCATTCCTGGGACTCGTAACCCATCATTACAGAGGAGTGATAGGAAAGCGTGCATGCTGAGGGAAGGATGCGTCTTATTATGGGTAGAGTGCAGGGATTATAAAGGAGAGTTTCACCCTCTCCGTGTATCCCTTTAGCCCCGAAAAGGGGACTGACTAGGCATTGGCTAAACAAACGTAATTGTTCTCTGAAGCAAAGCTGCAACCCTTTATAAAGCATTCATGTTCATGTAGGATCAACCTTGGAGCTTGATTACATAATTAAAAACTCAAAATAGGACATCAAGTTTAAATTTAGTAGCTTCTAAAAAGCCAAAACTTGTATTTGTATGTCAAATCGCAATTTTTTTATGCGAGTTTGATGATTGCTGTTGAAGAACGAATTTAATTTGAAAGTGACAAAAGAGGAATGGTTACAAAAGTCTCTTTACCTTTTAATTGGATACCATTTGCAAAGTAGTTCAATTGGCTACATGGCAGTCATTCAAACTGAGGGTTTTATGTGCAATATATAAATACTTCAAAGAGACATTACTTTAACAATCAAATATCCCTAAAGCCGAAGAGTATTTTTTCTTCATCTAGAGTTAATTTAGAATCAACAATGTCCCCGATTGGGGGAGGGGGGGGGGAATTCCCGAACAAAAGAACAGTTTTTAGGGTTGATCGCAAAGCACTCTGTCCCTGGTGTAATCCCTCTATGGGCTTGTAACCACACCCATGTCACTCCCATCAGTTTAGTTGGATCGTGGGCTTGCCTTTTAAAATTCGCTTGATTTCATTAGTGAAAAGCATGCATACATCATGCCTTTTCCGGTGTTCAGCCGTTCTAGAGCAGACGGACCAACTACTGAAAACATACGAGGCTCGATGCTTTCTGTATGGTTTCTGGACTACTTTTTCTCTATATTTGGCAGCGTGATCTCGATGGACAGTAGTAGAGCGATTTGCATGACATCGACACTGTTATATGGATATTTGCACTTTTGCCGGTTTCATGGATAAGGAATGGTTTCTTACCTGTAACTCCAGTTCTCTCGTAGGGGTATTTCCATGATAGTCATAAGCACTGAATAGTTCCGCGCGCCTGCGGGGACCCCGGAGCACTGGTGTGAAGTATATTCTTAAGTGCAAATACCAACCCTTTGAAAAAAAGGTTTGTCAAAAAACACTTAAGAATAACACTGTGCAGCCTATGTGAACAGCTACACAGTCCAAATTGTTAAAATAAAAAACAGTTATAGTGTAAATTCACGTTTAAACATCTATTTATTTTATAAATATATTAACAAATACATTCTCATATTTTATTTACACCTCTCATGAGAATAAAACAATGCAGGGCAGTGTAGCCCATAGGCTGCCATTATACAGAATGAAAATAGAGCTGTGCCTTTAAGAAAGTAAAGTCTTCCTGTTTCCCATCATGCACAGCAAAAGGCAGTTGCCTCAGTTCTTTTTTGGAGGCTTGTAACCCGACATGAAGAAACAAAACATTTGTTAGAGTACCAACCTCGATAATATTCATGTTCTATGTCAACTCCACCGGGGAGGAGGGAGGGTTGCTTATGACTATCATGGAAATACCCCTACGAGAGAACTGGAGTTACAGGTAAGAAACCATTCCTTCTCTCGTAGGGGATTTCCATGTATAGTCATAAGCACTGAATAGAGTAGCAAACCCATCCCCATAACCGCGGTGGAGTAGACAGAAGAATACTGAGAAACCATGAATCATGCAAATAAATTCTTGAGCAAGGCCTGTCCAACCTGCGCATCTGCCCTAGCGTCTGTGTCAAGGCAGTAATGCTTAGTAAAGGTATGGACCGACTTCCAAGTGGCAGCCTTGCATATTTCTGCCAAAGGGACATTTCTCATCAAGGCTGCAGTAGCTGCCTTCCCTCTAGTAGAGTGGGCTTTTGGCCTACCACCAAGGGATTTGTTTGCTAACTGATAACATAACATTATACATGAAACAATCCACCTGGATAAAGATTGTTTAGACGTGCCCAACCCTGTTCTAACTGGGCCATAGTTAATAAAAAGCTGTTGTGATTTCCGTAAGCTTTTTGTCCTGTCCAAGTAAAATTTCAAGACTCTCTTTACATCCAGAGAGTGCAGAGTTCTCTCAGCAGGAGTAGTTGGATTTTGAAAGAAAGTCGGTAATGAAATTGTTTGGTTCACATGGAAGTCGGAGACTACCTTAGGTAAAAATTTTGGATGAGTTCTCATTACCACTTTAGCAGAATGAAAAACCGTGTAGGGTTCTTGAGCGCAAAGGGCCTGGATTTCGCTGACCCTACGCGCTGAAGTGATTGCCACTAGAAAAGCAGTTTTCCATGTGAGATGCTGAAGTGATGCCTTATGTATTGGCTCGAATGGAGGTAGCATCAGACGCGATAGGACAACATTCAGTTCCCATGGAGGAGATGGTCTTCTAATGGGAGGAAAAACCTTTTTTAAACCCTCCAGGAAGTCCTTAATAACTGGGATTCGAAAAAAGGAAGTTTGTGAGGGGCTCTTTCTGTATGCTGTTAGAGCCGCCAAATGTACCTTTATTGATGACAATTGTAAGCCCGATTTTGCCAAACTTAACAAGTATGGCAGAATAGACTCCTCTCCGCAGGATATCGGGTCAATGTTGTTGTCTAAGCACCACACGCAGAATCTCTTCCACTTGCTTGCATAAGTGGATCGTGTGGAAGGGCGCTTT
Organism: Pleurodeles waltl; assembly: GCF_031143425.1. Lineage (NCBI taxonomy): Eukaryota > Metazoa > Chordata > Amphibia > Caudata > Salamandridae > Pleurodeles > Pleurodeles waltl. The sequence continues at coordinate 1,038,296,824 of NC_090440.1, forward strand.
GCTTCTTTCAGGATTTCCATACAATCCTGAGGTAAGTTCAAGTGTCCATATTGCACTAGCTCAGGAGCCATGCTGCCAAACTCAACGATGAGAGGTTGGGATGGGACATCTGCCCTCTGAACTTCGTGAGCAGGTCCGGGCGATACGGGAGCCTGATGTGTGGTTTGAGTGACCGGTGAAGAAGGTCTGGGAACCACCATTGGAGTGGCCATTCCGGAGCAATCAGGATCATTTTGGACTGAGCATTGGATAACTTCTGGAGGACCGCCGGAATCAGGGGAAGCGGCGGAAAGGCGTAAAGAAATGCTCCTGACCAGCTTATCCACAGGGCATTCCCCAGTGTCCCTGGATGGTAATATCTGGAGGCGAAGTTTTGGCATTTTTTGTTTTCTGGGGTTGCGAATAGATCTATAGAGGGGGTACCCCATAGTGCGAAAATGGAATGAACGACGTCGTCGTGTAGAACCTACTCGTGGTTCTCGTCCATTACGCGGCTGAGAGCATCCGCTTGAACATTCTGGATGCCCGGCAGGTGAGTTGCTACTAGCGACATGTTCCTGGCTAGAAGCCAATGCCAGATTGTCTGAGCCTCTCTGGATAAAATCCTGGACCTGGTGCCTCCTTGTTTGTTTACGTAGTACATAGTGGCCACGTTGTCCGTCTGGAGAAGGAGAGTTTCCGCTCTCATAGAGGGAAGGAAAGCTTTGAGCGCAAGGTGGACTGCGCGAAGCTCCAGCAGGTTGATATGATAGAGACTCTCTTTCTGTGACCACTTGCCTTGGACTCGAAGATGTTCCATGTGCGCTCCCCATCCGAGCAGTGATGCATCTGTTACGATGGTTTGAGCTGGAGGCCGATGTTGGAACGGAATCCCCACCAAGAGATTGTCGGGTAGACACCACCACTTGAGGGACTGTAGGGCGTGGGGAGAAAGGAGGACTTTGCTCTCCCATTCGTTCATTAGTTGACTCCATTGATCCTCCAGGTTTTCCTGTAATGGTCTCATATGGAGGCGAGCATTGGGAACGAGATGGATACAAGACGCCATCGAGCCCAGTAGAGAAGCTATTACTCTTGCAGTGGTCTGTGGAGTCTCTTGCAGTTGTTTGCACTTTTGGAGGATTCCGATGTTGTATAACCCCTTCTAGGCCTCTTTGATTGTCGTCTCGACGTCGACACACTCCTCGACGTCGAAGAACGGTGACGGCGACCTCTGGACGTCGATTCCTCTCGCCGTGGAGAACCCCTCGACGACGACCCTCGACGTTGTTGTGGTGAAGGCGAATGTCTCCGACGGCGAGTACTCTCTCTCGACGTCGATCGTCCTCGCCGTGTCGACGGCGAGCCTGACTCGGATCTCCTCGACGTGGAACGTCCTCGCCGTGTCGACGGCGACCCAGATCCTTTCGACGTCGTGTGTCCACGTCGTCTCGACGGCGAAATGGTTGTCGACGGTGAACTATGTCTTTTCCTCGCCGGCGAACCACTCCTCGACTTCAAACATGTTGGCGCCGTTCCCTGTTTCGACGTCGACGCCCTCGACGTCGTCGGAGACCTGTGCCGTTTTTCAGCAGGTCTGGTAGAAGTTATAGAGGAAACAGATTGAGCCCTGGTAGAAGCCTGACCTTCTCCTCGCTCTGTGGTGGAATGGACACTTTTTCTTCTGTCCTCTCTCGCCTGAAGTCGGATTTTCTCCTTATCACGAAGAGTTCTTCTGGAGAAGGTTTTACAGATGTCACACGACTCTGGTTTGTGGCTGGATGGAAGACAAATTTTGCAGACCCTATGTGGATCTGTTTTAGCCTTTTTTCTGCCACAAGAAGGACAGTTGTCAAAAAGTGAAGGCATTTCTAAACTAGAAAAAACTCAAAATTCTGTCAGAATTTAACAGAAACTAGTAGGAAATGATCACTCAATGTTAAAAACGTCGAGTGAAATTGAAATTCAAAAAGATTTTAAATGAATTTCTGTCACAAAAAACTTTGTGAGGTAGAGCTCAATGCTTCAGGGTCCTGTCAGAAGGAGCCGGAAAAAAGAACTGAGGCAACTGCCTTTTGCTGTGCATGATGGGAAACAGGAAGACTTTACTTTCTTAAAGGCACAGCTCTATTTTCATTCTGTATAATGGCAGCCTATGGGCTACACTGCCCTGCATTGTTTTATTCTCATGAGAGATGTAAATAAAATATGAGAATGTATTTGTTAATATATTTATAAAATAAATAGATATTTAAACGTGAATTTACACTATAACTGTTTTTTCTTTTAACAATTTGGCCTGTGTAGCTGTTCACATAGGCTGCACAGTGTTATTCTTAAGTGTTTTTTGACAAACCTTTTTTTCAAAGGGTTGGTATTTGCACTTAAGAATATACTTCACACAGGCGCGCGGAACTATTCAGTGCTTATGACTATACATGGAAATCCCCTACGAGAGAATTGCACTTTAGCCGATACGTTCCACTGCAAGCAAACTTCTGTTTTCTTTTGTGTGTCTGCTTTGTGCTGATGCCAGCCGTCGGGTCCCTTATGTGAAACTTTTACTTTTCAGTTTATGTGCCAAGAAAAGTCCGGTTAGTTATGTGAAACTGTTTTACTTTTCATTTTCAATTTATGTAACTAGAAAAGTCTGGTTAGGAGTTTACAATGCTAATGGCTCTAACTCGAGCAAACACAAGACCTATTGCATTGTAAATGCTTGTTGACTTTGCCATTACCATCTGTACAGCACTTAAACCTGCGAACAGCATTAAACGCTGCATGTAGCATAAGAAACGTTAAGGCAAACAGTTAGACCACAAATAACAAAATAGGTATTTTTGAAACCTTAAAATGATAACTGGGAAGAACTGAAAAACTTTTAATCGAAGCAAGACACACTAGACTGTACCTGAAGTTGGTTGAACAGTAAAGGCTTGATGAGGCTGAACAAAAGTGATGCAGAATTCAAAATCTATTGGGCAGCTGCACTGTAAAGGGACGACATATTTCTTGCTGAAAAAAATCAAAAAGAAAAAGCACAAGTTTTTATTCCATATTACTGTTTAAAAATAGAAATTCATACAATTGTAAAAATAAATAATTGGAGTGTTTAGGATCCTCAAGAGTCTCATTCACAAAGTTATTGTTGGCTGCAAACATACAGTTACGGCTGAAATACCTCATTTATGCCCGACAGGAGTTCACAAAAGAGTTTTGAAAGTACCTGTAAATAGATTTCCGACTGAGGAGAAATGCACTGCAGGACATCCCACTCAGGGGTGAGAAGTGAGAGTTGCATAGCATTGTTTTCTTGTAAGTTTTTGAACGCCCACATTCATTTATGTTTGTGGACATTAACGACTCTGATCCGCCACTCTCCGCCCTGGAAAAGGTCAGAAAGTTACTCGGGCCAAGAGTTGTGAGAACGTATATTCCTGAATGGGAAGGGGGGCATATCACCCATATATTTGGCGGGGGCAATGGAAGGGCTTTCTCCTGGAGAACCTGCTAACCCTATGAAAAAAAACAAGTTTGCACAGTAGGCTCCAATCCTCTAGTGCTGAACTCTGCCATGACACAAGGAAAATAGGAGCACCAGGAGATGTCAAATGACATTCCTAGACAGCCCAGGCCTTTCCGTCACTTTCTTCAGATTGCGGCCAGCTGATTCTCCATATGGGGCAGGTCTTGCGTGCCGGGGACCTGCTCTATGTGGCCTCTGATACCCCGCTAACGCCACCAGCAGGCCTCATTTGGCCCTAGCAGTGCCGCTGCTCCAGCCGCAATCCTGTCAGCAGCAGCGGTGCGCCGATCTCCAATTTAGCAGGCACCTGGGGGCTCACATACAAGCCAGGGAGTGTTCCTGCAAATTTGTGCAGGAGGGTGGTTGCAGGATGTTTCAGCATTTACTTACGGTCGGGCTGGGAGCCTGAGAAACGATGTCCCTCCAGCCATCTTTCTAGGCCAGGCCCCGGCTTGTTAATCTCAGTTACCTTTAGTTAAGGACAGGTGGGATGAATTAAAGGAGGAGTGCATAGTTGCAGAAATGAGTGTGATAAACTGAAGTGTCTGTCTTGAGAAGAGTAGGTAGAGCAATGTTTGGCTGATGAATTGTTGGGTGAGGTCATTGCATTTGTGGAAACAGAGTGGCAGGAGGTGCTTACTGTAGAAGAGCAGAGCTACAAGAATGTGGTTAGGGAACTGACATGATAAGATGGCATTTTTTGGAGGAGAGAGTTGGTGGTGCCGAAGGGACAGAGGAAAAGGATACTGGGCATGCACATGAGGGCCGCATAGGCATGAGTGCGATGAAGGGAATGGTATGGGCTGATTTTTGATGGCCATGTCAAGACAATGATGTTGAGACAATGCTAAGACAGTGTATTCCATGTGCCAAGAGTGACAAGACTCAGAAGACCACTACTTGTCCATCTGAGGATGTGGCAAGGCCAAGAGGTAGAGGAAAAATCAGCCATGGATATAACTGGTCCTTTACTTACCAAGGTACAGAAAATGTATGCATTGGTTGTAATTGATTATTTTTTATGTTCCCCTGAATTAAAGTTTTTGTCACATGTAGAGACAAGGGTTGTCATAGAGTTCTTGGAAGAATTATTTGCAAGAGAGGGAGTTCCAGAGGAAATGGTTATTGATGCAGTGCAGTTGGTATCACAAGACAACAAATATTTAGGAAGAGACTCCGGTGGGAATGTCGAACATTTTGATCTATTATTCACCAAAGCTGTGGTTTGGTTGAGCGTTGAAACAGAGAATCTGCAGCTGGTTCTGAGTGTGAGGGAAAACTGAAGGACAACAGTAAGGTAATTCTTGTAGGTGTTCCACGCCAAATGTGTTCACGGGGCAAACGCCATAAAAGCTGATGCAGAGAAGAGGCGTTCCCTTCAAGTTGAAACCAAGTAGGATGTTTGCGGAGAAGAAGAAAGATGACAGTAGCATTGCCCAAATGTGTGTTTGTTAGTTTAAAACAAAGAATTATGCACAAGGTTGAGGCTTTAAAGTTGGCGACTGGGCTGGAACCAAGTTGGGTCAGAAGGTCAAAAAAGGACGGGTTCGGCTCGGTGCTTTTGGTAAGAATTGTAAAGTATGTGGTTGCGTTATCTGGTGGCAATGTCTGGAATATCTGGAATGCTAAGTAGGTGGTGCGTGTATCTGATGTTGTGTTAGGAAGTCAGCAAAGGATATGAGGAAGGGAGCATGCCTGCATCCAAGGCAAGAAGAAAAATGATGTACGGGGAAAAAAGGATTAAAAAGTTACCAAAAACAGTTAACAGACTAAGGGCCACAAAAACATTTAGAGATTTGTTAAGCAAACGATTAGCAAATGCAAAAGGATCATATCGGGGAGTATGATTTTCCTCAATTAAAGCTCAACTGCAAAATTTCAATTGTGAACCAAATTAAAAAGGAATCACTACAAAGGAAGAAAATTTGATTACCAAACTGCAATTCATAAATGCAATATATGAAACATTCGCAAATTTAGCAGAATAATGTTATTCCACTCAAAGTACCACCCAGGAGAAGCAGATAGCAAGCACATGAAAACTATCAAAGGTGGACCATAAAACAAATGTGTTTCTCCAAACTTGTTTCCTTTTAGGCAATAACATGCTGAATGAGCACAGCACAGGAGAAGAAATGAGAGAATAATTCTAGAGTTCGGGTGACAACATTTTATCAGAGGACGTATATCTAAAGTATAGGTTGAGTGGGTATGCACTTTTCGACTTCAACTGATTTAGACACTTTATTAAGGAGGAAAACACACTGAAGTAGGACCATTCCTAAAAATGTGCAGATTCTATGCATACTGCATGGTTTGGATTCGGGAAGTTACCAAATAGGAGTTGTCACAGCAGGTGGGTTGTCACTTAGAGTTTCAACCAGAATTTTCCAAACTTTCCTCGATGCTAAGTTATTAAAATTCAATTTGCACATAAACTTTCGCAAGTTCAGCAAACCGTATTTTTTCAAGATTGTTCAGTTTCCTCAGTTTATACAGTATGTAGATGGCAGATATGTTCGTTTATGCCCACCTGCTGCAACAGAGGTTTTGTACCATAATCTTAACCACCATTACTCACTGAATATTCAGGTTATTTTCAATGCAAAGTGCATTATTACCACACTTGTGGCACTTTATCTTGGGAGGACACAACTCTTAAATGTTTAGAGGCTGTGGCCCCTACAATAGTTTAGGACAGAGGTTCTTAACTTGTCTTCTGGGGACCCCTGGTGCTCCTCAATGCCTAATCTGGGTCCGCGGCTGCTTAGAAAATAAAGTAATAATAAGCAGATGAATAAAGTGCATATGAATAAAGAAGCAACATGAAAGTTGAACATTTTAAACCTTTCTGTAAATGTGAGAATTTAGAAACTGGAGGCCATACATTTAATTGGTGTCCTCAGATTGGTTCCTGTGAGCAGGACAAGTGCATCAAATAGAATACAGCAAGGCAATGGGTGGTGATTAGTGACCATTTTCCCCAGAGCATTTCACTTAACCTTACTACCAAAGATATGCCCATTTCGACCTTAAAGGGAACTTCCCATGTAGTAGATAATATTGAGATTGCTAGTACTCATGGATACTCTTTAAGCTGGTCCAAAATTGATCCCAACATATTTCTAGAATGGTTGAAAATGGGGCATATGGAGGCTTTTAAGGTCTGTCTGGATGATGCTTTTGACCCTGTAATAATTCTAGGATCCTTTCAGTCCATTGCTGGAGGGGTTAGGCGTGGTTTATTGGATGACAGGAAGTGTGCTGTATGTAAATAGAAGGGATGAACGAGTTACTTACCTTCGGTAACAACTTTTCTGGTGGATACATTAGCTACCTGTGGATTCCTCACCTAATGAATACTCCCATGGCGCCAGCATTCAACGGAAATCTTCTTCCTAGCTTCTGCACGTCGACGAGGACGTCACATTAGCCCACGCGACGCCGTCTGACGTCATACAGGCAATAAGAGGTCCTCGCCGACGTGCCGACGTCAGTACCAACATTTTTTACGTGCATGAGAACAATAACCCTATGCAATGAAAGATCAAGGCAACATCTCATACCATTGTAAAGTACACAACATTGCAATAAAATGGCTATAGATTTAATATAACTTTCTTTCCTCTTTTTTTTTTTTTTTTTTTAAAACAAAACATTTATACATATATATATACCAAATATGAATATATACATATACAAGTATCCATATATACAAAATCTATTGCAGTCCTATAGACCAAGAGGAGCACACTTAAGAATTACTTGGTGAGACCAAAGAGGCAACGGGGAGGCGGGTGGGACCGTGAGGAATCCACAGGTAGCTAATGTATCCACCAGAAAAGTTGTTACCGAAGGTAAGTAACTCGTTCTTCTGATGGATACAACTACCTGTGGATTCCTCACCTAATGAATAGAGTCCCAAAGCAGTACCACGCCCGGTGGTGGGTGCCTAAATGGTCAAACCAAGAAATCCTGCAGCACTGACCGTGCAAAATGGCCGTCCCTTCTGACCTCAGAGTCCAAGCAGTAGTGCTTCACAAAAGTGTGAAGGGACGACCAAGTAGCGGCCTTGCAGATGTCGACCACAGGAACACCCCTAGCCAAAGCCGAAGTGGCCGACTTAGCCCTGGTGGAATGAGCTCTAATACCATCAGGAGGATCCTTCTTTGCTAAAGAGTAACAGATTTTAATGCAAAGAACAACCCACCTGGAGAGTGTTCTCTTGTGGACTGCCTTTCCTCTCCTCTTGCCCACGTATCCGATAAACAGCTGATCCTCCAGCCTGAAATCCTTCATTCTGTCAATGTAGAAGCTTAACGCCCTCTTTGGGTCTAAGCGATGTAGTCTTTCTTCCTCCTTTGAAGGATGAGGCGGAGGATAGAACGTGGACAAAGTGATTGTCTGGGCCAAATGGAAGGGTGAAACAACCTTCGGAAGGAAAGCAGCCTTGGTCCTCAACACCACCTTATCCGCATAAAACGTTGTATAAGGGGGTTTTACTGATAAAGCCTGCAACTCACTCACTCTCCTTGCAGATGTTATGGCCACCAGGAAAACTGTTTTAATAACTAAGTACCTTAAGGGGCAAGAATGCATAGGCTCAAAAGGGGACCCCATAAGGAAAGTCAGGACCAAGGACAAATCCCATTGAGGCATAACGAATGGTTTTGGAGGATATTTATTTAGAAGACCCTTCAAGAATCTAAGAACAATAGGGGACTTAAACAGCGATGGATGGTCTGGCAGACAAATGAAGGCTGACAAGGCAGACAAGTAACCTTTAATAGTAGCCACTGCACAACCTTTCTGCGCTAGAGACAAAGCAAAAGATAAAACATCTGACAAATGAGCACGTAAGGGATCAATCTGTCTCTCTCCACACCATACCACAAATTTAGACCACCTATTAGCGTAGATAGTTTTAGTGGAGTGTCGCCTGGCCGCTAAGATAACATCCATTACATCAGGCGGGAGAGAGAAGGAAGTCTGGTTGCCCCGTTCAATCTCCAGGCATGAAGGTGCAGGCTCTGGAGGTTGGGGTGTAAAACCTGCCCCTGCGACTGCAAGAGGAGGTCTGCCCTGAGAGGGAGACGGAGCGGAGGGCACATTGAGAGTTGGAGAAGATCGGAATACCACACCCTCCTTGGCCAATCCAGAGCTATTAAAATTACTAGGGCCCGGTCTTGGCAAATTTTCCTCAATGCTCGAGGAATCAAGGGTATGGGGGGAAATGCGTAAAGCAACTGGTCGCACCAGTTTCTCTGAAACGCGTCCCCCAAAGCCCCCTGCACCGGATACTGGAGACTGCAGTATAACGGACAATGTGCGTTCTCCCGAGTGGCAAACAGATCTATCCGAGGAAACCCCCACATCTGGAAGATCAAACGAACTTGATCTGGATGGAGACGCCACTCGTGGTCGGCCAAGAAATGGCGACTGAGACTGTCCGCATGTACATTCAAGACTCCGGCCAGATGATTCGCTACCAAGCAAATCTGATGGTCCTTTGCCCAGGACCATAGTCGAAGAGCTTCTCTGCAGAGAAGGTACGACCCTACTCCACCCTGTTTGTTTATATACCACATCGCGGTAGTATTGTCCGTTAGGACCTGAACCGACTGACCGCGAAGGGATGGGAGGAAGGCCTTGAGAGCCAGACGTACAGCCCGCAACTCCAACAGATTGATATGAAAAATCTCTTCCTCTGGAGACCAAAGCCCTTTGATCTCCAGATCCCCCAGATGAGCTCCCCATCCTAGAGTGGAAGCATCCGTTATGACCGTGGTCACTGGTGGTGACTGCGCGAACGGCTTCCCTTGTGAAAGATTGTTGCCCGCAAGCCACCACTTCAAGTCCGCAGCAGCATCTCTGGAGATTTCGACAGAACCTTCGAGATCTCCTTTGTGTTGAGACCACTGCCTTCGGAGGCACCACTGAAGAGCCCTCATGTGCCAGCGAGCATGCGTGACCAACAGTATGCAGGAGGCAAACAGACCGAGTAGACGAAGGACCTTGAGGACTGGAACGACCGCTCCATTTCGAAACATTGGAACCAACTCCTGAATATCTTGAATCCGCTGAGGCGGAGGAAAGGCTCGATTCAATGTTGTATCCAGCACTGCCCCTATGAACAGGAGACGTTGAGAGGGCTCCAGGTGAGATTTGGGCACGTTCACCGAAAAGCCCAGGTCGAACAACAACTGGGTTGTTGACTGCAGATGATACGACACAAGCTCCGGGGACTTGGCTTTGATCAACCAGTCGTCCAAGTAAGGGAATACTGCTATCCCCTTCCTTCTGAGCTCTGCCGCAACCACTGACATCACCTTTGTGAAGACTCGGGGTGCTGAAGTAAGACCGAACGGGAGGACCGCAAACTGATAGTGCTGCGACCCCACCACAAACCGGAGATACCTCCTGTGCGACTTGAGTATCGGGATATGAAAATAAGCATCCTGCAAGTCAACAGACACCACCCAATCTCCATTGTTCAACGCCAAAAGCACCTGAGCTAGGGTCAGCATCTTGAACTTTTCCTGTTTGAGGAACCAATTCAAGATCCTCAGGTCCAGGATTGGCCTCAACCGACCATCCTTCTTGGGAATCAGGAAGTACCTCGAGTAACAACCTCGACCCCTTTCCTGCTCTGGGACCAACTCCACTGCGCCCTTTAATAGGAGGACTCGAACTTCCTGTTCTAGCAACAGGAGGTGTTCTTTTGAACAATAAGATGGGCGGGGCGGGATGGGGGGCGGAAACTCCCGAAAGGGAAGGGTGTAGCCTTTCCCCACAACGCTGATAACCCAAGTGTCCGATGTAATAGTCTGCCACTTGTGAAGAAAATGCCGTAACCTTCCCCCTACAGGAGAGGAGTGAGTGGGGATTGGTGGAAGCCTAAGGCTGCTTCCCCTGCTGCACCCCTCCAGAGGACGAGGAAGAGGCAGAGTGCTGCTGAGAGGCTCCCCTGGTGCGGACCTTACCCCTCCCTCTAATTGATCTAAAGGTGAGAGAAGAGGCAGGTTGCTGGAATCTCCCCCGAAAGGAAGAGGAGGAAGAGCCACGTCCAAATCCACGAAACCTCCTAATAAATCTGGAGGAGGCAGAAGAAGGGGCTTGCAGTCCTAATGACTTGGCTGTGGCCCTGCTTTCTTTAAACCTTTCCAAGGCCGAATCCGCTTTGGCTCCAAACAGTTTGTCCCCATCGGAGAACCCTGAGTTGCGGAGCCAAGCCTGTCTCCTCGCCACCACAGCCGTGCCCATCGCCCTAGCCACCGAGTCAGTCGTATCCAACCCAGATTGGATAATCTGTGTTGCGGCAGCCTGGGCATCCGAAACAATGTTCAAAAGTCCTTGGGGAAGCTCTGTATGTGAAGATGTTATGTCATCCATAAGAGCATAGACGTACCTCCCCAAGATACAAGTCACGTTGGTGGACTTCAACGCCATGCTACAGGACGAGAATATTTTCTTAGATTGTGAATCCAACTTCTTGGAGTCTCTGTCCCCCGGCACCGTCGGAAAAGATCCAGGCGCAGATCTAGACGTACAGGAGGCCTGGACCACCAAGCTCTCCGGCGTAGGGTGTCTGGACAGAAAGCCAGGGTCAGATGGCGCAGCCCGATACCTTCTGGCCACAGCCCTATGAACAGCCGAGGAAGATACTGGCTTCTTCCACACCTCCAACACCGGATCAAGCAAAGCCTCATTGAATGGTAAAAGAGGCTCCGCTGCAGTAGAGGCCGGATGTAGAACCTCAGTCAACAAATTCTGTTTCGCCTCCGCCACCGGCAAAGGCAGTTCCAGAAAGTTAGCTGCCTTTCTTACCACAGCGTGAAAAGTAGCTGCCTCCTCAGTATACTCCCCTGGAGATGACAGGTCCCACTCAGGAGAAGTATCCAGCCCACTGGCTGTATCCAGACCATGAAGCTCGCCAGACTCCTCAATCTCTCCTTCCTCCAAGACTCGTTGGTATTCCTGCTCCTCCAAAAGACAGAGAGCACGTCTTCTAGAATGCAGCCTTTCTTCGATACGCGGCGTCGACATGGCATCCGCCGTAGTCGAGGATTGGCGCCGATCTCCGTATCCATCCGACGCCATGTCCTGCGCCACAGGCAGCTTCGATGCCGAGGTAGGAGCCGGACGAAGAGAGGCACGTCCTGGAGTCTCCGATGGTCCTGTCGGAATCACTGGCCGAAACCCCGAAGTCGACGGGATGGAAACCTCCGGGGCCGAAATCTCTGGAGCCACCGGAGCGGACACGGGAGTCGACACCGGCGCCGAGCCCACATTCCCTAAAGGGAGAAAGGTCATAAAGGGTGCCGGCCGTAGCGGCGCCGGAGCACCCAGGTGAAAGCCAACGGCCCCGAAGGACCAGCTGGAGCACCGCCTGGAGCCATCTGCTGAAAGATGGTATACATCGCATTCAAAAATGCGGTATTATCGGCTCCAGGGGCAGGAAAAGCCAGATACTGGGGTGCCTGGATCGAAGGCGACCCAGACGCCAGCCTCGACGTCTGTGATGCCGGAGAGAACACCTGAGGCTGCGTCACTTCAACAACTGAAGAAGACTGTCCAGGCGAAGTCGGTGAAGCTGGAGAAGGCAACAGCGTCGACGGGTGTGGTGTGACTGTGGGACTGACCTCCCAAGTCTTTAGACGCCGAGCCGAAGGCGACCTCGAACAAGACTCCTTGCTGGAATGGCGCCGTGATTCCCTACGGCGCCGGGAGTCTCGATGACGCCGATGAGACCTCGGCGAGGAGGACTTCCTATGATGCTTCTTCTCCTTCTGAAGAGTTTAGCCTCTCGTTCTTTTAGGGCTTTCGGATTCATGTGTTGACATGAATCACATGTTGCGACGTCGTGGTCGGAGCTTAAGCACCATAAACAGTCGGAATGAGGGTCAGTAACAGACATCTTGCCCCCACACTCCCAACAGGGCTTGAAACCCGACTTCCTCTGAGACATAATAACCTCAGAGAAAAAATTCACGCAGCAGAAAAATACACTGTAACTTCGAAAGCAACAGTAGCTCCCTCGAAGATAACCGTTTCGAATGCACGGAAAAAAGGGAACTGACGTCGGCACGTCGGCGAGGACCTCTTATTGCCTGTATGACGTCAGACGCGTGGGCTAATGTGAAGTCCTCGTCGACGTGCAGAAGCTAGGAAGAAGATTTCCGTCGAATGCTGGCGCCATGGGAGTATTCATTAGGTGAGGAATCCACAGGTAGTTGTATCCATCAGAAAGTTTTATTTTTTTCGGCACAAAAGTGTACAGGAACCTAAAATCCATGTTGGGGAAATCCCCTGGAAGTGTTTGGGAAATTAGGGCGGCTAGACCGAATTATAAATTGGTGCAGAAACAGAAGAAAAACGCCTAAAGAGAGGAAGTATGGGAATCTCTCATTATAATGCTAATTATAGAAGGGATAATGATGCCTTTTGGTGTGTGATTAATTCTCTTTTATGATGTAGGCAGATGAGCCACACTTAGAGGTGGCTATAAGTGAAGAGTGGGTCCCTCACCTTTCCAGCATTTATTCAAAATCAGGTGAGGGGGGGCGGCTGATTGTGATCTTGAGTCCTCTATTAATCGAAATGCTGTTGCCCCTCATTGTCTCATTGACCTATCATTTTCATTAGACAAAGTCATGAAGGCCTCAACTGCCAATAAGGGTGAAAAGACCTGGGCCCTGACTGTATCCCTGTGGACCTCCACAAAGCTAACATTCCACTGTGAGGTCCACTATTGACTTTGACGTTTTAGAAGCCTGCTGTTGGATTAACTTCCCAGCAACTTGGTCAGAGTTCCTTATTGTGCCCATATACAAAAAGGGGGACCAACATAGTCCAGCCTGCTACTGGCCTATTTCATTATTAGATGCCTTAGTCAAGGTAGCAGGACATATCATTTTGGATAGACCGTAGGTTTCGGCAGATGATATGAGCATCTTAACCAACCTGCAGGATGGGTACCGATCTGGTGTGGGAACAATTGAGCAGGAACTCAATCTAAAATTGTTAATTGGGAAATACTGTCAAATCAGAAAAGGGAGTCTAATCCTGGTTTTTGTTCATCTTCCATCCTCTTTCGACTGTGTGATTCATGATAAACTGTGGTCCATCATGTTGGATCTTGGAGTGAACCCTCCCATAGTACACGTTATTAGGCAACTCTACCAGGGGTGCTGGGCAAAGGTGCGTCATGGGGTCAAGGGAGAATGTACTAGGGCATTCAGCATAGAGAAGGGGTGAGACAGGGATGTGTCATAGCACCTTTCCTTTTTACCCTGTGCATAAACAGATTGGAAGGGGTGCTGGCAGAACAATTCAGAGTTCGTCCCCATATCGGTCATCGACCAATCCCTGCCCTTCTCTATGCTGACAATACCGTGCTCATGACCCGCACCCCTGTGGGTGCACAGCAGCTGCTAACCCACTTTTACTCTTATGTGGAGAAACTTGGGTTGCTAGTCAATAAGAGCAAGACTTTTACTAGTAGGTGTAGGAAGAGAATTTTGAAGTCATGAGGACTGATGATTAGATGCTGTAAGACTTGTGACACTAATACTTTTTCGTATCTGGGTATAGTGTTTGATCAAAAGGGCCTGTGGGCACATGCCATATAACTATAAAGTTAAATTTTAAGAAATAAATTATGGCTCTGTGCAATTTTGCACGGAAAGTAGGGAAGGAGCCCCCTGTGGAATTATTGACTATTAATAAGATAAAATGTCTGACCACTGCACTCTATGTGGCGGGTTTGTAGGGGCAGAGAAACAGCTATTCCCTTCACTTGGTTGAAAACTCTTTCCTAAGGTATATTCTTTCACTACCTCAAAGCAGTTCGTCATATGTCTGCCACATAGAGCTAGGTTTGTCTTTCATCTCTGATATTGCTAAGATACAGCCAATATTATTGTGGCATAGGATCTGGAATTCTGAGCACTGAGGTCTTCTTTGTGAGATATTAAGGGATTGTCTCAAATGCACAGCAGTGCTACGTATTCCATTGTTAAAATATAGAAAAATATATATGATTTACTTGGGGCACTCAGAGTTTTTTGATCAACCAGAAACTATGGGGCAGGTCACAAGAAAGGAATTTGAAAATGAATGCCTGACCTTACTTGAGGAAGTAAGACTGTCCATGGAGCTGTTAAAACCAACTGTGTTAAGAAATCAAATGATGTTATTGGCCTATGGTATTCAACCTTATTTAAAACAGATAATAGGGGGGCGTGGCCGGGCCACGAAACAAGATGGCCGCTTAGAGCGAGAGCTCCGTGCCGAGGCGGTCCCGGAGGGGCGACGGGGCGAGAAGACAGCCGGACAACACACCGGGTTCGGTGCCCCTCCACCCCTACAACAGCGGCGACACGGAATCATGACCGGGGACCCCATAGGAGCGGGACGCAAGGCAGGAAACTCGCGACTCGCCCCAGGCCGATAAGGCCTGACAAAAGGGGCGGAGTCGCGTCTTCGGAAGACCGGGGACGGCGTGCCCGCAGCGGCAAGAAGCAAGCTGAACAGGCCGCAGGGACTGCGGGAGCCGTGACGACCCGCACCCATCTCCCTACAACGCCAACAAACACCCGCGGACCTTCGACCCCCCATAGGGAGATGGGGAGACGCAGCAAAGGGGTGCGGCCCCTTCGACAGCCGGGAGAGAAACCCGGCCAGAGAGGTAGGATCGAATCTCTTCAAAATAAGAACGGCATAGCCGGAGGCAGAGGCACGACTTCTCCCCTCTTTCCCATCACAGAGGGACAACAAAAACCCTCCCTCTGGGATAATAAACTTTCGCCCCCACCTCCAGACAACTAATACTGAGGAGGGCAGAGGGGCACGACGGGAGGCACGTGGAGGCGAGGAGACGAGAGGGGTGAGCATCTGGAGGGGCATCGGAGATGAGGAGAGCCAGAAAGAGCCAAGAGAACAGAGATATAGGAGAAGGGAGAGGACTGGCACCAGTGTAAGCCACCGAACATATATATCCTTACCGGAATCCACGGAGGGAATCTCGGGCCCCACGTGGCCAGACTCTGCAGACAATTGAGGTGATGCCCGGCAACAAACCGAACCATAAACCTGTCAGCAAGCCTGCACGACAACTATTATTCTCAGAAGCGCTACAACACAAACGACTAACCCCCACAAAGATAAACCCTCAAATATCGCCACCTTTAAACGAGTCCACCACGATGTCTGATAAAGATCAAACCACAACTATGGACAGGATACTACAAGAGATCACCACCGTCAGCCGCCGCATAGAGGAGATGGACGCCTCTATAACTTCATTGACATTAGAAACCAAATCCATGCGATCTGACATTGCAGGCTTCCAATCTAGAGTGACAGGGCTAGAGCAAAGCATGGGATCACTAGAGACGCGGATCAACACGTCTCAGGAGCGAGAACAAGACTTCATCTACCTCAGGAGCAAACTAACGGACATGGAGGACAGGAGCCGGAGAGACAATATCCACGTACTTGGGATCCCGGAAAACGAAGAAGGCTCGGATATGCAGGCTTTTCTGACCTCCACTCTTCCAAAAATGATTTCATTGGACTTTGACCCGCCGCTAGAATTCCAACGGGCACACAGGATAGGCCCAAAACGCTCTGACAACTCCTCAAGGCCCCGCCCAATCATCGCATGCTTGCTGCGGCATAATCAAACCCGACAAATACTCCAAGTAGCACGCAACCACGGCCCTTTCCGAATAGACCAGCACGAGATCCGAATAACCGCCGATTACTCCAAGTAAACCAACGAACGTAGAAAGGCTTTCCTAGCCCTACGACCCCGGCTTCGCAAACTAGAGATGAAATACGGTCTCTTTGACCCTGCAAGAATGTGGGTTACCAAAAATGGAGTATCCAAGGACTTTTATAACCCCGACAAATTGAGACTCTTCCTTGACTCTTTCCAGTCCCAGCCTATGGACTCTCTCAACACAGAGAGTGAGCATTACATTGTAGGAGGCAGTGATAGGGCCGAAACCCCCCACTCGGGAATGGAAAAGGTGAAGATGGCTCTACACGACACCGGAGCCAGTCATAGAGGTAGAGACATGGAGAGACTAACCAGATCATATGATGACAGGGGTCAGATTTTACACGCAGTAGTGACCCACACACAACTATCGGAGAGAGACAAATCCCGCTCCCCTTTAAAGCCTACAACTGGATCTTCTTGAGAAGGTACCGCGACAAGACGACTTGTGGGACTATCACTAGAGAGTTGAAAATAACAACTATAGACTCCGCGGAAGGATGAGTACCTTTCCAGATCATATGTGTATTACTATTGTAATTGTCTAAGACTGCTAGTATCGATGTTAAAACCAGATACATGAAAATTTTATGTTCTTTATGACTAGAGCCGAGGCCCTATAACGGAAAACTACCAGTAAATCGTTATTAGCCCTCAGTACACAACAGAGCTATTCCTTTCCTCAGATGTTCGTACCTACCCCCATCCTAATCATTATTACTATCTTAAACTATCATCTACGACAGAACGACTATGATGGTGGCACATACCAAGTAAGACCTTAGTAGGTCAGTATTATGATGCAATAATACACGGCAAGGAGCTAGTAATAGGATGAGATACGCATTATCCTCGCGTAACCCAGGGCTCAGCTACACTCATTACCTATCCTACGATTAATAGAGAGACACTTGGCATAATGGCTCCTAACATGATAATGTGATAAGATACCAGGATATGTTATGTTGATCAACCTAATATGTCATTGAAATGTTGTAAGGCGAGACGAGACGAGACGAGGCAGTGTTATAGTTGAAAAGAAATGCTCAGGAAGTATTATATTATATTGTATATTGGTTTCTTTATGTACCCATGCATACGCGAGAACTGTAATACTCTGTTTGAGTTCTTTCCCCCCCTCCTTCATACTGATACGGAAGGAAGGTATATATTTGCTAAACTAAAACTAGGGGACACTGTTTTATGCGTGGGATCCATTTACGCACCAACCGGCCCAAAACACCCATTCCTTCTACAGCTAAATCGCCTCCTCACAGAAATCGGAACTACTCGATACATAATCGGGGGAGACTGGAATCTCGTCCAAGACGCCATAATGGATAGGACAGGCCCTGTTGATATATGTAACAATCACGACAGAGCGCTTCTGACTGACCTGACCACCGACGTCGGTCTGGTGGACTGCTGGAGAATACAACACCCGAAAGATAAGGAATATACTTTCCTATCCACCGTCCATGGCACCCAATCGCGTCTGGATTATTTCTTAGTATCACACACTGTAATCCCTCAAATACAAGACACCTGCATCCTAGACAGCGGGCTCTCAGATCACTCCCCAATACTAATCCGGATCCAGGTGGGACTCTCCTTCTCTGGTCGTAAACCATGGCGATTGGCTGTACACAGATACCGCTCTCCCCAAGGGAAAGAACAATTAAAGGCTCATGTAGCTACATACATGGCCGAGAATAAAGGCACTGTATCCTCAAAAAGGATCCTATGGGTGGCAGCAAAAGGAACCCTAAGAGGGAATATGATGCGAGATGCAGCACTGGCCAACAAAGACAGAATAGCCCGCCAAACCACCTTAGAGACCACGATACAGGACCTCACTAAACAATATACCGCTCAACCATCCCCTAGGCTGCGACACGCCTTAGAACAGGCCCACATGGCACATAATGAACTCTATACATCTCAGGCGGAATACGCACTGCAAAAATTGCGAGGCCGCCATTACGAACAAGGGGAAAAAGCAGGCCGCCTCCTAGCGGCGCAGCTCCGACAAAGAGAGGCAGCCTCTGTCATTGCGGCCATAACATCTTCTTCAGGAGCAGTGCTAACTCGCCCACAAGACATTGTAAACGAGTTCGCCAAGTACTACCGACATTTGTACACTCCTGAAACGACAGATCAAACACAAATGGAGACATTCCTTACCGCGGCCAATCTACCCCGTCTGTCTGAGGCAGGCAGGATCCTCTTGGACGGTAACATAAGCAAAGAAGAGATAACCCAAGTTATAACAAGCCTCCCCTACCATAAATCACCAGGAGAGGACGGATTCCCTGCGGAATTCTATAAATGGGCTGGGGAGGAGGCAATAACCGCAGTACATGAAGCACTGACGGAAGCATGTCAAGAAGGCTCCCTGGGCGCTCTATCCAATAAAGCCACGATTGTCATCTTGCCTAAACCAGGGAGAGACCCCCTTCTCTGCTGCAGTTACCATCCTATCTCTCTTTTGAATGGGGATGTCAAACTCCTAGCCAGTGTTCTAGCAGCGCGGCTCCGCAAGGTGATACCATCATTGATTCACAATACCCAAGTAGGATTTGTACCAGGCCGTACCTCCAGAAATCATATGCAAACTCTTTGCCATACACTGTTAGAATCCATACAATTACCTGACGAAGCTCTAGCCCTGTCCCTAGACGCGGAGAAAGCATTCGACCGCATTGAGTGGCCCTACCTATTCACAACCATGAAGCATTTTGGCCTGGGGGAACAATTTATCTCTAAAGTACGTTTATTATATGACCACCCCACAGCACAGGTTAACTGTGGGGGCATCATGTCAGACCCATTCCCTATCGGAAGGGGCACACGCCAGGGATGCCCCTTGTCGCCACTTTTTATTGGCCATGGAACCCCTAGCTGGCACCATACGAAATTCTCACCAAATAAAAGGGATCCATATCACCGGGGGCATATCCAAAATCTATCTCTACGCAGACGACATTCTGTTAACAATGTCCGATCTAGAAACCTCGCTCCCAGCACTACTTTCCACAATAGAAGACTTCGCATCCCTATCCGGATATCGGGTAAACTGGGATAAAAGTGAGGCACTACCATTATCCCGCATAACGACGAGGGCAGCGATACATGGCCTCCAATTCAAATGGACCCCGACCCGCCTTAAATATTTAGGAACGTTCATTAACCGAGGTCTAGAACATATGGTCAGGGACAACATAGACCCCCTTATATCTAAAATGAAACAAGACTTTGCCAAATGGTCCCTACTAGGCCTGTCCATGTGGGGCAGGACACAGGCGGTCAGAATGGTCACCTTACCACGCTTCACACACGTGCTAGGCATGCTCCCCCTACAGATACCTCTTTCTTCACTCCGATTAATAGACGCATCCATAAGGGCCTTCGTCTGGGGCTCCTCACGCCCAAGACTGAAACCTGCAATAACACTGGCACGACGGCTCTACGGAGGATTAGGACTACCCGCGGTAGAACAATACTCTCTGGCCCTACAACTCTCACAGCTAATATATACACTTCCGGATATAGCCGATCCACCGCAATGGGTGATCACAGAGAAACTCCTATATGGACAGTATACGGAGATGGGAGGAACATACGCCGACCATGTTCCCTTAGTTAACCCCATCCTCAAGGCTACAAACACAGCGTGGTGTAGAGCCCATCGACTACTAGGAGTACACCCCTCCCTGCATACTCAGGCTCCCATAGCAGGGAATAAAAGTATTAAAATAGGAGGGAATATTCTCAGATGGCCCCAATGGTCCGAGGCAGGTATCCACAATATATCTCACATAATAGATGGAGATAGCTTCCGCACATTCGCCTCCCTCCAGGAAGAATTCGGTATCCAAAGTAACCAGGAGTGGCGATATCTACAGCTCAAACACTGTATGCGGAGAACATTAGGAGCCCCCCCGTGGATGCTCAAAACCTCACCCATCGTCACCTATCTTCAGAAATGGGGCTGACAAAAAGGCGTCTTGGCTGGCCTCTATGCCGAATTAATTAACCACCTTTACTCTCAGCCTTTACTTGAACGACTACGCTTAAAGTGGCAGGATATACTAGAGATAACCTACATGGACGAAGAATGGCCAGACATACTAGAAGCCCTCGACAGGGGCGTACGTGAAGCACGCCTGAAATTTTGCCTATTTAAAATCCTTCAGGGGTGGTACTGGACCCCTGTCAAACTCTTCAGGGCAGGGTTGATACCGCACGCGAACTGTTGGAGATGCGCAGAGCCATATTGTGACCAACTTCATATTTTATGCCACTGCCCAACGGTACAGTCACTATGGACGCGGTACGCATCGCCTTATCGGACTTCATACAGATACCAAAACCGACCCCACCAGCATTTATCATTCTACATGACATTCACCCGTATCCCTCCCTATCGCGGGCACATAAACAATTAATTCACACGGCGCTTGCCACGGCCAAAATATGCATACTCCGGCACTGGAGATCTAGAATTGCCCCCACACCCATAGAATGGATGACGGCCATGTATCAAACGGCTACCCATGAACGAGTGATCTATAACCTACAGGATCAAGCAGAACAATTTGAGGAGGTCTGGCGCCCATTCTTGAAGAGACCATGAAGGGGCTGGTGGATGACCAACGGGTGACCAATGTTCAATGATCAATGATTAGGGAATATCAATTACCAATCACCCTCTGAGAATCCTAGACCCCGGAAACACATCTAATCTCCTACTATCCCCTCTCTCTCTCCCTAGCTACACTATCCTCTCCCCATTCTCTCTTCTTTCTCTCTCTCTATCAATCCACAGGCCTCTAATTTTGACATATGCCCGAGACCCTGAACTACCCAACATAGTAATACAAGTCGCTTCCTAACACAAACAAGGACTGAGAAATCAACTCATATAAGACGTAGACACTCTCTAACCGACCTCACCATATCTAACATACATACTATCTACCCCTAGATAATAACTTGCTACAGACGGAGAAGTACAGAACGATCTACTCTTAGGCCCGAACAAGTTAGTCTCAGGATACAAAGACCCCCTGCCTACATCGAGTCTCTTCATCTTACATCCCCCGCGATTACCCTTCCTCTTTCTTCCTCTTTCTTCCCCTTCTCTCCCCCTCCCCATTTCATATGACTATTTTGTCTCTCCCCTATACCAAGATCAACCCCTCCCACACAACCCTATCCTCTCTCCCCCTCCCCTTACCACTCCCCCCCCCCCACCTGTTTTCCATTTTTCTTCAAAATAAGGGTACAAAACTCAACTATGCAACTGTGAATTTTTACTAACCTGACAGTACATGCATATATGCTCACAATGGAAATAATTGTGGTAAAAGAACAAAAACAATGTTTTGAAAGCTAAACAGTTTGTTTATATGCTGTATGTACCGCTTTATATATTCTCAATAAAACTTTTGAAACTTAAAAAAAAAAAAAAAAAAAAACAGATAATAAATGTTCAACACAGTTTTGTTTCAACACGTTTTAGATTGGAGATACTTCATTATTTGACGAGTTTCCCCAATATCAATGACTTGTCTCCAATTTAAGGAAAGTGTCCTTATGATAATGTATCAATTCAAAGTACTTTGAACATCGTTTTATTTTCTAAATGTTATTATTTACAGAGAAAGGACCTGTTTATCTTGTTGTTCGGATCCTTTACCTTTGCACAATGCCGCCCAGCATACCTGTTTTTACAATCACTGCCTTCTGTTTTTATATGTAGCATGATGTCAAAATACGTATGGGCTGTGATAAAACAGAGAAAGACCACACAGTTCCAATAGACATGTTACAACAATTGTGACTTTAAAGACAAAGAACAATATCTTGTACTTATGTGGTAAATGAGTTCTGACTGTCACACCATTTGACGATATTCGGTACAGTGAGTTCAAGAGATCAGTCTCACTAAGTGACCTTCCACCGATGTTAAAATATATTTTTATGCAATTTTTAATGAGTTTGTTGTAATCAGACAGTTATTATGAGTATGTTTTTAAATAATTTTTAACTTTTTATTCTGTATGCTTTTTTGATTTTTATGCAAAATCAAATAAAGCTTGATTTGATTTGACATGTATATGAATAAAGAAGCAACATTTAAAACTGAACATTATAAACCTTCCTGTAAATGTGAGGATTTGAAAACTGGAGGCCAAACACTTAATTGGTATCCTCAGATTGGTTCCTGGGAGCAGGGCGAGTGCATTAAATAGAAAATAGCAAGGCAATGGGTAGCCTAAATTCAATCTAGGAACACTCAACTTTTCCATTAAAATGAAAAATTGTATTCTTTATATTTGCTTGTGAATTAAGTACAATATTTAAGCATTTACGTATTTGTTTGATGAATGGTTATTTCGGAAATTGCGCGTGTTGTTTTGAAGTTCAAATCATCAACATTGTTTAGTCTGTGGTCCCCAGATTACAATAATGATCCAGTGGAGAGCGGCTGTAGATTCCAGTAATATTTCAGTGGAGGTGATTCCAGTAATGATTAGGTGGGGATCCACAGAAATCAGAACTGGTCAAACCACTGTTTTAGGAGATTATAGAGACTGGCTCATTTCAGCAAATTTAACTGCGTCTTTAAATCATAACACCCATTTAAAGTAACTCAAGAGTGAGACTATTATGATACTGTTTTGGGTGACAATGCACATTCCAAACTCCTTCCTACAAACATATTTTCTGAATCCTCTTTCATCAAGGACAGGAAGGTACAACTTAGATCAAGGGCATATAAGGACTGTGGTTTAGAAAAGATTTGGCCTGTGGAAAAGTAGATTTTGATGACTTCTCAAAATAGTGGGAGCACTGCGATATTTCACTGAGAAAGCTCATAAAAGTATTGCCTGTGGTTCTATGCTTTATAACATAGCTCCCAGAAAGTCCTCCCAATTGAAAGTGATGACGATAAGTGAGATGTCAAAAAAAAGACTTCCACAACTCCACTAGACATGTTACAACAAAAGCAGCCGAAGGAAGATTATGTAGGTTGCATATATCAAACTAATATTTCTAGGGTACATTTTTGATAACATCATTTATTGCTTAATGTAAATACACATAAAGTTGGTTTGGTTAAGTAACATATGTTGCTTTTTCTGTTTATTCAAAGATACAGCCATAAAGATTTATAGTTCTATTCGAAATCTGATATGCATTGAATCTGAGAATATATTTTCAAACAGGAATGTCAAAAACAGAAAAACAATGTCTCTTGGTACTGTGTTTCTATTAGAGAACTACCCTGCTCCTGCACCTTCATTATCTCCAATTATACTTTTTCTGACATGTGCTGACTCAATATATGGCACTGATACACTAGTGATGCTTTATGCCTTCTCACATTATTAGGATGTTTGTGTTTGTGTAGCACATGCATGCAAAGTCTGCACGTCTGCAAGGGCTTGTGTCACTTGTAAAATACTTTTTGAAATATTTCAAGTACAATGAGCCAATTCTTTCTGTATATTAACCCTTTTGCTGCTAGTCAACACCCCAAGCCCACCCCCAGTGATAAGCCTGTGTTTTGCTAATTGGGGTAGTTCCTGCTTAGGCCTTGTTGGACCTGCTCCTTTTTGCAGGGTTATCCCCAAACATGTTGCCTTCTTTATCCTAGTTTTTCCGACCTATTTTTGATGGCTTTGGGACTGTGGTCACTTTACCACTGCTAACCAGTGCTAAATTGCATATGCTCTCTGTCTAAATTGGATTGGTGAATGGTTTATCCATGACTGGCACATCTGATTTACTAGTATGTCCCTAGTATAGTGCACCAGGTGTGCCCAGGGCCTGTAATTTAAATGCTTTTAGTGGGCCTGCAGCACTGATTGTGCCACCCACATGATAATCCCGGCACCCTGATATACCTCTGTAAGTATATTTTTATCCAGAGATTTTCATCTTTGATTTGTGTTTTTGGATTATTGGAGAAGTAATTTAGTTTAGTTCAACATTGCTGATCCAGGCCGAATTTTTGTGATTACATTTTTAAAAATGGCAGATGTGTTGCAGTGATGATGTAATATTTCAGGGACAATGAGACCTATATACTTCCTTTTAGTGACAAAACATAGGCTTTGGGGGGTCAAGTTGTCTTTTAAAGACAGAAAATACCTCCCAAGGGCATCCTTTCCACCATTTTACTAAACGATGGCTATAATAGAGGAAGAATAGACATATATAGAAATAAAACAAATAATATTGGTTTTTAATCTTTTTATGTGTACACCAATGTTTGTGATCTGAATATGAACAAAAAAATGTTCAGTCCCCTGTTTTAGACACATTTTCACAGTTCACTTTATTTGTTTCGGCAATTGCTTGCAATACATTTGCAGAATGTTGAACATTTGAGAAGAGCATATTGACAGAGACATCTTTTTGTAGCACAGGTTTTGCAAGTATGTGTTCGTGTACGTTTTGTGGGTTGAGGCTTTACAAATGTCATAGTTTTAGCACCCCATCAATATCTTACCAACCAAATTCACACGGATCTTTGTCTACACATGCATGATCCAAAATATTTACACATCTTCTGATCAAGTAGAACACTCTTTTAATGTGTCCACGCACAGAATATGACATCGGTGGAAGGTCACTTAGTGAGACTGATCTCTTGAACTCACTGTACCGAATATCGTCAAATGTGTGACAGTCAGAACTCGTTTACCACATAAGTACAAGATATTTTTCTTTGTCTTTAAAGTCACATTCTTCTTCTGTCTCAGAAAACCCTTTTTGAAACTTCAGGCTCAGCAGTTAAAACTCCAAGATTTGTTCCAATTTTGCTCCTGGGGTTATCACCCGTAAGAATATGTGCCTTGATAAGAACACTGGACCTCTCTGGGTTAAGTATCTTGTACAGAATATGATGCGGGATTAAATGTCTTTTCTCTCCTGTTCCATAACATATCTATAACTCTGACAATCTTTGATTTATGAACATTGTAACAAATGAAAGTAGCACAATAATAACACCTGTGTCATTTGACAGTACACTGACTCGTTTGGATCCATTTAGAAAAGCCAACTCAACATGTGGCACAACATGAAGATCATCTTCCTCCAATATGCTGTTTAGTTCTTGAACAATATAGGCCACACCTTTTGAATAAATCTCTGCAGGCACCAACTACTCATTGACAATCATTGCACTTGCAATAATTAGAAATTCAGTGTTTACTGAAGCATCAGCAATGTTTTGGCGAGTTAACATCTCCAAGTTCATCATCTTCGTTGTTGATGACCAGAATTTATCAAGTTGCACAGGTATAGGTGTTGGATTTTTGATGCAGGCAAGGTCAATTGTTCCACTTGTAGATATTCATCTGATTCTCTCACATTCTTTGACAGGTAGTTCAAGATAACTGTCAAAGACAATATGCAGTTCTTGCAAGGTGCACACTGACTTTGATATCTGTAGAACAGTCTGAACGACCTCTCAGATGTTTTGCATGGATTAAATCTTGACTATTATGATTTGTGACATAAAGTCCACAAAAACAGCAGTTTTCATCGTGGACACCTTTTCAAATTGAAATTCTTCAGGTGAAAGTTTTTGTACGTGTTTGTGCTTCACTGATTTGGTTGCAGCATCTCCATCAAATGATGCACTTGTTGGAAGAAGATCATAGGACAGAATGTTCTTAATAAATTCACCCCTTTCTTTTGCTACATCCGTCTCTCTATGTGCTTGTGAAAGTTTTTTTTTTTTTTAACTTGTTATGTAGTGGCTGGTTGGACAAAACTCCTTCTACGGCAATTAAAGCGTGGAAGTTTAGCATTAGTGATTATGTCAAACAGCCTTATCTCTTGCAATACAAATCTCTCCTGCTTCAGTTCTGCATATAGTTTTGATCCATGCTGCAGAACATCTAGTAGACATGTATTTCTATTGTTATCCACCTATTGTTTGGTCATGAAGTTGTGTAATCGCACAGGCTCAGTCATTTAAAAGGGGTTTTCTTGATACTACAAGAAATGAAAAAGACTGCCAATATGTTTACTAAAATGGTCCCCTCTCTTTCTCACAAGTTTGTGGTGAGGAACAGTTTCACAGTGGTCCATTTATTTTGAATTTGTCATCTCTCTGAAAACATTGCAAATAGAAAGGACTTCATGGTAAATTAGCTGCCATTAGGCAACACATTCACTTTTACAATTCTGACCAACAGTTCTCTTGGAGCTTTTCTGTGATCTTTGGATCGTCTATTCCAGTTTCATATCTAGAGCCATAGCATTGAACCTTCTTTCTCTTTCACCACAAAATGTCTTTGAATGTATTTTCTGTAGAGGTATGTTTTTTACACCTCTAGCTTCTTCACTCTTTCCAAATTCCAGGACCCATACCTCAATAAGTTTATGCAATCGAACTTGCGAAACACAGTAATCAGAGACCCCACAGTCTTCACAGGCAGCTCCCAATCATCTTCTCGATCAGCAAGTACCAAGTTTTTCATGCCAGCTATCGTGTGTAAAACATTTCCCCAGCACTTGCAAAGTTCTGATTTTAATTCACATTCTTTGACAAACTCCCCAACCTTGATTCCAGGTTTTCAGATTTTGAACTGAGTGTACTGAAAGTTGCCTGGCTTTGCATTATAGCTTTTAAATAAATTGCACCCTGTGCCTTGTTCACTTCTGACACAAGATATGCAAAACCAAATTTGTTATTCTTGTTCCAAAAAGCATTCCAATGCAATGTTTGTATAGCCTCAGATATGATAAGCATACCTTGTAATGAATGAACATATTGAGTTCCGCTCAATAACGACTGAACAGTTTTGCTTCCAAAGATTTCAGCCTTAATGAGTGCCTCATCTATGCCACATTCACTGAGATAACTTCTTGCACACTGTCATGTGGAAAATGCCTATCACTGGATAAAGATCATCAAATTCTACTGGTTTGCTCATAAAAATGTCAGCTACAATAAGGAAAACACCTGAGTCACAGAAAATTGCAGGATTGGCTGGTCATAAAGCTGAGCACACACATTTTGGAAACTTGTAAGAGCTGTGTATACTGTTGCGTAGTTTGTGACTAAAGATGGCACTACTGGTAAAACCCCAACCGTCTTCAGTAGGATGGTATTCTGGGGATCAGAACATGAATTTCAGCCTATGGAGAAACCGGCTGCAGATAAAAACATTTTTGCCGTTTGAGACTCACATACTCTGTATTTTGTTATTTCGTCAATCCCTTTGGCCCTAGTTCTGGCTAAAACACAGATAACATTTTGAAGATATTCCGCTTTCTGGTCAGTTGTTGGAGGTGAAAGAGGGGTAGCCATCGATTTTCTAAGTGGATGAGCAATGGGTTTGGTTGTCGTTGCCTTCTCAGAAGACTCAGAATCTTGTGGTGATTCACTGGTTTCTGCTATTTTTTGACAATTTTTTCCAGGCTTTATTCCATTGAATACGACTTCTAGCACTTGCTATTACAATGATAACATATTTGATCCTCTTCATCCCTCAGTTTCAATCTTGTGTTCAAACTCTTTTCTGTTCAGTTGCAGTTGGTGTTAGTCTTTCTTTCAGATTAGTTTGGCACATGACCCATTTTTCTTTGTTGAAAGAGTCCTCAGATTTTGTAGTTAGCAACACTCTGTCAGGAGGTAAAGGTCTTCTGCTACTACCTGCTTTGCTCATGTTTACAAATGTCAATCAACTGAAACCTGAACCAAAAACAATATTAAAATAAATTACCAATATGTTGGCTAAAACACATCATTATAGAGCCACCATTTTGGAAAATGGCCAAAGAGTTGCTCTGAGATGTTATTTTCTATCTCTATAAGACTCCAAAAACCTACAATTTGAAACCAAAATGAAGTATTTAGGTCTCATGGCTCCTGAAATATTACATCGCCACTGCAACACACCCGCCATTTTTAAAAATGTCGTCCCAAAAAAAAATAAAAAAAAATAAAAAAAAATCTGTCTGGATTAGCAATGTCTACCCAATTTGAATCACTTCTGTAATAATACAAAACACAAAACAAAAATGAAAATCTCTGGACAACAATGTTTTTTTTACTGAGGTATATCAAGGGACCAGGACTATGAGTAGCCCTGTAAACATGTGTCAGTGTGTGCAGTATTAAACTGTCATGTAGACCTGGCAAGTACAGCCACTTACCAGGCCCAAACCTTCCCTTTTATTACCGGTCAGTTACCTAGAAGCTATATCCAAGGCAGTCCCATGGGCAGGGTACAGTGTATTTAAAAGGTAGCACATGTGCTGGCGTGTTTTACAAGTCCTGATAGTGAAATACTGATAAATTTGTTTTGCACTATTGCAAGGCTTATCTTTCCCACAGAGTAACATAGGGATTACCTTAAAGTGTAATTTCCCATTGGAAGCAGATAGAGATACGGAGTTTAGGGTCTCTGAACTCACAATTTAAAAATACATCTTTTGGTGAAGTTGGTTTTTTGAACTCAGAGTTTGAAAATGTAACTTTCAGAAAGTGGGGCTTTTCTTGCTTAGCCATTGTGTGTCTCTGTCTGCCTGTAAAATACACGTCTGGTGAGGATGACAGTAGGGATGTTTGTGCATTCACTCTAGAAATTAACACAAAGGGAGCTGAGGTGTGCCCTGCATATCCTGATGACCCATCACCAGGCTGATGGTTCTTCCTAAGCTAGAGTGGTGGGTGGGTGGAGCTGACACAGTTGCACCTGAATAGGGCTGTGCCTGTCCTCACACAGAGCAGTCTCTAAACCCCCTCAAGAGTGTCTGGGGCCATGGCAGCAAAAGGCAGGATCTTGTGCACTACAAAGACTTCTCTTTGAGGTTTGCCTATTTCAAAGACAGAAATGGGTATAGGTACTGGACCTTTGACAACATACTTCTGGCCTGAGGAGAGTCTGCCAGGTGGAAGAGCTGGATGCAGTAGGAGGGACTGCCACTTGGTTTGTTGTGTGACCTGCTGCTTGCAGCGTCTGTCCTGGAAGTAAAAGGACTAGACTTTGTTCTCTGCACCCTCCAAGGGCTTGAACTGAGCTTGCTTCCTGTTAGGAAGTGTCAGGGCCATCAAAGATTTCACCTACTCCTGCTGAGAGTACTGATTTGCCAAGTGGTACCCAATCCAGTTTTTGGGCCCCTGGAAATGAGCTCTGGGGTAACTAAGAAGACACTAAGCCCATCAACTTCAGAGCCACTGCGACAATGACGCCGCTCTCAGACTCCGCGCGCCGCCTGCACTGGAGCCGTGATCCTCGCTGAGGGTAACGAACGCAACCTGCAACACACGTCCGATGCTACAGCAGCACCTCCAAAGTCCCACCACAGCATGCTATGCCACAATGTCCATGACACCCAACTCCTACTCCGCCACAGCACCTGTGGCCCCATGATGTGAAGGCAACACAGCAAAGTTGATGCCTCGCATCTTGACCTGCTGGATTCATAAATACCGCTGGGTCGTAAGAACCAGACGCCTCGCGACTGACACTGCATCACCTCCTCTGCAGCTGTAAGGAACCAACATCTCACCTCCCCTGCATAGCAATAAGGAGCCAACGCCTCATCTCCGTGGTAGCAGTAAAGAACCTACGCCACACTGGCTCCAGCAGCGCCTCACTTCCTCAACTATGTACAAGGTCTTTGTTTCCTAATCGTTTTCCAAGGTACTGTACCTGGGGCCCATGCGACTACATGAATGGTCCGCACTCCCTCACAGGTGGCGACGGACACTTGGGAACGACTCTGTCAAGATGCTGTGATAGCCCCAGTTTGAGCTATTGTGTTTCTAAGAACTTTACTAAAATTTAGGGCCTGATTTAGATGGATATCCCATCTGCCGAAATCTAAATACCATAGAAAACAATGGTATTTAGATTTCCGCGGATGGGATATTAGTTCCCGCTGCAACGGAGTAACCCCTCTGCCGAGATCTAAATCAGGCCCTTAATCTCTACAAATGTGTACCCGTACTTGTGTATGTCATTTCGGTCTTGTTTTACTCAGATAAATTTTCTAAACTGGTGTGGAGCACTTTTGGGGTGTTTTCACTGTGTTACTGTGTGTATATACAAATACTTAACACATTGACTCTGAGATAAGCCTAACTGCTTGAGACAAGCTACCAAGGTGGTGAGAGCAGGAGTTATCTTTGCTGGGTGACTCCCTTACCAGAGTGAGGGTCCCTACCTGGACAGGGTACAAACGCCTGCCAACTAGAGAGCACGTTTCTAACAGGCCTTCATAACTTTTTGTCCACATATGCTATCCATACCAAATATGGGGCATTTTTGCCAACATCCTGGGGATTCTAAAGGTGCCAAGGGTTTGTGGATTTCCCTGGAGAGGCGTGAGAAAAATAAACCGCAGAAGAAAGTGTCTGTTTTGTTTCCCTGCAAATGGCATCAACAAAAGGTTTGCAGTGCTAAAATCACCATTTTCCCAGCTTTCAGGAGCAGGCAGACTTGATTCTGAAAACCACATTTTTTTAACACAGTTTTGGCATTTTAATGGGAGGTAGCCCATTTGTTCTATTTTTTGTACTTTCAACCTCATTCGTGTGTGTGGTAAAAAGAGGTGTGAAACCCACAGTCAATCCCAGAAAGCTATACATTTCCAAAAACTAGAAAAAAGTTAGAATTTGGCAAGGGGTTATTTGTGTAGATCCTTCAAGGTTTTCTCAAAGAAACTGAAAATATTGAAAGTTAGTAGGAAAAAAACAGGCATTTGTGATAACGCTTTCATTTGTAACTTCTTATCATGATGGGTGATTTACAAAAGCTACATACCGTTACATATGCTAGACCTATTCTAGCCCCTTCTGGTTGTAGGAATATATAGGGTTTGTGGGTTTTCCAAAACTCAACGTACCCAGAGCCAATAACTAAGCTGCACCTTGCAATGGTTTTTCATTGTGTACCGGGTATAGAACAATTCATAGGGTAATATATAAATAGTGAAAAATAGGTATCACAGAGTCCTATTTAATTCAGAAATGGGCACAAGATATGGAGTTAAGATGTAGGGGTTATTTGCACATCTCTGAATTTTTGGGTACCCATACTAGCATGTGAATAAGAGAGCCTTTCTCAAAATGACATCTTTCTTACACATTGTCTTACATTTGGAAGGTGCAAATCGAGAGAAATTGTGAGGAATTTTTACCCACAATGCCCTACAAACTTCAAACGTTGCCAAAAATCTGACATTTCCCTTACATTTATGTGATGGAAACATCTGGAACCCTCAAAATTCCTACCACCCAGCATTGTCCCACTTGTGGCAATACAAATGCTGCAACACTTATGTAGCTAGGCCTCGTGTCAGTGATAGGAATGGATCAAACCAAGGATAATAGGAGCCTTTTTGTGGGGACTTCCAATGACCTCGTTGGATCTGTTCATGTTCCTGGCACTATGCCCAACCACAGAAGTAGCACAGGATTTTTATTGGCAGAAGTGGGGCAATGCTAGGTGGTAGGAGTTTTGTGGATTCCTGTGAATTCCAGACGTTTTTAATGAAATGTGAGAAAAATGTGCATTTTTAGTCAACGTTTAAAGTTTGCCGGGTATTGTGGGTAGGAAAATGGTGTGGGATGCATGCACAGCACACCACACCCTGGACTCCTCCAGATGTCTAGTTTTCAGAACCAGGTGGTAGCCTACCCAAGCCCAAAATGTGCAGCTGTTCACCATAGCAAGTACGATGATATTGGGAGTTATCCAAACTCTCCTGGCCCATTTGTAACAACACCACCCAAAAGAAGCAAATATCTTCTTGCTTGCCATTGGGATGAGATGCTTTGGTCGACAGAGGAGCAGAAACTGTTGAGATTTTAGGGGTGGGGTGGGGTGGGGCCTGATTTTAGGCTGGGAAAGGCCAACTCCATTGTTTTATAAAAAAATATATATTGCTGCCATACAGTGTGCTTTTCAGCAGATTGGGGGTAATTACTCCATCCACGCCCAGGGGAGGCAGAAAGACTGTTTTCCTATTTTTGAGGGGGTGGGGAATGGCCATGCCCATGCTAGGCAGCCGCCACTCCTACAAATAAAAAAAAGTTATCCCTGGTGTCTAGTGGTCTTTGTGACCCCAGGAGAGGCAGATGGGGGAATTCACCTATCTGCCCAACAGGGAAGGCAGAAAGACTTTCTCTTTTTGGGCTGGGTGTTGGGGA
Organism: Pleurodeles waltl; assembly: GCF_031143425.1. Classification (NCBI taxonomy): domain Eukaryota; kingdom Metazoa; phylum Chordata; class Amphibia; order Caudata; family Salamandridae; genus Pleurodeles; species Pleurodeles waltl. The sequence goes on from NC_090440.1 coordinate 1,038,329,305, forward strand.
CAGGACACGCCTAAGCTGGACAGCCCCACCCCTACAATTTAAAATATAAAAAGTAATCCCTGGTATCCAGTGGGCTTTCTGCCCCACAGGGGAGTAAATGAGGGTAATTGCCTGCAAATACTGATGGGGACAAAAAGGCTGTTTCCTTTTATTTGAGGGGGCGGGAGCATGGCCATGGCCTTGACCATGCCCATGCTGGGAAACCCCTGCCCCTACAAATGAAAAAAGTAATCCCTGGTATCTAGTGGGCTTTGTGCAACCCATTGGACTGATGGGGTAAATTACCCCCATTTGCTCCTGGGGAGGTATCAGAAAGACTGTTTCCCTTTTTTCGGGGGGGAGGGAGTGAGGACATGGCCATGCTGGGAAGCCCCCACCCCTACAAATTAAAACATGTAATCAGCTGGTGTCAAGTAGGCATTCTCCCTCCGTGAGCAACTGCCCCCGTGGGGGGAGGGGCAGAAAGACTTTTTTTGGGGGTTTGGGACATGTCCATGCCTATGCTGAGCAGCTACGACCCCTACAGATAATACAAAAGTAATCCTGGTGTCTAGTGGGCATTCTGTTCCTGGGTGTCGCAGATGAGGTAATTGCCCCTATCTTCCCCCCTCAGGGGGGAGGAGAAAGACTGTAATAACTATTCGATTTTAGGGGGGGGAGCACACACCCTTGCTCAAGGGGCCACTCCCCCTCTTCCTGATGTCTAGTGGGAGAATTCCTGCTTGGGGATTACCCTCCTACAGGAATCCCCAAGCGAGGACACCCTTAGATAAGGGTACCATTGGAAAGGGGAGATTCTCTTCCATCCAATGATACCTCGCCGGTCTGATTCAGTGCTCGGGGCTGAGACAGCCCCCCCTCCCCTGAACACTGATGCAGTAAAAGTGAAATGAGCCGACTGATGTCAGCATGCCTTGCACACCGATTGTCATTGCTGTGAAATAACTGAAATAGCCTTGGGTGCTGGGAAAGCTCTTCCCCACCTCCCAAGGCGATTTTCAGTTGGAGAAAATCCCTCTGGTGCTCTCCCCCCAAAGGGATTTCCTGCCTAGTGTATTGAGGAGGGCTTGGAGCCATCCTCATCACATGAGGACTGTGACTGAGCACAGAACAGGTTAATTCCCCTTCCTGAAAGGATGCTAGTTACAATTACCAGTTTCTCCACAACCCTAACATGGAAGTCTAATTGGTCAAGATCTTGGTTTTCACAGTCTGACACAGCAAGGAAATCAGGACATGACAAGAATATCATAGATTGGGATATGTTTTGAGAGTGACACCCACTTTTGCACATCTGAGCGTCTTGACATTGAGTCCCGAAGAGAGTATAATTGTAAGGGTTGGCAGTAAATGTTTCATCTCTATCCAAGATTCCTTTAGGTAGCATGCATGTTAAGGATATCTGTTCTACATGGTGCAGTATGTGAGCATAGGTTAGTAAGTCAGTATTCAGATATGCCAAATGGGATTTATTTGAAGTAAACATTGGTTAGGCTTCGCAGGCTATGCTGGTCATTTCTTCCTTTCAGTTTGTCTGATCAGGCGTTGATCATGAGTCACTGTGATTATTTTCTTCTGACCTGGTTGGATTTTGAGTGGGTGCCTGTGTTGACACTTCTCTGTGACAGCTCTTAAGAATATTGATCTGTTGGTTGAAGATAGAGGGAGATGTGGATGTGCAGAATGAAGAGAAGGTAATTACAGGAGTGGCTTTGTGTTTGGGTCTAGGCCACTCGGCAGAGAATTAGTTTCCAATTAATTAAGAGTGTCATGCAGGGTGCAGCTGCCTGAGTGTGTTCTATAATGAGAAAGGCTAGGTGGAGACAGACTGTACTTGAGTGTCTGGACTACATTTGTTTTAATTGGTTGTTAAAATTATTGTGTCTTTCTTTTAAAGAGTAGGGTTCATTGTTATTTTGGTAATTGCTAAAAGATGGAGATGTGTTGTATCTTGTGCCTATCTCTTGATTCCATCTTCATCACAAGTGTTGCAATTGTTAAGATAAGTGGATGCAAGTAAAGACCTCTAGAGCCAGGCAGGTATAAATGTGGAAATATTTATTCACATATACATCAGTATAGTAGTTAGGTAATCAATTGTCTATGTCAGTGCCCCTCCAGGAGACTTATCAGCTCAGTCTCTGGGCAGCCTCTTCTGGTTCCAACTCACTGGTAATTAATCCAGAGGAACCACATGATGTCACACGTGGAACTCCGAGAAGACATTACACCAGGATAAGTAAGGAACCAAGTGAAAGACACAAGACGGAACACAATTCCAAACAGATTTAATAAATACAGTACATGTCCATGACATATTTTCTGTAGGGCCTGTTTGCCATGAACAGATCAAAAGGCACCTTTCCTTTCCCTTTCATATTTCTCTACCTATGACAAACAATGTCGTTTTCCACAAAATTAACATCATAGTTGCCACTACAGAAAAGCCTAGTTTTTTAGGCTTGCTAAGAACACATATTTTAGTGCCAGTCATGGGTAGACAACTCTGAGTGCAAGTAGGTAATGTTTCACTGCCTCCCGATCCAGAGTGGGAAACTTGTGTAATGGGTAGGTCCTCAATCCCTGCAAATGACCCGGGGACTCTCACAGAACACTGAATCCCAAGGACAAAGCTAGAATGAAGAAGGTGGGAGGAGGACCTACATAAACCCTGTCACATCAGCACGAAATAGGAGAGCTGTTTTGGTAAGGCTGAAAAGGGATTTAACTTTAACTTGTATTCCTTCAGTTTCAAAGCAAATGGCAGAAACCCAAAACATCATCAAGGACTATACAAGAGACCTGAATATAAGAACAAAAGAAACGTATTAAGTGGAATTAAACCCCTGGAGGAAATTGGGTTACTGGTTGGGTTACTGGTACCAAATTAGAAAAAAAGAGTAAACTAATAAATCAAGATCAAAGTGAGAAAAATCCAATCAGTAGAACTTAAGGTATGCAATTATAAAGATTTACGTGAAAACGCTCCAAGTACCAACTGTGGATACCTTGGTGCGCTAGACCTGCACAAAGTCACAAGGATCAGGCTGACTGCGATGGTGCGAAGGGTGGCTACAGGGACCCAGTTAGGCCTTCTGAACAACAGTGCCATATATCCTGGTTGCAGTGTGTTGCAGAGACCCATGTAGAGATTGTGTTGGCAGTGGTGATACCAGCAAAGCTGCGATGAGAGATCCTCCATCGTCCATAAGGATGTCATTGACAAGGGGCTTGAGATGATAAGTCATGCGTTGAGCTGCGTTGTTCCCTTTGCCAGTTCCCAGAAAGCTGCAGGGCTTGCAATGCAGAGTCTTGCATCATTGAGGATGCTGTTGATGAGGAGCTTGCGATGTTAAGGCCTGCGTTGAGGATGCACTGTGCAGAGGTGGTTCCAGAGCAGCTGCTGGCAGCGATGCAAACTCCTTGCATCACAGAAATACACGAAACAGAGGCAATGTTTCGGTTCTGCTCGAGAACCACATCTGTGAAACCACAGATGGGCTGGCAGACCACCTTTAGTACCACTTACAAGGGTCCAGGACTGGGGTGGCATCACGTAGCAGGGTAGTACTCAAATATGGCAGAGTTCAGGGCTGGGTTCAAAGTAGTTGGAGCCTTCTGTCCTAAACGTCTAGTCAGGAGGCCAGGTAACTAGCCCTTGGAATCACTTTGGGGTCTAGGGTTCAACAGATGCAGGTCTAGACCTTCTCACCCAGGCAAGAGGACAGCAGGCTGTAGGTCAGCACAGCATGGCAGCAGTCCTTCAGAGTAGCAGTTCAGCAGAGTGGCAGTCATTTCAGCAGCACAGCAGTTCTTTTTCCTGGCAGAGTCCACAGGTCTAGAAGTGTACTGAAAAGTTGGGTCCAACTTTTGTACATGGTGCCCACTTTGAAGTACAGGAAGCTTCTGGAGGCTTTCAACCCCCTGTGGTGTCAGGTATCCCTTTCCTTCCTATCCTGAGCCCAGCGTGTCTGGAAAAGACTAGTGACAAACACTTTGTGAGAGTGTGATCTGCATGTGTTGTAGGTGACAGCACCCCTCCCTTGTTACCTAAGAGTGGCCCATCCTGCCAACACCTATCTTCCCTTTGTCTCACTGTCTTGGGGCAATGCACAAAGACCAACTGCCAGCTGCACCTAGTCATGTGACATATGAATAGGCTCCAGGCACAAAATGACTTGGACAAGAAATGCCAACTTTCTGGAAGTGGAGTTTTCAGAAATGTGATTAAAAATAGACTTTACCATTAAAAGAGGCTTTTAATTACAGTTCTTTAGACACCAATCTTGACTTGTCCACCTGCTCCCAAATGGAGGTTATAACTTAATAAATGTAATAAGGTAATTCTAATGTCATCCTATGGTATAGGTAGGCCTAAAACTTAAAAGTACATGTCCTACTTGTTAAAAACACTGCACTGGGAGCCAGTAGCTGTGTTTATTGCCACCATCAGTTCCACAGAGCTTGTCTGATACTCTGTTGGGGTAAGATTTCATCCCTCAGCATTCCCCTGAGGCACAGGAAAGGCCAGACACACCAAGCAGTGCTGATAAGTGCTTGCTTGCTCCCGTGGCGCTGGACACCAGTAACTGTGTTAGAAATGGGGTTTCTGGTTGGCTAGGATATGCACCTAAGCTAGGCAGAACCCACCCACTCTAGTCAGGGCAAGTGAGTTACACATCCAAGATAACCCCTGCCCACTCCCTTGGTAGCTTGGCACGAGACGTCAGGCCTATCCCAGAGGCAATGTGTAAAGCGTTGCCCACAGTGATGATATTAATTGTGTTTGACCAATCACTTTGTGTTTCACCACTACGCATATTAGTTGCTCAATGTTAACCAGTAGAACATTATGGGGGTCATTCTGACCCTGGCGGTCATGGACCGCCAGGGCCAACGACCGCTGGAGCACCGCCAACAGGCTGGCGGTGCTCCCATGGCATTCTGACCGCGGCGGTACAGCCGCGGTCAGATACGGGAAACCGGCGGTGTACCGCCGGTTTCCCGCTGCCCAAGGGAATCCTCCATGGAGGCGCTGCTTACCGCCAGCCTTGTTCTGGCGGTTTTGACTGCCAGAACCTGGCTGGCGGTAACGGGTGTTGTGGGGCCCCTGGGGGCCCCTGCAGTGCCCATGCCAATGGCATGGGCACTGCAGGGGTCCCCTAACAGGGCCCCACCAAGATTTTTAGTGTCTGCCACGCAGACACTGAAAATCGCGACGGGTGCAACTGCACCCGTCGCACCCCTTCCACTCCGCCGGCTCCATTCGGAGCCGGCATCCTCATGGAAGGGGGTTTCCCGCTGGGCTGGCGGGCGGCCTTCTGGCGGTCACCCGCCAGCCCAGCGGGAAACTCAGAATTACTGCGGCGGTCTTTTGACCGCGCAGTGGTATTCTGCCGGTGGGACTTTGGCGGGCGGCCTCTGCCGCCCGCCAAAGTCAGAATGACCCCCTATATGTTTTGTTTAGTTTAGATGCCTATTGGCTTTAACATGGAGATAGCCATTACATTCTGTATTCAGTTTAGTGCCTATTGGCTTTGACATGGCATTAGCCATTACATTCTGTATTCAGTTCAGCTGCCTATTGGCTTTGACATGGCATTAGACATTACATTCTGTATTCAGTTTAGCTGCCTATTGGCTTTGACATGATATTAGACATTACATTTGATATTTAGGTTAGCTGCCAACTGGCTTTGACATGGCATTAGCCATTACAGTCTGTATTCAGCTTAGCTGCCTATTGGCTTTGACATGACATTAGACATTGCATTTGATATTTAGGTTAGCTGCCTATTGGCTTTAGCGTGGGGTTAGACATTACAGTTGAGACATTGCAGATGAGCTGTGTTTTTCCAAGCTGTGTTTTTCCACAAGATGGAGCAAGCTGTTTTCTTCACACCAGACCTTAGCTGATAAGAGCACGTAGATTTTGTGTTTACTTCGCAATCCAGTCTGAGAACGGGGAGCTCAGGAGAAGTGGCCTCTCTCCAAGGTTCTTCGGCTCTCACACAGAGTTTGCTTTTAAGGATGACTCTGGGCTACAGAGAGATCGATTAAATCTGCTTGACTTCAGACAGGAATTAGATGTCAGTTGCCTGCCTCCCGTTTGGGTAGAGAATCTCTTTCTCGCAGTTGACCGGAGTCATCAACTTGCAGACCCCAGAAATATTAAGCGGAGCTATAGGCCCTAAGGTGATGAATTTTGACTTTTATGTTTTGCTTTGAAGTTATGCTATAATAAATGTGTTCACCTATATTTGCTGTGTACATTGCAACTGAGAAGTACTTTGATATATTTTGCTTTCATTGCTGCGACTACTTTTGAACGTGTGCTTCCAATCTACTAATTTAATCTCTCAGGAACTTGTGGGTGGGGAATTAATAACAATAAATGTCTTCTTTAAACTCAGAAGTGCATTCCAGAGAGGTTCTGTAAGCTCGGTTATGAGATAAGAGGGAAAGCAGAACACCCACAACACACACAACGCACGTGACACACTGTCCCCACCAAAAAGGAAACACAACACGAAGTTATATGAAAATAAACTGTATTGTACACAACATAATTATTAGACCAAACACAACATGTCTGTAATACCCTGCTACTCAGCAGTTGTCAGAACGTTACACAATAGTTACTCTGCAGAAACCAGCAATAGTCACACATAACACACAGGTTAACTATTATTCTGCAACATAAGCAGTAGTCAGGAATCACATTAAAAAAAAAGAAATGCACTTGTCATTAAAATATCATAAATGCCTATACCAAGAGCACTATAAAACATAGGGCAAGTCATGAAAATATATCAGCATGTTATGCCCATAAAAGGAACATCAGCACATATATGCAGCACATCCTAAAAATAGGAAGGTTCACATATAAATCAATAATGTTCATACCAGGAACATACAAAATATATATGTCCTTTCAAAGTACCTGTACTAATGATGAAAAGGCACTTCCAGTGCCATGAAGAGAAGAAAGGGGGCCCCTGGCGCTCCACTGTGTGAAAACTGGGGCCTTGCGATGATTTGGAGGAAGGGGGCGGCATGCACCCCCTATGGTTTTTATAACGGTCCCCTCCTGGGGCCCAAAATCACTGGGGGCTCACCCCGGGCCACAACGGCCCTCCAGAGCGGGGGGGCCAAAGTCAGCAAATAACACAATAGGGGCCCGGCGGTGGGGGGAGCCTCCGATGAGGCTTCCACCCTGCCCGCCTTTCACAGTGCCCAAGAATCACTGGAGCTTCACACTCCCATGGCAGCGACCTGGGAAGGAGGGGTCCTACCCATGCCTCCTCCGTGTCCTGCTGTCCAGGCAGCCCTGGGATCCAGAGGGGGCCGTCACTGAGCACTCGCCCGAACCTGATCTGGTGCGTAAGTGTCTCTGCTCCCGACCTGGCCGCAGCGGTGAATAGGCCTAAGTGTGGGCCTGCTGGTGCCCCGGCGGTGCTCCTCGGAGCGAACCTCGCTCCGGGGGCACTGAAAGGAGCGAGCTCGCTCCAATTCCACTTTCTTTGCCTTCTTCTCGTGCCCCCGGGGCACGCCGGACAGCGCACTCTCAACGTCCTCCAGCTTCTGGACAGCCCAGGTCGCAGCGCTGAATTTGGCACCACTGCACTTTCAAGTACCCACAAACAGCTGGGAATGCCTGGGTTGCAATGCTGAATCTCCTTCACGCCAATGCGCTACGAGGCACAGGGGGGCACAGAACAGCACTCACACAACACTTGGGACTAGGGAAAAATGCTTCCCAAGGCACTAGGGTCCATCCAGTACAGCACAGACAGCGCTCCTCATGCGCTGTGAACAACAAGTTGCAGGAGGGGTCAGAGGCCATAGCACCCAGCCACTGGGGGGGGCACATAAAATGAGCACAGGGTGGCAGGGCCCAGCAGTAGGCCAGCACAAGGTGGATGCAGGCAGATGGCAGTCTCTCCTAGTGACCCAGCAGGTCACAGGCCAGCACAGCAGCAGCAATCCATGGCGGTTCCTTGTAGTCCCTCGAACATTCTCTGTCCAGTTCAAAATAAGTTCCAAAGAGTTTCCAAATTGTGGGGAAAACTCCCCTGTACTTATACTCAGTTTTACACTGTGTTAACAAGGAAAGGGGAGAGGGGTTCCAACCAACCAGTTACAACTGGTTACGGGAGAGCCCCCTCTCTCCTCCAGCACAGGCTCCAAACAACAGTTGGGGGGTAAACAACCCTTTTGTGTGATGCCAGGGCACAGCCTTTACAAATACATGTGTGCGCCGCCTCTCCCTTCTCTCAGTCCAGGAAGACCGTTCAATATGCAGATGCCCCTCTGTGACACCTCCACAATCCCTGTGTACCGGCTTTCTGAAAACTATGCACAAAGCCCAACTGTCACTCTGCCCAGACGTGGATTGGGTCAAGGTGCAAAACACCAGAGTCATAAGCACAGAGAAATGCTCACTTTCTATAACTGGCATTTCTGTAATAGTAATAAAAAATCCACTTACACCAATAAGCAGCATTTCTTACTATCATTACAACCATACCAAAAATACCTACGCTACCCCTCATAAATCAGACAATACCCCCTAGACATAAGGCAGGGAATTTTCAATGCAATCCTATGAGAAGGCAGCACTCGTAGCAGTGAGAAACCGAATAGGCTGTTTGTCACTACCAGGACAGGCCACGCTACTAGGCACATGTCCTGCCTTCAACATACATAGCACCCTGCCCATAGGGCTATCTAGGCCCTACCTTAGGGGTGACTTACATGTAATAAAAGGGGAGTTCTGGGCCTAGCAAGTAAATTTAGATGCCAGGTTCCTGTGGCAGAAAACTGCACATGCAGGCCCTGCGCTAGCAGGCCTGAGACAGGTTTGAAAGGCTACGTCAGTGGATGGCGCAAGCAGCGCTGCAGGCCCACTAGTAGCGTTTAATTTACAGCCCTGGTATAGAGATATCACTGTACAAGGGACTTACAGGTAAATTAAATATGCCAATTAGGTATATGCCAATCATACCAACTTTAGAAGGGAGAGCCCCTGCACTTTAGCACTGATCAGCAGTGATAAAGTGCTCAGATTCCTAGAGCCAACAGTGAGAGGTCTGGAAAAATAGGAGGAAGGAGGCAAAAAGTCAGGGGTTGAACCTGCCGAAAGGGCCAGGTCCAACACAACCCCCCACCAGCATAAAGCCAGGGGAGACCAATAGTACCTTGACAGGCTTCCCTGGTTGGGGCGATAGAACATGGAACCTGGCCTGCAACAGCAGGGTACGCTCCGGTTCTACGCCACTCTGATCCTAGTTGAGTCTCTCTATCAATGCTTCCCAGGCAACCTAGGCTAACCCACGCGGGCTCCCTAGCTGCCAATGGCCAGAACCAGGTCCCAGGCCCTAGGCCATCTAGGAGCCTCTGGTCTTTGAAACCACAATGAGTGCATAGCAAGCTGTCTCCATTCCACTTCCAATCAGTTCAGGAAGTCTATCCTGCCACTGATCGACAAACCAAGGGTCCGCACACATAGGTTCCACAGGGGCTAGAGGTAAAGGCCCTCATCCCACTCTACCTCCTTCTAGGAACCCGCCCTCCTCTCCTAGGAGGGGTATCACCAGAATCCATAACTGCCAGGGCGCTGGATACAGCCATCCTGCACAACTCACCTGCCAGCACAGGGTCACTACCCGGTGACTAGCCACCCAACCCAGGGTCACCACCCATGGATTGCACCGCGGCCCGGGTGAGTTTCCCGCCCCCTGAACCCGACTCCCAGAGTTCTGCGTCCCTCACCTTGGGAAAGGCCTCCAGAAGTTACACATGGGGTGAGCACATTAATCGCCCCTCCAACTAGGTCAGAGTTTACCCCCTGAACCTGTCTACCCAGTCCAGAGTCAACACCCTCAGACAGGACCATTGCCCGGTGAACCAGGACTTCCTGGGGAGCACACGTACCCCCACCAGGTCAGAGATTAGCCCCAGAACCTGACCATCCAACCCAGAGTCACCACCCTGCGGATGAACCACTGCCTGGCACACTAGGGCTTCCTTGGGAGCACACCTACTCTCCATCAGGCCGGAGTCCACCCCCTGAACCTGATCATCCAATCCAGAGTCACCACCCTGAGGTTGAACCATTGCCTGGCACATCAGGACTTCCTGGGGGGCACACCTACCCCCCACAAGGGAAACACCTTCCCCAAGGGCCATATAAGAGTCTGGCAGGCACAGGTCTCCTGACCTCTGCCCATCTGGAAGAGTCTGGATTCCCCCCAACCCAGAAATGGTCTCATAAAAGTCATTCCTGGGGGGCTCTGACCTCAGAGCTGACCCTCCAGGTTCTCCACTGGGGCCCGCAGCCCCCTCTCCACCCTACGCCTGGATTTCCACCTCCACCACTCTGGAGTGACAACAGGACCGGCTGAACGCTATCACCAGCCACCCGCTCACATCCTACTGGCAAAATGGGATCCCTCTGAGCAGCTGGCCCTACGGTGCAGGCTAGGCTCCCCTCCTGGCATCCACTCATGGAACCAACCAGGCTATGAGCCTGGGTCTCGGACATCCTAGAACACAGCCCACCCCAACTCCATCTCCTCTGAGACACGACATGGGAGCCCGAAGCCATCCCACTAGACTGGGACCTACCTGGGACACAAGCCTTTCCCATTACACATGGTTGGGAAACACTTAGACCACTCTCTTTACGAAAACCCCCTAATGCCACACCACACCCTCTGGCACACAACCAGAGCTCCTTTGCAAGCTCCCTGGGGTCTGAAAACTCACACACTGACAAGTGTTGGCGTAACCCTGAAAAACAACAACAAAGCAGGTGCTCTCTGACAATCAGATTAAATAGCCCTTTAAAATTGTTTACTGTGCTACCCTTCACCCATCCATCTAGTGCAATGCAGCAATTCTCCACAAACTCCTCCCAAGACTGGTGGAACAGTTTCTTACAGCCACTGAACCTCTTTCAGTATTCTTCAGGGAAAACAATCATACTTCACAATCAGGGAATTCTTCATAGTGGAGTACCCCTCCCTCCCCCCCTTTCAGAGTCAGTATGGCATCCCTCCCCTCCTCAGGAATATTGCTCCCTAGGCCAGTCCCACAATCCTTTTCAGGGATCCTGCACTCTAACAGAGCCCTCTCATGTTCCTTCAACCACCGACGTATGTCACGCCCCTCTTGGAACCTAGGTACCAGATCTTTGGGTATGTGAGGAACATTCTTGCTACAGCACTCTACATTGCTGCAACCACTGGACTCAACCTGCAGCGCTGGTGAGTCTAGAACCTTCAGACTGTGCTCCACAGCAACTCTCTCTCTGGCAAAGGCCCTCTCTGCCTCTACAATCCTCTCCTGTACTAAGGCCTTCTCCACCTCAGCCCTTCTCTCCTCCACTGCTAGGCGTGCTAACTGCAACTTCAGATCCCTCTCTTCCTGCCTATCTCTAAGCCCATTAGGCATCAAGGAACGAGAGGTAGCCCTGCTTCTTGCATTGGACCCAGAAAGAGACTCCCTATCACTGGGGCCTTCCCTGTAAACAGGCGTACCCCCGCCATTCCCACCCTCTTGATCAGTCTCTCCACTGCTCTCTAGGGATGAGATCTGGGAGCCCTCCTATTGGGAATCCTCACCACACTCAGGATCCTCAGAGTACCCCCTAAGCACACTCTTCCCCTGGGCATATGTCACAAAGTTTTCAAAGAAATTCAGAGATCTCCTGAGGTCCCCTTCCACCGGCAGTCCTCTCTCTCTACAGATCCCCTCTAATTCCCCCTGCGTGTAAAATAGCAGGTCTTCTAAATAAAGGTTAGCCCCATTTTGAAAAGGTAAAGTAAAAACAAGTGTGACAACCCAAATACCCAAGCGGGGGAACTGAAAACAGGAAAAATGACCAATGAGAGAAAGCTAGGAGAAGCAAAACATGTAATGGTCTAAATGCAATTTTTGTGGTGCAATAATGAGTCTCAATGGTATTTTGCAAGCACAAGTCCTATCCTCACCGCTGCCAACCAATGTTAGAAATGGGGTTTCTGGTTGGCTAGGGTATGCACCTAAGCCAGGCAGAACCCACCCACTCTAGTCAGGGTAAGGGAGTTAAACGTCCAAGATAACCCATACCCACCTCCTTGGTAGCTTGGCACAAGCAGTCATGCCTATCCCAGAGGCAATGTGTAAAGCATTTGCACAACACACACAACACATGTGACGCACTGTCCCCACCACAAAGGAAACACAAAACCAAGTTATATAAAAATAAACTGTATTGTACACAACATAATTATTAGACCAAACACAACATGTCGGTAATACCCTGCTACTCAGCAGTTGTCTGAACGTTACACAATAGTTACTCTGCAGAAACCATCAGTAGTCACACATAACACACAGGTTACTTATTATTCTGCAACATAAGCAGTAGTCAGGAATCACATTACAAAAGAAATGCACTTGACATTAAAGTATCACAAATGCCTATACTAAAAGCATTATAAAACATATGGCAAGTCCTGAAAACATATCAGGTGCTGGGGGCCTCCGATAAAGCTTCCACCTCGCCTTCACAGTACCCAAGAATCACTGGAGCTTCAGGCTTATGTGGCAGCGACCTGGGGAGGAGGCATCCTACCCTTAACTCCTCGGCGTCCTGCTGTCCGGGTGGCCCTGGGATCCGGAGGAGACCTTCGATGAGGTCTTCCTCCCTCCTGGGGCCATCACTGAGCACTCGCCCGCACCCGATCTGGTGCATGAGTGTCTCTGCTCCCAGCCACGCCATAGCAGTGATTAGGCCTAAGTGTGGGCATGCTGGTGCCCCAAGGGTGCTACTCGGAGTGAACTTGCCCCGGGGGCACCGATGAAGCGGGAATGCTCCAATTCCGGTTTCTCTGCCTTCTTCTCATGCCCCGGGGGCACGCCGGATACCGCGCTCTCGATGTGCTCCGGTTCCTGGACAGCCTGAGTCCCGGTGGTGAAATCAGCACAACCGTGCGCTTTCAAGCACCCTTGAACAGCTGGGAATCCCCCGGTTGCGGCGATAAACTTCCTTCACAGAAATGTGCTAAGAGGCACAGGGGGGCACAGACCAGCACTCATGAGGCTCTAGGGACCCGGGAAAAGTGATTCCCAAGGTGCTAGGCTCCATCCAGTATAGCGCGGACAGTGCTCCTCATGCGCTGTGAACAACAAGTTGCAGGTGGTCAGAGGCCATAGCACCCAGACCCTAGGGGACACACAAAAATGGAGCACAGGGTGGCAGGGCCAAGCAGCAGGACAGCACAAGGTGGATGCAGGCAGATGGCAATCTCTCCTAGTGACACAGCAGCAGCAGTCCATGGCAGTTCCTTGTGAGTCCTTGCAGCATTCTGTGTCCAGTTCAAAGTAAGTTCCAAAGAGTTCCCAAATTGTGGGGAAAACTCCCCTGTACTTATACTCTGTTTTACACTGTGTTAACAAAGAAAGGGGAGAGGAGGTTCCAACCAGTTACAAATGGTTCTGGGAGTACCCCTCTCTCCTCCAGCACAGGCTCTAAACATCAGCTGGGGGTAAACGACCCTTTTGTGTGAGGTCAGGGCACAGCCTTTACAAATGCATATGTGGCCTACCTCTCCCTTCTCTCAGGCAAGGAAGACTATTCAATATGGAGATGCACCTCTGTGACACCTCCAAACTCCCTGTGTGCAGGCTGTCTGAAATATGTGCCCAAAGCCCAACTGTCACTCTGCCCAGACGTGGAGTGGAGTCAAGCTGCAAAACACCAGAGTCATAAGCAGAGTAATGCTCACTTTCTAGAATTTCTGTAATAGTAATAAAAAAATCTGCTTACACCAATAAGCAGCATTTCTTACTATCATTACAACCATACCATAAATACCTACGCTACCCCTCATAAATCAGACAATACCCCCTAGACATAAGGCAGGGAATTTTCAATGCAATCCTATGAGAAGGCAGCACTCGTAGCAGTGAGAAACCAAATAGGTTGTTTGTCACTACCAGGACAGGCTACTCTACTAGGCACATGTCCTGCCTTCTACATACATAGCAGGCCTCTCTCATAACTCTGATTGACTGTTGCCAACCAATCAGTGTGAAGGTGTGTTTCACAAAACTGAAAATGTGTTGGTATGACTGAGGGAATAGGAATGAGGAGTATGGATGATGGAAGAGAAGTAGGGTTGATGGATGAGGTATGAGAAGTAGGAATGATGGAAGAGAAGTAGGGATGATGAATGAGAATTAGGGATGATGGATGAGAATTCGGGTTGATGTATGATGGATGAGAAGTAGGGATGAGAAGTAAGGAAGAGAAGCAAGGATGCTGGAAGAGAAGTAAGGATGATGGATGAGAAGTAGGGATGATGGATGAATAGTGGGGATGAGAAGCACGGATGAGGGATGAGAAGTAGGGATGTATGATGGATGAGAAGTAGGGATGTATGATGGATGAGAAGTAGGGATGATGTATGATGGATGGGAAGTAGGAATGATGGATGAGAAGTAGGGATGATGTATGAGAAGTAGGGATGATGGATGAGAAGCCGTGATGATGGATGAGAAGTAGGGATGATGTATGATGGATGAGAAGTAGGGATGATGGTTGAGAAGTAGGGATGATGGATGAGGAGTGAGGAATGAGGATGTCCTAAAATGGATGCTGTAGACTACCGCAAATACTTGGTCAGGGAGAAAACATTACTGAACCCACTTCTATCCCTGCACTTAAGCACTGAGGGAGTAAGGACAAAGTTACCCAGGAAGAGGCTTTAAGTGTAATTTCATGATGGGTTTGCGCTCCAAGGACAGTGGAGCAGAACCCAATCATTTGCTGCCAAGATACTAGGCTTTTAGAACCACTCTATATAAATGGTTACCTCTCCTACCATGTTCCAGACATTCCTTTGAAGTCAGGCAGGGCAAAAGGGGTTTTGCCACCTTCATTTCAGTGGCACTGGCTGGTATTACAGTGCGAGAAGTTGCTTTTTCACAATATTTTCACATGCTCTTAATCCATTTGCAGAAGCTTTTTGATCTGTATTTGATCAATTTGTATTACAATATATATGACATAGATGTTACGAAGATGGTGGATGGGCTAGAAGAAATCATACATATGGCACAAAATGACCATGAGAAGGAACTTTATATCATTTGGGTAGGTGATTTTGATATTCAAGATTGTGATCCTCTAGTTTTGGTTTCACATGGCATTTATGATGAGACAGGACAGCCATCTTATCAACTTCAAACATACCCCATATGGAGACACGATAAACAGAATTGAGATCGCAAACTCTCTTATTTGTTCAGGATCTCGCTGACACAGAGTACAAGCAAACACATGTGGGATGATGCTCATGCTCTGTCACTGACCACATACTAATTTCAAAGGAACTTCTCCCACTTTTCCCGCTTTGAAAAGGGATATGGTAAGGACCATTATTAGTGTCTTGCAGTATAGAGCAAAACTTAGCAAAAATAAGGGCTTCAACATTAAATGGGGAAAAAAACGATAAATAGGGTTTTTTTAAAAATCCTTTTAATAAAAAAATCAAGCCCAAATATCCAAAGTTTTGCACGATGACAACCCCATAGTTGTTATACGGGCTTACTCTTCTTCAAAATGGCTATATGGCAGCAAGACTAACAAAAGCTATCTCAAACCCTAGTAACTGCCCCGATTATTTAATATGCTTGTACACAGGCCCAGAAGTCTCTTAAACAGGTCTTAGGAAAAAAACACAAGAGTTGGAGTAAGGATGGCCAGGAGAGCCTACAAAGAAGTGATTACTGCACGAAAGGGTGAAATAAGGGAGAAAGCCTGGGAAGCCCTTAGGTCAGCAAGTGCAATGAAAGACTACTGGCCTTCTGGCAAGTTGTTAATTCACCTAACTTGTTAGGAAATGAATTGCCAGATGTAGTGACTTTCATTTCAGCTAAAGATTGGGTGGATTATTTCACCAAAGTCTTTGGCCCTGATGTTCCGACTGCTAATACGGAGGGGGGAGCAAAAGTATCTAATGACTTGAATGCAGCAATAGCCCTCAGTAGGTCAATTTAATTCTCAGATGTTATTATAGTTATAGAAAGTAGCCCACTGAAAAAGCTCCAGACCTAGATAGGTTCATGTCTGGCCTATATACGTTCCTCCCGCTATTTTGGGGACCACTAATTACTAATGTGATAAGATCGGCTTAAATGGGGCCCCTTGTAAAGACATGGCAAGAGGGTATTGTTTTCCCTATTTATAAAAAGGCAGATAAGAATCAGCCCCATTACTAGCACCCAATCTCCCTGCTAGACAGTACAGTGAACATCTTAGGCAGGGTAATTCTGGCAAAACTTGAAATATGGGCTGCAGAGAATCTGGGACTTTTGGATGTCCAGTTTGGGTTTTGCCCTGGCATAGCAACCATCAAGCAGATTCTAAATTTACCTCTTCTTGTTCAGAAGTATAAGAAGACCAAAAAAAGCGGAGTCAATTTGGCCTTCATGGTCTTAACATGTGCTTTTAATACAGTGGATTGGACCAGATTCTGTTAAATATGGCCCAACTGGGGATTGATAATGCAATTATAGTTCTGCTTTCCAAACTCCATGCACATACCACAGCCAGAATCCGATACAGCAGGAAAGAAGATCTTTCAGAAGAGTTTCCCCTCAGTAGCAGGAGAAGGGCAACGTTGTGTTTAGTCTTGAGGACCATTTGTGTAGTTGTGTAGTGCAGGGAAAGGTATCAGAAACTTGTGCCAAGTCCCCGTTCTACTATACGCAGATGAAGAGGTCCTCATAGAAAGGACAGTCAATGGCCTACAAACAAAAGCTAGATGCTTTTGATATGTTTATGACCAATCTGGGCCTGAGGACAAATCGTACAAATCATTTATAATGAAACAAGACCCAAAGTAAGCTAAAACCAGAAGGTTTACCCGTGGCTGATCGGAGATCATTAAAGTTCCCCAATTTACATATCTAGGTGTGCCTGGCGATGTTGATTTTAACTGGAAATATTATTTGGGTTTTACAGCTAAGAAGGTCCATTGATGCTGTGTTTAGATTTTCTAAAAGGTTGGGGCACAAACCTGTGAAATAATTACTTTGTATTTTTAGGAGTAAGTGCCTATCTATTGCCTGTTTTGGTGCTGGTGTCTGGGGTTATGTGGACAGCAGTCCCCTACAAACAGCTGAAAACAAATTTTTGAGAAGGCTGTTGGCAGTGTCGCAGTCCACACCAACTTCTTTTTGTCATGAAGAAGTGGGGCTTGGGTTCATAGAAGATCATATTAAACTACAGCCTTTACTACTCTGGCTTAGAGTCTGGAGGAACCCAGAGGCCTGTTTCTGTAGAGATGATTTGGTTGACTACCTGGCCCTGGACAATGTCGGAGATATTCCATGGCTTAAGTAAGTAAAAGACACCTTAACAAAGCTGGGATATCCCCAAATTTTTCTCTAACCCAGGTGAGCTTGGCACCTGCTCACCACGTATAGTGAAAGAGTTTTTCTATAAACAAACTCAACCTGTCCACATGGCGAATCTGTGTTTTGGGGATGGAGGCTAGGAGTTACAGCCTGCACATGCCAGTTCACTCCCCGTATTTTATCTACAGACAATTTTAAATGATAGCCATACATTTCTGTCAACCATGTTCCATCATAAAATGGGTCACTTCTTGGTGGTTTTTCCTGTGCAACGAACATGGTTTTCCTCTTTACCCCCTTGCCCCTGCAACAGTTTTGCACTTCACAGCACCAAGAACTTTATTCTATTTTGCACTTTGTATATTACACAGGAAGCAGTTTCTTGGTCCTGTGCTAATATCGTCTGAGATTCAATCCCATGAGTTGGCTTTTGCTCATTTACACCACCTAAGAAGCATTGATGTTATTTTTGCTGTATTGAACTTTATTGTAAGTGCATTATGAATTAATATCAAATATTAAGAATTGTTTTAGTTTTGTATTTTAATGATTTTAATTGTTTAATGATTTTAATTGTTTGCATAATTCTATATTGTACTGTATTTGCTACAAACATTTATGGCTCAACAGATTTGAATAAAGTATTGATGACTGACTGACTGACACTGCACCCTTCCCTATGGGTGTTCAGAGACTACCCTTGGGGTGATCTATAAGTATCAAAAAGCAATGTTTGGGCCTGGCAAAAGGGTTATTTTGCCACGTCGACATGGCAGTTAAAAACTGCATACACAGGCTGCAAAGGCAGGTCTGAGACATGGTAAAAGGGCTATTTAAATGGGTGGCACAATCAGTGCTGCAGGCCCACTAGTAGCACTTAATTTACAGGCTATGGACGCATGTAGTGCCACTTCACTTGAGACCTACAAGTAAGTTAAATATACCAAGTGGGTGTAAACCAATTCTTCAAATTATTCAAAGGAGAGGGCAAAGGAACTTTTGCAGTGATTAGCAGTAGTAAAGTATGCAGAGTCCTAAAAGCCAATAAAAATGGGTTCAGAGAACAGGAGGGTGACAGCAAAACGTTTGTGATGATCCCACAGACAGGGCAGGTCCAAGAACCCCGTATCCAGGAAAGTGGTTACTTGACTGTAAACAATTCTAGCGAGAAAACAATGCTGGTGGAACTGGTGTTATTTTTCCCACTTGAACTAAGCACAATAAAATCTACATTTCACCCCATACTTCCCCGAGTCTGTAAAGTGTTCTTAGGTCACAAAGTGGCCATGCCCAAGATAGAACATGTTTCCTTACTCATTCTTTCAGAGAGCTCGCTCCAGATGACTGCCATCCAAGCTGGCAAGTGCTGTTTATCATTCTTTCACCACATACACCCATTTCTGGCACATGAGAAGGCAGTGATGATCAAATTGCAAATGGTATATTCATGGAATCAGAATAAACTAAAATTAAACCAAAGTTAAGAATTTGCTTCAAGTGTAAAGGTATAAAGTTCTGATGTTTTTCTGTGCGAAGCCCAACATTATTACATTTCCACCTATTTATGATACCTGAAATTGTACAGTTGTCTCCATTTCAGAAAGGTCCTTTAGGACTGTGGTGATTGGTGAGGAATTTCATTGTCCTATGCACAGTATGGTAAAAGGAGCACACACAATAACGCAAAATATTGGACAAAGAGGACATTGTAATGTTACCACTGGCTATGGTAAATGTTAACAGGGGAAGAATTAAGAAAGAGAAATAATGTATAGGCAACCTCAGTCAGAATGGTGCCCTGTCAACCTCTGGAATGCTAATATAATGGTCCTGGGGAGATTTGATGCGATCATTGGGAATTATTTTTTTCTCATTTCGGATTGCGAGTCTTGTCCTTCCCTCCCTTTGTTACACTTTCTGAAAAACGTAATAAAAATGAGTAAAAAATATAGAAGGCCTCCTGACTTGACTGTTCACCAAAGCGTTCCTCCATTCCAGTGAATAATGTAATCTGAGCATTTAAGATAAAATAAATAAAGATATCAACCAACTGGTCACAGGCGCCTTGACATTTCAATGAGCTGCCAACTCAGAACGCAAGCATTGGCAAAGGCAACAGATCAGTTCCAATGTGACATCGGAGGTAAATAAAACCATTAAGAAATGTATTTCAATGCAACAGCATATTAAAGTTAGACTTATTGACCTTTGTAAATCATGGTAGCGGTGGAAGTGTTGTATTAGTGGCAGAGGAGTATTGGTGGTTAAAGTATTTGCTTTGGTGGTATCAAGTGTAGTTTTGTGGCACGAGCTGTGATGGCGAGGGTTGAAAATGGTAGGGTGATACTGTTAGTGGTAATGTTGCATTGGTGCTGATTACGGTTTTGGTGGCATTGGTGCTGCTGCAGGTATTGCTGATGGTATTAGTTGTGGAGGTATTGATTTGTTGAGGGATTTGTGGTAGTACTCGTTGAGTAGTAATGTTTGTAGCAGCAATGGTAGTGTGGTATTTGTAGTAGTGGTACTATGGTAGCGGTGATTTTATTGGTAGTAGTAGAACTGATGGTGGTGGCACTGCTGTAATGGCG
This sequence comes from Pleurodeles waltl, assembly GCF_031143425.1. NCBI lineage: Eukaryota > Metazoa > Chordata > Amphibia > Caudata > Salamandridae > Pleurodeles > Pleurodeles waltl. The sequence continues at coordinate 1,038,349,305 of NC_090440.1, forward strand.
GTACTGGTAGCTAATATATCAGTGTTGGTGGTACTGGTAGTAGAGGTGGTATTAGTGGGGCTAGTATTGGTTGTTGTGGTAGTAGTGTTAGCTTTTTGGTATTGATGCAATACTTGTGGTTTTATGGCACTGGTGATGTGGCAATGGTGAGATTTTGGTGGCAGTGAGGTATTGGCAGTGGTGTTGATAATGTTGTGTTACTGATGGAGGGTGGTAGTATTGATAGTAGTATCAGTGTTGTAGGGTTTATATTGGTGGTGTTTTTGGTGGTATTATTTCTAGTGTTGGTAGTGGTTTTGGTGTTTTTTGTGGTGGTACTATTTGGAGGTAGGAAAGGGCCTACTGAGGAGCATAGGGTGTGGCTAGTAATCCCATATACTGGCACAGAAAAACAACACTCAGAAAAAATATTGGCTAATTAGTGGGTTTTTAAAAAAAAAGGGAAACTACTTTATTTATATTACACACACCCTATATTCACAATACCTCCCCACCCATACTAGATGTTACATCACATAAGGGGGTATTGTAAGACATAAGGCAGGTCTTCTGACTTTGGGTGTTAGTCACCATATGAATAACCGCATTCTCAAGTTAAATTTTCATTGAAAGTCACTCATCATGAGGGCAAATATATCACTGTTTATCACCAATGTCATCAATAAAGCATTTTAATACAAAGCAATCATAAACATGGGGGCCAGAGTCGTTTTTACTGTCAAGAGGCCACAAAATGCAGCCCCAGGACCACCCACAAGATGTGCCCACACCGCAGCGGCCAAGAACAAAACATCCAGCTCTAGGAGAGCTTCAAATTGAGTAAAACCTCTCCCAGGGTCATCCTTTCAATATGGCCAGAGACTTACAGCAGGTTTTAGGAGCAATGCAAGTGGGGCTGCTGCACCGCCTACAGCCACCCACAATATTCTTTAAATACATTGGTGCTCTCCCTGCATATTTTGAAAATTAAGAGAATATTCAAATTTAGGCCCCTTTGCAGGGCAGTAGGGGGCGCTCTTAGTCCCAATCTGTAAATATCAAATGACCAGTATTTTTCTTGCAATATTTTCCATGCAGGCAGCAATGTACTGTTCGCAGAGGCATAAAATGATTAATTCAACGGTAGTAGCCACGTTTGGAAGGATATAACAAAATTTTAAAACTAGAGCAAGCTTGATGTCGCTGGCCAGTTGGACCATCGTTATTAATATTATAAAACAAACAGCATAATCTGTAAATGTCGGAAACAGGCTACATTCTTAATGTTCAGAGGATTCAATAAACTCCAATGGCTCATAGCAACAGAGTCTTTGCAAACGAGCCCTGTGTGGAAAATGTATCCAGATAAATAAATGGTTACCATGCATATCAACATCTCTAAAGTAATTTAGAGTCTGAGATTGAAAATGTGATTGTCGAGTACAAAAGAATATGATTTGCTTTCATTTTTCTACATTACGAAAAGACTTACATGATTTGCAAAATGAAATGCTGTGCTGGTGTTGCCTTGTGGCAGCAGTAAAACATAGCCCAGCGTTTTACTAGGCGTTGTATGTGAATTAACACACAAAAAATGTTAAACGAATAACTATTCACAATTTTGCAGTGCGCTACTGGGCAAACTTTGGGCAAGGAGAGTTTTGTGTGATGTTTTCACTCGAGGCAAACCCTCTAGGACAAAGATCTATTCACTGTCAGTGTCCCAAGTGCTAACCTCCGTAATATGTATAAGGCCCTGGAAATTACATGTATTGTGAGTGGGAAATGCAAGTGATCTTCCTTTTACCAAATGTTTGCGCTCCATTTTATTTGGTGTCAAGTTTCTAGGTACGGTCAGCTTGAGCTACTTTGTATGACTTTAGTCTGGCTTTCAATCCTTTGGATTTTGCGCTGTTCCACCATCCATAAATTAATAGGGTGTGGCATTTAAAAATAATGTTTACCGTGATTGTGGTTGGATCATTCATGTACTTGCTCAATGTAAAACCAACGTAACCAATGTGTGCCAATCTCGGACAAATGAATCCTCACTCTCACGTCTGGCCTCGGAGTCGAGAATTCTCGAATAGCTTGAATTGCATGGCTCTGAAAGTTTATATTTTTGTATCAATTGAGTGCGTATTATCCCCCGATTACAGTTTATGCATCTGTATACCCTCTGTTCCAGTTCCTTCACGTGGTCTCCATTGGAGTCGTATGTATGAAACCATATATATTTACATTGGTATATATGTGCATTTAGCTTTATGATTAAGGGGTGCACATGGCTGCCCACAGTGAAGGAGACTGTGATTCACTGATTGCTTTTCTTTTTGTTGCTAAATATTTTTAGGCTTGCATGGGCACGGATTTCTTTCACAGGGGTTTTCACACTATGCAACGCACAACAATTTAGTGATGCGCCTGTGTCAGCTTTTAGCACAAAAATGTGTTTGTGCGTTGAAATAGATCGACGTTGCTTTTTGCGCTGCTGAATATCAGGCAGCGTCGCAAAAAAATCATGATGATTCAAAGTAAAACTGGGTCTTAATTCTTTAGTTCATAATAGGTTAACACATGTTCCTGCTTACATTAAAACATTTAAGAATCGCGCGAAATTCTAAAATAATTCCAGGAGAAATCAAGGAAGCTGCAACTGTCAGGGATTCCTGTAAATATCGGAAGTGTTCATTCACGTGTGGATTTGTACACATACGCATTAATAAATGTCATGCTACTATGCGTTTGCTAACGTTTTATTTTTCCATCAGTAAAACATTTAATATTTTTCTATTTGAAGAAGCCCTTTCCCCATCTTCTAGTTGTATTTGAAGGCGTTCTCTCCTCATTGTCACCATGAAAACAGATTTAGCACTGACCTTAACTGCTGTAAATCAATAACATTTATAGAATTACCTACTTTCTAAGTGTGTATGGCATTTACTTTATAGACAGGAAAACACTTAGGCCCTAATTATGAGTCTGGCGGTCCTATGACCGACAGACTCACGGTGGCAGTCGGACTGCCGCCAATGTGGCGGTCCGACAGCCACATTATGACTGTGGCAAAAGCGGCCACCGGCGCCGACACTTTTTTGCTGGCTGACGGCCTGGTGGTGCCAGAAGTCTTATTCCGCCAGAGTTACAAGTCCTGTGTCCGTCAGCTTGCAAAGGCTGGCAGAGACAGGCTGCCGTGGGGCCCATGCACAGACCATGTACTTGTATGGGCAGCCCCCTTGCGCTTTTCACTTCCTGAATTACAGGCAGTGAAAAGTGCGACAGGTGCTGTTGCACCTGACGCACTGCAACATTGCCGCCTGCTCGATTACAAGCCGATGTAAATGTTGTGGGGAGCTTCCCACTGGGCCAACAGGCGGAAACGCTGTTTCCGTCCGCTGGCCCAGCGAGAAACCCATAAAAGGACCAGCGGGCGGAAAACCGAACTGGTGGTCTTCCAACCCAAAGAGTTTGGTGGGTGGCCTCTGCCGCCCGCCAAGCACATAATGAGGCCCTTTGTAAATGAGTCATGTTAAATATGAAAGAAAATGTCCTTCCTATGACAAATGTTTACGTTTGAAATAATTATGAATTTGTTCTCGATCAAGCGAAATGCTAAAAAAAGGAAGAGAAAGTTAGTGAAGCGGTGACAGGGGAATAAAACAGGGAACTGAAAGAACATACAAGAGTGAGATTAAGAGGCAGGAAGTGTAATGTGGTGAAAGAAAGATGAATAAAATGGGTTCAAGACTAGTCAGTCTTGGTAACCTGGGGCACTCTATATATAAACACTGAGAAAAACAAAGCTTAAAGTGACATTTTAGTTAGGTGAAAATATTGTTAAAACATTTCATTTTAAACTCTAAAAAGCACTACATGTTACCAAATATAGCTACCTCAAGGAACTATAAAACAGGCCCCACCAAGCACAGTGTTTTCATTGTTAATGTTATTTCAGATGTCATCAGTGATATTATCAATAATGTGATAGAACATATTGGGAGAGATGTAATATGGCAGATCATAAGCAGTGCATGGCAAGGTTGGGGGTTAAGGTTCCTTGAGTTAATTACAACTTGTGAATTTCTATGGTTTTTAGAGTTTAAAATTTAATGATTTATCTGACATTTTCAAATAAATATATACTTTAACCTTTGCTTTTTTCAGTGAATTTCTAGTTTTTATTTTTTTTAATTGTTATTAGCATAAAGTAATATTTTATCACCAAACATTAGTAGGTCTACCACGCTAATGGCCTTTGGCCACATTTGGTGTGTGGGTGGTCAGGTGGTCCGCTCAACCCCCTGAGGGCGGCCATTCCAGTACATGGAATTCTCAGTGGGTGGGCAACCCACTATTGCTGGCCAACCCACCACGGTTGCACAACAATCCATGCACACTCATCCAACTTTTCGGGGGTTCTTTGTCCCCTAGTAATTTTGCAGAAATTTCACAGCACTCCGAAAAATTTCTGTGCAGATTACCACAAATACATGGTAAGGCGGAATATTTTTTTCACTTGGCCCTAGGAATTAGAGGGTCCCCTCCACTGGGGCCAGTGGGTCAGTGTACCCCTACTCTGACCCCTCATGTGTTTTTTTTTTATTTTGAGGATATGTGGACCCAGTCCCCAATTTCTAAAATGGTGGCCTCAACGTTTTTCTTCATGTTGTGGACACCATTCACAGCACTTGGTCCATGCTACATTTGGCATTTAATACTTTGGTACTCCTGTGGTTTTCCCTCAGTAGTACTGAGCCACTAAATATCAATATATTTTGAAGCCTTATTTTCTCTCATATGGCTTTAATGAATATACACCAAATCACAAAAGGCAAGCTTTCTGGGTAAAGATCTAGCTTTCTGCCAAGTGTGGTGTAATTCTGTTCAGCCGTGTAACTTTGTCATAAATTCCTATCGGAAACTGTATGGAGAAAAAGTGCTTTGGGACACCCCTTTTTTCTGCCCTGAAAGAGCTGAGCTGGATGACATTTTTTCAAAAAAGTTTTCTCAAGATTTATCATAAAGCGGCAAAGTTATTAGCAAACAAATTAACCAATTTTCTATGTAAACGTGGTCCAAACTATATCTATACAGAGGCGACCACATCTATATATAATATGCAGCATATTTATTTTAAAAATAAAGCTTTGTGGGTATAATACTAACCCAGCATTTATTTACAAGTAACATAGCGATTGCCTCATTGCTGTTTCAGTATTGACTGAACCTCAATATGAACTGAATTATGAGGAGCTGTTAATTAGGTTGAATCTCAAAACGCAACATGTATTTGCAAAAGTAAAGGTCTGGTGTTCGCCATCAGACTTTTTGCCTGTTGTGTTTTTTATCATGTTTTTTTACAAACGTTTATTGGTTAAAAAAAAAAAACAGCTTCTGGGCCCTTGACAATCGAAAAAAAAAAAAAAGGTAAAACCTTTGGATATAAACAAAAATATGTTTGTGGTCTAAAACAGAACTCCTTGCCATATTAGACCCTGGCCCTTAGTGGAACAAGTTTGTGTGTCGATGTGCTCCTTGTGAAAGGAAATAATATCGTCACTCAAAGTGATGTTAGCCAATGGATTAAGCTGGTGGACTCAATGCTACATACTTTATAAGTTGTAGTGGATGGAAGGAAAATGAGACAAATGGATGGAGTGGAGTGGCTGAAAGCCCATCGAAATAAGTTTATTATACATATAATGTTTAGTAAAAATCAAAAGATCTTGGCTAGTGCCAGACCTTAAAATGAGCAGAGCCTACAATCGGTCATCTACTCCTCTGCCTATGCATTAGTGTATTGGGAAGTGCAATGTACCAGTTAGCAAACTTCGAAAGGTAATTCTTTACGCACTACAGATAAGCTCCATTTGGTGACATATGTCAATCGAATCACAGTTACCACAAAGGAAACCTTTAAAGCATCCTGGTTGCGGGGTGTTTTATCTGCTGCTTGGTTGGATTTCAAAGTATATACTGCACTGAATGCAAGATTTCCGCATTGTAGTGTAGCTGATCTCTGCATGCATGACTGTCTATCTAGACTCACTCTGTTTTTCCATCATGCAAGCATAGGTGCTGCAACATGCTAGCTCTGGTTTAGTTGAAACACTCTCTGCCATGTGCACATAACATCAAAGCCTGTATAGGCCACTCTTCAGTCAAGCACTTTTTATTCATTCACACACTACCATTTAATTCTTAAGCACATGTTCATTCCTTTTGTATCGAATGCAGGCATCGGTATGGCCACAGACCACGAAAAGAGCATTAGTCTGGCCCTCATGCACGACCGCAACAGTGCGCATGCAGCCAGCGAAGGAGCGGGTAGCCCGCTGCCATGGAGTGGAAAGCTACCCACCAGCCTTGTCATGTATGAAGCATTATATAACGTACATACATTTATGAGATAACCTGGAAATTGTAAATTCTACAAAGAGCTTTTTGTGGGGAGCCTGTCTCTCAGAGATCCATGTACAAAATGGAGCTTTCAAACAGGGAGAGAAGCAAGATGTCCACAACTGAGAAGGCTCTCAAACACGATAAAAACAACCTGGAAATTAGGGATGCTCTGTGCCCATAGTTACAGCATAACAGTCTGATATATCAGCACTAACAATGGTCAATGTGTTGGTTTAGGCTTTTGTGCATAATATTTTTGACAGTCTCTTAAATACAAGCATCATAAACTGCTCCTGCTTTGTCAATGCTAACAAAATATTTGCATAATCATTTTAACAAAGCATAGTTGTCAAGGGGTTGCCGTCACTGACCTCTGTCCAAGTTGAACATCAGATAAATTTATGTGCGATGGAAAATCCACAACATTCATAGATGGGTAGGCGTGCATCGGGACAATTAAGGTGTCGTCTCCCTGGGAACAAGAATATTTGTAAAACATTTAGATTACACAACGTGTGCTTCATATTCTGAAAGGTAAGAAGGGCCTCTTGGGTGCCGCACTATGAGTTTTTCCTCAATGCATTTTAATGCTCACTAAGCAGTGGGTTACTGCCAGTGCTTGACACTGAAAAGAGATTTTCCTAAAAATGTTTTGCATAGTTTGCTTTTATATTTTGGACAATATTTCTATAGGTTGGCTACAATTTTGCATGTTATTCTTGTCAAGAGTGTGGTTAAGCAAAACAAATGATCTTTTTAATTAATGTGTTGTCCCACAGAGCAGGAACTTGAACCTGCTGAGTTTCAAGGCAGTGCACATTCATACTTAAAAGGCGGACTCAACCATATACCGGCCGCAGTAGCATAAACATTTTCACTAAATCGGAAGTTCTGCACAACAGTCATGACTGACAACATGACACAGGCATATATTTGTTGTAACGTTTACCATGGATGATCAGGAGAAGTAAAAAGCGCGCGCGCACAACTGATCAAGACACAGGAAATAGAAGAGGGGACGTTGCACAAATGATAGCTTGAAACCCTTGAACCTTTCTTAAACATTTGTCCTAAATCATCAGGATTAATACACAATTACAAACAAACTTTGAGGTATAGCTGACATAAGATTTGGGAACGGGTGCATGAAAAGTGAAGGGGTTTGGAGGGGCTTTGGAAGAGGCACAGTGCATGAACAAAATGTAGGCTAAATAAGGGAACGAGGTGAGGCAAACCTGGAGTGAGAGATTCAAGGAACCCAACAGAAATTATGATTGCACACTAAATAGGACCTTCGTGTTTATGCACCTATTTATGGCGAACAAACATATACACAACCAGGATATTTCTTTATTTCGCTAGATGTCTTGCTTTGCAGTAAGCAAACGTAATTTTACGAGTGTGTTGACGCTTCTGTTGGCATTTATATCTTCCAAGAGCCAAGACGCACTACTTCGGAGGACAGGGTGAGGTGCCATCCTGCCACATCAGAGAAGATTCTGGTGACCTCCTTGAAATACTCCATATTGGAAAACCCCCGTTCTGCAAGGCATTTCAGGCACCTCAGGCAGTTGGGTGACTGGCTTCACTTTATGTGCTGTAGTCTAACCCTAGAATAACAAAACGAGTGTAGAAAATTAAACAGAATTGACCTGTATGTCCAAGAGATACTTATCCCTCTAAAGGCCGTCATCGTATCATCATTTCCTATCAGGTTGCTCCACCACTCCGTCTCCCTAGGCACTCCACCTCACTTCAGTTCATAATTCTAATAACCAAGCACGCCCGCATCGGAGGAGGAGAGTTGGTCATATGCTATCCACCCGCTAGTGCGCGTTGTTGCTTTGCTAGGGTGTCACCTCTAATTGTAATGAAGGCTGACTGTTCAACGTTTCACTAACTGATCAGTGGAATTCACAGTAGAATAGACAATAATTACCCAATGTTCCAACTTGAGTGCTGAATCCATCCCTTGTCCAAACAGTTAGTCATTTGTTACAAATAGAAGTGATCCCTAACACACCAACAACGAGCATTAGCGTTTAACTAAACACTCCTCCTCCAATGCAGGACTGCTTGGTAATAAGAGATGAATTACAGTGAGGCCTTTGTGTATTGTATCACCCCTTTTGACAATGCATACAAAGGGTAACTAGTCATGGTTAAATATTACTTACCTTGAATGATTATTTAATTTTTCCTACAGCAACTCATTTCTTTAATCTTGACATCTTCTAGGTTCGGACCAAGATAAAAAAAAATCAGCGCGTATGGGTGGTGCCACACCTACTCAGCAAATGTGGCACTGGACACTTCCAGGTTAGAGCATCATAGTTATAACAACTGCATCCACTTCTTGAATAACTTTGAACAATTGAGGTACTTACACTGGATAGGAGGGTGCGTACGAAAAATCGACAGGGGAATATGTGGCCATCAGAAACCTGTTCATTAAAAAATGTATGTTTCTAATAAATGTCTTTCCCTGTAGATCTGTCCAGCTTGCTTAATTAACCTAGCAGTCCCTACATATGAAAACACTAATGGGAATTGAAGGTAGAAAAATTGATCTATGTGTGTTTAAAAAAAAAAAACATGCTAGGGGAAGAAAGAGGACATCAAATGTCAGCTATCAAGGTCCCCCAACTTAGAGTGGTCACCTCTTTTCAGGTCATTGCAGATGTTGCTTCCTTTTCTGGATTTCATGTGATAACGTAATGCTTTTCTAGGCATCATAGTCCTGTTTTAAGCCAAAAACCCTAACACACCTAAAAGCAATGGGTTGTAGGGGAAAAGTTCATGACTGGAGACAGCGTCCATGATGATGTGGAGTGAAGTGGTCACTCTCTTCTGACTCTGCTCAGCCATGCCACCTTTTTTAAATCATTCAAACCTATGAAGAAACAAGTACCTTACAGTATCACTGTGTTATGAATTCTTCATGGTAGCACAACAAAGCTATAGAAACAACACTTTAACATTTAATATTTTTTGCTTGTGCATTAAACAACCGAGGAATATTCTGTTTTGCTACCATGCTAATGTGTGACAGAAATAGTCATGGTTTTCCTTATTGCGACGGAAAGTAATTCAGAAGTGTAATCTGTGCTTGCACCTTTCTAAACTAAAAGGCGTTGGTTATCATCCAAATTCAAAGAAGTCCTGGGACTACAGGGAATTTTTTCGAAGCAAAGCATAGTTTCTGAAGCACGCGCAAAGAGCTACATATGATTCTGGGATGTCTTATAAGTGTTTAAGTAATTGAGGCGTGAGATACAACTAAAGTTCAAATGCAGGAATAGACTAGGTAATTGTGGGTCATATTTTCTGTGACTATATATTTTTTATTAGGTTTTAACACCATGGCTGAGAATAAATTGAACAGATACTTAATGAAAAATACGATTATAGAAAGTTTACAGTAACACATTCAGCATCGATCCTCATCTATGCGATTCAGGAAATGTTCAGCTGTGTTCAGAGTTTTCTTCGCAATTAGTCAATACTTGTAGCCATTCTTCTTTGCCAACACTTTCTTGTGGCCATGAATGATCAGGAATGTCACTAGACAAGGATGCCACGTAAAGAGTCGAGACCCCACACTCGTCCAGTCTGGTTGGCGCCTCTTGAAGTACCGATGTTAAGGTGGGTGACCGTGATAAGTTAGCAAGAAAGGGATCCTAAATAATTCCATATTTCGATAGTTATGAGTTTATAAATCGTTTTCTCGAACGTTTCCAGTACTATCATGGCTTCAGACCAGATAGCCAATGTTGGGGGGGGCTTGGTGCTTTTCATTTACAATGAAAATATAATTTGCAGCCAACGTCAAGGCCATCCATCTTTTCCCCTGAGCATTCAGACTATATATATTATCCATATTACTTAGGCTTGCTAACTCTATGGATGATTAGATATGTATGCAGTTGACCCTTATAATTGCTCTCCACGCAATGATCCAGAACGTTGTAACGTTAGTGCAAGACAAAAGGATGTGGGTTAGACCACCTTCAGTATGGCTACATCTCCAGCAGTTTGATTAGGAGCAAGGTGGGCTTGATGGAGCTTATAGGAGGGCCAATGCCAGTTATGCTGTATTTTAAAATAGCTCAACTTTAGATGAACTTATCTAAGGCTCCTGTCATGATTTCGTAGTATTTGGGATCATTCTTCATCCTTGAAGTTTTTCTGACAAATGCAAGACCAGAAGATCTGGAGATATTTCCTTGTTTTGAAGTGGAGTAATTGCAGTGTACAAACCAGATATTAGTTTGTTGTATATGTCCCACTTTACTAAGAATTCATGTAGAATGGAGGAGGCAGGTGGTGTGGTTGGTTTTCTAGGTAATGACACTCTTTACCTGTAGTGATTTTAAGAGTAGGTCATTCCTTAAGCCAAACTCTGTCTGAGTTCATGAAATAACTTCTTTTGGCCCTACTTGAAAAATTGTTGAACAGATACTATATTCTCAGAGGTCCATGCCTCCCAACAGAAGGGGTGGGGGGGGTGGGGTTTGGGTGGGTTTGCCAATCTGTATTTTGGCATTGTACTGTATTAAAACCTCTGAGTGATAAAAACATTGTGTTTAAAAACTTTAGGCAAGGATTTCGAGAACTGTATCGAATTTTGTAATAATGGGTTTCCATGCTCTTTGGACCTTTAGATTCCTAAATAGAAGACCTGTGGGTCTTTTGCATTGTTTTATATATGTTTTTCTACAATGACCCACTCTGGGTCTCTGGATCTTCTTCGAAGGGTTATGTCAGTGGGGCTAGGTGTTGTGCCTTATAATAATGTTCTATTCTTGGAAGTCTTAAGCCTCCCAAAGTAGCAGATGCATAAAATGTAGACATAGCCCATCTGGGTTTAGCTTCACCTCTCATGTCAGTTTTGATTTGGTGATTTATAAACTTCAGAGGGGTTTGTGTGGAATGTAGAGAGAGAGCAATTCAAATACATAGTTAAATTAAGGGGCTAATGTAATTTAAACAGTCTGGATTCTGCCCCAGAGTGAACGCTGAAGACCTTTCCATGTAATAAAGTTTTGTTGCACCTGTGATATCAGTGTTGAGATATCATTGACTATATCTCTGGTATCACTGCTAACAAGTATTCCTAAGAATTTGAGCTTATACAGTATGAATTTAAATGAAAGTCCAGCCATGAACCCGCTGTGGTGACTGTGGTAATTGGCATCACTTTGAGGAAACATTTTATTTTTTTAACTGAACTGTGTCCTGAGTTTGAATTAAAGAGGTACCTATCAGTCAGAGAGGAAAATATATATTCAAAGAAACATGCAAGTGACAGGTATGACATATCTTTAATCTGACTTTTTCAGGTCTGAAATGAGATTATCCAAACCAGTACCATGATTTCTTTAGATGTCAATTTCAATCAGGAGTAATTAGGTCTTATATACTGTATAAGCTCTTGCTTTTGAAGCACTAAGAGACTCTGAAGGCTACATTAGATACTCACGACAAATACCAAAAAAACAAAAATATGCAGCCGGCATTTACATACTTTAGCTCACTTGAAGGTACATCTCCAGCCAGAGATTTGGAGGGACATCTCAGGAGAGCAATACTTCCTCTAACATGCAATACGAAAGATGTGGAATGACACACCTCATAAACCCATAGCTTCACACCTCTAATTTCCAAGGTATATGAAGATGAGGCACTTAGTACTTCATCCATTGCTTTGGGTTAGTAACGTTACTGACACCTAACTTGGACAGAGCCTACTTAGAATAGGACTTTAGTATCTTAAGATTGAACCAACAATTAAAGGGGTTTTTAAGCTAATTAACAACAACCATAAGGACTAAATTGTTGCTCTTAGTTTGTTTTATTTACTAATAGGTAAAATGTTATTGCTTATTTTACCATAATGCTGCTTTAGAAGATGTTACAGATATTGCCTATGCGAGGCGTGGGTAAATAATACATTAATGTAGATAAAATCAATAATGGTGTGTGCGTCTATGACTAGAGTTTCAGTATATGAAGTTCCTGACATAATAACCTGTGATTCTTTGATAGGTAAAATGTCTTGATCAAATGTTGAAACATAATAGATGAATGTATAGCAAAGATGAACCTGTGAGGTTTGCTTTTTTGATTGCTAGGGTTGCTGCCAATAACTATCTATTCTCTTGGGCTAAGAAACCTAGCCATGGTGTGTCCTCTCCCCTAATAGAGCTATTTGGAGTTAGACATAATGACAACTGGGTCCAAAAATCCTCTATCCCTGCAAAATTTCACTAAACATTTCTATAGGCCAGTCATTACCTAAGGGACCTAATCTCACGCGTTGTATTATATGTGGTAGGGCACCTTCAAACCAGTTCTGATGCTCCTGATAAGTGAGCTGTATTTCATGATACTGGTATGCTTGGTACCATTGAGGTCCATTAGCAATTCTATTTGTGTGAAATGTGACTGACCTGCAGTCTTCCTCAGGAAAGGTGACCCAGGAGAAGAATGTTTCTGTTTGTTAAGCCTCATTAGCTTCTACTATGAAAGTGACATCCCTGCCCTCTTCTTTAAAGCCATGTGCTACTAAATGTAATGTTAATGCTTTTCTAGCATTCTCAGCAATTTCTATGTCCATTTATTTCTGTAGAGATGAAAAACAACAAGTGGGGAGTATATTCTTTTTATGAGTTTGAGCTTGAACAACCTACAGCCTAATTAGGAGTTCCCTGTTCAGCTGAGGAGGATTTCCCAAAGACCACGGACATCTCTGTATAATGGTACTTAGGGTACCTGTCGTCCGTGAGACAGTGATAGACGGGGTACCTGTAAATTAGCGCCATGTCGTAGTTTGGACTCTTGATCTGGGCAAGACTGCTGGTTCAAGGATGGCAGTACTTATGTTTGTAGGTGACTATGCCTATCCTACAACAAGTCGCAACTGTAATCCCAACCCCTCCGGCTCACTAGCAGTACCTCACCAACAACCCAAACAGTTCAAGGTGATTTGTGGCAGCCTTTACGCATGGACTCAGAAGTATGACATCTCAGCGAGTGTTGTGGTTAAACGGAGATTATCCCTTTCTCACAGATATATCATGTCTCAACCAAAACAGGCAATAACGAAGATGCAGTAATGTTTCAATAGTTTTTATTTAATACAATGCGGTAAATCGCATGGGCTACAACGATTAGGATAATGAATAGTGCAAGAAACAGAATTGTAAAGACAAGAGTTATGATTATGAAAACTACCACCATCTTGCATTAGCATGGAAAGACATGAAGTGTAAAATATGTCCTAGTACCTTATCGTAATAGGCCTAACCTTCTACCTAGAGGAGAGCTGGGTATGTTAAACCTAATCTGCCAATGCCATGTCCCAGGAAGGAACCCCCAAACCCTTGTTACCTTGAAATGAGGTCTTGAGCTCAGACTTCAGAAGTACACGAAGTCTGGGCCAGCTTCAAGGCGACGCGCAGCATCGATAGTAGCGATGCTATATGGTCGGAATCCCTCTGATTATCTGTCTAAAGTGTGATGTATTTATACAGATCTACTTGGACCCCTGACGTAGGATGTTCCAAAACAATAGATAACACCGCATGCTTGGGACGGTAATTTCTAATGTGAGCACCTACAGTTTGTTTGTCTTTGTCGCATGAGTTGACGTCTTACCACGGTGACACTGATAACATAACTCTAAACAAAAGAGCCTAACTATAAACAAGGCAGCCATCTTAGAAGAATTAATTAAATAAATGGTCTAAGACAGAGCAAGCTAAGTAGGTTAAAAGTCACTAGGTGACGGGGGCACGAGTCTGCAAGCCAAAGGCTAAGCTAACTCCTGTTATCCCATTACAACAAACTAGGATTCACTACATGACCAGCAGAATGCAGGAAGCGAACAGACTGGGCAGACGCAGGACCTTTAAGACTGGAACAGACACTCCATTGTGAAACATTGGAATCAGAGCCTGAATGCCCTGAATCCTCTGAGGAGGAGGGTTGGCATGATTCAGTGTTGTGTCCAGTACTGTCCCTATGAATAGGAGGCGCTGAGAGGGCTCCAGGTGAGATTCGGGCATGTTCAATTAAATGCCCAGGTTGAACAACAACTGGGTTGTCACCTCAAATGGTGCAACACTAACTCTAGGGACTTGGCTTTGATCAGCCAATCGTCCAGCTAAGGGAATACCAAAATTCCTTTCATTCTGAGATCCGCTGCAACCACTGCCATCACCTTTGTGAAGACTCGAGGTGTGGAAGTACGACCAAAAGGAAGGACCACAAACTGGTAATGCTGCGACCCTACCATGAATCGAAGATACTTCCTGTGCGACTGCAGAATGAGGATGTGAAAATACACATCCTGCAAGTCGATAAAAACCATCCAGTCTTCCTTGTCCAGCGCTAAAAACACCTGAGCTAGGGTCAGCATTGAATTAATTTTGAACTTCTCCAGCATGAGGAACCAATTCAAAATCCTCAGGTCCAGAATGGGCCTCAAACGACCATCTTTCTTGGTAATCAGGAAGTACCTTGAATAACATCCCCAACCCTTTTCCTGCTCCCGGTACCAACTCTACTGCGCCCTTGAGCAGTAGATTTTGCACCTTCTGTTGAAGCTGTTGAAGATGCTCTTCTGAGAAAAAAGAATGTTGGAGAGGGAAGAGAGGGGGAAACTCCCGAAAGGGAAATGCGTATCCATTTCTCACAATGCTCAGCACCCATGAGTCTGATGTTATGAACTCCCACTCCTGGAGAAAATGAAACAACCTTCCCCCTACGGGCAACACATGCTGGTGAAAGGGGAGCGAACTAGGGCGGCTTCCCTGACAAGTTCCCCGCGGAAGAGGAAGGGAAAGAGGAGGAGGATGAAGGCTGCTGGGCAGCACCCCGCGATCTAAGTCTTTCATGACCTCTAAAAGATCTGTAAAATGAGTTTGCAGGCTGTTGAACTTGGAGCTGCTGCCTCCCTCGAAAGGAGGATTCACGATCAAACC
Organism: Pleurodeles waltl; assembly: GCF_031143425.1. Lineage (NCBI taxonomy): Eukaryota > Metazoa > Chordata > Amphibia > Caudata > Salamandridae > Pleurodeles > Pleurodeles waltl. The sequence continues at coordinate 1,038,364,673 of NC_090440.1, forward strand.
CCCTGAGCCTACGAAATGGTCTTCAGGCTGTGGATAAAGTCTGAAGGCCCAAAGATTTAGCAGTAGCCATACTGTCCTTAAATCTTTCTAGCGCCGAGTCAGCTTTTGTACCAAAGAAGTCTGGATCCGTCAAATGGAAGGTCCATCAGAGTAGATTGCACATCAGAGGAAAATCCAGATCCTCTGAGAAGCATGCCTTCTGGTTGCAATAGAAGTCCACATGGTTCTAGCAACAGAGTCTGCAGTGTTCAGGCTTGATTGAATCACCTGTTTCGCCACCTGACTATCCTGCAACAGTTCCACAAAATGGCCCTGTACATCTTGCAGCAATTTAGGGATACTTCCTTTGCGGAGTCCATCAATGCATGGATGTACCTTCCAAGTACACAAGTTGCATTAACTGACTTCAGAGCCATGCGCACTGTAGAGGCTTTCTTTGGCAATTGCTCCATATGCTTCAATTCCCTATCTGCAGCAGTGGTAGCAAATGCCTCTGGAGCTGATTTTGACGAGCAGAAGCTTGTACCACCAAGTTTTCAGGAGTTGGATGCTGACTAAAAAACTGCGGATCACTTGGTGCAACTCTGTACCTCCTGGCATTGGATTTCGAAACTGCAGGAGTAGCAACAGGTTTTTTCCATATTTCAAATATCGGTTCCGAAAATGCCTCATTAAATGGAAGAAGGGGTTCTGATGACAAGGTTGTAGAATGTAGAACCTCTGTTAAAATATTTGTTTTCAATTCCGCAGCTGGCAGAAGCAAGTCTAAAAGTTCTGCTGCCTTCCTAATTACCCCATGGTAAGAAGTTACTTCTAAAGAGAGCATACCTCCAGGGGATAACAAATTATGTTCAGGGGATGTTTCAAGTCCACTTGCTATATCAAGACCTTGATATTCATCATAAGGTACTGGTATCTCCCTTTCCTCAAATGTTGCTGTTCCTCCAAATATTGCTGTTCTTCTAGCAGCCCCAAGGCTCCTCTCCTCGATTTCAGCCTGGATGTCAGGCGCGGCGCTGATAAAGACTTTACCAACGCCGATGAAGCTTGTAATACTAAAATCGAAGCTGAGGCGGCGCAGGATCCCTGCTCCACGCCGGAGTAGATTGAGCAGACGTCGGTCAAGGTCTATTTGATGCCCATATCGGCGCCACCAACAGTCATACTCGATGGAGGTGGTGTCTTCTTCGGCACTGAGCCAGTCCATTCATATGGAATTGAAGTCAGAAAAGGCATGAATGAAGCCTGCCTATATAGCGCCAGCACTCAGAGCGTAAAAGCTAAAAGACCCGTAGAGGCAGACGACGCACCAGAGGGGGCCATTACTCTTTTAAAAATGCTAAACATAGCATTTAAGAACATAGATGGATCCTCATCCGGAGTTGGGAAGGCTGGATACTCTAGTTCCCTTGGAGGTTAGAATTGATCTGTCACCTGATCTTCCAACTCCTGACCTTGTGCGGATGTAGGAGAAAATTGAGCCACAGGACTCTGAGGCGACGCCGATATCCCCACTAAAGGCAGCACTGGAGACCCCTCAGATGACTTTAGTTGGGAAGGTAGAGTAGGACTCGCTTCCCAAGTCGTGCGGCTACGTGATTTCGAAGTCGGAGATACTGACCGAGGGTTGTCATCTCGGGACGAATGATGGCGTGATCCAAGACAACATTGCTTTTTGTGTGATCTCGACGATCTGTGCAACGAAGTGTCCTCCCGAGTCTGGATCTACGATGTCCTCTCTTCTCTTTCTTGGCCATTGAGAGAAAGAGCTTTGCCTCTCTTTCTTTCAGAGCCTTTGGATTCATGCTCTGACAAGACGAGCAACCTGCGACATCGTGGTCCGAACTTAAGCACCAGAAACAGTTCGTGAGACAGTGGGTCAGTCACTGACATATGACCCTCGCACTCCCTACAAGGTTGAAAGCTGGATTTCCTCGACCGAGACATTGTAGGACATTCCCTTGAAACAGTTGTAACACAACTGAAAGCTAGAAAACACATAGTGTCGAAGCAGCGGAAACAAGGGAAAGGATGTCAGAGCACTGGCGAGGACTTCTTAAGGCTCCGATGATGTCAGGCGGAGTCGCGTGTAGAGCTGTGCTATTATGCCGTCATTGTCGACGTGGAGAGCTAGAAAGAAATATCAGTTGAATGCTGCCGCATTGGGAGAATTCATAAGGTGAGGAATCCACAGGTAGATGTATCCATCAGAAATAATTTTGCATCAGCATGCACGATATTCTCCAACATTTGCGAATTGTTCGCGAATATGGAAACATTTGAAAGAAAAACCACAAACTCATTCAAACACTAATTCATTCACTCATACATGCACTCAGAGACTCATGCGCCCACTCAGACACCTACTCAGACTGTCGTAGTTTGGACTCTTGCTCTGAGCAAGACTGCTGGTTAAGGATGACCGTACTTTTGTTTGTAGGCGACTGCGTCTTTCCTACAACAAGTCGCAACTGTTGTCCCAACCTCACCAGAAACACAATAGTAAAAGGTGATTTATGGCAGCCCTTTACGCATGGACTCAAAAATAAGATATCTCAGGGAGTGTTGTGCTTAAACTGAGATTACCCTTTTCTCACAAATATATTATGTCTCATACAAACACAGGCAATGACACAGATGCAGTAAAGTTACAATAGTTTTTATTTAACGTAACTGCAATTTGCGATAAGTTGCATGGGCTGCAATGATTAGGATAATGAATAAAGCAAGAAACAGAATTGTGAAGACGGGAGTCATTATTACAAAGACCCCCACCATCTTGCAATACATAGAAAAGATATATGAGATGTAATATGCCCTAATACCCTAATGTGAAAAGGCCTAATCTCCTACCTAAAGGAGAGCTGGGTTTGTTAAACCTAATCTGCCAATGACATGTCCATGAGAGGAGCCCCCAACCCTCGTTACCTTGGAATGAGGTCTCTATCTCAGACTCCGCAGGGACACGAAGACTGGGTCAGCGTCAAGACAACTGCAACATCGGTATCAGCGATGGTGGCGATGACCTCTGGTCGGAATCCCTCTGATTATCTGTCTAAAGTGTGATGTATTTATACAGATCTACGAGGTCCCCTGACGTAGGTGTGTTCCTAAACAATAGATAACAGACATGCTTGGGACGGCAATTAATATCAACAATCCCTCGAAAGTATAGAGAGGGAAAATCCCTAAGTGTGAACACCTACTGTTTGTTTGTCTTTGATGTTTGATCTTGATGCCTTGGCGCGGTGACACTGATAATGTTACCCATAACAAGTGGCCTAACTATAAACAAGGGAGCCATCTTAGAAGAAATAAATAATTAAATGGGCTAAGACAGAGCAAGCTAAGTAGGTTAAAAGTCACTAGGTGACGGGGGCACGAGTCTACAAGCCAGAGGCTAAGCTAACTCCTGTTATCCCATTAAAACAAACTAGGATTCACTACACCCTCCCCATTGCCGTAACAGGTATGACGAAGGAACAGGAACCCAAATGCTAAAACTTGCTTCTGAACTAAAAGCAAAAAACAAGCTAAAAAAGCTGTAGCATGTGTTAAAAATAAGTTAAAACAAATCCGCTAAAATACATACAGAGATGTTAATGTCAAATATGACAAGCACAGCGTGCAACAATTAAAATTTAAATGCATAATTTGGAATTGGGAATGGCAATTCAATTAATCAAATTATTTGTTATACGCATGATCTTGAAGAATGTCATCGAAGTCACCAACCAAGGACTTCAAAAATGAGTCAACATCGTCTGATGTTAAGTCGAGTGCTGGGCGGACAAACGGATCCACAGAGCAGAAGTGACCCGTATTTCCTGGTGTATCGTTATCCGTTGCAGTGTCCTCATCCATGGTAGATCTCAAAACGGAAGGCTCATAGGTGGCCTCGCGGAGCAACCTCAGTCTCAAGGGGCATGACCGTGTATGAACCCTCATCGGGGACATCAGCAGTTCGTGGTCCAGAGGAGATGTCGGTGCAACAGCAAGACAGACCATAGGCAGATGTTCAAAGAGACACCATATGCAGCGGAAGACTGGTTGTACGCACCAGAGAAGGGGCTGAAATGACAACGACCAGTCACGCTCCAGTTCCACCAGCAAAGGTGCACCGAAGCCCCGAACCATGCGCTCATGGCACAGTGGAGTTGGTGGGAGCGGCTCCATTGCTCTGTGTTGCTGGAAAGAAACAACCACTGCGAATCAGAAGAAATAGCAGTAGTAGTCCGCCAATTAAAGCCAAAATAATCGGAAAGCCACCAAACACACTTGAAAAGAGAGAATGGATGGCTGACGGGATGACTCAGAAGACAGTCTGGAAGATGGACACGAAACCAGACCCAACAGCCTTAAAGAAATTAACAATCCCAGTGGTGCTTGAAGCATTGAATTTTCTGGATACCAGTTCTCCAAAGTGTTTGGGGAAATCAGTATTTAAAAGGGATTGTATCTCGGCTGATAATCTCGCAAACTGGAGAGAACACGTCCCCTTTGCGGATGTCAAGGCGACCTGTTTTTGAAACAATAGCGCCTTTAGCCTACTCAGCTTGTCATAGTTCACATTAATAGTATCTATGTGGGGCCACATGTCAGATACTTGAATCTCTCGTGTGGGGGGAAACAAAACATGGCCACAACACGTAACAACCTTCGAGACCGAGATTGCGTAGGCAATTCCGGGTCGCATGCTGCAACAACTTTGATCGTTCAGTACAACATAAATCCATTGGAAAGTACATGAAACACCGGATGAATCAAGGGGACGGGAGTACCCTTCAGAAAACAGGCCAAATTGGCGACCCCCGCATTGCAAAGACCGTGAATAGACACCTGTTTGCATATCATAGAATGACGAACAGCAGTCTCACAGTCGCTTCGGCTAAGAAAGACCTCCCTTTCACCGTTCAGACATCTATAGTCAAAGGGCAACTCCCACTCTTCCTTAATAAAGCTATCTCCTAGTTGCTCATATTGTCCCACTGCAAGATGTTTCAGGTAGCTCGAGAAACAAAAGGTCGAAATTGGTAAATTAATAATGCCATGTAAGAGCGAGATAGTTGAAGGACTCTCTGCTACCGTGAAGGGCAACTTATCTAATTTATCTACTTGAAGCAGGGTGAAACTAGCCTTCCTCTTAGCCATTGTCGCTTGTTCCGTGGAAAAATTAAAAGCAGTGAAGAATACACTCCCATTAATATACTTCCATGGAATGTGGCCACTTTTCAGTGTCTGTAACGTCCAACCTAGCTGCATGATGGAACGTAGCTGTGTTTGCCCATGATGTAACCGGGACAAGTCTGTCTGAGTGATATCAATAGCAGACGACACTATATTTGATAGTGAATAAATCCTGTTGGACAGTGTATTCATGCCGTTGTCGACAACAGCTAATGTCTTTTCCAAATTTTCCATATCTAGTTGCCTTAAACGCGCAGCAGCCTTGTAAGGAAATGCCTCCTTGGCATGGTTACCCCCTGACTTTTTGCCTTTGCTGATGCCAAGTTATGATTTGAAAGTGTGCTGAGGCCTGCTAATCAGGCCCCAGCACCAGTGTTCTTTACCTAACCTGTACTTTTCTTTCCACAATTGGCACACCCTGGCACCCAGGTAAGTCCCTTGTAACTGGTACCCCTGGTACCAAGGGCCCTGATGCCGGGAAGGTCTCTAAGGGCTGCAGCATGTCTTATGCCACCCTGGGGACCCCTCACTCAGCACAGACACACTGCTTGCCAGCTTGTGTGTGCTAGTGGGGATAAAAAGACTAAGTCGACATGATACTCCCCTCAGGGTGCCATGCCAACCTCACACTGCCTACAGGTATAGATAAGTCACCCCTCTAGCAGGCCTTACAGCCCTAAGGCAGGGTGCACTATACCATAGGTGACGGCATAAGTGCATGAGCACTATGCCCCTACAGTGTCTCAGCAAAACCTTAGACATTGTAAGTGCAGGGTAGCCATAAGAGTATATGGTCTGGGAGTCTGTCATGCACGAACTCCACAGCACCATAATGGCTACACTGAAAACTGTGAAGTTTGGTATCAAACGTCTCAGCACAATAAATGCACACTGATGCCAGTGTACATTTTATTGTAACATACACCCCAGAGGGCACCTTAGAGGTGCCCCCTAAAACCTTAACCGACTACCAGTGTGTGCTGACTTGTTTTAGCAGCCTGCCACACACCAGACATGTTGCTGGCCACATGGGGAGAGTGCCTTTGTCACTCTGTGGCTAGTAAGAAAGCCTGTACTGGGTGGAGGTGCTTCTCACCTCCCCCTGCAGGAACTGTAACACCTGGCGGTGAGCCTCAAAGGCTCACCCCCTTTTGTACAGCACCCCAGGGCACTCCAGCTAGTGGAGTTGCCCGCTCCCTCCGGCCACGGCCCCACTTTTGGCGGCAAGGCCAGAGGAGATAATGAGAAAAACAAGGAGGAGTCACTGGCCAGTCATGACAGCCCCTAAGGTGTCCTGAGCTGATGTGACTGACTTTTAGAAATCCTCCGTCTTGCAGATGGAGGATTCCCCCAATAGGATTAGGGATGTGCCCCCCTCCCCTCAGGGAGGAGGCACAAAGAGGGTGTAGCCACCCTCAGGGCTAGTAGCCATTGGCTACTAACCCCCCAGACCTAAACACACCCCTAAATTGAGTATTTAGGGGCTCCCAGAACACAGCAAGATAGATTCCTGCAACCTAAGAAGAAGAAGGACTGCTGAGCTGAAAACCTGCAGAGAAGACGGAGACACCAACTGCTTTGGCCCCTGCTCTACCTGCCCGTCTCCCCACTTCTAAAGACGCGTTCCACAGGATCCAGCGACCTCTGAAGCCTCAGAGGACTACCCTGCATCTAGAAGGACCAAGAACTCCAGAGGACAGCGGCTCTGTTCCACAAAGACTGCAACTTTGCAACAAAGAAGCAACTTTGAAACAACACACGTTTCCCGCCAGAAGCGTCAGACTTTGCACTCTGCACCCGACGCCCCCGGCTCGACTTGTGGAGAACAAACACCACAGGGAGGACTCCCCGGCGACTACGAGACCGTTAGTAGCCAGAGTTGACCCCCCTGAGCCTCCACAGCGACGCCTACAGAGGGAATCCCGAGGCTCCCCTTGACCGCGACTGCCTGCTTCAAAGACCCGACGCCTGGTAAAGACACTGCACCCGCAGCCCCCAGGACCTGAAGGATCTGACCTCCAGTGCAGGAGCGACCCCCAGGTGGCCCTCTCCCTTGCCCAGGTGGTGGCTACCCCGAGGAGCTCCCCCCTTGCCTGCCTGCATCGCTGAAGAGACCCCTTGGTCTCCCATTGAAACCTATGGCAAACCAGATGCCTGTTTGCACACTGCACCCTGCCGCCCCCGTGCCGCTGAGGGTGTACTTTTTGTGTCAACTTGTGTCCCCTCCGGTGCCCTACAAAACCCCCCTGGTCTGCCCTCTGAAGACGCGGGTACTTACCTGCTGGCAGACTGGAACCGGGGCACCCCCTTCTCCAGTGAAGCCTATGTGTTTTGGGCACCACTTTGACCTCTGCACCTGACCGGCCCTGAGCTGTTGGTGTGGTAACTTTGGGGTTGCTCTGAACCCCCAACGGTGGGCTACCTTGGACCCAACTTTCAACCCTGTAGGTGGTTTACTTACCTGCAAAACTAACAAACACTTACCTCCCCCAGGAACTGTTGAAAATTGCACTGTGTCTAGTTTTAAAATAGCTATTTGCCATTTGTGTGAAAACTGTATATGCTATTTTGCTAATTCAAAGTTCCTAAAGTTCCTAAGTGAAATACCTTTCATTTAAATTATTGTTTGTAAATCTTGAACCTGTGGTTCTTAAAATAAACTAAGAAAATATATTTTTCTATACAAAAACCTATTGGCCTGGAATTGTCTCTGAGTGTGTGTTCCTCATTTATTGCCTGTGTGTGTACAACAAATGCTTAACACTACCCTCTGATAAGCCTACTGCTCGACCACACTACCACAAAATAGAGCATTAGAATTATCTCTTTTTGCTACTATCTTACCTCTAAGGGGAACCCTTGGACTCTGTGCATGCGATTTCTTACTTTGAAATAGTGCATAAAGAGCGAACTTCCTACAAGCCTCAATTTGGGAAAGTTTCCAAATTTCATTGTACATAGCATATAAAAACCTTTTAGAGCGCTGTTTTCTAGGACCCAGCAGAAAATCCTGCAAGTCTATATTTTCAGAAAGAGTGTTCAGGTGTTTCTTAACTGCGGCTAACGTGTTCGTTTGCACCCATTGCTGGAACAGCTTACCCACACTATATGTTGTAACTATACCTGTATGTTGACCCGATATAAAGCAAGGGTCTGGTCTGTTAATTGAAAAAACCCCTGAAGAGTTCAAAAAACGCCTTTGACACTCATTAGTGTCTGTCGGCCATACCAACCACCCGCCGGGACTGGAAAGTGAAGAATTATAGGTACCAGCCTTAGGTTGTACGACGGAACGCCGAATGCCAAAACAACGAGTGCCTGAACAACGAGGTCGGAACACCGACCTAGTTATTACTACTAATGCCTTTACCACGATATTTCGAGGTAAAGGCATTCCTGGTAAAGGCATTAGTAACAGGCACCCATTGATCCTGCATGCCTCACCCCAACCCCCCAACCCCACCCCAAAACCTAAAACCCCCTGACCCCCACCCCGCCCCAAAACCTAAAACACCCCACCCCCTCAACCCCACCCAAAATCTAAAACCCCCTGACCCCCCACCCCAAAACCTAAAACGGCCCACCCCCCCAACCCCCCCCAAAACCTAAAGCCCCCTGACCCCCCTCCCCAAAACCAAAAACGCCCCACCCCCGCCCCAAAACCTAAAACCCCCTGATCCCCCCACCCTGCCCCAAAACCTAAAACGCCCCACCCCCCCAACCCCACCCCAAAACCTAAAATGCCCCACCCCTCCAACCCCACCCCAAAACCTAAAACCCCCTGACCCCCACCCCTCCCCAAAACCTAAAACGCCCCAACCCCACCCCAAAACCTAAAACCCCCTGACCCCCGCCCCAAAACGCCCCACCCCAACCCACCCCAAAACCTAAAACCCCCTGACCCCCGACCCAAAAACGCCCCACCCCCCCAACCCCACTCCAAAACCTAAAACCTCCTGACCCCCCACCCCCTTCCCAAAACCTAAAACGCCCCACCCCCCAACCCCACCCCAAAACCTAAAACCCCCCACCCCAAAACCAAAAACACCCCACGACCCCAACCCCACCCCACCCCAAAACCTAAAACCCCCTAACCTCCCACCCCCGCCCCAAAACCAAAAACGCCCCAACCCCACTCCAAAACCTAAAACCCCCTGACCCCCTGACCCCCACCCCCTCCCCAAAACCTAAAACGCCCCACATCCCCAACCCCGCCACAAAACCTAAAACCCCCTGACCCCCACCCCGCCCCAAAACCAAAAACGCCCCGCCCCCAACCCCACTCCAAAACCTAAAACCCCCGACCCCCCACCCCTGCCCCAAAACCTAAAACCCCCCACCCTCCAACCCTGCCACAAAACCTAAAAACCCCCCACCCTCCAACCCTGCCACAAAACCTAAAAACCCCCACTTACCTGAGTCGTCGCCTCGTCATCTGCGTCGTCCTCCTCAGCCGACTCCCTTGATTGTACCTTAACCACGCATGTTCGTTGTTCAGGGCATGCGTGGTTAAAGCACAAAATAACTAAGTCGTGGTTAAAGAAAGCTTTGTTCCGCTTTCGTAAACCAGGACTTCGTTATAAAAAAGTCGGCGTAAAGGACGTTTCCCCCAGCCTTAACCATTGCATCTAGCCTTTCGTCTGTGATATTAAGGAAGTGTTGCCAATCTTTAAACCTTGCCGGAGTAGGGATAAAGGGCGTGTTCAGATCTTTAATTTTTGCTAACCCCAGACAGGATGTCTGCTCAATAGTGTCATTTAAGAAAATTATTTGCACAGGAATCAGGCATGCTCAAAACAAAGCCTCCCTACCCTGTATTTGCCAATCTTGTGTTCCCCACACACTTTTCAAGTCAGTAGTGCTCTTCCAGTATTCGTAATCCTCAATCGAGAGCCGGGAAACAAAGTGATCTGAATAATTCAGTTTTGTATCTGTTAGCAAAAGTTTCCTAATTTGTGCCGGAGGTATTTTAAAATAATACAATTCTGCTTTTCTTGTATCATGCCCAGAAAAGTACGTAAATTTATCGCTATAATACTTTGGACTCCCCACCAGTGGTGTTAGAACAGTGTTCCCACTGTGTGTAGTTCAAGAGAGGCCTGTATCTAGTGGCACGGTGTAGGTAGTGATGTCCCCAATTGTTATAGCAGAACATTTCCCCATAATTCATTGTATAATCATATTCATCATCACTTTCAAAAGCGGAATAGTCCTTCATTTCAGTTAGCATGGAATCACCTGTTTGGACATCCCAATCATCAGAGACAACATCAGGTGTAATTACATCAGACATTGAAATTTTGAATACGTATGGTATTTGAATAATTTCTATAGGCCCGTGTATATATCGGATGGAACTTTGTCCCACACAATCCCATCAGTAATCGGTATTGCCTTAATATTTACAGGGGACAAATCCCTTCGGACCTTATGTGAATAAGGATGTGGTGTTAAAACTTCATCAACAGGCTCCACTGAGGAGCGATCAGGAATATAGTGACCATTTATGAGCAAAAAGAAAACAGTCACAAAACCAATCCATAAAAATAATGCAATAAATATCAAACAGAGCCACAAGTAGTTCCATGGGTATATCAAATAGTTCTTTTTAAGCCATTGATACAGCTTACTACTTTTTGAAATAACGTCAATCACAGTAGAGGATGAATCCGAGGAAAAATCATCAATGTCAATGAAATAGCCAGAGGTAGCCTCTGCAAACATAGGAGCCGGTGTATTCTGATCCACTGCACGTGGAGGCTCTTGGTAGACAACGTCATCCGTCGGTGAAGTGTTCATGTAAAATACAGCTAAATCTTGAACTGGGGTGGTCACTGAAGATGTGACTGGAACCAACAATAGTTCATTTTCCGCCCTCCCCATGGTCGATGAAGTGTTCGTAACAGCAGTTGACATCGTTGCATAGTATGTAATAGTGATGTTCATCCTACTATGTAGATGGATGTCCTGTCGGGTAGTGAGAGGGGATCGGGAACCACCCAAGGGACCTCCTGTTCTACTGTGAAGTATCGGCCACATGGTGTAATTTGATGTCATCAATGGAGATTAATCTGTTCGTCTTAGAACCAGACAGTGGTGGTAAGATGACAGTCCTGGTGCCTTTTATTCCCAAGACCGGTACCGGTGGACTGTATGATGGACCGAACTCCTTCTTCACAGCGATCTTCTCACAAACCAGATCCCCAACTTTAGGAATCCAGCCAGTTGAGGTTTTCGCCAATTGCCTTATTCCTAAGGTGGCAGCACTTGCAGATGATTTATCATCACAAAATTGTTGAAGCTCCTGTAAAACAGTGAGACGTTCTTTTATGTCAAATGGTGTTTCTGCTGCCACCATACCAGGGGCATCAAGATCTGGGACATACATAGGTATCCCAAAGAGAACCTCATATGGAGAACGTCCCCCCAAGGACCGTCTTGGCAGATTATTCAGTGCTCTCTGGACCCCATATAGGTGGTGTAACCAACTGCGGCCTGAACCTAATACTCGAGCTGTTAAGGACTGCTTTAGATCACGATTCCACCTCTCCACGACCGAATTTCCCTCGGGATGGTAGGGTGAGGAGTAATGGAGTTCAACACCCATCGTCCCCATGGTGTCCCTGAATGCCTTAGAGGCAAATGCAGGGCCCTGGTCCGAATGGAATGCTGCAACCGCATATGTACTGATAAAGATCAGCAAATCTTTTATAACAGTCCGGGCGTCAGCCGACCGCTGTGGCCATACCCACAGGAATCTAGAACAGGAATCCACAGCGACTAAAATGTATGTGTATGCACCATCAGGCTGTAAGGGGCCACAATGGTCTAGGTACACACACTAAAGTGGCTTGTCGGACACTAAGAGGGATGTCTGCGGTGGGCGTTTGATATTAGAGCCCTCAATCTGCTGGCAAATGTCACAGCAAAGGACATACTGCTAATGTATGGACTACATGGACACACAGTAGCTTATCCTTAAGATCAGCCACCCTCACCCACAATGTTTTGTGTTTAATGGTGTTCCCTTTAGAATCTCTAAACCCGTTCAGTTTCCAATGATTGAGATATTCATTGTATGACTGGACGCAGTAATATGAGTCACAGACTATCAAAGTCTGGCTTCCTGTCTCCGTATGTTCGAGCGCTAGAATAAGAGCTTTAAGCTCAGCCAACTGTGCCGTGCAGTCCCCTAAGGTCTGTGTGTAGGTATTGTGAGGGTGGAAAACTCCATCTTCCATCACTCCGCTCACAGCTGCGCAAGCTGCAGAGTATTGATGTTTAGTACCTACAGCCAGTTGTGCTGAACCGTCAGTGTATATGACAGTATGGTAGCTGTCTAGTGGCAAGATATTTAGAGGAGCGGGTACTCTTGTTCATACTGGAGAAATTCTTGTGTTTGAAGTCTTGGATCGAATATATAATCGACATCAGTGGCGGTCAGAGACGTTGCCCATTGAATCCAACGTGGATGTAATGCCTTAGTGTTAGGAACGCTCGCTTTAGTGACAGCCTCTAAGGCCGGCACCGGGGAGACAACAATAATACGTCTCCCCTGGGCAAGTGGCCTCTCTTTTATGACGGCCATCTGAACTGCCATCAGAATCTTTTCTGTAGGTGCAAAACATTGTTCAGCATTTGAGTATAAATGTGATTAATATGCTATCGGTATCGTGTCATCCTCATTAAAGGTGACATAAGTAAATCCTATGACTCCAGCAATTATTCTGATGACCAAATTCTTTTTATTTTCACGTGTGTTTAAGTGTTTAGCTTCTAGCATGTCCTGTTGCATGTCCCTAAGGATGTGCGTGTGTTCAATTGTCCAGTGTCTGTTAAAAAATTTGGGCTGAACTAGTTCATACAGTGGCTTGATGCGTTCAGCATAATCTGGAATGTATGTTCTGCCAAAATTGAAGAAACCCAGTAATGACTGCAATGTCTTAAGTGTGTTTGGAGGCTGTAGTTGAGCACACTTCTTTAGAAAGTGCGGGGCCAGGCTCTTCCCCTTGTTTGACAGCTCATATCCCAGGAATAATACACTAAGAAAGGCTATCTTGCTCTTCTTAAAATTAAATTTATAACCGAGGTCTGCAAATCACAAAATGATCCGATCGACCCTCGCAAGATGAATGTCGAGGACGTCGTCTGTGAGATATATGTCATCCACATAGGACAATGCCTCGGAATCAATATCATGTAATATTGATGTTACACGGGCTGAAAACAGGCCTGGACTATTTTTATAGCCTTGAGATAAGCAAGAAAAGCGTTTCTGAGAGCCAAATGAAAATGCACTTAAGTCCCGACTTTCATGTGCTAAATTCTTGCAGAAGAATCCATTAGATATGTCTAATGTTGTTTTATATTTTTTATGCACTATATTGTTTATCAGTGCTGTACTGTGTGAATTTTGTATAGCATACGTGCGTGTGTGACTATTTAAGTGTCTATAATCAACAACTATTCTATATGAATGATGTGGCTTTGCAACGGGGAATAACAGATTATTCATTGCAGATGTACAGGGCTCAATTACTCTCTGGTACTCAAGTTGTGATAGGATCTGCTTTACCGGAGATTTCGCTTCATGTTTAACAGGGTATTGTGGCTGCGTTTGGGGTGTAGACCTAACGGGAATAATATGACAAGGAGACTCCTTGTCCCAACCTACATGATTGCGGTATAGTGCAGGTGCCTGCGCTAAAGCCCATTCAGCAGCATAGGCGTCTTTTGCTGCTTCCGGAACAAGATCGGAGAAAGAAGGCAAAATTACATCTTCCCCATGCGGGAGCTTGCGGACGTGTTCAGGTGGCCAGTCTCTTTCGGCCAGGTGGCCAGTCTCTTTCGGCCAATATCACTAGTAAGTTCATCCCAAAATATCACACTAATAGTGCGCTCCACGTCTCCCTCTGTCTGAATTTGTAAGTCATAAACCCTATCGGGGGTGAGAACGTGGCCATCCGCTGTTTCAACCGCGATGTAATCGCTAGTTGCTGTCGCATCCAAATGATCTTTCAGACTCTGCCGACATATCGTGACCTCTGCTGCGCTGTCTAACAGAGTCACTGCCCACCTCTTGTTCCTCAACACCATTCTCAATTTTACTGGCATTTTTAACTGTCAGTGCTGCCACCTTCTTCTTTTTAAACTGTGGCTTTTGCTGAGGAATCTTTTCTTCTTTTTTAATGGTAGACTGTTGTGAGTCTTTTTTTTTTTTTCACGTATTCCGGACATCGATCTTGACGGCTCCCTCTCTCGATACGTCTTTCCAGTGCGTCCTGAAAGGAACGAGAGGGACGTGAATCAGTATATCTGTCTGGAGTTTTAATGTTCTCCCTATTTCTGAGATTATATCTCCTTTTGGAGTTCTCCAGGTGTGGAGAATCAGCTCTCTTATTTCTTCTTTCTTTGAAATCATTTTGTTTGTCCCAGCGCTTCTTAGAGCCCTCTTGTGCCTGCTTCGTACCCTCCTTATGGGCGGTACCTTGTAACTCCAATTTTTTAGGTTTGGCTCCCAAACTATCCCGTCCTATACTAGTATAGGTATCGGAAATTATTCTCTGTAGCTGTCTCTCTTGTTCCTGGTTTGGAGTTTCCCGGAGACGCTGGCGAATTGCCAGTGCTACGGCTTCCCCTTTAATATTACTGAGTATAATTGAGGATATGGCGTCAAAGTTACGCATTAATTTCATCCCCAAATCCAGGGCTGGTGCAGCCCCATGCTCATTTTGTATTTGTTTTAACACTTCCGGTAAATTGGCAAGTATCGGGGTGCCAAGTGTGGTAGTATATATGGCAGCGAAGACTGTACCCCATGTGGCACAGTCATCCACAGAGGGAACCATCCCAAAAGGCAAGCACATAGTGAGCAATCTATGTTTTTCCTATGGTCCCGTATGGGGAAACACAGCTTCCAGCTGATTCGTTTTCTGGGCAATCCAGAAGTGTATTTTTTCCCGTTCCGTGGGTACTTTACCCATAATAGTATGCACTGTTTGTGGATTAATCCCAGTAGTCAATTGATAACCACCAGCTACTGGCGGTGCTGGACGCGCTGGTGTTGTGGTCAATGTTCGCATTACGAACTGTACTAATCGTCTATACAATGCCACTAATTCATTATATAAAACTCGTAAATTTGCTATCGCCATATTCTGTAGGCCTGGGTGAGGTGTGTATGTGGCGAACATAGGCCACGTAGGTCCATCATTACTTAAGGGACCTAACCTCACTCTTCATAGTACATGTGGTAGGGCGCCTTCGAACCAGTTCTGATGCTCCTGGTAGGTGAGCGATATTTCATGATACTGGTAAGCTTGGTACCGTAAAGGTACGTTTGCAACTTCATATGTGTGGAATGTTTTTGTTCTTTGATCAACCTCATGAAAGGTGACCCAACAGTAAAAAAAATTCTGTTTGGTATGCTTCAGTAGCTTCTATTATCAAAGTAACATCCCCGCCCTCATCTGTGAGCCCATGCGTTAATAAATGTTGCGTTAGTGCATGTCTAGCATTTTCAGGAATGTCTATGGCATCAGCCCTACTTGTTTAGAGAAATGGAACACCAGAAATGGGAAGTATATTCCTTTAATGAGTTCGAGCTCGAACAACCTACAGCTTAATTAGGTGTTACCTTTTCAGCTGAGGAGGATTCTCCCAAAGGCCACGGATGTCTCCGTATAATGGTACTTAGAGTACCTGTTGTCTGTGAGACAGTGATAGGGTATCCGTAAATTAGTGCCTAAACACCATTGTTGGTGGCGCAATGTCGTAGTTTGGACTCTTGCTCTGAGCAAGACTGCTGGTTTAAGGATGACAGCACTTTTGTTTGTAGGCGACTGCATCTTTCCTACAACGTCGCAACTGTTGTCCCAACCTTACCGGCTCACTAGCAGCACCTCACCAGAAACACAATAGTAAAAGATGATTTATGGCAGCCGTTTACGCATGGACTCGAAAATAAGATATCTCAGGGAGTGTTGTGGTTAAACGGAGATTACCCTTTTCTCACAGATATATTATGTCTCATACAAACACAGGCAATGACACAGATGCAGTAAAGTTACAATAGTTTTTATTTAACATAACTGCAATTTGCGATACGTTGCATGGGCTGCAATGATTTGGATAATGAATAAAGCAAGAAACAGTATTGTGAAGACGAGAGTCATTATTACAAAGACCCCCACCATCTTGCAATACATAGAAAAGATATATGAGATGTAATATGCCCTGGGTTGGCTGTTTATAAGGGCCTTGCGACCAACACCAGCCGTGCACAGCCAAAGGCATTGGGAGCCGTGGGTTAATAACGTATAGTAATTAATATTGGTATACGTTAAAAAACCATAGAAATTCACTGAAAAAGCCAAAGGTTACAGGGACGTTATATTAAGGTTCTTAAGTTACTCATACAAAACCATACAAATTCAGCAGTTATAGTTAGAGTTCTTTTAAGTAACTATAGCTCCCGCCGTAAGGTAACTATAACTTGTGCCTTCGCCATGCACAGCTAAGAACTCCTCATATTGTATAATTGATTAAATCTTGCACGGCATCTTTGATATTATCACTGCAACATTTTCAATAAAATTATTGATAAGAAAACTGTGCATGGCAAGGGTGCGAGTTATAGTTACCTCAGAGCACGAATTATAGTTACTTAAAAGAACTCTAACTATAACTGCTGAATTTCTATGGTTTTGTACGAGTACATTCAGAACTTAACTATAACGTCCCTGTAACCTTTGATTTGTTCAGTGAATATAGTCCCTTGTAGATTGCAATGCATAGGAATAAATCAGACAGGAAATATCAGCCAGGAAATATGCAGCTCTGTTGGCGCCAAAGCCAAGTAAAAATAAAAGATTAAAAAGTAAGATTATAAAGATTATAAAGAATTGGTAACAAAAGTTTTCCAAACAGCTAGCCAATCTAAACAAGCATTTTCAATGCAACGGGGCTCGCATTTGCTCGAGATGGAGCTATTTGCGTTGTAAACTCCTAACCTAACTTTTCTTGCCACACAAATTAAAAGAAAAAAAACACCGCGCAATCACGCTATGTAAAATGCAGCGCAATCATGCTGAAATTGAAAATGAAAAAACGGAGCTTGATCGCGCTGCAGGGAAAATGAACAGATAAAGTAGTCCAGAAACCAGGCTCAAAACATCAAGCCTCGTATGTTTCTAGTAGTTTACCTGTGCTGTGTAGGCGGGCTAAACACCGGAAAAGGCATGACGTTTGCATGCCTTTCACAAATGAAAGCAAGCAGATTTTAAAGAGCAAGCCCAGGAACCAATGAAAGAGACTGACGTGACCTGGGCATGGTTTGAAGCCCAAAGAGAGATTACTTTATGGACGGAGCGCTTTGCGCTCGCCCATAAAAATTATACTTGAAGAGTAAAACTCAGTAAGTGAGTTGCTTAACACCGAAATATAAATGTGCTGTATATTCCTTTGTCACCCACATATATATTGGCCAAAACATAAAGAATTAAAGATTTTGCAACATGTTGAGTGCAATGTGACAATTTTCTCTTGCTATATTGTGGTCCAGTGAACCAGGAAATGTAGAGCTTCTGACAGTATTGATGAGAGTGAATGTTGATGACTACATAACAAAATTATAATATTTATCCAAAAATACAATAATTAGGCCCTCATTTTAAATAGACCAATAACTTCGGATATTTGCAGTAACTCTGGTCAAAACACATATCAGAATGTTCTGTGGTAGAGACAATACCTCACTAAATTGAGTGGAAATTGCAAGTAGATATAAACTGATCTTACGTTTCAGTAATGTCCACAAATGACATTTACAAATGCCTTTCTAATTAAACACCAAGCATTTTAACTAGATCCTTCAAAAGTGTGACGGTTTTAAACACAAATCATTGAGATTCTTATATGAATGGCCATAATTTCATTATATTGTTGTGATGGGACCATAGTGTGACCCAATTTAGAATCTTAGTCAGGACCCGTATCAGCGCTTCTTGTGGTATTTAACACAGTGAAGCGGCATTGTGGCCTGTAGAAATAGTAAAAGAAATACTAACACTTATGAATTTTCATTAAAAGCAACACCAGGAAACTAAGAAAACAAACTTATAGTGTTGGATGCTGCTTGGGGTGCTTGTTAGTTCCCATTTGTGAATAAATGAATTTGCTTTATACGTTTGATGTAATGTTTTCTTCACTACAAAAATGTTTTGCTTTGAAAACGGGACCTGATAAGTGTTGTAGTGTAGGACATGCTTGTCTGGATCATACTCCAAGTAAGCATTTGGCTAGCATGCGCTAGGTGTTGCTTTTACTGAGAAAAATCTTAGTTGGCTTCAAGATGGCTCCTCCATTAGGGCGGAGGAGCGTCGCCCCCACCCCTGCCAGCAGCTGCAAAACCTTTCAAAGAAAACTATGCTTATTGTTGTTTTCTTTGAAAGGCGTGGGGCCACGAGGTGACATGCACTGATGGGGTGTGCACAGCACTTCCCCTCACTTCGCATGTATGTTTGGCTGGCTGTCTCGGGCTGGCCAAACATAGATGCGCACAGGGCTCTCTCCAGCCCAGCAACACAGTTGCCGGGAAGGAGTGAGCCAGCACAGGCTCCCAGTCTGCCTGGGAGCGCCCTGGCTGGGTGCTCACAGCCAATCCTGACGCTGCTCGGAGCAGCGTTAGGATTGGCCGCAGGGCAGGCTGGGAGCCTGTGCCTGCACCAAGAAGATGGAGGAGAGGATCGGCGTGATGGTGAGGAGGTAAGTGTTTTTTTTTGTATTTAAGTTTTATTCCACCCCTCGCGCGCC
Organism: Pleurodeles waltl; assembly: GCF_031143425.1. Lineage (NCBI taxonomy): Eukaryota > Metazoa > Chordata > Amphibia > Caudata > Salamandridae > Pleurodeles > Pleurodeles waltl. The sequence goes on from NC_090440.1 coordinate 1,038,383,672, forward strand.
GCCCCGCCACTTCTGCGCCCCGCGAACCACCACTGGTTGGTTTCTGCATTATCTAAATACTCCTTGTGAGGTGTTGAAAACAATGCATCTTCCTACGCTCACTAGAAGGCGAAATGATACACCAAATAATCACCTGCAAGAGGTGAGACATGTTTAATCTGCGAGGGCCTAGAGGGACAAGAGTAGTGACAAAATCTCTAGGAGACAGCTGCACTGTAAATCCAGAACTAAAAAACAAAGAACACAAACTTACCTCGATTCAGAACAGCATTCAACTTCCAGAAAAGCGCATGAATTTCGGTGAAATGAAGAGACACGTTTTGTGTGTGATGGTAAATTACAAATGCCATCAGGATAAGGCACGGGACAAAAAGATGTGATAAATTTACAAGGCCAACATGGGTGACTGGTTCCTGGACATAACTTCACCTTTGTAAAATAAGGATTATAGTGGGGAAAGATGAAGAGGAAATATTCTTAACTGGGGCTGGACTCGCCGTAATGGGCATCAGGCGGTTCCCTGAAAGGCTCAAAGTGTGGGGACCAGTTTCACAGCAGTGGGGGCCGGTTTTGATAGTGTGCCACAATATCGGCCCCAGTAAAAACAGCAGCAGTGCTTCGCTGGTGCAGCCACCCCAAGGGGCGGGGGCGCTGGTCCGACAATATTGCCAGAGCTGCTCTTTGAGTTCCCAGCCCGACCCTGCTTTTAACTTCCCACTGACGTAAAGTAGAATTTAAGGAGCTATCACAAGTAATCGGAAATAGAGTGGCATTTCCTTACATTTGAAATGAGGAAAGTTTCGTTTTTAGGGATTGCATAAAAAAAAAAAAAAAAACACCTGGCAGCGAAGCAAACGGTAAGAGTGTCTATTGATTTTAGCGTAAAATGAATGGCAAGCAACCTCTGACACTGCTTCTGAAAATATTTGGAGCATAAAGAACCAGTGGCGGCTGTCAGCTTTGAGAGGGAGGGGGGCGGGCAGGAAGCACACACACACACATTCTTTCACACAAACACGCACGCACACCCATTAACAACATTCATAACATTCAAACATGCACGAACGCACCAAACATTCATTTTAAAACATCACACACACACACACACACACACACACTTACCTTCGGCCTTGGAGGTCTCAGGAGGGTTGGGACCGCTGCCTTCCCAATGAGAGAAGGCAGCAGTCCTAGCCTCGTCACAGAGTGGGATGGGGTCAATGAGACTGCTGACCCCACCCCACTCTGTGACGAGGTGTCACTGATTGACGGTCACCCTGGGTGCTTCAGGGCTTAAACCTGATGCACCCAGATCGAAGCCAATGGATGATGCTTTCCTCGTCACCCAGGGGAGGGCCTTGAGGCACCTTTTCTGAGCCGAGGAGGTCACGCCCATAGGAGCTGTGACCTTCTCAGCCCAGCAAAGTTCAGCTCAGGCAGCCAGGAGTCTGTGCAAATCGCGCATGTCTGCTCCTGACCTGGACATGAAGAGTGTCTGTCAGGCTGACTTTTGTTCAGCCTGACAGACACTCTGCATGAGGGGCAAAAGGTGGGGGGGCGTGGCCCCTCCGCCCTAAAGGTTGGACCGCGGCTGTAAAGAACATCGGTTGTACTGGTGCAAATCACAGAAAATAGGCTTTCTTCGAATAATGTTTAAAAAGTTAAAAAAAGAACAGCGTTATGATCGTTGAACACCTATTCTTACCTTAGAATGTATGCGGATGCAGTCGTAGTAATATCGCCATTCATCAGGGCAAAAGTCAACTGTAACATTAACGGATAATCCAGGCACTAGTCGTTGCTGTTAGGGGATGCATAAACAGAGAGGCTTCTTAAAACGAAATTAGTGACTCTAAACAGTAATAAAGTGCAAATATGAAATGAACAACAAAAATTCATAAATGATCGTGCACACTTACTGTTTTATTGTATTTTATTTGAAAATATTTTGTCTGTGGTGGTATGATGTGCATATTCATCACTTCAGTGGAAATATTTATCAGTTTCTGAAAAAAATGAAACATTTTAAAATCAATTTCCATATAAAACAATATATTATTGTCTTTTCTCTTTGATTAACATGTACTTTCTCTAACTAGACCCTTGTTTGTTTCCTATAGTGAAGGGGATCAACGGAGTCAGAGCAGACCTTAGGGCTACAAATGTCCCCAAACTATTTTTACATCCCTTTTTAGGTTTAGCATGAGGCAACACATGTGCTGTCGGTTGCAAGATCTTTTGTTAACTAAAACTTAATAGCACGCATTGGTAAAGCCAATAGGTCCCTCCTATATGACTGCTATTGGCTTTGCTAATGTGTTCTTGCCATGTTGTACAGCAGTATGAGGGCTGTTCAGCATGGCAAAATGTTAGTGGCATAGATAAGAGTGGCATGGACTGAAGTGCCATAAAGTGGAGTATAGTGTTGTAGAGTGGAATGGCATAGAGTGTTATTGAGCGTAGAGGCGTAGAGTGGAGTGAAGTGGCACAGAGTGGCATGCAGTGGTATGGAGTGGCATAGAGTGACATGGAGTGGTGTACAGTTGCATGGAGTGTCAAAGTGTCATACAGTGGAGTGGCATAGAGTGGAGTGGCATAAAATGAAGTAGAGTGGAGTGGTCTACAGTGGAGTGGCATACAGTGGAATAGAGTCGCATTGAGTGGAGTAGAGTGTCATACAGTGGACTGGTGTATAGTGAAGGAGGGTGAAGTAGAGTTAAGGAGAGTGGCATGGAGTGGAGTATAGTGTTGTGAAGAGGAATGGTGTAAAGTGGAGTAGAGTGCAGTGGAGAGGAGCAGAGAGCATTAGAATGGTGCGGATTAGAGTGTTGTAAAATAGAGTATTGTACAGTGAATTGGCATAGATCTGAATAAAGTGTCATGGAGTGGCATATAGGGGAATAGCTTAGAGTGTTGCAGAGTTGAGAGGCGTGGAGTGTCAGAGTGAGTGTTGTAGTGGGGAGTAGTATAGAGTAGAGTGGGTTGGAGTTTCACAGAGTGGAGTAGTGTGTTGTGGAGCGAAGTAGAGAACAGCAGAGTGGAGTAGTGTAGAGTGGCATACAGTGGAGTGGCATAGTGTGGAGTAAAGTGACATAGAGTGGGTTAGTGGAGCAGAGTGTTGTAGGCTGGAGTGGCATAGATCCGAGTAGCGTGTTGTGGAGTAGAGTACAATGGTGTGGAGTGCCATAGTGTGAAGTAAAGTGCCAAAGGGTGGAGTTTCATAGAGCGGAGTGTCTGAGTGGAGGGGGCATAGAATGAAATGGAGTAGAGTGAGGTAGAGTGGTGCTGAATGGAGTAGAGTGTCGTACAGTGGAATAGTGTGGAGTGACAGAGTAGAGTGTCAAGTGGAATGGCAGAGAGTGAAGGAGAATGTAGTAGAGTGGAGTGTCAGAGTAGGATGGCGTAGAGTGGAGACAGTTTATTGGCATAGAGTGGTGTACATTAGCAAAGAGGGGCATAGAGTGGAAAGGCGTAGAATGCAGCAGGGTTGAGGAAAGTGTCGAGGAGTGATGTGTTGCACAGTGGAGTGGGGTGTTGTAGAGTCTGGAGGTGTAGAGAGGTGGAGAGGGAAGTGGCGTAGAGTGGGCTAAAGTGGCATGGAGTGTTGTAGAGTGGAGTAGAGTTGAATGGAGTGGTGTGTTGTAGAGTGGAGTGGCGTAGAGTGTCAGAGTGGTGCAGAGTAGAGTCGTATCAAGTAGAGTGGAGAGTAATGAGGAGGAGTATTGCATAGTACAATGTTGTAGAGTAGCAAGGAATAGATTGTCGTAGAGTGAATTGTTGTAGGGTGTCACTGAGTAGAGTGGCATAGAGTGGAACACAGTGACAGAGGGTGGAGTGGCATAGAGTGAAGTGTTATACAGTGGAGTAGAGGGTCAGAGTGCAGCGGCATAGAGTAGCATGGAGTGGACTAGCGTGTCAGAGTAGAGTGGTGTGACGCAGAGTAGTGTGGACTAGATTGTTATAGAGTGGAGTGGCTTTGAATGGAGTCCAGTAGAGGGGCTTAGAATGGAGAATACATTGTGTTGGAGAGCACTGGCATTACATATAACACACATTTAACTGAAATTACTGTAGGACAGTGGAATATTATGTGGTATGGCTGGGTAGCCTTCCCATGTAATATCATCACAGTACCACAGAGAACATCATTGGATTCACACTAATAAATCCATTGCTCAGTCCTGGTAAAGTGGCAAAGATTAGTCAGGCTTTATTAGAAGAACATGTGTTGAGCATTTTAGAGTAAAAACGTGGATGATAAGTAATTGACACATCTCAATAGCAATGCGACACCAATTTATAAAAACAAAGTGTACTTTTATTTAAAATTAGACTGTAAAGAAATGGCTCCCTGTTGCAGTTACCCCCCACTTTTTGCCTGATACTGATGCTGACTTGACTGAGAAGTGTGCTGGGACCCTGCTAACCAGGCCCCAGCACCAGTGTTCTTTCGCCTAAAATGTACCATTGTTTCCACAATTGGCACAACCCTGGCACCTAGGTAAGTCCCTTGTAACTGGTACCCCTGGTACCAAGGGCCCTGATGCCAGGGAAGGTCTCTAAGGGCTGCAGCATGTCTTATGCCACCCTAGGGACCCCTCACTCAGCACAGACACACTGCTTGCCAGCTTGTGTGTGCTGATGGGGAGAAAATGACTAAGTCGACATGGCACTCCCCTCAGGGTGCCATGCCAACCTCCCACTGCCTGTGGCATAGGTAAGTCACCCCTCTAGTAGGCCTTACAGCCCTAAGGCAGGGTGCACTATACCACAGGTGAGGGCATATGTGCATGAGCACTATGCCCCTACAGTGTCTAAGCAAAACCTTAGACATTGTAAGTGCAGGGTAGCCATAAGAGTATATGGGCTGGGGGTCTGTCAAAAACGAACTCCACAGCTCCATGATGGCTACACTGAATACTGGGAAGTTTAGTATCAAACTTCTCAGAATAATAAACCCACACTGATGCCAGTGTTGGATTTATTAAAAAAATGCACACAGAGGGCATCTTAGAGATACCCCCTGTATTTTACCCAATTGTTCAGTGCAGGACTGACTGGTCTGTGCCAGCCTGCTGCTGAGAGACGAGTGTCTGACCTCATGCGGTGAGAGCCTTTGTGCTCTCTGAGGACAGAAACAAAGCCTGCTCTGGGTGGAGGTGCTTCACACCTCCCCCCTGCAGGAACTGTAACACCTAGCAGTGAGCTTCAAAGGCTCAAGCTTCGTGTTACAATGCCCCAGGGCACTCCAGCTAGTGGAGATGCCCGCCCCCTGGACACAGCCCCCACTTTTGGCGGCAAGTCCAGGAGAGATAATGAGAAAAACAAGGAGGAGTCACTGGCCAGTCAGGACAGCCCCTAAGGTGTCCTGAGCTGACTCTGACTTTTAGAAATCCTCCATCTTGTAGAAGGAGGATTCCCCCAATAGGGATAGGAATGTGACCCCCTCCCCTTGGGAGGAGGCACAAAGAGGGTGTACCCACCCTCAGGGCTAGTAGCCATTGGCTACTAACCCCCCAGACCTAAACACGCCCTTAAATTTAGTATTTAAGGGCTTCCCTGAACCTAAGAATTTAGATTCCTGAAACTACAAGAAGAAGAAGACTGCTGAGCTGAAATCCCCTGCAGAGGAAGAACAGAAGACACCAACTGCTTTGGCCCCAGTCCTACCGGCCTGTCTCCTGCCTTCCAAATAACCCTGCTCCAGCGACGTTTTCCAAGGGACCAGCGACCTCTGAATCCTCTGAGGACTGCCCGACTTCAAGAAAGACAAGAAACTCCTGAGGACAGCGGCACTGCTCCAAAAGAACTGGAACTTTGTTTCAAGGAACAGACTTAAAGACCCCTGCAACTCCCCGCAAGAAGCGTGAGACTTGCAACACTGCACCCGGCGACCCCGACTCAACTGGTGGAGAACCAACACCTCAGGGAGGACCCTCCGGCGACTCCGAGACCGTGAGTAACCAAAGTTGTCCCCCCTGAGCCCCCACAGCGACGCCTGCAGAGGGAATCCCGAGGCTCCCCCTGACCGCGACTGCCTGAACTCCATTTCCCGACGGCTGGAAAAGACCCTGCACCCGCAGCCCCCAGCACCTAAAGGAACGGAACTCCTGTGCAGGAGTGACCCCCAGGAGGCCCTCTCCCTTGCCCAGGTGGTGGCTACCCCGAGGAGCCCCCCCCTTGCCTGCCTGCGACGCTGAAGAGATCCCTTGATCTCTCATTGAAAACCCGACGCGTGTTTGCACACTGCACCCGGCTACCCCCGCGCTGCTGAGGGTGTACTTTTTGTGCTGACTTGTGTCCCCCCCGGTGCCCTACAAAACCCCCCCTGGTCTGCCCTCCGAAGACGCGGGTATTTACCTGCTGACAGACCGGAACCGGGGCACCCCCTTCTCTCCATTGAAGCCTATGCGTTTTGGGCACCTCTTTGACCTCTGCACCTGACCGGCCCTGAGCTGCTGGTGTGGTAACTTTGGGGTTGCTCTGAACCCCCAACGGTGGGCTACCTTGGACCCAAACCTGAGACTTGTAAGTGATTTACTTACCTGACAAAACTAACAAAAACATACCTCCCCCAGGAACTGTGAAAATTGCACAGTGTCCACTTTTAAAACAGCTTATTGTGTTTTATGTAAAAAGTATACATGCTAATGTAATGATTCAAAGTTCCTAAAGTACTTACCTGCAATACCTTTCAAATGAGATATTACATGTAGAATTTGAACCTGTGGTTCTTAAAATAAACTAAGAAAAGATATTTTTCTATAACAAAACCTATTGGCTGGATTTGTCTCTGAGTGTGTGTTCCTCATTTATTGCCTGTGTGTATGTACAACAAATACTTAACACTACTCCTTTGATAAGCCTACTGCTCGACCACACTACCACAAAATAGAGCATTAGTATTATCTCTTTTTGCCACTATCTTACCTCTAAGGGGAACCCTTGGACTCTGTGCATACTATTCCTTACTTTGAAATAGTGCATACAGAGCCAACTTCCTACATAGACACCAAAACATATAAACCGAATAGCATACATATAACTGGAGGTATAGATTTTAGAAGAAACATTGAATCACTGCAAAATAATACATGAAAAATACAACATTGCGGTCAATTGTAAAATCAACTAGTGACAATTGTCCACTTTGAGGTCGAGTTACATTGAACCCTTGCAGGGTTAAGATTGTACAGGCCCTAGTACCAGCCCACAACAGTCACTTCAATTTTACCTAGCTTATGGAACTTGGGTGCAGAGTTGTCCTGGCTGTCCGTGGTGCTGAATGGGAACCGCGGGTAGTGCTGATTTTACCACATACACTGTGCTGCAAGAGTGCGAAAACACAGCAGAGGCCTGATTGCTGAAGTCGGAAGCAGGTTGCATGGTGTTTACTGTAATTGCAGCATCGAGTGTGGAGTCATTTACCTCACTGATGACAAACAAGCGTAGGCAGCGGTAAGCACAGGAAAAGGCTTCTGGATGTTTACTGGGTCCTGGAGAGTGACATAGCAGCCTGAAACTTCAAGGCAGGTGAGGCTACAACTCCCACAATGCACTAGGCCACTTGGATTTAAGCAATCTCACGGAGTGCCCAATGGGTAGCAATTCTTTGGATCCAGTGGATGTTTTTACCTACAGTTTGCAGGGGACTAGTGCCCCGGGGTGACTTAGGGTGCTTCTGGCTTCCGCTCTCATTGGGAGTGCAGTTCCAAGTCAAGGGCTGGGTATCCCTCTTTCGCTTTGGTGCTGTGGGTCAATTCCTGTTGTCAGCGACACAGGCCTCCTCACGGTCCTTCTTTAAGTTGTTGAGATCTGAAGTTCTGGTGTCATGGGTGTCCCTTAAATTCTAGATTTAGGGAAGTTAGGGATGTGGAGGCTAGTAGCCAATGGACAGCTAGATCCTGCAGCTAACCCACCCCAAGGTGACCGCATTGGTGGGGTGGGTCACTTTTTCCTACCCAGAATCATCTATTCTGTCACTCTTAAACATGGCAGAAAACTAAATTTAGTGTACAAACCGAGCTGCTCACTCTTGAAGTTTGGTCAGCCTTCCAGTGTGTACACCACCTTGCATATCTAATTTCAGGTATGTACAACAGCAAATGAGTCTGGGGCAGGGGACGAACTGTTTCCTCCACTGGGAGTCAGCCCTGATGCATATCAGAGGCGATGCAGTCTTTGAAGCTCACCACCTTCATGTGCTAATTCACGGGCCTGCTTGGGAGGAGGGAGGTGTGACCTCCTTCCTGCCCAAGCCCTTGTTCTCTACTCCTGGGAGTGGTCACACTGCCTGGTAGGAGGTCAGAATCTTGTCTTGGTGGCAGCAGGCACTGCAAAGCATGGGCTGGTCAGTCAGAGCACAGTGAAGCTGGGGCAAACCGGTGGTTAACATTTAAGGTTGCCTCTTGGGTGCATGCCACATCACCAGAGATTCATGTCAGGGGTAAGAAGACAAGTTTTTTGATACAACACACAGCATAGTTTAATGGTACCAATATGGAGCTGCCAGTCTCGAAGGTGCATGGTTGGCAGCCCATGATCCTATGGAACACAACACTTATAGTAGTAGTCAATGGGGAACACCACTATAGGGACATATAGGGTTGCACCTTTCTGTTCACACCTTTAATATAATGCATCCTGCTTCCTGGGCTGAGGAGACCTACCTTAAGAGTGCTGACATGTCATAGGCAGTTCATTTGACTGTGCCACACATGGTGAGGGCACAGTTGAGTTTGAACAGTTTGCACTGCTCCTGCAATCTGCAATGGCAGGCCTGCTGTCAGAAGTTTTCTTGGGTAGCCCATGGTGGCACAAAACTGTGCTGCAGCCCCGGTGGACCCTTTTGCCACCTATGCCCTACGTACATCTAGGACTATATACTATTGACTTATAAGGGGGCAAAGTCTTTGCCAATTTGGAATTAACAAGTCGAACATAACAATTTTGGGAGACAGCACAGGCACTCGGGTCTGGGCAGTAGACTCCAGTGAACTAACAGAGGCGTAATCATCATCATTTGGGGCAAAAAGTGGGGGGTGACCAACTAAAAAGGGGCACTTTCCTACCATTACAATTGCATTTGCACAGACTTTCAGTTTAACTGATAAAACTGTACACTGCACAAACAACAATGTGTGGAAATCTACATCACCTAGTGTACAGATTTGTTTTGATTGTATTAAAATATTTGTTTCCACCACACTTCAGAATTACAGAAATATATTTATAGTTTGTGCTTTTCTAGTTCTGATGTATTGTTAAATATTTGTACAGTTCATATGTTAGCATTTAAATTTTGTTGTGTGCTAGAAAAAAATACCATCCTACAGCCAGCACCCAGAAACATTGTCCCATAAATCCTTTCACTTTGCAGTCAGAGGAAGAAACATAAACCTTTCTCAAAAGACAGAGCTTAACATTTCACCTGTGTCTTTGAACGCACAGAAAACGTGACAAGATAAAAACAATATTTATTTAAAGGCCTGGTCATTGTTTATTAACTTCTGAACTCCAGCATGGTTATTTTGAGGGTGTTTCAGCACCTTCTCTTCTCCTCTCCTACTTCTACTGCCTATGGCATGGGCATGAAATTGAGGAAGAGTATTGTTTAAGTTATGCTATTAATAAAGAGCATTGACCAAAATGAACACACCTGGAGACAGACCACTGTTCCTTACAGGCGTGCAAGATTATTGAACTGGTAAAAAGATAAAATGAGTTGCCAGAAAGTGAGCACTCATCGAAGTATACAAGGAGTCAGTCAGAGAGGTGGTAAACAGGCTATGCTCCGATGGGGGAACAAAGATATGAAGGACAGTCTAAAATAAATAAAGCCAGCAAATAGAAAGCACACAAATGTGAGTTACACAACACAATGCCAACAGTAAGCAAGGAGCAGAAAGGATTCTGATGGAAGCTTTCAGCATGTCCCCAATATGTCTTTGTACCCAGACTGCTAGGATATTTTGACTTAAAAAGGGCTTCAAGCCCTCCCATTAGTTACCACTAGCAGGCTTTATTGTCACTTTCATTTCTTTTCATTTTGTTGGTCAGCAGCAGCTGGTTTAATGTTGCCACTCTCTCTCCAGACGGCTTCGGAGGATTTGGGTTTCACCTTCCTTAGATTTGACACACACATCAAAGCATTGCAGAGAATCAGATGCATGCGCTTTACAACTCCTTCCACCAAGTTTATTTTTATGGGTCCGTACTTAGTTCTGTAATCTAAATCCTAACGCAATTTGGTGATGCTAAAGTTCACAGCACATTTAATTTTAAGGTAGGTCCTTTACATTTTCTTGCCCTGGCCTTTTTCTGGTGACCTGATGAGTTACTGTAACAGGACTTTCTGTAAAACTGGTGTGTTTCGGCACATGGTGAGCAGGACCCAGCTCTGGCTCCTATAGTTTATTTTCAGCTCTGATTCGTAACCTTTTATTTTTTTGTTTAAAGCATGTCCTTTGATTGATTTTTTGCACTTCTGTTTGGGATAAAAGAGTAGTCGACCTCTCAGGAGGACATTTTCCTGCCTACCAGGGGATGTGCGAGGTGATGTGTTGCTCCACAAAACTCTCAAATGTTTGTGTCCCCAGATCACACTACACTCTAATATGCATGAGGAATTTTGTACTACAAGATTATTGTTCTTCCTCCGAACACCAGCCTGGTAATTCATTTCCCCTTCAGAAGTGTATGGTACGTTTTTTTGCTTTTGTGCTGATATAGAACTCACCAAAATCAGCTGAAATAAAAAAAAGCATATCCCATGATGCTGTAAGTTTCCCATACCCCGGGGGTCACTGCTTTGCAACACGTGTAGGGGACCAAACTACAGGCACTTTTTGACTAAGTACTCCTACCCCCACCCCCCTTCCCCCCCCGCCACCTACTCACCGCGGAGGACCTAGGGGACACTTCCTCCTAAATGTGAGCATGTTTTTGATTTCAGTAGTTTCGCACTGTGTGTCAGCTGGGAGAGCTCCTGGCCATGCCTGCGCTGTTCCATGATTCTCTGCCACATGTTGGGGACATCTCATTGATCTGACTGGCTCCTCCAGTGACGGGTCCTAAAATCGAACTCCTTCCACACAGGCTCTCTCCTCTCAAATTGCCCATGAGCCATTTCAGGCCTTTTTTAAAGTAGAGACTGCGAGAGCATGCGTCTCGTTTGCAAGCCTCTGTTGTTATCTAAAAAGGGCTTGCAGTCTGTCCATTGTTTACCATTTGCTGGCATATGTGGCACTCTTCTTTAAAGGCTCATAACTTGTCACTGCAGGCCAAGCATCATTGCCATTCCTGTTTGTGGAGTAAGGACCAAGCAGTGGTCGATTCAACTTAATCAGTGGCCATCCGATGCTCTTAACATGATTGAGGTACTTCTTTTTCACTTCAAGGGCCCTGCAAACAGAAGGCGAGTGACTGATAAAAACGAACCTAGCAGGACAAACAAAACTGCAATGTTTTATTTTCTGTAGTTAACAATTTTTTTTTTTTTTTGCTTGTGGACGCTGTTCTTAACAGATGAGCCTTCTGCACTTCTGTCAGACAATATGTGCCTATTTCAAGTAAATCATAAATTGGAGTAGTGTAGTATGGATTTCCTCATGTTCATCAGATTAAAAGCTGCTTAAAAGCATATGCCTGGATGGTAGGCATTGCAATGGAATGACAGATTTAGCCAAACCTTAGGAGGTGTTTTGCAGCTTATGATGTTTTGTTTATGTGTAAATGTTTATAGTAAGATAACATTATTACCAATAATACAAATGGAAGTAATAACCCAAAGTTATGGGCCATATAAACTTTATGCACTGACCAGAATGACTACGGCCAATATATGCAGTGTTACATTAATATAGTCATGCACAACTTAATGAAATGGTAAAAAAACTGAATGAAGTAAGTCTTGCTCCTATCACATCATCTTTGCTGATGAATAGATGAAAAAGTGTGCAAAGGAGAGAAGACGAGAGAGATGAGAAGGCAAGCGAGTGTGAGAGAAAAAAGAGAGACAAAGAAAGAGAGGAAACGTCTTTGCCAGCTCCACTTGTCTAAGGCAAGATGAACTCATTTTTTGGATGCGAAATGCTGGCAAGTAGGTTTTTGTCATTAGATAAGTTAATACTTAAATTGTTAAATCACACGAACAAGGAATTGGCCCAGATACTGGTGGAGGTTGGCAAAGAATCTGCTTATTTAAAAATGGAAGGATCCTAGCACAGTACCAACTTGTGTTGACACCACAGCTTCACACTTCTGCCTCTGTAACAGTGATGTATGTGAATTAATGGAAAAACAAAAACTGAGAAACTACACTGAAGAAAACCAAATGATGGAAAACCAATTTTAAGGAAATACAAATGCATCAAAAATTATATAAAATATTTAAGGAAAAATCCAAACTAACATTAAACTTGGGTAAAGTTTAAGATTAGTGAGGGGTTTCTCGGTTCAGGGATGGGTAATATTCAGGGGTGTTCAGGAGTGTTTAGGAATCAAAATGAGTGGAGTTCAGGCCTAGAAAGGGTTTATAGGGCTCAGGGATGGATGGAGTTCAGGGGTGGTGAAGGTTTTTTTAGGCAAGTGGAGTTTAGGGGTGGTGGTATTTTGAAGGTTCAGGGATGGGTGGTGTGTAGGGGTATTGAGGGGTTTTAGGTCTTGGATGGGCGGAGTTTAGGGCTGGTGAGTTTTTAAGGTTCAGTGATGAGTAAAGGTTAGGGTTGAATAACAGTACAGTTCAGGATAAGGTGGAGTTTAGTGGTTGAGGGGTTTTAAGAATAGAGTTAAGCAGCAGGAGGGGATTTTAGGGATCAGGGATGGGTACAGTTTAGGGGTGTTGAGTTTTTTTTAGGGATCATGAATAGGTGGTGTTTAAGGGGGATGAGGGTTTTTTGGGTTCAGGTATGGGTGGAGTTTGGGTGTGGTGAGGAGCTTTAAGGAGTCATGGATGGGAGGGGTTTAGGTGTAGAAATTAGTTTTTAGGGTAAAAAGGGGGTTTATGGTACAGGTATGGATGGAGTTTATCGGTTGTGAAGGGTTATACGATTCAGGAATGGGTGGGTGAAGTGTAGGGACAGAAGAACAAGTTACTCAGCTTTGTTAACGCTTTTTCTGGTTGATACAGTAGCTACCTGTGGATTCCTCACCTTATGATTTATCCCAATGCACCAGCATTCAACAGAATTTTTTTCCTAGCTCTCCACGTTGACATCACAATTACACAGCTCCGCACGTGACTCCATCTTACGTCATCGGAGCCATAAGATGTCCTCACCGGTGTGCTGACGTCTATTTCACCACTTTTTTTTACCATGCCTTTCGAGGCAAACAGTTAAATACCGACATCACAAGCACAACATGTGGCAACTCAATAAATATAATAAAAAAATATTTTATATATATATATATATATATATATATATATATATATATATATATATATATACACACTACCAACAATCCTCCTGTTACATGCAGAAAGTTCCCGGACACCAAGTGGAGGTCCAAAAACTTTATTCACCAATGCTTCCTCCCAGAACAACGCGTTTCAGCTGTAGCCTTGATCAGCATGTAACAGGAGGATTGTTGGTAATAATATGTGGATGGCTAGATCCACGCCTGGGCCGCTACTGAAGTAGTAGCAGATGTCTGGCAACGTTGGTGTTTTATATATCTATATATATATATATTTATTATCTATAACATCAATAGTACTCTTTGTATGACCAGACAGGTAGGACTGTGAGGAATAAACAGGTAGCCATTGTATCCACCAGAAAAAGTGTTACCAAAGGTAGGTAACTTGTTCTTCTGATGGATACAACTACCTGTGGATTCCTCACCTTATGAATAGAATCCCAAAGCAGTCCCGCACTCGGAGGTGGGTGCCCGACTGGTCAAACCAAGAAGTCCTGCAAAACAGAACGGGCAAAATGGCCATCCCTCCTCACTTCCAAGTCTAAACAATAATGTTTTCTGAAAGTGTAGCGGATAGTCCAAGTTGCTATCTTACAAAATATCAGCAACCAGCACACCGCTAGCTAAAGCCGAAGAGGTAGACTTAGCCCTAATGCACTTAGGAGGAACCTTCTTTGCTAGCGAATAACAAATCTTTATGCAAAGAATGACCCACCTTGAAAGAGTACTCTTGTGGATGGCTTTGCCTTTCATTTTGCCCATGTATCCAATAAAGAGCGGATTATCAATTCTGAAGTCTCTAGTCCTTTCTATGTAGAAGCCCAGGGCCCTTCTTGGATCCAAGCGATGAAGCCTTTTCTCCTCCTTTGATGGATGGGGAGGAGGGTAAAAGGACGGAAGAGTTATAGATTGTCCCAGATGGAAGGGAGTGACTACCTTAGGAAGGAAAGCCACCCTGGTTCTCAGCACCACCTTGTTAGCATGAAAGGTAGTGAAAGGTGGTTTCACAGCAAGAGCCTGAAGCTCACTCACATGTCTAGCCGGCGTGATAGCTGTTAGAAAAAATGTTTTAATAACTAAGAGCTTCAACTGGCAAGTATGCATAGGCTCAAACAGTGAACCCATCAAAAAAGTCAAAACTAAATTCAAATCCCATTGAGGTGTTACAACTGGAGTGGGAGGAAGCCTGTTTGTTCACCCTTTAAGGAATCTAAGAACTATAGGAGACTTAAATAAAGAGGGTTGATCAAGTAGGTAAAGAAAAGTTGGCAGTGCCGATAAATACCCCTTCACTGTCGCAACTGCGCAACCTTTCTGCGCTAAGGAAAGAGCAAACTACAAAATATTAGATAAATGGGCCTTCATGGGATCAATTTGTTGCTCTCCACATCAAGTAACACATTTTGCCCATCTACTGGCATAGACAGTCTTGGTGGAGTGTCGCCTGACCGATAAGATAACATCCACCATTTCTGGAGGGAGAGAAAAAGAACTTAGATTGCCACGTACATTTTCCAGGCAGGTAAGTGTAGGCTCTGGAGGTGGGGATGTAGAACCTGCCCCTGCGACTGAGAGGAGGTCTGCCCTGTGAGGGAGATGGAGTAGATGGCTCAGTGAGAGTTGAAGGAGGTCTGTGTACCACACCCTTCTTGGCCAATCAGGCGTATTAATGACTTGGGCCAGGTCTTGGCAAATCGTCTTCAGAACTCGAGGAATCAAGGGCATGGGAGGAAATGATTAAAGCAGTCGGTTGCTCCAGATCCGCTGAAACCTGTCCCTCAATGCACCCTGCCTTCGGATACTTGAGGCTGCAGAACAATGGGCAGTGTGCATTCTCATGAGTGGCAAACAAGTCTATGTGAGGTGCTCCCCACATCCGGAAGACATGAAGAACCACGTCCGGATGGAGGCGCCCCTACGCATGCATGTTGAGAACTCTGGCCAGATGGTTTGCTACAATACAAATATGGTTCTGTGCCCAGGTCCAGAGCCACGGAGCCTCTCTGCGGAGAAGGTATGACCCTACACCTCCCTGCTTACTGACGTACCACATTGCAGTAGAGTTGCCTGTTAAGACTTTTTTTAAAATATATATATAATTATTATTTTTTTTAGGAGTAGTAGTCAATATCTTTAGCCGGCTGTAAGCCATAAAAGATACTTCAATACAGTAAGAATAATAAAACATATACCTAAATATCGATAAAAGACTCCTAAAACAATAATACAATAAAATCATTAGACAATCAAATGCTCGTTAAACAAACATAATCCATTTGATTTCCATTCAATTCAACCTAATTTATTAGTCTCTTAGATCTAGATCCAGTATGCTAAATAAATTACA